>NC_056509.1:20788674-20799546 GCF_014905685.2 Nematolebias whitei
TCTTTCTTTCTTTCTTTCTTTCTTTCTTTCTTTCTTTCTTTCTTTCTTTCTTTTTTCTTCAAGACTTACTTTCATTCCTCTTTATTCAAGTGCATACCTCCACCTCCAAGTTCTCTTCCACCTGTTCCCTGTTCTCACCACAGATCACAATGTCATCTGCAAACATCGTAGTCCACAGGGATTCCTGTCAGACCTCATCTGTTAGTAGATTTTTAGGTAACAGTAATGAACAAATGCTGCTCCTAAGTTTGAGCCTTGGCTCGTGGGACTATGAAACATAACTGAAAGCCACTTCTATGTTGGCCTACCACCCACGGGAGCAGCAAAGGCCACGCTGGTTCCTGGCATTGTAAACTAGCTTTAGCTACATGTAAGTTACAAACCGGATTCCAAAAAAGTTGGGACACTAAACAAATTGTGAATAAAAACTGAATGCAATGATGTGGAGATGGCAAATGTCAATATTTTATTCGTAATATAACATAGATGACAGATCAAAAGTTTAATCTGAGTAAATGTAACATTTTTAAAGGAAAAATATGTTAATTCAAAATTTCACAGTGTCAACAAATCCCAAAAAAGTTGGGACAAGTAGCAATAAGTGGCTGGAAAAAGGAAATTGAGCATATAACGAACAGCTGGAACATCAATTAACACTAATTAGGTCAATTGACAACATGATTGGGTATAAAAAGAGCTTCTCAGAGTGTCAGTGTCTCTCAGAAGCCAAGATGGTAAGAGGATCACCAATTCCACCATTGTTGCACAGAAAGATAGTGCAGCAATACCAGAATGGTGTTACCCAGCGTAAAATAGCTAAGACTTTTAAGTTATCATCAACCATGCATAACATTATCAAAAGATTCAGAGAATCTGGAACAATCGCTGTGCGTAAGAGTCAAGGCCCTAAAACTCTACTGGATGCTCGTGATCTCCGGGCCCTTAAACGTCACTGCACCTCAAACAGGAATGCCACTGTCAAGGAAATAACAGAATGGGCTCAGGAATACTTCCAGAAAGCATTGTCAGTGAACACAATCCACCGTGCCATCTGCCGTTGCCAGCTGAAACTCTACAGTGCAAAGAGGAAGTCATTTCTAAGCAAGCTCCACAAGCTCAGACGTTTGCACTGGGCCAGGGGTCATTTAAAATGGAGTGTGGCAAAATGGAAGACTGTTCTGTGGTCAGATGAGTCACGATTTCAAGTTCTTTATGGAACACTGGGACGCCATGTCATCTGGACCAGAGAGGACAAGGATAGCCCAAGTTGTTATCAATGCTCCGTTCAGAAGCCTGCATCACTGATGGTATGGGGTTGCATGAGCGCTTGTGGCATGGGCAGCTTGCATGTCTGGAAAGGCACCATTAATGCAGAGAACTATGTTCAGGTTCTAGAACAACATATGCTCCCATCTAGACGTCATCTCTTTCAGGGAAGACCCTGCATTTTTCAACACGATAATGCCAGACCACATTCTGCAGCAATCACAACATCATGGCTACGTAGGAGAAGGATCCAGGTACTGAAATGTCCAGCCTGCAGTCCAGATCTTTCACCTATAGAGAACATTTGGCGCATCATAAAGAGGAAGGTGCGACAAAGAAGGCCCAAGACGATTGAACAGTTAGAGGCCTGTATTAGACATGAATGGGAGAGCATTCCTATTTCTAAACTTGAGAAACTGGTCTCCTCTGTCCCCAGACGTCTGTTGAGTGTTGTAAGAAGAAGGGGGGATGCCACACAGTGGTAAAAATGGACTTGTCCCAACTTTTTTGGGATTTGTTGACGCCATGAAATTTGGAAACAACAGATTTTTCCCTTAAAATGATGCATTCTCTCAGTTTAAACTTTTGATCTGTGATTTGTGTTCTATTCTGAATAAAATATTAGATGTTGGCACCTCCACATCATTGCATTTCAGTTTTTATTCACAATTTGTTTAGTGTCCCAACTTTTTTGGAATCCGGTTTGTTCATGTAGGGTGGCTGTGGCTGAGTGGTTAGAGCAGTTGTCCTCCAATGTGAGAGTTGGGGGTTCGATTCCACCATCAGTCACATGCCAAAGTGTCCCTGGGCAAGACACTGAACCCGTCATTGCCTCCGTTGTGTGTACCATCTGTGTATGAATGGGTAAATGAGGGCACAGATTGTGTTGTAAAGTGCTTTGGGTATTTCAATAAGATGGAAAAGCATTATATAAGTACAGTTGAGTTACCGTTTATGTTTTGCAGTAACCAAACAAAGGTAATATAAGCAACAGTAGCATTTGGGAAGTGAACAAGTCAAGTCTGGTACTGGTTTTGAACAATGAGAACATTAATTTGACAAAACCAAACTTGCCCCAAAATAGTTTTTCATCGTTTATTCAGAAGTTGGTCAGCCACTTTCAGGCATGCCTATACAGATTAGTGTCACCTGTAGGTGATGATAACAGGATGTAGGTGTGTCTCCTGTCTTTGTTTGGTGTGCTTGTACGAACAGCACGGCAAACGCAACCAAACTGTATCCATTGCATAATGTGTAATACAACATGGTGTGAGTGCTCAGATGTGAAAACCTTTGTGGTGTTTTCTATACAGAACTCAAGGTCTGGTGATGAAAGTATTTTCAGAATAGGATTTTTTATTTTAATTTTATTTTTTTAGAAATCCTTTATAAATTATTAAGTATTTTACATTGTTGCTAACTAAATTGGATCCAAGATGCGATGCTTGTTTTCAACAATTTTTGACCCTGTGTGTTTTGTACACATTTAGTTGAGAAATGTGATTGCTGTCCTGACTAAGTCCATATTTAAATGGGTGAACAGCTTGCATGATTTATTTGGAGAAAACATATGGGAACAATGTTCTATAATATCAAAGTTAAAGTCAAAGTTTCTTTATTTGTCATACAGGTGATACATGTGGTGGAACAAAATTGTGTACACAGGATCCCAGTTACATCCAACAAAAGTATTAAAATGTAAAAGAAAAACAGTAATAAGATCTAAGATATGAACTAAGAAAAACACTAAACTAAAAATACACTAAGCACTAACAGTGTAAAACAATATGCCGAACAGCAGCACGAACACGAGTCTGTGTGAGCAGATGAGTACAAATGACGAATATACGAGTACTACTCAAGTACGAATATAGCGTATGGATTAATAAACGGTATGTATGTAATTGTCCAATTTTCATATAAACGTGCGATCGGGTCATCACTTGTCTTTGTTGGCCTGTTTGTGAGTTTGTAAACAGGCTGAGTTTAGTTTTGTCAGCACTCGGGGTGCGTTTTGGTTGACATAAGGTATCTTGTGCGGTGTTAAAAACAGCTTGTAGGAGTGGGAGGGAGGAGTGAAGGATGTTGTATCATTAGCAGAAGCTCTGTATCGTCAGCAAAGGCAGGCCGGAGAGGACTCCATAGGAGCCTGACAGATTGCTGCCTCACTCCCTTGTTCTCGTCTTTGCACTTTTTTTTTCCTCTCCTCAGCCAGAAGACATTTTTTACACTCCAGCTCCTAAAGCCAAAGGTGACCTCATAAATTCTCAAGTCATGAGTTTCTCAACCAACAGTGAGTCAGTAATTTATCTTCTCAGTCACAAACTTTTATCTCCAAGCTCGAGTTGTTTTGCTTATTGATTCCAGTCCATCATTATTTGGGATAAAGAGCAGGGCCCGGCTCTGGGAAGCCAAAAGGAGGGTGGACTTTTGGAACTGGAAATGCTCTTCCAGTTGTTGTTGCCATGGTTTCTTGCTGTCGGGACAAACTTTTGACCGGTGGCTGGAAGCCTGGGCTGCTGTTTGTTAAAGATAAGTGGAAAAGCTGGGGGAAAGAGACAGCAGAGAAAGAGAGAGGGTGCTGTTCCTGTTTTGTTTGTTTGTTTGACTCCTGGACAAACAACTTTAAAAAAACACTCTAGCTCCAAGCATCATCCAGCCCGCTCTCCCCTCAATGCGGGGATCCCGATAGATGACGCTCCCCTGGTCACCGAGGCTTTCTCCTTGCTCTTTTGTGGTTCGCTCTCCTCCCTGCCCAATATCAAAGCTCGATTGGCTGTGCACTGGCTGCTTTGATATATCGTATAGTGTTTCTGGCAGTCTGCCTTTCTCTTTCTTTCTTCTTTCTTACTCTCCGGTTCTGTCTCTCTCCTTTCCCAGAAAATTGTAAAAGAGCACAAAGTGCCAACAGGGAGCTGCTCAGTGTCAAAGAGAAAAGACAGCGAGGCCTTTGAGGGAGAAGGAAGCACAAAGGATGGGATTTCTGAAGCAGGAGGGGAAGAAAAGATGAAAACAGTCAGATAGTAAATGTTATCTTTATCATAATTTATAAGATTGGTGGCATGCTGTCAAAGATAAATTTAGTTTTTAACAGGTAAAAATATTACAAGTCAACAAAATTACTGGACTCCTCCAAGTCCTGAACTTTTTTTTTTTTTTTCCCCAAACAAAATTTCTCTGTGGAATGGTGGGAGGAACAACAACACTGTTAGCATGTTAGTTTTAGTTCTCGTCTGATTTATTTGGGGGGAAAATCCCACTTTGAATGTAAATTCTGTTGTAAATCCTCGATTTTCTGCTCAGACCTTTTATACAAAACATGATCAAAGACATTTCAGTCAAACCTCTTAAGCTTAGGCCTGTCACGATAAACAATTAATCAATTAATCGCATGATGAATTAAAATTATCAACCTCATTTTCATTTATCGACTTTATTGTTTCTTCCTGTCTCTCTTTCTACTGAAGACACTGGATGACAAAGAGCTCAACGCCGGTGCTCTTCACTGACCCCTCCATTTCTCTTTTATCTTTAAAATCTGTTTTAACCGTCCAAAATCGTGTTTTTAGGTCGTTAAAAGCAGCTAAGCTGAGAAGCTAAGCTACGAGCTAAGCTAACAGGCCGACCTCGGGAATAAACCTCCGTCTTGTCGAAGCTCCAAAATTCACGGTTGAAACCCGTGCCTTTGTGCAAAAAATTATTTTTCTCAGCAAAAATAAGCTGAGAACTTGTTTACAGATTTTTTTTAATTAAAAGCTTTGAAAAATGCTATGCTAAAGAACCAGTTTTGTTGTGCGTTTCCTTGACTGATGAAGCCTTCTGGATCGAAGGTGAAACGTTTCAGCACAAAAAAAGAAACTGTCCACATGACCTGACTGAAAAATGTTGGATTGTATACCTGGATTATTGAGCATGGACTTTGTTGCTATGCTAAAGAGCTCAAATAACACCCAAGCGTCCGCCATGTCAGCCCATGTCAGCCATGTCAAGGGGCCTCCCTCCCATTTTTCTTAAAGAGACTGCTGCTCAACTATCCATCCTTTGGTTCAAACAGTCTTATACTGCCATCATGTGGTCAAAAAAGGTACTACACACCAAACAAATCAACATTTCTTCTAAAATTTGACAATTAATTATTGTTAAATTTCAAACAATATTATCGTTTATCGCAATAATTTCTGAGACAATTAATCGCCCAGCAAAATTTGTTATTGTGACAGGCCTACTTAAGCTTGCCATAATTTGCTAAAAAATAATTATCTCTCGATTTGCTGGGTAAAATGACAAATTCCTTCATGTTTCTTGGTTCACCTGCAGTTTGGAAGCAGAAGCTGAGTTTTTCAGATGTTGACACTAACAACACCAGCTGACCACACATTATCTGAGGTGCAGCCACACAGATACGCTATTTTTATTGACATTTTAGATTTAAATGTTTTCTTATTCCTGGCACATTTGTGTTAGCTTCTCCCAATGTGAGGCCTTGCCTCTCATTCAAAAAGAACTGGAATGAATGTTGACCCTCTGGGTTTGGGATGAGTCTTTCGACGTCTTGCTCATGAGTGATGGCGAGATGCAGCAGGTGATGGATCGGTGGATTGGGACCTTGTTTATAGTAATGAAGGCATTGTTCCAGTCATTCGAGATGAAGAATGAGCAGAACTAAAACGCACCGCTTTCAATTTACTGGTCCATTTACGTTCTAACCCTCCCCTATGGTCATGAAGTATGGATCACGACCAGAACAACCACATCCCATAAACAAGCATTTGAATTGAGCTTCTTTGTAGGGTGGTCAGTGAAGTCTCTTATGAAACCTGGGAGCAGCACTTCATGTTTTACAGCCCAAAGTACCGTAATTTCCGGACTATTGAGAACACATGAGTATAAGCAGCGCCCACCAAATAAATAAATGCAAAATCTATATTGGTGTCCACGTTGTCCATCCATCCATCCATTTTCTTTACCCGTTTATTCCATTTTGGGTCACGGGGGTCGCTGGTGCCCATGTCCAGCAATCACTGTGCGAGGGGCGGGGTACACCTTGGACGGGTCGCAAGTCCATCACAGGGCGACACAGAGACAAACGAGACAAACAACCATTCACTCTCTCACTCACACCTAAGGACAATTTAGAGTTACCAATCAGCCTAACATGCATGTTTTTGGACTGTGGGAGGAAACCGGAGTACCCGGAGAAAACCCACGCATGCACGGAGAGAACATGCAAACTCCACCCAGAAAGGCCCCTGGACCGGGGTTTGAACCAGGGACCTGCTCGCTGAGAGGCAGCAGCTCTACCAGTTGCGCCACCGTGCTGCGTGTCCACGTTGTAACATGAGATATTTACACAGAAATATTTTTTTAACTTTTAATTTGATACATACCGGTATCGTACACAAATATGTACAATAAATTTTTCTGAACAGTACTTGTAACATGGCTGGTAAAAAAAAAAAAAAAAAAAAAAAAAAAACAGTAGCCTACCAGGAAGTCATTGATGGCTCGCTTCATCTTCTTCCTGCGCACCACATACACTGCACACCGTGCCCACAGTCTTGTGCTCTCCTCTACATCACCTTTCCCCCCCTCCCTGGGGGCACAACGGGGAGGGGAGGAGAGAACGGGAGAATGGGAGGGTGGACCAGTGAAACCAAGTTTTATTGGTCCACTGTGACCTGTTCGCTAATTTAATTGGTGAGATTTTCTTTTAACCTTTATTTATACAGGTAGTCTCATTGAGTCACGAGGACCCAACCCCCAAGAGAGACGTGTATTGGGCAGCTAAGTGAGCGCCCGGGTGTGACGAGGCTAAATGTTTAGGTGGCATGAAGCTTGTTAGCCTGTCCCAAAAAACATTGCTGCAGCATTGTATAAGCTGAAAAGTAGCGGCTTATAGTCCGGAGATTACGGTAGGACCCTGACCCCAACTTTGTAAACTCTGAATGGGACTGTGATTATTTCATTGAACCTTTTCAGTTGTATCGTAGTGACTGGCATCTCAAGATGGTTATATGTTTTTTTGTAGCATTTGAGTTTAGACTTGGATACGTTTTTTTTGTTAATAGTTGATTGTAGCACGTTGTGTTTTGTCAGTGCAACATACAGTTTGTTGTTCGTTCGAAGCACTGGTTATAAAACAGTAACTGGAGCTGAAATGATATTTTGGTGCAAAGACAGAACGTTGTAATTTTGTGCTGGCAGCTGACAGAATCCATGCAAGAGTTTGCAGAACGGTCCACACATCTCATGACTACTAGCTTCGTGCATACAGTCGACTGCATCAGAACGAGCGTGCACGACTCCAAGTGGGTCTATGATGTGTCATAGTCGTACCCAGGCAGCAGAGCCTTAGGCCTGGGCTTTTTATAAGCTTGACCTGAGTGCTGCAGTCGTGTACGCCACCTCCAGGCTGCACACACGAGTCACCTTCAAGCGTCCACCTCAGTTTGCTTCAGTTCGTCTCTGTGTTTGTGTATCCGTCTCCAGTCTAATTGTTCTCGGTCCTCGGAGAGCCGGAGCAAGGCTTTGTGTTTGTCAGCTGCTGATGAGTCACACCAAAGTGACTGCGTGTTGGCCCGATCCAAATGTTTACTCGCTTCGTGGTTAGCCTCATTTGAAGGACAGAGGCTCTCTATCTTTTTGAATCAGTCACGTGCAAAATTATTATTTTGTTTAATCTTTTATTCTGTTTACATGAGTCTGAGCTTTCTTTAGTAAAGCAGCAGAGTTGTAGAAGAAGCCGTGGCTCCAGTGATGTGTTTAATGCTCGCTACCATTTTTCAAGTTGAAACTTCTGGGGCTCGGTTCCTCTAACTATATGATCATGAGCTTGTTATCTGCAATGTTGGTTTGCCAAGAGAAAGAGGAGACAAATGTTTAATCCTCAGCAAAACCACAGGCCGTGACCAGTTTAAATGAGGCTCAAACTCTTGTATTTTTATTGTATTATACTTTACAGCTGTGTCTAATGTTCAGCCATCATTTCACTGTTTGTGATGAATTATATAAATATGACGGAGCTTTTAATCACTGCTGTGCAAACTTCTGGACAGACATATGAAGTTGTGTTTAAACTAGGGATGCTCGATATTATCAACGTAGTATCAGTATTGGACAATATTAGCGTTCAAATTAAATGTCGGACATCGGCTGTTCCATCAAAATAACTCGCCGATATACAGTATAATATCCAAGTATATCCAAATATACCTAATCCAAGTTGAAGTGTTACATCATTTTCAGCCCCCTTTTTGGCATCTGCATTTGGTAGCAGACCAAACTGACAAAGACCATGTAAAATAATTTAGTGTTTTAATTCCACAGCAGAGAACGTTATGTAGTCTTTGTAAGTAGGTCTAGGAAGTAATATATCGGTAATGGTATTGGGTATTGACCAAAATCCAATATCGTGCATCCCTGGTTTAAACAATAAACAATACGTGTCACAACAGAGAAGACTGGTGGCAGATATAGGATTTTTTTTTCACAAGGGTTGCCGAGTTTATGTCCAGCAAACTTACCGTATTTTTCGGACTATAAGTCGCACTTAAAATTAGGGATGCGGCCGATCCGATCCAGTATCGTATCGGCCTCCGATACCAGCATAATTTACGTATCGGATTTTTCCGATCCAACCTGGAGAGATTTCTGATCCATGATGCACGTTGGCTTCAAACTATGGAATGGATTTCCTGAACGGAGGCGTGTCTCATGAACCCAGAGTAATAAGACCCGCCTCACATTCAGGAATTCCAGTTCATAGTTTGCAGCCAGCTACAACGTGAGGACTGAGTTAGCAGCATGTAGCTAACAGCTAACAAATTTTTCATCTAAACATGTCCGCTGTGTGGAAGTATTTTACACTAGAAACACCACAAAACAAGACAGCAACACGCAATGTCTGCAGAGCCATAGCGCCACATTAAACCGCGGTAAAGTTAGTTTTACGATGGACATTCGAGCTCCGTGGCTTCAGCGGGGCGCTGCTCTTTGCTCAACCCGAAACAGGTGACTCGACCTCGGCCAGCTGTGCTCAGTCAGTCCGTCTCTGAGGAGGGACAGACTGAGCACAGCTGACCAAAATCAGGCTGCTTGCTTCAGATTGAACAAGAAGAAGACGTCGCTGAAGCCCCGGAGCTCGAATGTTTACAGAGAAGTTGCTAAACTTCATGATTCATGACCAACCACTATCAGTTGTAGAAGACGAAGGATTTCAGAGCTTGATACTTGCAGACAAGATATAGTTTACCCTCCAGGAGATATTTATCAGTACAACAGTAAACAATCATAAAAAACATATGGTTTGAAAATTACAAGAAAATTATATATATATATATAAAATTAAAAAAAACCAGCTAGATTATAAAGTGATGTAAAATACTAAAAACAGGAACATGTCTGTTGGTTTCTGCCATGAACTTAGCAGATGTTTGAAGCCATTTAACATTTTATTTAATTTAATTCATTTATTCATTCATTTAAAAGAAACAAAACAAATTCATAAAAAAAAACATTGAATGAAAAGAGTTCAGAAAGAAGAAAAATCTTATATCTGCCACTTATTATTATTATTTTTTAAATAACTTTAAACAAACAATCACTTAAATTAATCACTTTAATATCCACTTTAAAGCTAGGAATAAAAAGAAACATGTTTTGTGTTAGCAGAATTTAATTCTAACTTTAAAACTTATCCAACATTAATAAAAAACTTACCTCAAGTTGCCTTTTTGGACATGCATGCATATATTTGTACAAATTGTACTAGAGAGCAGATTATTACAGCCTCATATAAAATCAATGATGATTGCGATATCGGAACTGGATCGGTATCAGCCGATATTCAGATCTAGGTATCGGGATCGGATCGGAAGTTTAAAAAAAGTGGATCGATGCATCCCTACTTAAAATCTTTTCTCAAAAATCAGCAGTGAGCTTTATAGTCCAGTGCGCCTTATGTATTAACTCTGGTTGTACTTACTGACCTCAAACCAATTTTATGTGCTTATTGTGAATGAGTTGAATAAAGTTTGACTTATCTGACTGTTTTGTTTCACTTAATGCGCTTTATAGTCCAAAAAATACGGTACTGTAGTTTATTCAGAACCTACTGTAAAACTTCAACGATAAACAAACTTTAATTTGTTTTTGTTTTGTTCCAGGAAATTCAGGATTTTAATATTTTTCCCAGACGATGATTTATAACAGCTACAGTGTTTTTAATAAACATCTCCTAACGACGTTTCAGTCAAGAAATTTTGAATTGAGGTGAGGAAGTGCTCCCCGTGACCCAAAATGGAATAAACGGGTAAAGATAATGGATGGATGGATGAAAACAAAAACATGCATGTTAGGCTGAATGGTAACGCTAAATTGTCTCTAGGTGTGAGTGAGAGAGTGAATGGTTGTTTGTCTTGTTTGTCTCCATGTGTCACTGTGATGGACTGGAGACCTGTCCAGGGTGTTCCCCGCCTCTCACACAGTGACTGTTGGACCCGGTCACTGGACTACCAGTGACCCCGTGGCAAGAAAAGGAAGATACGGGTATAGATAATGGATGGATGGATGGATGGATGGATGGATGGATGGATGGATGGATGGATG
>NC_056509.1:20799646-20815040 GCF_014905685.2 Nematolebias whitei
ATGGATGTATGGTTGGATGACTGGATGTTGGATGGAGAGATGGATTGTTGGTTGGATGGATGCTTGAATGATGGATGGATGGATGGTTGGTTGACTGGATATTGGATGGATGACTGGATTGTTGGATGGATGGTTGGATTGTTTGATGGATTGTTGGATGGATTGATGGTGTATGTATGGTTGGATGACTGGATGTTGGATGGATAGAAGGATTGTTTGTTGGATGGATGGATGGATGCTGCAGTGTGAAATTTGTTTGCATGAATTCACATTAAAACGACCAAATGAAAAAGGAACTACATTTCTTTGTGTTCATCATCAAGTATCAGATGTATTTAATGTCTTCTTTTCAAGTCCAAACCAGTCGTGTGTGTCTGTGGTGAACTGATGCTCTCTGAACGTTTGTGCAACCGCATGCCGGACAGAGGGGTTGGGACCAGGTCCTCGGGGACATCCTGACCCCTGACCTCCATCCCCTAACTCTTCGCTGCTGTGGATGCCATAAAGACAAGACGCAGTCGGACCTTATAGGAAGTGACTGGTGCTGCTGTGCCTTTTGAAAGCCCTCTGGTACCCTGATATTTGTCGACAGGGAAAGGCAGGACATAGTGATTTTGTAGCCTGGAAATGAGGAACATCACACGACTCCCCACAACCGGTGCTGACATATATGTAGCAGAAGTTATTATTTTCCAGTCTCCTTAGAGACTTCTCATTTTTTCCTCCTCCCTGTTGGTCTTCCTTTTCCCATCCATCCATCCCGTCTGTATGAAGAAGGATAAAGGTCGTCCTTTTGTCATCAAAACTCCAGATTAGTTTTGCCTCGGTGCATCTAACTCTCCGCTTTATCACTGTGGCCAGAGGAGCAACAAGGTTCAGCTCACCCCCCTCTGCAAGAAATAACTCCCACCTTTCTTTTCTGCTATCTTCTACACTACTATTACTACTCTATTCAGGGTGGGGGGATTTTCATGGCACAGACTTTATTGCATCGTATAGTGAAGACTGACAGGGAAGTGGGGAGCAGCAATCAAATTGACAATGTTCTAATAGTTGCCTTCAGTATACTCAGAGGCCCGGAGTAAAGCATAAATGAGCTGCTGACAGCATGTCATGAGCCAAACCTGGTTTTATTTTAATAATTCTGCACTGATGTGGTTTTGGAGTGAGGGATAGGCTGTTTGGGGGAGGGAAGGGGGAGTTCAGTAATTTGATGACTTGGGGATTTTTCCGAAAGTCAGTTTGGCTAATGGTGCAGCGGTGCAAAACGGTGAAATGAAGGACGGTATTGGAATGTTTCCTCTGACTTCAGCGCTCCCCCCCCCAAAAGAAAAAGAAAAAGCTTGCAAGTGAGACAGAATAAGCTGCCAACAGGGACTGGAGATCTTCTGAGGATTACGTAAATGTGGCATGTGATCCAGACGAGTATCTGCGGGAGCGTGAATGCGTTGTAAGATGATTACATTGTCAATTAGAGCACATGAATTAGCTTATACCCCGTCTGCTCTCAGAGGAGTTTATTAACCTTCTCCCCCCTCGTGTAAATACTGGTGGCCATGGCTTCCAGCTGCAAAGGCTTCAGAAGCGTCGGAGCCGGCCACAGGTCAGCAGAGCTACGTTAAGGTCATGGCCAGCAGTCCAAATTAGCATATCTTCTGGTTCTGTGCTTCATCTCACTAGCTTTGAACATCTTTAAAAACTAAAAACAAAGGACCGTATCTTTGTCGTATAATTTTATTATCACTGGCTGTCATGAAAGGCAGGAGATAGTGTGCCTGTTAGCAAAATTTCTCATGAACCAGTGAACTGATTTGATTGAAATTCTCAAAAAGTAATTTTTAAACAACAGAAAAACTATTGAAGACAATGAGATTCAAGATGGCTACCATAGCTGATCAACCTTAGCCAACGCCAAAATGGCTTTTAACCCATCCATCCATCCATCCAATCATCCATCCATCCATCCATCTACTTTATCTGCTTATTCCTTTTTGGGTCGCAGGAATCACCGGTGCCCATATCCAGCGGTAACTGCAAGAGGTGGAGGACACCCTGGACAGGTCTCCAGTCCATCACAGAGACACATAGAGACAAACGAGACAAACAACCAGTCACTCTCTCACTCACACCTAGAGACAATTTAGAGTTACCAATCAGCCTAACATGCATGTTATCATCAACACGTACTCCAAGTGTAAACATGACAACTTTGTTTAAAACTGTAGTTTTATCTAGAGCCCTACCATACGGAAGTTTTGGCTATCACCGATACAGATGCTGGGAGGGGCAACCGCCGATAACCAATATAATGGCAGAAATGTTTTGTACTTTGTCCACCTCCAAGAATCTAAATAAACAACTACTTTAAAACCTTCTTTAACTCTTGAAGTCTTGAAACAGTCTTCCTAATGTGCGTTCACCTTTTCTATCCTCAGTTATTCACCATAAAGTTATCAAGTGTGTTACATAAATATAAATTAAACAAACATCCTTCCCTGTTCATTGTTTAAACAGTCACGTATGGTGAACGTCTAATTATTATTGACCGCAGCAGAGCTTTTTTATCTTTACAGAGATGTTTCAAACAAACAACGACAAAGATAATGTTACAAACGGATGTATTTTACTGCCACGTTAGATTTATTGTTCTGCCTCGTAGTTTTACAAGGCAGTAGTCTGTGCTAGGTTATCTAAATGTTAGCTTGCTAACACCAGTTCATGCTCAGTAACCCAGGTACAAATCCAACAATGTTCAGCCAGGTCTGGACGGTTTCTTTTTTGTTTTTGCTGAAACGTTTTGTCCTTCATCCAAAGGACTTATTCAGTCTGAAGAGCCACAAACAAACTGGAGTCCCACAAGCAGCACATCCGCATAGTGGAAAAAAACAGTTTGCTGGTTATAAGAGTGTTTCTGGGGCCCACCCTCTCCCCCGTCAACTCCTCTAAGGCAGCCATGCCAAAATGGTTCAATACACCAAAGTTCATGCTCAATAATCCAGGTACAGGTTAGCTTGCTAACTTGAGAGGCATGTAGCTAATGACAAGCGGGTTGGAGGATTGAAGAGAATTTATTATTGGATTTTTTTATTTTACAGATCAGTGAAAATAAACTTACGATGTTCTGTTCAGCAAAATACACTGCACAGTATTGCTTGCTGCTTTGGATGTGCTGAAAGTGAAAGTTAAAGTGAACGGCCATGACTTGAAAGTAGTTTTCATGCTCCCTCTGCTGGATATATTGTGCAATTACACCTTGTGAAAGTAAGGACATGGCTTGTTCCTGTGTATATCGGCGCATAATGGAACAGTTATCACAGATACTGATATGTCTCCAGACGCATATATCGGCCGGGCTCTAGTTTAAACTGTTGGACTCAACCCTGTTTGTCTGTTAGCAAAAAATCTCACAAACCACTGGATTGTTTTTTATTTGTGCTTATAGATAGTAGTCTTTGGATGTACATATGTAATTTATGTATTTTTTTCATTACTACACAGAAATGTTTACAACTCGGTCAGTTTTGCAGGTACTGAGGTAAAATTTGTTATGTTAATAGTCGAGAGCCATTCCCTACACATTCTCTGGGTATATTTTTGTGTAAAAATATATATTTTTTAATCTTTGGTGTGCAAGGTTGCAGACACAAAGCACATGTTTAAGGTATGCTGGTTTTTAACACAAACCAAGTAATGGATTGTTGATTGAGTTGGGAGTGCTGTTTTTGTTGCACATGAACTTGAAATGTGTCTTTGCTTTGACTTCTTTGTTTGAAGATGTCAGAAAATGTACTGTTATTTTCATATGTTTTTTAATGGGCAGACATTTATGGGAAAAGTTTTATACAACCCAAAACAAGCAGGGTTTTGAAGGAGGGGGAATGCTCAGGATTCTTTAAGAGTTTTTCCATTTTATTTTCTAGCTTCGTCTTGTGTTTAGTGTAGCTTCTGTAATTTTATCCAAGGGGCAGAATTTCTTTCATATATTTGTAAAATCCCAGTTTTAAGCTCTGGTGGAATATTCTGCTGAAATACAAAGAACTACAGGTGGTGCAGGCGAGTCTTTGGTGCCATCTGTTTTAATTTTCTGTATGATTGACTTTTTCCAATGGTATGTTTTAGAAAATGAAAAAAAAAACCAATCATTAAAGTTTGTTCTTTAGTTTAAAAATAGTAATTTTAGTGAGCAGTCTCAGCTCGGGAATAGCTTTTCCAAAGCCTCAGGCGAACTTAATAAATAAAGTTAGTAAGAAGCTGGCGTTGGTTGGCATGATATTCTGCTGAAATGAAGAAGAAGTACGTCAGTCTGAAAACTTTTCTGTTGATACACTTTGCTTGTCCCATCTGTCTGTGTGTGTGGTGACTTTTTTATAGTTCAGCGTCATCAGTGGTTCATTTATTTTTCACTGCCTGAAAATAAGGATGTGTGGCAAGAGGGAATGAGAAAATCTCAAGTTGGATGAGTCTTGTGCTCAGTTCTTCCTTTTATTTGTTAAAAACAAATAAAATACAAATTACAAAGTGTACTAACATCTTGCCATCACATCTATGTAAGCTTACTTCTGAAAGTATTTCTTTTCTGTTTAGCTTTTAACCAAAGTATTAAATTACATTATGTAATTTTGAGGTGGTACTGTATACAACATATGGATGAACGATATTGGATTTTTGGCTTATATTCGATATGCCGATATGATAAAACTTATTTGGCCGATAACCGATGCCGATACCAATATTTTATATATTTCCTTTGTCAGAACATATCTCTCTTATTTAGACTTATTTGCTACAAAAATTGTGCAACAGCTGTAAGAGCTGGTGACATATATTCAGTAACAGCCATATGATATGCATAGCACTTTTAACTTATATTAAATGAAAGTGTTAAATGTTATTTATTAGCATTAGTCACCTGTGATGCTGTCTCACTTGTGGAGGCTTGTTCCAGGTTCAGCTGCAGTGTGGGATCCTCTGCACTCTTGTGCATGAAGGACAGACTTTTTAAGTTCAAAGTTTTTGTCTATCCTTTGTGCCGTAAGACTAATCAAGCTAACAGAGCTAACACGACATCCAAATGTCTGTGGTAAAACTCACCCAACAAGTTGTGCTATCGGCTATTAGCTTCTCAATGATGTTGAAAATGATGACTTGTAACTCGGGTAACGTTACATCGGAAAAATATCTCCGATTGCAGACGATGTAGCGAGGCTCAACGTACTCCATAAATCTTCAGAATCCGACATCCTCACCAACGAAAAATAAAATTTCCACACCTCCGACATTTTGAATTTTCCTCTCTGCCGTGAGATCAGGTAGGTGCACGTGACATCATCACGTTGTGCTGCCGCTGCTGGCAAAAACTGCACCTTTTGTATCGGTGAGTTATTTAGTTGGAATGGCCGATGTCCGATATTGAACTTTATTGCTAATATCGGCCAATACCAATACTATGCCGATAATATCGTGCATCTCTAATATGACACACTATTTCTTTCACAAACTCTTTGTCCTTACAGTAGCTAACACTGTGCTGGTGACGGTGCATGACAGTAATAGTGTTATTCTTATCCTTCAGTTGTTAAAACAGAAAACAAACTGAAATGAGGAAAAGTTATTGTGCAAGCAACTGTACAAACTTCTCTCCAACCATACCATCTTTTTATTTTCTTTACCCGTTTTTCTTTTTTGAGTCAAGGGGGGAGCTGGTTCCTATTACTAGCAGTCACTGCGACGAACAACCATTCACTCTCTCACTCACACCTAGGGACAATTAAGAGTTACCAATCAGTCTAACATGCATGTTTTTGGTCTGTGGGAGGAAACTGGAGTACTTGGAGAAAACCCACGCATGCACGGAGAGAACATGCAAACTCCACCCAGAAAGGCCCCCACCCAGGAGGTGATCCTTCGACCTTCTCACTGATAGGCAACAACGTTAACCGCTGCACGGCTGTGCCACTCACTGTGCCACTCACTGTGCAATACAATTACATTATCCAAAACTAATGGCTGCACATTTAACCGCGAGTTAGCAAAGATATGGTGCTGATTGGTCAACACATGTATTATACAAATTAAACGATACTGGAATGTACTTAAGGTTTTACGATTGCTATTAATAATAAAGTGTGCCCTCAAAACATTTTATAACTTGAATAACTTAAATCATAGGTTGCACAATAGTGGATTTTATAATACAATTTAATTTGTGCACAAAACTATACATTTATTTTTCACTTTAAATTTGTATATCTTTTTACGACATGAATGTCGTAACAAATATGCTCACGTTGAATATCATCGGAAACTTTTGTTTATGAGCAAAGCATCCACAAGCATTCTCTTTACTGTTGACAAATCCCAGTTTTGAGTCCATTCTGACAACGAGGCTTTAAAACCCTGTCAAGTTTGTCATACATGAATATAGCTGGAGCCTGATTTCTGGTTTCATTTTGATGTTTTCTTCTTTAGTTGGTTGCAACGATCACCAGTGAGACAAACAACCTTCAGTTTATGATGGTCTTCACATAAACTGAGTCATCTCTTAATTGTTTCCTGTTTCCTGGAATACCTTACAAAAACAATTGAAGCTCTCGACCTTGATCTCTCTAAGTGGCTTTAAGAATCTGTTGGACTCCTGGCAGGGACCAACGCAGACATGTTCCTGTTTTTAGTTTTCTACATTCGCCTTAGAATCTAGCTGTTTTTTTTGTTACCTTTTTCTTTTAGCCATCCTAGTTGTAAAAAAACAAACAAACAAAAACTGCAGTATGACTTTTGATAACTGTTTATTGCTGTCGCTGTTGTCCATTGTTGTCATCTTTCTTTGTTGAAATCAGGTCTCTCTTGTAAATGAGTCCTCGAGGCTCAATGGGATTACCTGTCTAAATAAAGGTTGAATGAAAGGTTGAATGAATGAATCTCTTAATTGGGGAATATATTATGGGCTCTAGTTTAAGCTCTACTGTGTTTTCATTAAAAATGCTGCCTTTGGAGTCCATCATCGTCAACGTTCACTGTTTTGCTGATGATATCCTGATCTATTTATTTGTTCAAGTTAATGATTTCAGAATTCAATTTAAAATTTGACTGATTATTTTTAAGAGTCTCACTGGTATTCATTCGTTCAACCTTTATTTATACAGGTTAGTCAGGTATTCACCATACCTGACTGAACTAAAACTCGGAGGTCCACAAAGCAGATGGACATTCTTAGATCTCGGTTCAAGACCAGAATTGACAAAGCCTATTAGATGGTGGCCCCGTTTGGTTGAACAGTCCACTAACATCACTGTCCCCCCGGAGTAAAACAAGGATACTGGTGTACAGACACCTTGTATGTTGTAAACAAGTGTTATCTTGATATTTTGAACAGAGCTTTAGTGTAGACATCTATAAGTACCATATTTTAGGCCCATAGGAGCTGGTTTACAGGAGCTGCGTGTTGTATTTTTGGAACCAGAGTCTGTGCACTAATGATGTGGGACTTTAAGTCCCCTCTGCTTCTCTGGACCTAATCAAGCTGCCTCATGACCTTTCTTAAATTACAGTTGAATCTATTAGAAAAATGAATATTAGAGAATACAGCACAAGGTAGGAGCTATCTAAATTAACAAGAGGCAAAACAAAATTGTTCTTGTTTGTGGTGGAATATATATATATATAAACTCATTAAGCCTGCTAATCTTATCACTAATTAAATGTTGAAAAAAGACGGGGGGGGGTGGGGGGGGTGGTGGTACTGATTCTGTATGAGCAGATTTTTCAAAATGGCATCTATAACTGTAGCTTTATGTTGTTATATATTCAAAACCTTGAGTGACTTTCAAAACTTCATCACTTTCTTCTTCATTTCCTATCATTTCATAATTTTACACAACAATACAAATATTGTCCTATAGTTTTTACTAATTTACTAACTAATCATTTACAGTCTGTCATCTGACAAGGCTGAGTCACGTCCTCTGGACGGCTTCTTCTTTGTTGAAACGTTTCGTCTTTTATCCGATAAAAGGCTCAGTTGCCATGGCGATCTCAAGCTGTTGTTACCTGTCAAAGTCTCCTGGAGTTTATTGTATATTCATGGCAGCATAATAATAGCAACAGTCTAACTTAAGTGTAGCACCAGGCGCTAAAGTGTTACAGATAAGTAAAAAAGAAAGGTGTTTCCAGTGGAGCGAGTCATTTATTCTAAATGAGTGGTGTCTTTTAAAGTCCATACGCTCGGGGTGCAGAGTGCAAACAGAACCAGTATGGTGCCAGAACAAGGGGGGTGGGGGGCTTCTACTGCTCTAAATGGTATTGGTGTGCACAGTGTTTTACCTGAAGAACGCGTGTTTACAGTCCACACACACACACACAAGTAGGGGGAAAAAACACACATATGCACACGCCGATCCAAATGTGGACACGCCAAACAGAGACGAACACAAATCAAAACAAAGCGTGCAAACACAAAGGAGATCCAGAGAATGAGGAAGACAGAGAGAATACCACAGTCCCATCTGTCAAACAAATGTGAGGACGCTTCTAACACACACACATGCTGGCGTGTGTGCGCACACAGCAAGCATCGTTTAGTCTGAACTTGAGCGATATCTGCATTTGTCCTTTAGCAGTTGGTCCTGAGGGGCCATTGTAGAAGTTTCATAGAAGTTTGTTTAGAGCTGAGCGAGTGCGTTAAGCTTTATTAGAGCCCCTGGGAGAGTTGGTGGCACACACACACGCATCTACACACACCAACAGTCTTAGGCACGAGGCATGGGCGGCAGCTCGCAATGGCCCCAACCATCAGTGAGGAGTTTGTTGTCATAGCAACAGTAAAATGAGATGACTTTACTGTCAGCCGTAATGTTTCATGGCCCCCTTGCCGCTATGGCAACATAACGAGGAGGAAGAGGAGTCAGGAAAGAAAGAGCGCATCAGAGGCATCTCTGCATTCCGGTGTACTTCCTACCAGGAACAATGTCACCACGATGTCCTTTCTTCCTGCTCAGAACACACACCCCTGACAGGCCTGTCAAAATCAGCCGTAAACACACACACGACTTGAAAAGCCCATCAGACACACTCTCCACCTCGCCCATCTCTTTGATTATCTTGACTATTTTCAGCTGCGGCGTTCGTCGTCGCCACGGCAATTTGAATTCATTATGCTCAATGTCAGCGTTGGTGCAACAAACGCTGTACCTCAGACAGGTACAGCTTGTTGAATGAGCGTGCGTGCCGTCGGATGGTGGGGGAAGACAGGAAGCTGCAACAAGATCAAAGGCGTGCCAACTCCGCCAAGCGTTTTCCTGCGCCACGGAGACAGCCGGAAGGAGCGGCGAGGTGGCTGTGTGCGGAGCGCGGCGGCTATACATCAGAAATCTATATTTAGCTCAGTCCTTCTACAACAGCCTGTCAACAGTAAGGACTATCAGAGACGATAGAAGAAGTGAAGGGATGCATATCACCCACTGCCTTTCATCCCACGTTTTTAGACAAAGATCTTTTGCTGAGAAATGACTGAGTTGTGGTCGTATTGGTCAAACCCTCAATAATATGTGCAGTATCACAATATGTCACAGAGTATGTGTTGCAAATGACTCTCGGCTACTACCACGCCAAACCTTAGCACAATATCTGTAAAAATCTAAATTCTTTTGTGTTTTTAAGGTCAATCATCTGTGGCGGTTATCTTGACATGAGTTAGCTTCCATACATTGTTGTTTTTCTTTTCCTGATTGTTTCAGTAACATCTGTCCAGTTGTTCGGGAGCTATTTTGCCAAAACACAGAGTTGGCTCCCAACAGTCAATGGGAAATGTTTTGAACAGATCTTCCACAGCCTTTTGGTGCTGAATCGGGTTAACTCCAAGAAATTGACAAGCTGAAGATGAAACTCGATTGTTTTCCCCGCAATGTTTCATTCAGATTTATCCAGCAATTCACAAGATATTTTGCTAACAGTTGAGCACGGACACAACCAAAAACATTATTTTTCTCATTTGCCTTTTGGTGATTAAAAAGGCAGAAAAGAAGCAGACACAGAGGAAGTGCGAAACGAAGAAAAAAAAGGCAGACGAGAGCAGAGATGAGTTGTTTTGTTCTGTCGCCATGGCGACATGGCAGCCAGAGCTGTTGCGTTTTGACAGTTGTCACGCTACAGCGGGTTGCCGTGGGTGACAGCTGTCAGTCAATTATGTGGAGTGAGGGGACAGATCGGCCGATGATCACCTTGGATTAGGGAGCGATCACACTGCACGGGACAGTCCGGAACATGTCAAGACTTAATCCTCATGTCCGAATGTTGTGCGCTCGTTCGCATGTCAGTGCGTGTGTACCAGACAGCATGTGTGCATCCTCCAAGCAGGAGTACGTGTGTTTATCTTGGGCTCATTGTGAGCAGATTACAGTTTTTCCATAGCTGCCAGGTTTCTTCCCACAGCTGTCTGCACTAGAATACAATCAAAGGCCTGGTTCTGATTGTAGCGCAACACTCAGCGCCCCGTTCCCCTTCGATTACCACGCTTCGCCTGCGTGAAACGAGCTCAGCGCTGCTCTTATGGGATAATAGTCTGATTGGAGCAGGGATGGATTTGAACTCACACTTTAATTTGTTTCTTTTCTTGGTAAATTACCCAGATCATGATCACGTCTGGTCTCAGAGACCCCACTGCGCATCTAAGTCCTACCATTGGATCTGATGTCGTAAATCCAGGAACTTAAGTTTTTCTTTTTTCCTCTTCTGCTTTCAATTATCACACACCCCTTGACAATTAAATTTTCCCTTGCTGCAGAGATGTTAAATCACTGGCACAGTTTCGCTGTCCCTGTAACCATTAGACCTTTAACAGTTTTCATGTGTTATGACAGCAACCCCATGTAATGTCAATACTTTGCTGTTACTCTGGTAATTAGAGGGTAGTTGTACAAGGCAGGATTTCCTCAACCATTGAAGCACTAAATTTGCTGTACCAGTCAGAAGTGGATGGAAAGCTCTGGTGGGAAATGATGATGTATGCTCCCTGATTATAAATCTTGTAAAAAAAAATAAAAAAACATCCTGTTGACCTTTAACAAAACTGAAGGTTTAATGTGAAGAACAAACTGCATTTTAAAAGCTGATCTCGTTTCTTTTTTCTTGCTATCTTCCGCTTTAGGAGTGAGCCCTGGGCTGGATGGGACCCACCATGCCCCCCAGTAAGAAGGCTCAGAGCCCCAGTAGTGGAGCCAGCGCCTCTCAGGGCATGAGCCCGCCGTACCGGCAGGTGGACGCTGCCACGGCGGCATCTGAGGCCGAGGCAGCCGATCTCTCGCTATCCCTGTCTGCCTCCTTTTCCAAGGCCGAGGACGAGGAGCTCACCAGCCTCTCATGGCTCCACGAGAGCACCGACCTCCTTAACAGCTTCAGCCACTCCGGGCTACGTAGCGTCTCCCCTCTGCAGGACCCAGACGGTCAGCACCCCCGCTCGCCATACTCCTCCTCACCCTCCCCAGACGACGCCCTGCTCGGCGACACGCACTCGGCGTATGACCTGTCGGTGGGAGCTAACCGAAAACCTCCGTACTCCTTCAGCTGCCTGATCTTCATGGCTATCGAGGACGCCCCGAACAAGCGGCTGCCGGTGAAGGATATATACGGCTGGATTCTGGAGCACTTCCCTTACTTTTCCAGCGCCCCCACAGGCTGGAAGAACTCTGTGCGGCACAATCTGTCACTCAACAAGTGTTTTAAGAAAGTGGATAAAGATCGCAGTCAGGTAAAACAACATCTCTTTTCTAACTTGTTTTAATCAAAGACGTTCTAGTATTTTCTATAATAAAGAGCTTTACATTGATGTGAAGTCAAAGCAGCAGTATAAACAAATAGGCTGATTGATTTTACCGTTTTCTTTTAGTTTAGTACATTGTTGCATTTTTACCTGATGAGAGCAACGCTGGGAAAAACAAAGCAAACATGTGTTTATATATGATGTAAAGTGCTGGAAATAAGAAGTATTTTGCATGAATTTTGGGAAGCTTAGATAGCTTTCAGTTAAATATTTTGTGGTAAAATTTCCAAAATAATAACATAGTTATTTCTTAAAACTGTTAAAGATATGAAAATGCCAGTTCAGCTGTGAAAGCTCAACTTTTTGTGACATGTTTAAACTTTGACTAATGCCACTAGATCTGCAAACAGGAAATGATTTTCTCTATTGTTTTGTCACAATTCCATCATGGATTATGTTGGATAGGTGTATGAGGAAAGGTTTCCATTTCTTTCTTTCTTTTTTCTTTCTTTCTTTCGTTCTTTCTTTCTTTCTTTTTCTTCTTCTTATTATTAAATTTCTACTTGAAGTCTTAGTGCTCTGTTCCCATTTGACAACGTACAGTGCTTTAAAAAACATATTCAAACCCCTGGAACTTTTCCACATTTTGTTAAGTTTAAACCACAAACTGGAGCAGTTCGCAGCTGAGTGTGAAGCGGTGAAGCGACTGGGATGAGAATCAGCACCTCCAAATCTGAGGCCATGGTCCTCTGTCGGAAAAGGATGGACTGCTCTCTTCAGGTTGAGGGTGAGATTCAGCCTCAAGTGGAGGAGTTCAAGTATCTCGGGGTTTTGTTCACGAGTGAGGGAAGAATGGAGCGTGAGACTGACAGACAGATTGGTGCAGTGTCTGCAGTATTTTGGACTTTGTTCTGGTTCATTGTGGTGAAGAGGGAGTTGAGCTGTAAGGAAACGTTCTCTGTTTATCTGTCGATCTACGTTCCTACCTATGGGGCATCTGAAGCTGAGTGGTTAGATCAGTTGTCCTCCATTGCGAGAGTTGGGGGTTTGATTCCACCAGCAGTCACATGTTGAAGTGTCCATGGGCAAGACAATGAATCCCTCATTGCTTCTGATGTGTGTCCCATCTGTGTATGAATGTGATTAGGCACTGATTAGTCTTTGTATAGATATAGTAGAGTGCTGTATGAATGGGTAAATGAGGACACAAATTGTGTTGTAAAGCGCTTTGAGTAAAAAAAGAAAAGAAAAGTGCTTTGAGTATCTTAATCAAATAGAAAGGCATTTTATAAGTTCAGTCCATTTACCTACTTTCACCTATGGTCATGAACTCTGGGTAGTGACTGAAAGAATGAGATTACAGATACAGGTGGTTGAAATGAGTTTCCTCTGCAGGGTAGCTGGACTCTCCCTTAGAGATAGGGTGAGAAGTTCAGTTATCCAGGAGAGACTCAGAGTAGAACCGCTGCTCCTCCACATCGATATGAGCCAGTTGACGTGGTTCAGGCATCTGGTAAGGATGCTCCCTGGACACCTCCCTAGGGAGGTGCTTCGGGCATGTTCGACTG
Source organism: Nematolebias whitei (assembly GCF_014905685.2). Taxonomy (NCBI): domain Eukaryota; kingdom Metazoa; phylum Chordata; class Actinopteri; order Cyprinodontiformes; family Rivulidae; genus Nematolebias; species Nematolebias whitei. The sequence continues at coordinate 20,812,967 of NC_056509.1, forward strand.
GGAGGAGACCCCGGGGAAGCCCCAGTATACGCTGGAGAGACTATGTCTCTTGGTTGGCCTGGGAACACCTTGGAACCCTCCCAGAAGAGCTGGAAGAGGTGGATGTAGAAAGAGATGTCTGGACCTCCCTGATCCAGCTGCTGCCCCGCGACCCAACTTCTGAACATGTGGAAGATAATGGATGGATGGAAAACCACAAACTACAAAAGCATTTTGCTTGTTTTGTGTAATAGACCAACACAAATTAATAATTGTAAAGTTGATGGAAAATCATCCATGGATTTAAAAGTGGCTATTGTTGCTTGAATAAATATCAGAACGGTATGGCATGAATTTGTATTTAGCCCCCTTTGAGTTGAGTCTATACTTTGTAAAACCGCCATTTGCTTCAATTAATCTTCTTGGCGTTTGTCTCTGCCGCCTTTGCACATTCAGAGACTTCTTTTCAAAACAGCTCAGTCAAATTGGATGGAGTGTCTGCGAACAGCAATCTTCAAGTCTTGCCACAAATTCTTAGTAAGATTTACATCTGGACTTTGACTAGTCCTAAGATTTGATTTGATTTGATTGGTGCTCTAAATGTATGTTTTGAGGCTGTCGTTTGCTGCCTCTAGCAGGTTTTCTTCCTGGGTTGCCATGTACTCTTTGTTTCAACTCAGACCAGCTCCCTGCCTCTGCTTAAGAGCACATCCCCACAGCATGATGCTGCCACCGCCATATTTAACAGTAGAGATGGTGTGCAGGGTTTGTTTTCAGCCACGCAGTGCTTTGCCTTTTGGCCAAAATGTTCAACTTTGGTTTGATCTGAGGAGAGCAGGTCCTTCTACAGCTTTTCTGTATCCCTGCGAACAGGATGGTTGGCTTTCTATCAACATAGTTTTCATCTACTATTCCAATAAGCCCAGATTTGTTGAGTGTTCAACTAATAGTCAACTGTTTTGACCACCTGAGCAGTGGTTTTCTGTAGCTTCTCCAGAGGTACCTTGGACTACTTCTTGGATGAATACTCTCTTTGCCTGGCCTGTCAGTTTAGGTGGACAATAACATTTTAGTTGGTGTGCAGATAGGTCATCTTCTTTTCATTTTCTGATTATGAATTGAACAGAGTTGCATGAGATGTTCAAAGGTTGGGGTATTGCTTTATAACTTAACCCTGCTTTAAAATGTGTGTTCCTTGGTCTTCATTACGCTGTTAGGTCAGACTCATTAGATCAGTTAGCTTAGGGATGAGAATAGTCTTTGAGTGCACTGGATCTTTTGTTAGGATTTTTCTGAATGTGTGGGAGGAAGAACAAATCAAAAGTCATGACAAAATGAGAAAACTATCAGATGAATGGTAAAGTCTGCTTCAAAGCATGTGCATCAGCATCCTAACAGCCTCTGACAACGTTTAACATTCGCAGCGTGTGTACATATATCATTAAAAATGACTGTAGTCAGATTTATAGCCTAAATATGAACTAAAACACCAGTAGTCTTTGTATCATGTGCGGTTAGACCTTATTTCCCAACCAGACAAGTTTTCAGCCATTTGCAGGCACATTCAACGTGAAGTCAAACAGATTCTGTATTTTGTCTACAGCTGTACCAGAATCGTCTTTATCAATAGTTGATGATCTCCGCTTTCATAGTTCTCTTTCACTCCGACGTTCGGTGCCTCCCCTGTGGGAAGAGCGTTTCGCTTTTGATTTAAGTCTCAACGCAGCCTTTAATACTGGCTTCCCCCATCCAGATTTTGCTCAGGGTAAACGGAGAATGAATCCCTCACTCAATTAGAGCTAAATTAATACTGGAGGATTTAATAACACAGATGCCAGCAGACTTTAGTATCCGTCTTGCCCGAGGGGTTGTTGTTAGGGGTGGTGGGGGGAGGGGCAAACAGTGAGGATCAATGCACGTTCATCTGAGATTATCCAGGACGATATGAGAGCTCTTCTTGCTTTCACTGACCAGGGAGGGAACTATGACTCTGTGTGTGTTTCTGTGTGTGTGTGAAGGAACAAAATGGATGAAGATGCTGTGTGGTCGTGTGTGTGTGTGTGTGTGTGTGTGTGTGTGTGTGTGTGTGTGTGTG
>NC_056509.1:20815050-20815446 GCF_014905685.2 Nematolebias whitei
GTGTGTGTGTGTGTGTGTGTGTGTGTGTGTGTGTGTGTGTGTGTGTGTGCTCACTCTCACGCTATGCTGTCATCTAGCCCTTTACAACGGCACAGTTTCTCTTGTATATATATTTCCATAGTAACAAGGTTCTAGTTGACATAAAAGTATGCTGTTGCTGTAGTAACGGGAAAACTGATTTAGCTTCACTGACTTGTTTGTGTGTGTGTGTGTGTGTGTGTGTGTGTGTGTGTGTGTGTGTGTGTGTGTGTGTGTGTGTGTGTGTGTGTGTGTGTGTGTGTGTGCGCATGTGTGTGAGCTTCAGATGGGCACTGAGGTGTTGAGTGGGGGAGAAAGAGTGTATATAATTATCTTGTGTTAAATGCTCATGCTTGTGTGTGTGTGGGGGGGGGGGGG
>NC_056509.1:20815546-20830163 GCF_014905685.2 Nematolebias whitei
GGGGGGGGGGGGGTTTAGACACGTCATGATTCTATCCAGAGACCTGCGATGAGCTCACACAACCATTATCAATGTATTTTGATTATCTGTGACTCTCAGTTTTGTGAATAAACAACAGGAGGCTGCTGGTAAGTTACAATGTTTAGTATGGGTATTGGATTATCCAGTATGGGATTGGGGGATTGGGCTGTTCAGTCCCTATACAAGCGGTGCGAGTTTGGTTCACATTGCCAGCAGTAAGTCGGACCCCTTCATGGTGGGAGCTGGACTACACCAGGCGATGCTATTCATAGCTTTCATGAACAGAATTTTTTGGTGCAGCCAGGGGATGGAGGGAGTCTGGTTCGGTGGCTTCAGGATTGCATCTCTGCTCTTTGCAGATGATGTGGTCCTGCTGGCGTCATCGTGCCATGATCTTCAGCTCTCACTGGAGCGGTTTGCAGCCGAATGTGAAGTGGCTGGGATGAGAATCAGCACCTCCAAATCTGAGGCCATGGTCCTCAGTTGGAAAAGGATGGACTGCTCTCTTCAGGTTGAGGGTGAGGTTTTGCCTCAAGTGGAGGAGTTCACGTATGTCGGGGTTTTGTTCACAGGTGAGGGAAGAATGGAGCGTGAGATTGACAGATGGATTGGTGCAGTTTCTGCAGTATTGCGGACTCTGTGTCGGTCGGTTTGGTGAAGAGGGAGCTGAGCTTTAATACAAAGCTCTGTTTACCGGTCAGTCTGCGATCCTACCCTCACCTATGGTCATAAACTCTGGGTAGTGACCAAAAGAATGAGATCACGGATACAGGTGGTTGAAATGAGTTTTCTTCGAATGGTAACTAGACTCTCCCTCAGAGATAGAGTGAGAAGTTCAGTTTTCCGGGAGTAAACTTGGAATAGAACCACTGCTCCTCCACATCGAGAGGAGCCAGTGTCTCTCAGTTGGCCTGGGAACGCCTTGATGTCCTTCCAGAAGAGGTGGATGTGGAAAGAGATGTCTGGACCTCCCTGCTCAAGCTGCTGCCCCCGCAACCTGACTTCAGAACAAGTGGAAGATAATACATGGATGGATGGACAGACAGACGGACGGATGGATACTTTTCAAATGATGTTCTATCAAGTACTTACCAATAGTTAACACCGAGTCACCCACTCATCAGTCATGGTTAACAGAGTGTGGAGAAAGGACTGGGCAAGCAGCTGATAAAAGGAGGGCCCTTTTTACTGTTTTTCAGGCTTATTTTATAGCTCTTTCTCAAAAACAACATACCTACATAAAAACACACTAGATTTGGTAATGCAGCAGTATTTTGCACTGGATTAGTCTTTTTTTATTAGGCCTGAAAATAAAATAAATACCAAAGACCCTCATTTGGCTACACATTAATCTAATCTGCATGAAGACTTTTGCCTTTTTCTCCACACTCTGTGCTCTATGACTGATGAGTGGACGACAACTTCACTCACAAGATGAGCATGGTCAAAGTTTCTTTATTGTCTTTCGCATTCGTCATGTGGTGGAACGTAATTGTGTACACAGGGTCCCAGTTACATCCAACAAAAGTATAAATTATAAAAAGAAAAACCAGTGATAAGATCTCAGATATGAACTAAGAAATACTCTAAGCTAAGAATACGCTAAACACTTAATAGTGCAAAAACACAGAACAAAAGCAGCACGAGCATGAGTCTGTGTGAGCAGATGAGGACGAATGAACACAGCAGCATGAAATAAATCAGCAGCATGAGATCAGCAGCATGGTCAACAGCACATCAATAATCAAGTGGCATTACAGTGATTTTTTCCACATTGAAAGGGATTCATGAGTCTAACAGCTTCAGGGTAGAAGCTGTTCCTCAGCTTCAGACCAGACTATCCCTTTAAAACGGCAACACGCAAAAAAAGTGTAATTAAAAAAAAGAAGCTGATTTTAGATTGATTCAGAATCTTCCATGTCCGGTAATGTGAGCCATCTAAAAACAGATTATAACCTCCACTCCTTATGTTTGTGCATGCGTGCTGGCGTGCGTGCGTGCACGTGTGTGTGTGTGTGTGTGTGTGTGAAGCAGCTTGTGTAAAGGTGATTTTGGCAAGGACAGCTCATCTTGTCTTCCTGTCATTGCATACTGTTTAAGACGGCACACTCATTAACCCCTCAAACCCACTCCCTCTCTATCTGCATGCAGTTTTCCCAAGCACACACACACACACACACATAGGGCATGTCTGACACACAGACAAACATGTGCACACACTCCGTACGCATGAATGCCTAAAGGACTCACACACCGAATGCGAGCGCCGTGTTGGTGTGGAAATGAGGGCACATCTCTGCAGACTCTTACTCTACCTGCCAAGAGCCGCGCTTTATCTAAAGCTGCAATTACAGAATCTCTGTAATTTCACTCAGACTGTGCCATTCAAAGTCTTTCCCTGAGAAGATCTGCATGTGAATACGTCTTTTTTCCTCCCTCCATTTGCTCTTTCTTCACCTGTTTATGTTGTTTGAACTGAGCGTGCAATCACAGGGTGTAAGATACGTTCCTTTATGCTGCATTATGGTTTACTCTCTGCTCGCTGTGCAAAAAAACAAGGGCTGCTGGAGGGAAGGTCAAGTTATAGTTACAAAGAGATAAAAACAGATTAAAGGCCTAGCTTTTCGTGAAGGAACGCTTGTCTGTGTTTTATCCCAGAGTTTTAAGACTAAGACCATTTTACGTTGAGAAATGACACTGGAGGTGTTTAGGTGAAACCTTGAAAAGAATCATGGGGGAGATCTCATGCAATACTGCAAGGTGTGATAGTGATCGGTTTATGTGTAGTGAATGACTCTCAGCTACTACCTCATCAAACTTTAGCTCAGTATTTGGACCGAGTGTGAGCGTTGGAGGAAATCTTCAATTGGATTGACTCCAAGATATCACAAGTTGCAGATATCCACCCTGAGTGTTTCATTAAAATCCATCTGGTTGTTCATACGATATTTGGCTAATAAACAGGGTCGACTTTAATAGACAATGCTAGGGTTTTAAATAAAATGATCGTGCTATGAGTAGAGTATTTGTTGTGCAGCTACAACCACACCAAAGTTCAGCACAATCTGTAAAAACTGATTGAATTAATGCCATTTTTGTGTTTTCTATGTTCATTTGGCAGTGGCAGCCATCTTGAGTTGGACTGACTCAAATTGTTAATATTTGTAGATGTGCCTTTAATGATTATTTCCTAAATGCTTTTTTAAAATCCCAGTAGTGGTTCATAAAATATGTTGCTAACAGGCAGACAGTGTTGACTCCAAGCATTTGAACACAATTTTTAAACCAAGATCTTACACAATCAGATATGCACTTCAAAGAAAAGGACTGAAAGTCAGCTGTATAGACAGAGTACATGTGTGAATGAGAGGGAGACTGGTGGAAGAGTGAGGCTACAAGGAGCAGAGGTCACAAAGGTGCAGGACTTCAAGTACTTGGGGTCCACGATGGAGTGTGGTAAAGAGGTGAACAAGAGAGTCCAGGCAGGATGGAGTGGATGGAGAAAAGATTCAGGAGCAATTTGTGACAAAAAGGTGTCAGCAAAGGTCAAAGGAAAAGTTTACAAGACAGTGACGAGACCAGCTATGTTGTATGGTCTGAAGACAGAGACATGGACAAAAAGACATGAGAAAGAACTGGAAGTGGCAGAAATGAAGATGTTGAGGTTCTCCTTAGGAGTGACAAGGCTGGAGAAGATTAGGATTGAGATCATCAGAGGTACAGCACAACTGGGAGATAAAGTTAGAGAGACCAGACTGAGATGGTTTGGACATGTCCAGAGGAGGGACAGTGGGTATATTGATAGAAGGATGTTAGAAATGCAGCTGCCAGGAATAAGATAAAGAGGAGATATATGGATGCAGTTAGAGAGGACATGGAGGTAGTTGGAGTGAGGACAGAGGATGCAGAGGACAGAGAGAGATGAAGGAGAATGACTCACTGTGGAGACCCCTGAAGAGGGAAAAGCCCCCAAAATACCAAGAGGTTTCATTAGATATTTTGCTAACAGAGAGATGCACAAACCCCCACACACAGTCAGGAGCTAAAACATTTCTATAAACCCTTGCCTTTTGATAAAGATAGAGAACCAGGGAAACTTGTCTCCACTGTGAACAAATGACTCCTTCAGTTTACAGAGGTAGAGATTAACATGACAGTGGCCTATTTGTTCCAGTGGCTGTATTTCTGGGTCATATCCAGGCAGATGACAAGATGAGGGCTCGTTCAGAATAAGCTCGCAACTCTGCATGTATAAAAAAGTGTGCGCTTCAGTTTTTCTTTTCTTTGTTGTTGTTGGTAAGTCGGAGCTCAAAGTTGAGAGGGTGAGCGTGAGAGAGTCCCACAGTTGCCATGGCTTTGTTTACAAACAGGATTTTTCTCTGTGCTGAATGATGTCTTAATGACAAGTGTTGTTGCCCTCGGTCTTGTGGATCAGCGCAGAAGATCAATGTTGCAACTGTGCGACACACACAAACAGACACACATACAGACTCAGAGTCAGCGATATATCTCTCAAAGCCTCTTATGAAATCTCTGCAGAGGGAACATGCAGTTTTGTAATTCGAGACTGACTATGAAGTCTGCGTGTTGCACTTTCCGCGTGTCACCCCGAACTTAAACTCACCCTGCAAGAGGCAACCTCTTTTCTCTTTACAATTTAACACAGTTTGTAATCGTGTTGACTTTTCCTCCTCTCCTATCGTTCATTCTCGCTCCACGTATTTTGAGCAACTCCTTGTTTTAAACACAACCTAGCCTCTGACTTGGTATTGTTTTTGGCCACAAACAGCTGGCTTCCACTGTTGTGCGGAGAATGGAGTTTGTCCAGTCTTCCACCATCTGACCCCACTACCAGCCCCCACAAAAGAAAAAAATGTATCTTAAAGTCAGTAGTTGGGCTGATGACCAGTGGAAAATGGACATTTTTAGACGATCATCCATTCCTACTGTCCAAACGCCAAAAGTCCCAGAGATATCAGCGAGCAGCGCCAGGTTTTTGGTGGGTGATGATGATGGATTGTCTTTGGTGTCTCTGCAGCAGTGAACTGGTAACATACAAACATACAGATGTTTAATATTTTTTTGTCAATTTTTTACAGATATTTGGCTGAATTTTGGTGTGGTGGTAGCTGGCGGTCATTGCTAGCACATACTCTGACTGCAGACTGCATGAGATCTTGGATTAAAACTTTGGTGTTGTAGTTAGTTCTGTCACGATAAACAATAAATCAATCGCATGATGAATGAAAATTATCAACCTCATTTTCATTTACCGGCTTTATTGTTTCTTTGTGTCTCTCTTTTTACTGAAGACACGGTTCAATTCCAGTGCTCTTCACTGACCCCTCCCTTTCTCTTTAAAATATGTCTTAACCGTCCAAAATGTTTTTGGATCGTTAAAAGCAGCTAAACTGAGAAGCTAAGCTATGAGCTAAGCTAACAGGCCGACCTCGGGAATAAACCTAAGTCCTGTCGAGCTCCAAAATTCACAGTTAGAACCTGTGCCTTTGTGTAAAAAGTTGCTTTTCTCTGCAAAAAGAAGCTGACAACTTGTTTACCAATTTATTTTTATTAAAAGCTTTGTGTGAAAAATGCTACGCTAAAGAGCTCAAATCACAGAGCGTCTGCCATGTCACCATGTCAGCCCATGTCACGTCAAGGGGCCTCCCTCCCATTTTTCTTAAGAGACACGCTGCTCAACCATCCATCCTTTGGTTTAAACAGTCCTATACTGCCATCAGGTGGTCAAAAAGGTACTACACACCAAACAAATCAACATTTCTTCTAAAATTTGATGATTAATTATGGTTAAATTTCAAACAATATTATTGTTTATCGCAATAATTTCTGAGACAATTAATCGTCCAGCAAAATTTGTTATCATGACAGGCCTAGTTGTAGTGAACGTTGTTTGTCTGTTAACAAACAAGGCTTGTAAGGTTGATGGCTGCCACATCCATTTGCACTACATGGAACTTAATGAAACACTCAGAAACCAATTATTCTATGTACTTCTATAACTAACTAACTTTTGGAGTCAACATATCCTGATGCATGCTCAGTAATTCATGTAGAAAAATCTAAAAAAAAGTAAAGTCAGTTCGTCTGGATGGGTTAAAAAAGTTGTAGAAACATTTGAGACTGAAGAAGTCTTTCGGATGAAAGACGAAACGTTTCTACAGTTTTGTTTTTTTTAACCCATCCAGAGGACCTGACTTAACTTTTTAGATTTTGGAGTCAACCCGATTCAAGATGGCTGCCAAAGCTGATCAGCCTTAGCAAACACAAAACTGACTTTGGGTTAAGTCATTTTACTAATAACAAACAACATTTTGTGTGATTGTAGCTGAGAGTTGTCATATACATATACACATTGGCAATTGAAGCATTTGTAATATGGGGGGACACCTTGGTGGGGTGGGTCCTCCCCCAGAAAATTTTAAATAAAGTAGATGCCATTTCCTGCATTCTGGCATATTTTAATGAGCTGTTAAACATCTATGTTTACTACCTGATTCAATAACTATTTTAAAGTAGCAAGACCTAAAACACCCCCACACCCTGTCGGCACTATCGTAGCACTAAGCTAGCGGCACGCAATCTAGACACGCTAGCTAAGATGCTACATATGTAGCATTCCACTTCTCTCATGCATCTTAACCCTCACCCTGGTCAGCAACTGCTGGTACTAACGTAGCACTAAGCTAGCACACAACACAGAGGTGTCTCCCCCTCCTCCTCCTTCAGCGTCCTACCTAGCCAAGTGACCTCAGGGGGTGAGTTGTTGTAGATAACCTGGAAAACCCGGAGTGGACTTTTAGTGGTTTGAGTATTCTCCTGTTAATCAAGTGGAATGGATTTGTTCACGAAGAAACAGCAACAGTGCTGGGTGAACTAATATTTCATGTTAAATGTGTGTGTGCGGGGGGAGGGTCCAAATTAATATTTTTTAAATGTGTGGACACACGTCCTCTTCACATATAAATGTTGCGATGCCTATACATATGCACAATATAAATACATACTTTGAATGCTAGCAAATTGCTCAAAATCTTTGTTTAAGACTTTAAACAAAATCTTTAAAAAAGTCTTGGGGGGTGAGGGGTGGTCCGTGGGTCCTCCCCCAGAAAATTTGGAATAAAAAAGATGCCATTTCCTGCATTTTAGTGTATTTTAACAGGTTGTTAAACAGCTGTAATCATTTGATTAAATTTATAAAAACAGGTCTCTCTTGTAAATGACGAGGCTCAATGAGACTAACAACCTGTATAAATAAAGGCTGAATTGAAATTACTATCTTAGAGAGCAACAACTATTAACAAGCCTGTGTGTGAATGCAGCTCCGATTCTGTCGAGCGTCCTAACACCCCCCCCCCCCCCCCGACCCACACACACATACTGTCCAACCCGAACTCTGCTGAATTCAGTCCTGTGCGTTGTTCTGCTCCAATCTCAATTACCACTGCCTTTCAAGTGCTTCAATCTTCTGTTGTCCAGCTAAGGACAATCCATCCATTTACTTTAGATAATAAATTGTCTTTTCGACATTTTGATCGCTGTTATTTTGACAAATTAGTGCCACTGTTTTGATATGTGATGTTCATACACGTCAAGCATTTCACTCGTATTTTATTTTTAACTGTAAGCTTATTTATTATGTCTGAAATGTTATGCACCGTGGTGCAGGAGTTCTGACACAGCAGTTGTGTGCGCGTCCTGCATAGCTGTCTGGAGACGCTGTGCGTAAAACAATCTGAGTTGCTGGATCCGAGTGGTCAAAATGAGAGAGTTCCCGGATCTTTTTCTGGCAGGATCCAGCTGAAATTAACCACTGCTTGTAGTCTTTTAATGCTAAGTGTCTCAAATTGGTTTAATTATTGTTGGGCAGTGCAAAGGCTCAGTGGTTTGTACTGTTGCTTCACAGCAAGAAGTTCCTGGAGTCGATCCCTGGCTTGGACCAGGGTTTTTCTGTGTAGAGTTTGAATGTTCTCATGTTTGCGTGGGGTTTCATAGGTACAGTATATCTATAGGATTTGCCTGGTTAAATAAAGGCTGAACATTCAACAGAGGGTCAAAATTGTCATTGATGGCCCAAATATTACACTGTCGGCTACTGTGGTTCAGACAGTGTTTTTCTGTACTAGTTAAATAAATGATGAAGTCCACTCTGACCACAAGGACTTGAACGTCTAGTAGCATTCAGCTTGAAGTCATCTCAGCGTTTGATTCATTGTGATAATTTGAACTCTACCAGTATAATTCTGACTATATATGATTGTCTGTTTGAGTTTAGTTTAATAAATCCCCAGTTTTGAGAAGAGTGGTTTGGGTTTGAGTCTGTGCTTGTTGAGTCTTTACCCGATTTGAAGAATATTTTGATGTCTAACTGTGCTCAGCTTTGGTTTTCTTGAAGATCAAAGTCTGTCAGCAGATTGAGATAATACCAGAAAGCTGTCGGTAATAAGTATGCGATTCAAAGAAACCTACAGAAACGGAAATACTTTTGTTGTTTCGTTATTTTTTATGACGAGCTCATGTTGCTGCTGTGAAGCTTGGCAGAACTCGTTGTCACATGCCATACATTCGGTCTGCGAAGGATATGATGCTACGTTTAGGTGCATTCTTGAACAATTTTATAGATGTAAAAAGAACTGAGCCCATGCAGGCTGACTGAAGATAACATCCATGCACTTTGCGTGTTAATTACAGAACAGTGGACTCTGCCTTGTTTCTATCTCTCATTTAGTCAGACTACAGAGCCACTCTGCTGTTGGAAGACTCATTGTGGAAGGAACAAAGTCGCAGCTTGTGAAATCAGTTAGAAAATACTTTACACCAGATGGGACAATTTTTCAAACCAGCTGAACAAGAGACGCATTTTTGAAATCTGGAAAACTCTTTAAAAACAGCTGCTGGGACTGTGGGCGACGTAGAACTTGGTCTGTGTTTATCTTTGGGCAAACGGGATTAGATTCACTTAAAATGGTGCAAAATGTGTAAGTGGAGCTTCAGAACAAACTTAACTAATGCAAAAAAAAAGAAAGACCAATTTTAGAAACTTCTTCGTTGTCCAGAAAAGGAAGTAAAAGTAAAATACTGTAAAATACTTATCTGCATAATTTATACACAACTCGTCATCTTTGTCCTGTTCGTTTATGTTTTGTCTTCAGAACAGAATGCCTGACATTAATGATGGATCCTCTCATATCTCAGGTTTTTATCAAAGCTAGAGTTAAAATTTGTTCTTCAGCTGCTGATGTTTGCCATAAAACTCTCAGCTTGAGGACTAAAAACAATCCATCAGGGATAAACCTCTCAACATGCTGAGAACATCGTCCTCACAGTAAAGCACGGTGGTGGTAGCATCATGCTGTGGGATACTTTTGAGCCGACGTCTAGCTATGTGCTTTGTACATAATTTTTCATTTATTTCAACACAATGATTTTGGTACCATGTATAAAAGACAAAACATATTAGAATGGGTCTCTGTTTAAGACTGTTAAAATATTTAAAGCTGTTGTTGAATAAGACAATATTTAACAGCAACCTGCTAATAAAAAGCTAAATGATACTTTTTTGTAAATAAACTTTGATTTGCACTCTGTTACAAAGTCAGCTGATTCCAAATGAAGATGTTGGCATCTTAAATGAGATGTTTCTTTTTCTTTCTAAAGTGTGTGAATAGTTTTTGAAGTTAAACAGAGTTGGCAGTTTTTAGCTGTACCAGATTTCATACTCTGTTATAAAAGTGTGAACAAGTATGACGTTTTGGGCGACTGTGGCTGAGTGGTTAGAGCAGTCGTCCTTTAATGGGAGAGTTGGGGGATCGAATCCACCAGCAGTCACATGCTGAAGTGTCCCTGGGCGGGAAACTGAACCCCTCATAGCCTCCGATGTGTGTCCCATCAGTGTATGAATGTGATAAAGCTCTGATTAGTCTTTGTATAGCTCTAGCAGAGTGCTGTATGAATGGGTAAATGAGGACACAGATTGTGTTGTAAAGCGCTTTGAGTATCTTGATCAGATAGAAAGGCGCTATACAAGTACAGTTAATTTAGGACTGACCTCTTCAGTGTGGGAGCTGGACTCCACCAGGGCTGCCTGTTGTCACCGATTCTGTTTATAACTTTTATGGACAGAATTTCTCAGTGCAGCCAGGGGGCGGAAGGGATTTGGTTCTCTGGCCTTAGGATTATGTCTATGCTATTTGCAGATGATGTTGTCATGTTGACACCACTGTGCCATGATCTTCAGCTTTCACCAGAACAGTTAGCAGCCAAGAGTGAAGCAACTGGGATGAGGATCAGCACCTCCAAATCTGGGCCCATGGTCCTCAGTTGGAGAAGGGTGGCTTGCTCTTTTGGGGTCTAGGGTGACGTTCTGCCTCAAGTGTAGGAGTTTAACTATATAGTTAACCAGCTCAACACCTCTGAATAGCAAGTGCTGCAACCAAGCAAGAGACACGATGAAGAGCAAGGAACTCTCTGCACTGACCTCAGACAAAGTTTTAAAGACGTACAGATCAGGGTTGGAGTACAACATACACCACAGCAAACCAGCAAGAAAGAGTCATCAAAACGTACAGACTGAGCCGTGAAGGTAATAATCAGAGAAACATCCAAGAGGGCCAAAGATAACCCTGATGTAGCAGGGAGACGAGACGATCGGTCCACAGGACCACTATGGACCACAGTTTTATGAAACGTCAGGTGGTCCATTTGAAATTTCCACCCTAAACATGTGGAAATAGGTGAAGTGGTCAAATGAGTCTAAAACCGAACGGTCTGACCATCCTAACAACACCACCACCGAGAACACCAAATCTACAGTGAAGCATGGTAGAAGCAGAATCATACTGTGGGGATGTTTTATATACTGTTTCATGGACAAAATGTCCAGTGTCTAGATGTACCAAAATCAAAGAGGGACTTGATACTGTAAAAGTTGGCTCTACCAAGTATTGACTAGTTATGAATCCTTATAGGTTCTTTTTAAATTTTGTCGTTTTTTTGGTCCTGTTTCTTCTCTTTTCTTTCCCCTAAAATATATTTTGCATCTTCAAAGTAGGGGCTGGCTCAGTTGGTAGAGCTGTTGCCTCTCAGCGATAAGGTCGCTGGTTCAAATCCTGGCTGGGTACCTTTCTGAGTGGAGTTTGTATGTTCTCTCCGTGCATGCGTGGTTTTTTTTTTGGTACTCCAGTTTCCTCCCACAGACCAAAAACATTCATGTCAGGCTGATTGGTAACTCAAAATTATCCCTAGATGAGAGTGAGAGAGTGAATGGTTGTTTGTCTCTATGTGTCCCTGTGATGGACTGGACATGGACGCACAATGACTGCTGGATATGGGCACCAGTGAACCCCGTGACCCACAAAAGAAGTAGTGAGTAAATATAATGGATGGATGGATCTTCAAAGTAGTACTTACGTAGCACAAAGTCCTCTGAAATTCCTCCGGGCTGTAAGGCAACAAAACAGGGAGCGTGCAAACAGGGGTGAATACTTTTGCAACCCACTGCATGTAGCAGCTGGTTTGCTCAGCCGACCATGAAGATGTTGATTTGGGGCAAAGCAGCTTGTCCCGCTCTGTTCAGATGTAAAATAATTTGTGTGAAGCTCTGAAATGAACATGTTTATTTAGGTGTAAAAACGGCTAAACCGTCACCCAACAAAAACACATAAAAAACAACTACTAGCTTGTTGAAAGAAAGCATTTCCCCCTTCTAACCCAAGAAGTTAACGCGGTTAAACTGACAGAGCACACACAGTATGAAGCAGGTTGTACCCCCACTATCTCCTGTGAATTTTTCATGGATTTCGTCTGTAATGAGGTACTATTTTAGTGTCCATTAGGTGAGTCGTGGTGAGTGGTGTGACAGGTAAATGCGACGGTATAACAGTGCAGTCAGAGAAGCAGTTGTTACCAGCGGGGTCAGTGGCGGCAGGACTTTTTAATATCTCCCATTTCCAAGAGAGTCCAGCCCCCACAGCTTATATAACACAGGAAACAGATGTTAGCAACTCGCAATCATCCCTCTATCTCTCTCTGCCTCACCGTTTTAGAAATTGTCCTTCCCCTATTTTTACACTTCGTTACGTGAAACGGGAACGCACGCTTCCTTCGTCGTGTAAATACCTGCTAGATTCTCCCTAAGTCAGTTCTCAGATGGTTTATTTGGGAGTAATGCGTCTTAAACCCGAGTCTGAAGCCATGCCAGTTTTAGTTTCATGCTTTCTCCGGTTCTGTCTTAACGTAAGGGCAAACCCTTGGAGTTGTGGATTATTTGTCGTGTAATCCCTCTCACTCGCAGCGTGCAGCTGCAGTTATGTGACTAATTTTGAGACTGCGTACGGAACACAAATGGGGACAAAAGTAAAGAGCTCGTCACAGAAGAGTGAGGAGAATAAAGGACGGAGAATTGAAATCACGGAGACATTTCGAGGTGTAGTAATACTTAAAGGAATGCATACTGCCCAGTACCTGGGGAGTGGTGGTGCAGAGGTTAGAGAAGGTGGGCCTGTGATTAGAAGGTCGCCGGATCAACTCCCCAGATCGACAACATCCAAATGTGGGTGGAAAAGTGAAACACCCACACCTGCCTCCACCCTCATTTGCCCCATTCTGGACCCTTGAGCAAGGCCCTTAACCCCCACCATCTGCTCCCAAACAGATCTCTCTTGAAAATGAGACCTCGTGACTCAATGAGACTACCTGTATAAATACAGGTTAAATTAAAAACAAAATAAAATCAGCTTGAGCTTTAGCCGGTTTGGGCCAACCTGGAATGAATCATTTTGTGTAATCTCTTAGTGCTCAGAGCCTTTGTTGCGGAAGACTCTCACCTACTACTAAATTAAAATTTAGCTCAATAGCCATGAAAATAAGTGTGTTATAGCCATTTTTTGTGTTCGCTAAGTTGATTAGTTGTGACTACCATCTTAAATTGAGTTGATTCCAAAAGGTTGCCAGTTGCTGCTGACCATGCAATGGTTACTTTCTGAGAGTTTGATTAAACTCAGTCCAGTGGTTCATGAGATATTTTGCTAACAGACAGGCATAGTTAACTCTAACACCTGGTGCCTGTGTTGAAGATGACTCTCAGCTACGATCACGCCCAGTTTTAGCTCAATATATGTATAATTGATGAATGTAAAGTTGGATTTGTGTTGGCTGATGTCAGTTGGCTGTGGTGGCCATCTTGGATTGGGTTGAGTCCAAAAGGTGATCAGTGGTCATCTTGATCTGAGTTGACTCTAAAAGTTTTCTTTTTGTATTTAGACATCCATTGATTATTTCCTAAAAGTTTCAATAAAATTCTAGTTCATGATATATTTTGCTAACAGACTACAAAGTAATGGTTTACTTTTGAACAAAGCTCAGTCCTAAGAATGTGCATTGATGATGACTCTCAGTAACTACCACTCCAACCTTTAGGTCCTTATCTGAAAATCTGATCAAATTTAAGCTATTTTTGTGTTGTTTTGTTAATACCAGTTGGCTTTGACAGCCATCTTGAATTGGCCTGACTCAAACAGGTTTTTAGTTGTAAGTGTTCATCCAATGAAGATTTTCCAACAGTTTCATCAAGACTGTGGGCGTTCTGGTTTCTCAACCTCCTGAAGTCACAAGATGGTGCCAACAAGCCACACCTGAGCTGTAGGAATATAAAAGGCTGCAGAAGAGTTCTCTTCGCCTCTGGAGCGTTACATGCCTCTAGCATCAAGTTCTGCTGACTACCTGTTCCTGGTTTCCTCTGTGTGGCCCTGAGTTTCCTTGCGTCTTCTTCAGCTGTCTCCTCGTCTTCCAACCACTATCTGAGACTTACCTCGGACATCTTCCTTCATCGTATTGAAACCATTGGACCCTGTGCTCCCTCGACGATCCATAACTCCACCTGGTTCCAGTCCCTCCCCGTGCACGTTGCTGAACTGTTTCACTGTAAATAAATCACTGTTAATTATTACTGGTCTTGAAGTCAGCTCATTTTGGTCCATTTTCTTTGGGTATTCCGTTAAACATTAAAAAAAAAAACTTCAGTGGCTCATGAAATATTTTGGTGATGAACACACAGACGGGCAAAAACCATTGTCCCTGATAACGATCACGTGCTTTTGTTTTCCACTAAACCAGTGTGCCATCAGTAATGTCTGTGTTGCAACTTTGAGACTTCGGTAGAAGATGAAAAGTCAGTTTTACCCCCCACTCGCTCCCATGCTTAGATAACGCCTGTTGCCAAGGCAACTGCTATAACCCAGGTTACAGACCCTTCCTGTGAGCTGCACGGTGTGATTGGCTTGTCGGCTGAGGGAGGGGGGGTGCACAGGTTGAGCATTTTGATTGGCTGTGTGGTTGACAGAAACTGGAGCCCCCAGTAGACAGATTCAGGAGCGAGCATTGATTTAATCGGCTGGCATGGAAGGCTTAGCTCACACATGCACGCGTGTATATATATATATATATATATATATATATATATATACAGAAAGGCTGGCAGGACGGAGGAGCAGGGGGAGAATTTAGGCCCAGTGGGGTCACCTCTGTGGGAGTCGGTGTGTGTGTGTGCAATATCTTGCTCTCCAGGAGAGGTGTCGCTGGC
>NC_056509.1:20830173-20832330 GCF_014905685.2 Nematolebias whitei
GCTGCTTGACTTCTGCTGATGTTGGAGGCCGTGTGTGTGTGTGTGGGGGGGGGGGGGGGGGGGGGGGTGATCTGGCTACTCCGAACATTCTTTGCATTCTTTGCATCCTTTGTACGATCATCACACATTAGAAAAGGTGCAGTTCATAAGATGTTTGAATTTAAAGGACAAAGAGATATTCAGTTTAAAGGGATGTTTCTGATGTTTTGAAGTGGACTTCTGTGGAAGAGATATGAGCAATTGATATCTTACCTGTTGCAGGTAACTGTTGGGGCTCACACAAGCCATCAGTGTTATCATAATTGTTCTCATTTCTCTAAATGACATCAAAGAGCTAAACTTTATGAAGTTTAGTTTTCAGCTCTTTGACTTCCTGCCGTTGCTTGATCTGTGGCATCATGATGAATCCCACTTACAAAATAAATAAAGGATAAAATAACTCGTTGGCTTCTTATCTTGTGATTTTATCTGTCATTTAGCCTTTTGTACAAAATTTTCCATCTGAACTGAATAACCAAAGTTTATAGTGTTTACATTTTTTGACAAAATCGTTTTAATGTTTTGTCTTTATTTATTATTATTATTATTATTATTATTATTATTAATAATAATGATATTCTTTTACAATTTCATATTTAAATTCGTTAGGCCTGATTATTTGTGAGGTTGGATTCTTTAGTATTTCATAGCTTTTTGGATTAGTATAGACAATAAAAGACAGATATTTAAAATCTAATATTTTTGAAATATTAATAATTCAGAATAAAAAATAAAAGTATAATGTATAGATTTTATTTTTTTTATTAGTAATTTTTTTTTTTTTTTTTTACCAATATTAAAAGTAAAAATCAAAAATTCTAAATAAAAGCAAGTGCCCTGTAAGGACAACAGCTTTCATTTCAAAAGATGGTAAAGCAAGGACAACAACTTTTTATGAATTGGAAAAAAGTTTATTATTACCTTTTTTTATACTCAATACATTTGTGAGAAAGTTTTAGAAATACTACGAGATAAATGATTAATAAATAATCAGGTCAGCTGACAGGACATAAATTGAGACTGTTTTGTTTAGTTAACGCATTTTTAAGAGTCGTCTAGGCCTGCCACGATAACAAATTTTGTTGGGCGATTAACTGTCTCAGAAATTATTGCAATAATATTGTTTGAAATTTGACAATAATTAGTAATTATTGTCAAATTTAAGAAGAAATGTTTGTTCATTCGTTTTGTGTGTAGTACCTTTTTTCGATCACCATATGGCAGTATTAGACTGTTTGAACCGAAGGATAGATAGTGAGGGAGCGAGCAGCGTGTCTCTTTAAGAAAAATGGGAGGGAGGCCCCTTGATGTGACATGGGCTGTCTCTCTTCAGTTCTCAAAATGGCGGACGCTCGGTTTGGTTTCAGTTCTTTAGCAAAGCATTTTTCACACAAAGCTTTTAATATAAAATCAGTAAACAAGTTCTCAGCTTCTTTTAGCAGAGAAAAACAACTTTTTACACAAAGGCACAGGTTTCAACCGTGAAATTTAGAGCTTCAACAAGACAGAGGTGTTTTTCCTGAGGTTGGCCTGTTAGCTTAGCTTGTAGCTTAGCTTCTCAACTTAGCTGCTTTAAACAATCTAAAAACATGATTTTGAACGGTTAAAATGGATTTTCAAGAGAAAATAGACAGGGAGGGGTCAGTGAAGAGCACCGGAGTTGAGTTTTTTATCGTCCAGTGTCTTCAGTAGAAAGAGAAAGACACGAAGCTAAATAAAGCTGATAAATGAAAATGAGGTCGGACCTGCCTCCTCCTCAACAAGTAGATTAACACACGTTTATATTGTTTGTGCAGATTCGTAAAACCTCATCAAAGCCTGAGACCGGCCCGTTCGTGACAACGTTTTAACATCATAACCGGAAGATGTCCGTAAGTTTCAGCTAAATCTCAGGCTTTGGTTATCCCGTGCGAATGCGCCACATAAAAAGCAGATGTTGGGGAGTGATTTATTGATTACATGTGGTCCTGAGGTAAAACTAATCCTGTGCAAATAAGCCTTAAGTGTCATGCCTGCATTTTATGACAGAGTGGGCAGAATACGAGGACTTGAACTTGTATCCCACCCCTCCCACACACACACACACACACACACACACACACACACACACACACACAC
>NC_056509.1:20832340-20842775 GCF_014905685.2 Nematolebias whitei
CACACACACACACACACACACACACACACACACACACACACACACACCCTGTGTCCTGTACTGTGCCATTCAAACACTTAATTTTGTCACTTGTGGATAGAAAGAGGAAAAAAATCATCGGAGTGTTTTCACTCAGGCCTCTGTCTGTAATCTATAGGCAGCCTCCTTTCAGGTTGGAAGCCGACAGCTTCATTAGGTGGGGGGGTGGGGGGGTGGGGTCTGCTTTGATCTATAAATACACCCCATCATCATCTCCAGAGGGGGAAAAGTTAGTTTTCCCGTGTCTCCATCAGGAGGAAGCTTTAGAGTTTTTTGTTTCTTTCAAAGAGAGAAGTCAGCGCTCTGAGCTTTAACGCTCGTTCCTTCCGTGTTTTTTGTCTTCGGCAAATGTTTCTTTTAGGTTGGGGGGGGGGGGGGAGGAGGAGAGACAGATGAAGGTTATTAGGGTTCTACCGGAGCCTCTCGGAGCCAGCAGCTGGAGACAGTTCAGTCTACCTGAGGAGAGACAGAGACGAAGGAAGAAACTAAAGGTCTGTGCGTCTTCTGGCTCCGACAGTAACAGATATTTACAGCACCCCCCCCCCCCCCCCCCCCCCCCCCACCCCCCCTTCAGAGCATAGGCAAAGGCTCCCTGTGGTCCATAGACCCCGAGTACCGGCACAACCTGATCCAGGCCCTGAAGAAGACGCCGTACCATCCCTACTCGCCCAGCCTGGCCGCTCCACCCACCTCCCCACCCAGCCTGCCACAGACGTTCCACCACAGGTAAGAAGGTCTGATTCAAGCTAAACCACCATCATCAGACCGACTGGTTCACTGCGTTCCTGTGCGTTTGATCAAAACCAGCACTAACTAGAGGATTTACAAAGAAACCATGAAGGTGCTGAGATCCCAACACGTACAGCGCCTCGTCCGTCTCTAAAGCCCAGCAGTTACTGGACTTGTGGAGCCTCAGTTTGTTTTGCAGACATTCAGGAAAGTTTAGACTGTTCACATGAGTTGAATATTCTGAATAAAATCTCAATAAAGTTATAAAATGTAACTGCAGTTGTGTTTAAAATATAAAAAAGACAGTTCAGTCACAAAAAAATGAACTTTTTATTTATTTATTTTTAAAAAAAAACTAAGTTATTGTTGAGAATTGATTGACACCTCATTTTATATGGGAGTTTTATTTGGGAGCGGTGGTGCAGAGGTTAGAGAGGGTGCGCCTGTGATTGGAAGGTCGCCGGTTCAACTCCCCGTACAGACAACATAAAAAATGTGGGTGGAAAAGGTGATTTGTTCAACTCTAAGCCCATGAGCAAGGCCCTTAAACCCCCCAGCTGCTCCCCGGGCGCCTCTGCTTCACATGTGTGCCCACATGTGCAATGGGAAAAATGCAGAGAATGACTTTTCCCAGTGGGGGTTAATAGAGTACAGTAAATAAAAATAAATGAAAAAAGATGGCGGATCTTCAAACTGAAACACTTTTTGTATTTTCCTTCCACTTCTTTGAGCGATTTATGAGAAATGCCCCGGTTTCTTTCTTACAGTTTAAAGACGAGGAGGTGGTAGTTGTAGGTAGTAGTAGTAAGAGTAGCTGTAGTGTCAAAGGAAACAATCAGCCGAAGAGTTCGGTGCAAACATCCAGATAAGAGCCGAAGCTTCGTCCTCTCCCCCATCTGTCGCTCCCGCTGCAGGCGTTCAGGCTGACCTGCGCTGTCCGCTCCTCAAATCTCCTTCTGCACGCTGTTTTCATGCAGCAGCGCTCCTTTCTGTCTCCCCCTCAGGCACATCGCAGGTAAAAACCCCCCCCCCCCCCCCCCCCCCTTTACACGTTGGCTCCGTCTCCTCCGGCCTCCTCTGCTCTGTACTTCCCTCTTTCTTCCTCTTGTCTCCTAATGCAACACACACACCTCCACCTTCTCTGTTCATCCTGTGCCCCCCCCCCCAATCTTCTTTATTTATCCCAGCTGTAATTTATCCCTCCCCTTTCGCTCCTCCTCACTTTTTCCTCCTCTCTGTCACTTTATCATTCAATTAAATCCTCCTTTGTCTGCATTCATTCCCACTCACACACACTGCTCTCCACAGCAGCATCCACCTGTGCTGTTTCCCTCCTCTTCCTCCTCCTCTTCCTCCTCTCTGTATGACCTCTCCCCCTCCCTCCATCATCCTCTCTGCTAACTGCTCAGTATCCTGCGCTTCCATCCATCCCTGCGATGTGTCAGAGAGGCACTGTTAGGGTCTCATTCTCGTCTTCGGCTTTTTTCTTCCACTTTTGCTCTGTGTCCAAACACACATACACACACACACACACACACACACACACACATACACACATACACACCACCGGGAGCAGCAGCATCAGCAGCCCCCCCTCCACCTCCCACCACCCCCCAGCTGATCCGGGCAGGTTGGCTCGCACAGCCAGCCGACTGTGTAAGACAGAATAATTGGTTCACCATAAAATGTAAAAGTGTCATTTTGAACAATGAGGTATGGGGGAGTGGAACAAATTGGAGGCTGGATTCGGAACATGGGGGGTGAGGAGGTGTGTGTGTGGGGGGGTTCATTTGCATTGTGACACACACACACAGACACACAGTGGAAAACGTGAGCGAGTGTGCTTTTTTTGGTCCGAGTGAAACTGGAGGTCCCTGGTGATGCAGCACCTGCACTCCGTGTGTGTGTGTGTGTACTGTAGTCCCTTCAGCTGAGCGTACGGTTATTCAATCTGTAAAATGTCCTTCACAGGCTCCTGTAACTTGAGGAGACAGTGCCTCGTTGTTTTTTGGCTGGAAATTAGTTTCAGACTCCAACAAACGGACGCTGCAGCGACAGAAGTCAACGCTGAAGCAGCAAATACAAACTGATCCTTGTTGTTCTTCTTTCGGCTGCTCCCTTCTGCAGGGGATGCCCTTCCTGATGTCACCTGGGCTCAAACCTGCAGCCTCAGGATCACGAGCTTAACCACTGAGCTACCTCAGCCCCGCAAACAGAAACCCTGAATATTTTAGTTGTTTTTCTTAAAGCTGCAAATTTATGTTTAATCATTTGTTTTTTGCTTATAAATGTAGATAATAATAATAATAATATTTTTTATTTGTATAGCGCTTTTCTAAATACTCAAACGCTTTATATGAGTTAAAATAATATATAAAATTAACAATGTATAGCACATAAAAACACAGTAAAACATTTAAAAAGGGCAAATTTAAACATTAAAAGCTGCAAATGAGTGGGCAGCATTTTTATTTAAAAAAAAAATAGCCGAAATGGAAGAACAAGCTTATTAATTTAGCAGAATAATGTAAAAAGAACACATGCTGAATTTGGTTTAAATAAAAATAAATTAGCACAAAAATTGGGAAATCTGCTAAAAAATAAAGCTCAAATTAGTTAAAACCATTTAAAAAGTAGCTGAAAACGCAGAAAGAAGCTTAACCTACGAGAAGGAGGTGGAAAGAGCTGAAATTAGCTAAAAAATGTAGAATTAGCTGAAAAAGCTAAAATTTGCATAAAACAGCTTAATAGTAGCTGAAATAGCAGAAAAGGATTAAACTAGCTGAAAAAAGCTGAAAGGAGCATGACCAGCTGAAATTATTATAAAGAAGTTAATTATGCTGGACGTAGCAGAAATTACCAAATAAAATTAGAATGAATCTGCAAAAAGCTGAAATTAGCTTAGCTAAAAAAAAAAAAAGAAATACAAAACTCATTGAAAAGGAAGAATGACCTTAAATTAGCCGAAGAAAGCGAAAAAAACATACATTTGCCCAATTAGGATGAAAGAAGCAAAAATGAGCACAAAAAGTAAGAATTATCTGAAAAAAGATGAAATTAACAAAAACAGCTGAAAAGTAGCTAAAAAATCAGAAAGAAGCTAAAGTTACAAGAAGGAGGTGGAGAGAGCACATTTTTGCTGAATTTGGCTGAAAAAAGTTGAAACGAGTGCAACACATGTGGAGTTAGCTGAAAAAGCACAAATTTGCATAAAAACAGCTAAATAGTAGCTGAAATAACAGAAAGAGCTGACACTTGAAGAAATAAGCTGAAAGGAGCATAAAAGCTGAAATTAGCAAAAAGAAGTTAGAAGAAACATAACAATGTTTTAGTTAGTGGAAAGAATCTGAAAGGAGCTCAAATCAGCTGAAAGAAAAGCTGAAAGTAGCTGAATAAGTTTAAATTTGCAGGATGCTGAAAGAAGCTGAAGCAGAACAAAATGTGAAAGGAGCAGTGAAAGGTTGTAAACAGATCTAAAGATCTGAAAGATGTAAAATGAGCTCAATTCATTTTCTCTGAGGAAAAAAGTAGCAGAAAATGATAAATATTTGAAAACGCTAAAGTTGCACCGAAACCAAAAGTCATAGCAGGATTTTCCTGAAAGAGCCGAACGTTTTGATTTATGATTTGTTGAAATAGCTTAAAAACTGCAGGACGAGAATCGCGCCGAAAATGTACGGAAGAAAAATGGATCATATAATAGTGTGAATGCTTCATAAACATTCACACAGTAAGTGTTTATAAACGACACCGGCTTAGCTTGAGCATAATTTAGATGTGAACGCAGGACTCATGGTAATGTTTGAAGGGTCTGTGCACACGCTGGCACGGCTTGGTTGCAAAGATTTCAAAGCAGAACTTTTCACGCCGCCTCATCGTGAGACGGTTGGAACGTTGTGTTTCAATTAACCGTTTTATGTTTACTACATAAACACTGCATCAAAAATCATGAGTGTCTGGTTCAGAATCTTATAAAACCTTATAAAGTTTGTGTCAATCAAAAAGTTTCCTCCTGCAGCAGCAGAGAGCATTGAGTGCTGCATGTATGGCAAGCAGTTACACCATATATTATGTCTTGAACCGTCTTTGGCAGGCCATTTGTGTATTATTTTGATGTGCCTGATATCTAGATATCATTTTCCCACACTAACGCCGAGCAGCTCGATGTGAAGCTTCACATTTTATTTATTTGTGTTTTCCCTCTGAACGCTGTTCTTCAGCCCTGCATCGCTTTTTATTTTGCAATCATAGATGAACACGGTGGTATCATTGTGGGAACGGGCTGCTGACATCAACAGAACCGTGCAGGGCACAGGAGAGCAAGTTGAAAATGCTGAAAATAACACATAGCGCCATGATTGTTTTCATCTGAAGGAGGTTTTCTCATTTTCCTGTGGTCCAGCCACGTTTGAGTGAGAGCGCAGCGGGGCGATGATCCCACGAAGGAGGCTGAAGACAACCAGAGGACCACATGCTGACTCAAAATCCAAAACAAAGACTTAATATAGAGTCTGAACAAGGGTCAAAGGTAAACCAGAGCTTCTTGCCGATTACCTTCTACTCACATTTTTAAATTAAAGTTTGAAAATCCTGTCAGATTTCATTGAAAACAAACTATGTAAGTTCTAATGTCTGCCTAAAGTTATAAGACAGAAATCTTACTCACTTATTCTCCTTAACTACAAGTTTAGGACTGTCCATACAGCAATGCTTTATTGCCTTTTTAGTTCCACTTTTTTATTGTTCATTGTTGTTGCTCTCAACACCAAAGTGCATTTTGTCCCCCGCCAAGGGGCGAAAAGGTGGAATTGGAATTACTCTCCGTCCATCCGTCCATGAATGTTGTGAGAACGATGACTAGAAAGATAACGTGCAAGGGGCCAATTTCCTTTTTTGAGTGTGGCTGCATCAAGACGTAACAAAGTTTTGTATGAAAAACTGGGCTGCCACTTCAAAGTCCCACCATCACCTAGGCCTGTCACGATAAACAATCATAATCGCATGATAAATGAAAATTATCAACCTCATTTTCATTTATCGGCTTTATCGTTTCTTTGTGTCTCTCTCTTTCTACTGAAGACACTGGATGACAAAAGGCTCAACTCTGGTGCTCTTCACTGACCCCGCCCTTTCTCTGTTCTCTTTAAAATCTATTTTAATCGTCCAAACTTGCAGTTTTGGATCGTTAAAAGCAGACAAGCTGAGAAGCTAAGCTACGAGCTAAGCTAACAGGCCGACCTCGGGGAAAAAAACTCCGTCTTGTCTAAGCTTCAAAATTCACGGTTGAAACCCGTGCCTTTGTGTAAAAAGTTTTTCTCTGCAAAAAGAAGCTGAGAACTTGTTTACTGAATTTTATTAAAAGCTTTGTGTGAAAAATGCTATGCTAAAGAGCTCAAACCACACCGAGTGTCCGCCATTTTGAGAACTGAAGAAAGGAAGGAGAGATAGCCCATGTCACGTCAAGGGGCCTCCCTCTCATGCTGCTCGCTCCCTCACTATCCATCCTTCGGTTCAAATAGTCTTATACTGCCATCCAATGGTCAAAAAAGATACTACATGCAAAACAATTTGACAAACATTTCTTCTTATATTTGACAGTAATTATTAATTATTGTCAAATTTCAAACAATATTATCGTTTATCGCAATAATTTCTGAGACAATTAATCACCCAGCAAAATTTGTTATCATGGCGTGGGGAGCAATACAAACGTGCTAGCTTCTGATGTACCACTCCGCTCTGCTCCCCCACCCACCTGTCGATAAAAACCTGCAGCAACATAGCGCTAAGCTAGTGGGCGGGCAGCACAGACGGGACTTCCCCCACCATTGACAAAAAAAGTACGACGAACGCACTGCCAAGGGAACTGTTCTAGGGGAAACACTGTCACCCGTATCATTTTAGGACTCTGTTTTCTAGTTTTTATACTAATTAAAAGTATAGTTTCCTCATATGATCAGCTTGGCTTGTGTGGTGACCGAAAATTAATCTATGGGGGGCCAAGCCCACCATTGGCCACCCCCTGGCTCCACCGTTGCGCCTGGTGGTGGATATAATTTCTCCTTCCGCTCGCCAGGATCTGTCACGCTGCGCTACCTCTTCTCCACAGTGTAACTCCTACTTAAATATATTTCACCAAAATCGTAAAAGTTTAATACTTCCAGTCCAGAAAAACAACAACTCAAACTCAATTGTAGGTTGTTTTGCTACTAAAGTTCAGAGAAAGTTGAGTTCACAGGGTTCAAAAGATCGTACACGTGTTTGAAAGTGAGGTTCAGAACAATAATTATCTTACCTGTTGTTGACAGCGTTTTGAACAACCTTTATTCTGACCAAAATGACAAGCAACACAAATTGGCAGTTCCTTCCTGAGCTGCGACTGCTGGTTGCTAGTTGGTGAACAGCTGGTGGGATATTAAATATTCATAACTTTCCACAGGACCCACTTCAAAAGATCTGAACTGCTGCTTTAGGGGTAATTCATATTACCTTTCCACAGGCAGCACAGAAGCATTAACTGTGAGGCTTTTTTTTTTTTTTTTAGATTAGATATTAAATCAGAGGAAATCTGCCCTCAAGCTCTAAACATTTGCTTTTAGCTGAGATGAATTCATCATCCTGACACAAGAAGCATCAACACGTAGATTTATGCTCGTACAGTAAACGGGCTTTAGGTTCGTTAGAACGTTTCCTGGACCTCAAATGTTTAGAAGACGACGTCTGTCTCGGCGTGCGCCGGAGCTCGAGTCCAATCAATACGACATGATATCTCTCCTGGAGAGCGCTCACGCTCAAGAACCTCCTGTATGAAGTTTAATGAGTGTGAGTGGTTGCGCAGCGGGTCTATTATGTTAAGGTCAAGGACTGTCTGCAGCGGTACGATGCAGAGAACGATGGAGACGGGAAGGAAGTGGCTGAGGGGCCGCCGGGTGGAGGAGAAGAGCTTCTCCATCCTCCTCCTGTTTGTTGCTCACACCTCCTGCCTTTTCATGGTCTGTAGTAGCTGCGTCTCTGTGCCAGGGGTGTGCAGCCAGGTGTTCACATCTGGATGTCTGTATTCCATGCATGTGTTTTCAGAGTGTGTGTGCAGAGCGGGAGAGGAGGTCAGCTCCACGGTGCATTCCTTCACACCCCATCAGCATCTGGATGAGAGGAGGAAGGAGGAGGAGAATGGTTGGAAGGAGGGTGTCTCAAGGGGGATGGGGAGGAGCGCTCTTTTCCTCCTCTTCTCTCTGTTTTCCCTTCTCTTCAAGGAGAAGTGTGTGCGGAAGGGGGGGGGGGGAGGATTGGGTTTACCCCTCCTCGCCTCTCCTGCTACGTTTAATGCACAGGGTGGCCTTGGCAACGGGAAAGCGCCGCCATGGCAACGTATATAGTTTAAGTCGGGCGCTGTCGCCACTGCCGCCGCAAAGCCATTTGAGAAAGAGGAGAGAATGAGATGGGGTGGGGGGATGTGGGGGGTGGGGGGTGGCAGGGAAAACAGACAGGCTGTTAGCGCAGGAAAAATATGTTATCGCCGTGGCAACGCAATGTGGCAACGCGCCATGGCAACAGCAGGTGGCTCAGGGCTGAAATTTGCGTTCGCTGCTTTTGCTTTGCATCTGCCACCGATGTGTGTGTGTGTGTCTGTCCACCCCCCACCCCCCCATACCCCTTGCATCTGGTGGGGTGAGCGCTGCTTCACAAGTGCACACATCCAAATCATCTCATTCAGCAGCTTCGCACAACATAAAACACAACTCACATTACAAACTCTGCTGATGAGTGGAAACAAGTGGGCTGCTTTTTCATGAGTACACTTCCAGTGTGCGTGTGTGTGTGTGTGTGTGTGTGTGTGTGTGTGTGTGTGTGTGTGTGTGTGTGTGTGTGTGTGTGTGTGTGTGTGTGTGTGTGTGTGTGTGTGTGTGTGTGTGTGTGTGTGTGTGTGTGTGTGTGTGTGAGTGTGAGTGTGTGTCCAAGTTCCATCCATGTCACAGTCAGAGAACAGCCTCTCCAGCTGCAGAAGAGGAGAAAAGAACGAAGCAGTCAGACGTGCTGTCCAACGTAGAGCTAAAGACCACTCAACCTGGAAAAGCTCTTACATCTCTCCACCCCCCCACCCTCTTCATCTCTTAACACCCCCCCCCCCATCATTTTACTAAAATTACGGCCTCAGCAGCAGAACAGTGCCTATTGTCTCCTCACTCGATTGTACGTTTGAGTGAAGATATCTCCGTCTGTGTGAGAAATGCTGTCATTACCTCCCTCATTAGTGGCGCAATGATCACCTAAAGTGAGTCCCCAGCGTTGTGTGTGTGTGTGTGTAGGGGCTTTTTTAACTGTATTTGTGGGAGCTCATTCTACTTGAGACATTTTAAAAACCGAACCTTCGAATTATGTTTGTGGGTGAGAAACCGGAGGATTGTGTTATACAGTAGTGGAAAAGTTAAAGTACAACCCTCTTTCAGTACTCGGGTTTTACATAAAGTATGACATAATCAAAATGAAGTCCACCCCATGAGTAGCAAGAACTCTCAGAAGTAGGGCTTTTTCAGTCCCTATTGTGGTTGAGGAGGAATTTTGGACCACTCTTCTTTCCAGTGTTGCTTCAGCTGATTGGCTTTTGTAGACTTTTGTTTTTCCACCGCTCTAAACGTCCAACCACAGCATTTTAATCGTGTTGAGGTCTGGACTTTATCATTTTTTCACCCATTCCATTGTAGATTTGCTGCTGGGTTTGAGATTATTGTTTTGTCTGTCAGACAGATGATCTTACATTTAAATCCAGAATCCTTTGGTCTACAGAGGAGTTCATGGTTGACTCAATGACTTCATGGTGCCCAGGTCATGAGGCTGCACAACAAGCTTAAATCATTATTCCACCACCACCATTCTTGACATTTGGCATGGGGTCTTTGTGCTGATTTTTTGTCTTAGAAAGAATGAAAAGCTTTTCCAGGGCAGAAAATAAGGTAGCATCTCCCTGGGCTCAGGCTGCTAAAGGCTACTGTAGTTCAAAAGTCAAAAACCTAACTCAGAATTGCACGGAAATCTGTACTCAGCGAGCCGTGTGGCCTTGTGTTATAAAAAAACACAACTTATTTTTGTGTGCACAGATTGCAAAATTGTGTTCTTGGTCATGCACATTACTATATTGCCCACCCCAGCTTGTTTTGTACCCACATTGGCAACTGTCCCCATGTTTGCTTTAGTCCACTGGAGCTCACCTTAGAGATGAATATAGGCAGATTTGGACCAGTTATAAAATTATTATTATTATTATCATCAGCAGGGTTCTTAGACATTCAGGGCTTCCATAATTGTGTTAAGCTACAGATCTAGCTGCCTTGAGATGAGATGATTGTAACAAAATCAAAAAAGGTTTGAGATACGTGCAACATGTCGAGACATTCTAGAGATTCCCATGCAAAATGCTGTCTGCAAGCTGGTCAACGGCAGTGGCAGCCCAGTAAGATGCTACGGGTGCATTCACACCAGCCCTGTTTAGTCCGCTTTAATCGAACTCTAGTCAGTTTACCTAGAAAGTATGGTCCTTTTTTTTGGGGGGGGGGGGGGGAAGGGGACGACAAGAGTGGATTTTCACCCCTGTCCTGTCCCGGTCCCACTCCTGGTAACATGACTCCCACTCCTGGTAACATGACTCCCACTCCTGTCCTGCTCCTGTCCC
>NC_056509.1:20842785-20848132 GCF_014905685.2 Nematolebias whitei
CTGTCCCACTCCTGGTAACATGACTCCCACTCCTGTCCTGCTCCTGTTCAGAATCACTCCCACTGCTGTCCTGCTCCTGTTTTTCATTTAATTTTTAGGAAATACATTGAATTTGATTTAATCTTCTACCCATTCCTGTTTAAATTACTTTGTGTTGTGCAGTTTTATTTCAAAATATATGGCAACAGGAACAGTTCATCTGTGGTGAAATAGAGACATTTATTTCCTTATTCCAAACAAAAACCTTCACTAAATATCATAAAAGAAATAATCCATGGCCTGTAGTCCATATAATTTTTCTACGGAGGATCAGCTGCTTAGTCTCTGTTTCCAGATCTTTTGAAGGTCAGTTACAGTAAAAACAAAAAATCTAAACCAGTCCATGGGTCACACCATGTCTACCTTAGATGAAAGAACCCAAACATAACAAGTTGCATTTTACTAATTTATTGAGCAATTGTTTCTGTTAAACTGTGACATCACTGTCATGTTTTAAATTGTTTAAACAAACAAACAAAAACAAAAAAAATAATGTACCAAGCAGAGAACTCAACAAATAAAAATGTTTAAAGGCATTATTATACATTGGACGACGTCCTCAAGAAGTTCAGTCTATGTGGTCGAGGTAACGAGCTCGTTTGGGTGAAGCATGATGTCGTGCATCGTACCAGACTTCAGAGCATCATTTACAGACTGGACCATTGCAGGTCTGGTGTTCCACCTCATCTCTCCACAGCTGGACCAGTCCAGAGCCTTGTGCAACCTAAAAGTGAAAGAAGACAGTGCACGGGTCAAAACAGGGTTACAGTGACTACAAATTACAATTTGTTGGCCTTTCTTTTGGAAAAAATATTTTATCAAAAACAAGAGATTTACAATTGAAACTATGTAAAAACAAAAAAGAAATATGACCTTTGCAATTATAAATTACAGAAGCTCAATTTTTCTTTATTTCACTTATTATATTTTATAATTATTTAAGCAGCGTCACCAGGCAGAGTAAGTATCTTACCTGCTCTTTTGACGTGTGTGACAAGGGTCTTTGTGTCCAAAGCTGTTTAACAGTTTGTTTCCAGAGCTAACAGCTTCCTGTTTTACATAGAAAAAATAAATTAAAGACAAACAAAAAGCTTAGTGCTACTTCTTGTGCCATGCTTTATAAAACAGTTATTGAATAAAGGATTTACTTATGTAGGTAAACATAGATGTTTTAAAACATGTTAAAATACGCCAGAATGCAGGAAATAGCAGCTGCTTTATTAAAAAAGTTATGGGTGAGGACCCACAGACCTCACACCAATATGTCCCCCCTACAATAATTCTAATGATAATACCCACTGTGTTGTTCAAGCCAAGAGCCATTGTCAACATTGGGGGGGCTAAGGCCCCTAAAAAGGGCTTCTAGAATCGCCCCTGGTGTGAAGAAATGAACTGAGAAAAATCAACTCGACTTAAAATTTAACACAACAACATAATTGTACACATCATATCTTAAATCTAAAACTAAAACAGTTATTATAATGTATATGCAACCAGCCTTTCATATAAAAACTGGGATATTTTTACCGGAGAATGCTTTCACTAACGAGTTTGTTGTTGTACTGGCATGGTTACAGCCGACAGTAACTATTTACACAATAAAGTGATGGTTATTCACATTTTTCCTTGATTTCAGAATCCAGCAGGACGTCACAATATAAAAATAGGAATATTTTTACCGGAGAATGCGTGCACTTTAACCAGGAAGAGTTTGTGGGGGTTTTTTTTACATTACAAACAACGACAGATAATGAAAATTTTAACCTAAAAACCCACATAACAAAGCAGAGCATAATTTTTAAATTAAAAGGGACAAGATGGAGAAAAATGCACTGAGTCTGTTCATTTACTGACGGTTACAGGGTTATTTGACACTTTCCTGCCTGTTCTGTGAGTTTAATAGACAGAGAGTTACTTCTTACCTTGCGTTGCAAACTATTTTCAGTTACTCAGTACTTCTTCGCTACTCCTCCCACCCTCTCGGTGAAATGCTACGGCTCGAACAGATGACTTCTGGGCAATGTAGTTCTTTTGACTTGTGTTAAAGTGAAGGCTTACTGAAAGAAAACTACAAAATAGCTGCGCTCGTGTTTTTTTTTTTTTTTTTTTTTCCATTTTCATTTTAGGTTACTGGTCGGTTCCCGCTCCTGTCTGCTCCCGTTAGATTTCAGTCCGGTCACGTCCCGGTCACGTGAGTTATAATGAGGTTGACTCCGGTCCCGCCAGAATCTGTCCGGAATCACGTGACCCGCGGTACTCCAAAAAAAATGTCATCCTCTAGTGTGAATGCGCATTTGAACTCTGATGCAGACCAAAAAAGCGAACTCTGGTCCGCCTAAATACCTAGGTCTCGGTTCAATTGAAGTGAACTCTGGTGTGGTTCCAATTAGGGGTGCACCGATTGCAGTTTTCTGGCCGATCACGATCACCGATTTCTAAAAAGTCTGACCTGCCAATTCTGATTTTGGCCAATACCAATTTTGTTTTATAAGCGACACTGTCAGGTGTTATAAGGTCACAATGCACCTTCAATTTTCCAATATTATTTTATTGAAAAACATACCCTTGAACAATATCCTAGAAACAATACAAACTTTTTTAACTGGCCATGAGGTAGTGCTCTGAAATATAAAGGAAGTTCAGACAATTGTTGTTAAAACAAACCAAAAAAAGGTAAAATCAGTTTCTCATGCAAGTATCAGCTGATTTCCCAAAATTAAGGAAATCGGGGCTGATAAATTGGTGCACCCCTCGTTCGAATGCATTGTGAATGCAAGCGGACCAAAGAGCGCTTTAAAAGCTGTAAGTGGACTACAGGCAAGGCATTCTGTGTAAATACAACCAAAACAAACACGCATTTCTCTTACTTCATATGGAGCCGTTTCAGCCTCCTTGTGTGAAAAACAACATTCTCCATGGTCTTCTGCCTCATCTTCCGCTCATGATGAGTCCATTGTTGAAAAATGTTTGTTTGGCACTTTAGCTACAGACAAGACAGAAATCTTAAAACTGCTAAAATTTCACTCCACTCCATTTTTGTTTTTATTTCCAGAAGAAGAAGAAAAGGTGTCTTCTTCATAAGTTTTCATGTCGTTTCCTTCAGTAGTTCTTGGTGCAGCGCCACCACAGGCGAGGGGGGGAACAGGTTGGCTCGATTGACTCAGCGCATTGTGAATGTGAACTGAACCATCTGAAAATGTCAACAACGCTTTCAAATTTTGGTCTCCAATCGAACCGAGTCCACCGGACTATCAGGTGTGAAAACAACCTTAGAGTGGGACTCTATCAGTTCCACTTTGTGCTTTGTATTATAAAGAACCTCTGAATGGGACATTCTGCAGTCATCAAAAGTTGATAACAAGAAGGCCAAAGCCACGAGACCTCCGTGGAGCTTCAAGCACTCCTGGTGGAGAAGTTTTCAGGGACAGTCAAAACAGTTAGCATCTGTACACGAAGCACAGGAACTGGCTGAGACTAGAACCCTATCTATAAATTAAAACATTACCTCTTCAAAAGTCATTGCTAATAAATGGTTATCCTTACTTATTTAACAAAATAACTGCGCCTGGTTTTTGCCAAACACGGCGCCGTGCATGATGGGTAAACATCTTTAACTTTGGTCTCATCTGTCCGAAGAACATTGTTCCAGAAGTCTTTTAAACAATGCTGCCATGTTCTTTTTAGATTGGACTGTTTCTTTTGGCACCTCTTTTCCCACAGCTTTCAGATTTGGCTTCATTTTTGTTTATTAGATAAGGTCATATTGTTTTTTTTTTTATTTATGATTTCAAACCTGCTTTAAAAACCAGATGATTTTCATCATCCTGATAACCCTAGAGTTGAAAGAGGGTGAACTTGCTTCTTCCATTCACTGTGTTGCTCAACAAACCCCACAAAATACATGTACAAAGTGTTTCTGCAGCTTGGATACATGTCCGTGTTCCAACATGTCACTCTTTACGCACATCTGTCCTCAACGTGCCTGCGTGGCTTGAGTGAGTGTTAAATGCATTGACGAGGGTTGTGTGTGAGTGTGTGAATGGACCAGTGGCAGGCGGTAGGGGGTTGTCATGAGAAATTACCCCCGTGGACTGCAGCGTAGAGGCTGTAATTCTCTGAGGTAATCACAGGGAATAATGGCAACAGTGGGACACCCGAGATTCTAATCACTATAATCAGAAGCATTGGCTTATGGGCTCAAATGCCTGCCTCGCGATCTGCTGCGTGATGAGGCCGGCTCGGCTCGTTGGGCTGCTGCAGCATGATCAAATGATTGACCAGTTTTCTCTTTCTCTCCTTTTCCTCCGTCTCCTTCCCTTTCTAGTCCTCCATTGTGGTCGGGGAGTCCCCTCTTCAGAAAGAACGGAGGAGTTGTCCTACAAGGTACCATTTTACTTCTGCAAGTCTTGTTAATCTTTTGCCTTTTTCTTTTCTTTCTTTCTTCCAGTCTGTTCTTTCAGTCTGCTTTTTCAGTCTGTTATTTCAGTCTGTTCTTTCTTCTTTGTCTCACCCTCTTCCTCCCTCCTTCCCCTCTTCAACCCTCTACGGATGTGCCACCTCCAATCATCTCAATTCTAAATC
The DNA here is from genome assembly GCF_014905685.2 of Nematolebias whitei. Classification (NCBI taxonomy): domain Eukaryota; kingdom Metazoa; phylum Chordata; class Actinopteri; order Cyprinodontiformes; family Rivulidae; genus Nematolebias; species Nematolebias whitei. The sequence goes on from NC_056509.1 coordinate 20,847,406, forward strand.
CCTCCTTTCACAAGCGCACCTTGAGAATACCGAATCCTGAGTTCTGACACTCGTCTCGTAGCCGAGGGAGAAATGCTTTTGGCGGATTTGAAAGATTTTTCTTTTTTTTAAAACAAAAAGAAGAAATAATTGCGAGACAACAAGAGAGAAAGAAAAGCTGAACATCGAACCACGGACTGGTTATCCCACCGTCTTCTTCCTTCATTCAGCTCAACATATGTACACTCTTACTTGCTTCTCCACGTATTTTCCACTATTCCCATCTCCTCCTTCCTTTCACCTCCTCCCTGGTGGGTGGACGGCAGTTTAAATGGACATTCAATCCCAATCAGGGAGCACTCTGGGAGCTCGCCGGGCCGCCAGGCCCTAAATAGAGGGGGAAATGGATACATTAGGCGTCTGCGGCTAGAGCCTCCATCGCTGCTAATAATGGCGTAGTAATGGTCAAGGAGCTGAGGTTGCAGAGAGAACGCCTGGAAGCCTGGACTCTCCCTGCAGACATGCATGTCTGGACAGATGGACAGATGGACAGATGAGTTGGGGGTGGAGGGAACGCAAGAGTATTTTTCTTTAATGTGTTTTTGGAAGTATGGTCAGGTGTGACGTTCAGAGGCAGCAGGGGTACGAGAAGTTGTGACAGACAGCCAAAGGCAAAGACAAGGAAAGGGTCGGGGTGATGATTGTGTGTGTGTGTGTGTGTGTGTGTGTGTGTGTGTGTGTGTGTGTG
>NC_056509.1:20848232-20852164 GCF_014905685.2 Nematolebias whitei
GTGTGTGTGTGTGTGTGTGTGTGTGTGTGTGTGTGTGTGTGTGTGTGTGTTGAGGGGGGGCTATTAGTGCCCTTACTTATTACTTCCATCTCCCATTCCCAGAGCTTTCATAGCTTCTCTGCTTTTAGCTGATGGGGGGACTGAAATTTGCCTCTTCCTGTCACCAAGCAGCAGCTCAGAGGAAACACGAGAATAATGACGGCGAGACGAGGCCTCGACCCGTCGGCCCATCTCCACAAGCATCGGGGGGTCAAACCTACAGAGGCTCTGCTCCATCCAAGTGTTCGGCTTTAACAAATACAGAGAAAACTTTTACCTTTGAAGTAGTTTGTAGTAACCTGTCAGACAGAGGAGTATACAGAGTAAAGAAAACAAACGGCCAGGTGTTCAGTGTTGAACACCTGCTGTGTATTTATACACTCGTTACTTTAAAATATGTGAAGTTTGTATTTTAAACGATTCCAACTGAGCTCCGTGCAACTATAAAAATGTTTCCTCTGCCATAATATTTCACCTTAGTTTTTCCAATTTGTGCATATTATGTAATTTAAATGAAAATTGGTGAAAACTTTACTTTACTTTGAAGTTTTAGTGTAAAAATATCCACCAGCTTCAGCAACTGCAGCGGTGAAATATTTCACACGTGAACCATTCTCTCACGCAAAACACTTCACTCATTCTAATCAATCTTAAAACACAAAATTGAGTACAACTCAGAGTTTTACAGGCACTGTGCTAAACTGTGATGTGGTAGTAGTTGAGAGTCGTTGGAAACACTTTTAGTACGACACATTGAGCAGTATCTTTAAACTTTTAATTGACTGTTGGTGTTAATCCTGTTTCCCTTTTAGCAAAATATCTCATGAGCCACCATGTGGATTTTAACGACACTTTAAACATTTAGTGGCTGTACTGATTCAAATCATTTCCAGATGGCCACCACAGCTAATTGACCTTACAATAAAAAGTGCTACAACACAATCAGTTTCACATATATTCAGGTAAAACTTGATGTGGTAGTAGCTGAGAGTTATCCCCAACTTACACTCTAGCGCTAACAGTCTTTGTTAAAAACTTGGCTACTAACTATTGGAGTCAGCTTTGTCTTTCTGTTAGCAAAATATCTCATGAATGTTTAATGAAAAACTCTTGGAACGTTACTGATTGATGTACGTCTACAACTAACTGTTCGATAGGCAGGGTCATAGGTGTCACAACCATTAAATGTGAAGGGGACGTGTCCCCCCCCACATTTAAAAAACGTTTATTTGGACCCCCCCTCAACATTTACCATGAAACATTAGTTCATTTGGCGCTGTTTCTATTTCTTCATGAATGAATCCAATACATTCCACTTGATTAACAGGAGAATACTCAAACCACTAAAAATACACTCTGGGTTTTACTGGTTACCTACAACTCTCCAGCAGCTGCCCACACAGCGAAATTGACTGGGCGGGAGAGGGGGGGTTAGGAACATAAACATATATACATGATGTTAGGTTGCTTGAGAGAAGTGTAGCGCTACGTCTGTAGCATCTTAGCTTAGCAGTAACTGTGATGCTGTAAGAGACGTGGTGTGTTCAGGTGAGTTAAAGTTAAAATGTCTTTAAAACCCACAGCTGAATTTACACAAACTTGGTGAGAAACATGTTTTAAATGTGTGGAATTAAAGGAAATCTAGGTGAAATGTTGCTTTTTTGTTCACTAGTGTGCACTGTTCTGTACACTGATGTGTGTGTGTGTGGGCGTATGCTTGCGCACATACGCCCACACACACACACACTCTGTGTCCCCCTCACATTACAGATGCTTCTGACACCCTTGGGCAGGGCGCTCAGTTCTGTTGACAGGGCGGGGCGCCCTGCTTATATAACAGTAGGGGAAACACTGGCTGCTGCAACTAATGGACTTTAGCCAACACAACAATGGCAGTCAGTGTTAGAGATTTTGAGCTAAAGTTTCATGTGGTAGTAGCTGAGGATCATTTACAACACATGCTCAAAGGAAGGGAAGTCTGATATTGTCATCATTGGATGCTCCCATACAATGATGACCATAAGTTCTCTGCATTTAACCCATCACACCTGAGACACACCCAGGTGGAGAGTGGGCAACTATGTAAGTGCCTGGGGAGCAGTTAGGGATTAGGTGCCTTGCTCAGAGACACCACGACATGTGGGAATGGCTGGGAGTCGAACCGTGTCTTTCTGGTCCCAAGTTGGCTGCCCTACCTCTACCCTATCTCAGCCCCCCTCTACCCTCTTAGCTCTAACAGAGCTCGTAATATTACATTAAGTTGTGCATAATCTTATTTTAAATATTTTTCCAAAACTTTTCTCAACAGAAGATAAAATCATGTTGGTTGAACAATTCCATCAAGGAGTTCTGTCTTTAACATTTCGTCTTTTGGGGCCAAATGATCGAATGAAACAAGTTTAGAGGAACAAATCTGCAAATCCTGAAAAGTCTCTGACTGCATGGATGGAAAAAGAGAGGAGTGGAAAACATTCAAAAGGCTTAAGACAGTAATCACGTGTTGCTTTTTATTTTGTCTTCTCGCTGCACGTTACAGCTCCTGTCAGTCAGCCGAGCACCTAAACGCTCCGGCTGAGTGTCAGATAGACGAGCCGGTTAGCCGTCCAGTTAAACTGCCAGCAACTTCATCCCACCAGCAATTCAGGCTGTCAGCCAGGCAGTCAGTCAGACAGCATTAGTATGCATCCTGCCCTCAGACTCTGCTCTCAGTTTAACACACGGCAAAGAGGGAGAGAGAAAACACACGGCGAGAGGCCACTTTCAAATGGGAGCATCCTCAAGGTCTGCTGGGAGTGACCTCTGAACCCTGCAAGCGTTGGTGAGCTAAGCGAGCCACGCTCATCCACCGGCCCCGCCAAGGCTGCAGCCCGGTGGGGCCACGAGGATCTCATTTAGGAGAGCAGAAAAGGCCAAGACGGGAAGGTGGTGGGCCAGGAGGGCTTCACTCGTCCTGGAAAACAGGCGGGGAGACGGTCAGTGGGGCGAGAAGACAAAACACCTGACCGCAAAAACCCCACAAAAAACAGAAATAGGTTTTATCTGGTAAAACAGCACAAATGCAGAGGGAGACCGCCTCCTTTTCTGTTTTTTTCCCCCATGTCCTGTGTGTACATGTGATAGTTTTTGTGCAGAATGTTTCATGAACCACTTAATGGATTCTCTCCATGCATGCGTGGGTTTTCTCCGGGTACTCTGGTTTCCTCCCGCAGACCAAAAACATGCATGTTGGTCTGATAGGTAACTCTAAATTGTCCCTAGGTGTGAGTGAGAAAATGAATGGTTGTTTGTCTCGATTGTCTCTATGTGTCCCTGTGATGGACTGGAGACCTGTCCAGGGTGTCCCCGCCTCTTGCACAGTGATTGCTGGACATGGACACCAGTGACCTCCGCGACCTGAAACGGAAGAAGCGGGTAAAGATAATGGATGGCTGGGTGGATAAATGGATGGTCAGATAGATGGATGGATGCTCGGATGGATGGTCAGATGGATGGATTGGTGGGTAGATGGATGGATGGATGGTCAGATGGATGGATGGTGGTCAGATGGCTGGGGGGTGGGTGGATGGGTGGTCAGATGGGTGGATGGATGGGGGGTGGGTGGACGGATACTCGGATGGATTGTCAGATAGATGGATGGATGGTCAGATGGATAGATGGTGAAATGGATGGGTGGATGGATGGTCAGATGGATGGGTGGGTGAATGATGGATGGATGGGTGAATAAATGGATGGTCAGATGGGTGGATGGATGATAGATGGATGGTCAGGTGGATGAATGGATGGTCAGATGGATGGTCGGATGGATGGATGGATGGATGGATGGATGGATGGATGGATGGATGGATGGATGGTCAGATGGATGGATGTATGAATGGATAGATGGTCAGATGGAT
>NC_056509.1:20852174-20857579 GCF_014905685.2 Nematolebias whitei
GATGGTCAGATGGATGGATGTATGAATGGATAGATGGTCAGATGGATTACAGATATTGAGCTAAAATGTTGTGTGGTAGTAGCTGAGAATCATCCTCAACATATACTTCAATCACTCCAAATAGACTCATAATGCGTAGGTTTTTAAAAAGTTTGACTGTTTCTTTTTACAGGATCATCTCTGTCCAAAACAGAAAGGCTGCAGGCGACAAATATTCCTTTAAGGAACGCTAGGTCGTTTGTTTCAGCCATTTTCTTTTCCTTTTCCATCTCAACCACCCAGAACGGGCTTTAGTAACACCGTGTGGTCGTTCTCAGCTAAGTTTGTCGCCTCCGCTCTGCAGCGTATGTTCCAGGCTTTGTACCTGCAGAGATAGCATGCACACTCAGCTGGAGATATGAGTCACTGCTGTCCACAGACTGACAGTGAGATCAATACATGGGGGGGGGTCAACAAGAGGCTGGAATTAGAAGGACAAATAGAGAGGGGTTCCCGTGAAATTTACAGAGCCTAGGGTCGAGGGGGGGGCGGGGGAGGGGTGCTGGGTGTGGGGGGGGGGGGGGGGGGGGGGGGGGGGTGTAGAGTGTAAACAGTGTTCGTGAGAGTGTCGCTGGGCTCATGTCAAACAGAGCCTGGTATTTCCTTTTTCCCCTCCTCCCCTCTATCACTTTCTCCTCTGATGCACGGATCCACCGCCATGTGGAAAGGGAGCGGTTGCCGTGGCAACGCAAAGCCCGATTGGAGGGAGGGAGAGAGAGGTGGGGGGAAAATAGAGGGGGTGGGGGTGAGTGCACGTCAACCTGGTGGAGACCAAATGCTCTGCCCGCACACACACATGTAGAAAGCATGCAGCAAGTGATGAAGATTACAAAAGCAACTGTGTGCTGGGACTTACTTATAAGGTTATGGAGAGCAGCAGCAGTGATGTCGGGGGGGGCGAGCCACGCTAACTGCAGTCAACAAGATTAGCGTGGACACAGCGGGCCAGGCGAAAGGCTACAGAACACACTTACAAGGACAAAAATAAATAAATAGAAAAGCACTGAGACGTCATAATTCATCCAGGACTTGTGTACGTGTCTTACAACATCAACCAAATATACGAGGCTGTTTTTCTGGGGGGCCCTCGCCATGACAACTTGTATATTTTAATGAGCTTGTGGTTCCTGGGGCGAATTAAATTCCTCCTCATGACATCAATCATAAATTTAACATTTGTGAAGAGGAGGGGAGGGGGTAGGACCAAAACAGGCGTTAGTGGCAGTGTTACTGATGCTGTGATACACGAGAGCATCCAGACTGAACTAAACAGTCTGAGACGGACAGAAAGCAAAGAGCAGCTCATCCAAACACAGAGGGACCCACAGATGAGTGGCAGCTGCTACAGTGAGTGGGGAGGGCTGGGGTCAGACACCAGCTCTGAGGAACAAGAGCTGCTGGCTCTCACGTTCTTCTCTGTGCTCCTCACAGTCCTCAGATGTTCTCTATTCTCACAGTCCTCAGATGTTCTCTATTCTCACAGTCCTCAGATGTTCTCTGTTCTCACAGTCCTCAGCTGTTCTCTGTTCTCACAGTTCTCAGACGTTCTCTGTTCTCACAGTCCTCAGCTGTTCTCTGTTCTCACAGTTCTCAGACGTTCTCTGTTCTCCTCACAGTCCTCAGACATTCTCTGTTCTCCTCACAGTTCTCAGACATTTTCTGTTCTCCTCACAGTCCTCAGACATTCTCTGTTCTCCTCACAGTCCTTAAATGTCCTCTGTTCTCCTCACTGCTCTCAGATGTTCTCTGTTCTCATCACAGTTCTTAGACGTTCTCTGTTCTCCTCACAGTCCTCAGACATTCTCTGTTCTCCTCACAGTCTTTAAATGTCCTCTGTTCTCCTCACATCTCTCGGATGTTCTCTGTTCCCACAGTTCTCAGACGTTCTCAGACATTCTCTGTTCTCCTCACAGTCCTCAGACGTTCTCTGTTCTCCTCACAGTCCCCAGATGTTCTTTGTTCTCCTCACAGTCCTCAGATGTTCTCTTCACAGTTCTCGGTCCAGTTTGCAGAATTAAAATCTCTGCTGTCTAGTCTTGTTACAAAAGTAGGGCAGCAGAAAAAAAATAAAATAAATAAATAAATAAATAAAATGCAGACTGAAGCTGTGTCACCATTTTCATTTGGGTGTTTGTGAAAGTTACTAAAGAACATTTTGTACACAGCCATGAAGTTTTGAAGTGATCCACATTGATGCACTTAAAACAGAAATATTTTCATCCAACGTCTCTCAATTTTCTTTTGTACTTTATACCACCGAGTGGTAGAACATCTGCAGCATGGTCCTGCAGACGTTAAAGGACCTGAGTCTCCTCAGGAGTAAAAGGCAACTCTGTCCTTTTTTTAGAGGGCGTTGGTGTTAGTTGTCCAGTCCAGTTTATTGTCCGGGTGGACCCCCAGGTACTTGTAGCAGTCCACAGTGTCCACCTTAGTACCCTTGATGTTGATAGGGTTGGGGGGCTGGTCTTCTTCCTGTAGTCCACCTGCAGCTCTTTAATTTTTCCAATGTTGAGTTGCAGGTGGTTCTGTCCACACCACTCCACAAAGCTGTTCACCACACCTCTGTGTTCAGCTTCGTGGTCACCAGTGATGCAGCCCACAATGGCAGAGTCATCCGAGAACTTCTGCAGATGGCAAGATTGTGAGTTGTACCTGAAGTCCGAGGTGTAGAGGTTGAACAGAAACGGTGAAAGGACCGTCCCCTGAGGAGCCCATGTGCTGCTCAGTATGGTGTCCAAGGTGGTGTTCTGCAGCCTCACATACTGTGGTCAACCTGTGAGGTAGTTTCCGATCCAGGTGATCAGTCATTCACCTGCATGTCCAGGATTTTACTGCAGAGTATAGCAGGTCTTATGATGTTAAAAGTACTGTAGAAGTCAAAGAACATGACTCACAGTGCTGCCTGCCCTGTCCAGGCATGTGTAGACTCTGTGCAGCAGGTAGATGATGGCGTCATCAACTCCAGTGCATGGCTGGTAGACGAACTCCCACCATCTGCTCCCCGGTTGCCCTACATGGCAGCTCTCTGCTCCACACAGCGGGCTGTGGTAGCTCAGTGGTCTGTGGTTGTGTCAAGAAGGGCATCCGGCGTAAAAATAATTGCCAAGTCTTCGTGTGAGTTAGTTTGCTGTGGCAACCCCTGAAGAAGGGAGCAGCCGAAAGAAGAAAAAGAGTCTGCAATCCAACGCGCCCAGGGAGGGATTAAGGGCTTTGCTATTGGGCCCAGAGTGGGGCAAATGAGGGTGGAGGCAGGAGTGGGTGTTTCACTTTTTCCACCCATAATATGATGTTGTCAGTCTGGGGAGTTGACCAATGACCCTCTGATCACTGGTCCACCCTCTCTGACCCCTAATTTGATACAAATTTGTGACGAGTACAAAAGTGCATTCGAGACAAGTTGGAGTCAACTCCCTTTGCCTCCTCGGTCCGTTGAGAAATCACACCAATGTGGCCAGAAGGCATCTTGTCTTGGCTTTAAGTGTTTTATGAAATATCTATTAGTCTCATTTAACTTAATAAAATAAATAAAAAGAAATTCATCTAAACATCCATCCATCCATTATCTTCCACTTGTTCCAAAGTCGGGTCGCCGGGCCAGTAGCTTGAGCAGGGAGGCACAGACATCTCTTTCCACAGCCATCTCTTCCAGCTCTTCTGGGGGTGCCCCAAGGCGTTCCCAGGACAACCGAGTGACATAGTCTCTCCAGCATGTCTTGGGTCTTCCCCTGGGTCTCCTCCCAGTCAGACATACCTGAAGAACTTCGCTAGAGAGGTGCCCATGAAGCATCCTTACCAGATGCCGAACCACCTCAACTGGCTCTTCTCGATGAGGAGGAGCATCGGTTCTACTCTGAATCTCTGCCGTATAACTGAACTTCTCATCCTATCTCTAAGGGAGAGTCCAGCTACCCTGCGGAGGAAACTCATTTCAACCACCTGTACCCACGATCTCGTTCTTTCAGTCATTACCCAGAATTCGTGGCCATAGGTGAGGGCAGGAACGTAGATCGACCGGTAAACAGAGAGCTTTGCCTTACAGCTCAGCTCTCTCTTCACCTCAACGGATCGGTACAAAATCCATAATACTAAAGATGCTGCACCAATCCGTCTGTCAATTTCACGCTCCATTCTTCCCTCACTCGTGAACAAAACCCCGAGATACTTGAACTCCTCCACTTGAGGCAGAACCTCACCCTCAACCCTTTTCCGACTGAGAACCATGGCCTTAGATTAGTATATGAAACATAACAGTACTAAAAAAATGTTATATATTGTAATTTTCTACCTGCTTTAACCTTCATGTAATAAATTTACTGTACTGATTGACCTCTTGTGAAAATGCTTAATTTTGATGCATAGAAATTCAGTCTTCTTGGTGTTTTATAAACCACAAGAATAAAAATTTGGTAAACTTCAAATGGGCTTGCTATTGGAATAAAAATAAATTTACATTTAGCACTGTAAAATTATCCAGCCTACTGGCAACACGTCCTCCTCCCCAACAGACTCTTTTTTTTTTTTTTTCATGGACCTGCCAGAGGACCAGAGTCCTGATCCAAGCAGCAGTTTCCAGACTTAAAGCTCATCTCTTCTTGGGAACCATTTACAGATACCACCTTCTACCAACCTCCTCCCAGAAAGGCCTCTCCAACTCTTTACACTGACATTTACCGTAATCTGTAATTAAAATCGATGTGTGCATCTCTGGCTTGTCGTCGGATCACCTTTGAGTTAAGCACCGCTGATGGAGCTAAAGGGTAACGGTGCCTTTTAATGCAGCCTAAACAGTTCATTATTAGCCGACTCTTTAATGCTAAATGAGCAATCGCTGCTGTTTAGACAAAACAAACAATCAAAATTACAGCCACTAATTACTTCATTTGCACAAATGTAATGACTTTTTGTGTTCATAAGCAGATAATTATAAAGTTTGTTGAGGAAAACAATTGTAGAACCATTTTATGAGCATCAGCTGACTTTCTCAGGGTTTTAGACTTTTGTAAAATAAACATCTCAAGGTTTTACCATCAGTCTAAATAAACCAAAATATGATTAAATTCACTTTTTTTTTTTAACTATTATTAGCTGAAGCTTTTATTTAAAGACACCAGATTAGGGTTTGGGGGATTTTTGTACACATTCTTTCTTAGAATTTTGAATTATTTTTCAATAGAAATAATCATTTTCTAATTGATTCCTTTGATCACTTCCGTATGACCGATGTTTACCTGGGAGTAGAGCTGCGCAATACAGTAGTGCTTCTTTTACCACGCGGTTCTGTTCCCAGCCCCCGGTGATAAGTGAAAAACGGCAAAGTAGGGATAGTAGTAGTAGTAAGTAGTAGTTTATTTTAGTATATATATATA
>NC_056509.1:20862579-20880005 GCF_014905685.2 Nematolebias whitei
TCCAGGTACTCCAGTTTCCTCCCACAGACCAACAACATGCATGTTAGACTGACTGATAACTAAGGTCGTTTTCACACCAGATAGTCCGGTAGACTCGGTTCGGGACCAATATTCATGACCTTTTGTTTACGTTTGAGCTGGTGCGTTTGCATTCACACTGCACTGTGCAGTCGAGTCAACCTGTTGAACCAACCTGTTCCCCCGCTCGCCTGTAGGGGCGCTGCACCTAGAACTACTGAAAGAAACAACACAAAAACCTCTGAAGACACGTCTTCTTCTTTTGTAAATAAAAATAAAAATGAAGTGGCATCAAGTTTTAGCAGTTTTAGGAGTTATATTTTGTCATTTTTCAAAAATGGACTTAGCATGAGCAGAAGATGAGACAGAAGACCATGGAGAATATTGTTTTTCACACAAGGCAGCTGACGGCTCCATATAAGGTCAGTGGAATACGTGTTTGTTTACCCTGCGGAGCGGGGCTCGGTCTGTTTACATTCACGCTGTACTCGAACCGTGCTGGAGTTCGCTTCTACCGGAATGAGACGTAGGTTTTAGCCAGGGCCAGAGTTTGCCTTTTTGTGCCATGACAGAGTTCGATGGCACGTTCACACCTCCCTAAACGAACTGGACTTTCTAGAACGAGCTAGAGTTCGATTAAAGCGGACTAAACAGGGCTGGTGTGAATGCACCCTCAATTGTCCCCAGGTGTGAATGAGAGAGTGAATGTTTGTTTGTCTCTATGTGTCCCTGTGATGGACTGGAGACCTGACCAGGTGTCCCCTTCTTGCACAGTGATGGCTGGAGTCTGGACATGGGCACCAGTGACCCCTGCGACCCAAAAAGAAAGAAGCGGGTAAAGATGATGGATTACACTACTCCAGATATTTTTAAGAACAAATATTTTCTGTAGCTCCTGTCCACACAGAATTTTTTGTGAGAAATACAAATAATTAGAAAAACCAATGGGTCCGTGTGGACAGGAGGATCAGAGTTTTTGAAAAACGATGCCACAGCAACATATTTTACACATGCCAACTATCACTTTGTGCCCCAGAACCACAACAGTATGGTTGTTTTAGTGTTTTTCTTGGTTTGTCTCACTTTATCCCGATCCTGTCATTGCCAAACTTTGATCTAAAGTTGTTAACTCAAGAAAAATCTCTGTAAGCAGTATTATAAGAGAACATTTTGGGAAAATTCTGAGCCAAGCTAGAAATGTTCTTCATTGATATTTTAAATATTTTATTGAGGACACCTACTAGTATTTTCTGCATTTTTGTTAGAATGTGTGGACTTATAAACCAAGTAGTTTATAAACATATCTGAAGTAATGTAGATGAGTTCCAAATAATCCCAGATCTCAGGAATGAAGAAATTTAAAAATGCAGTTTTCATTTAAATCATGCATTTGTCTCTTTAAATATTATGACAAGTTAAAATATTTTACCTAAAAAAACACAGTCTGGCTAGGTTGTGATTTTTCTGTATTTCATACAAGCAGCATCCACTTCAACACCCTGGCACCCCGAAGAGCTTGGGATGTGCGATTTACACATCGCAACTAAGTGTTTGCAAGATTTGTCCACAAATTAATTTATTAATACATAACACCATACAGTTTATACACCTGCTTGATCCTGTGCTGGGTTGCAGGGAGCTGCTGCCTACCATGCTCCCTGCATTATTTACAGGGGTGCAACATCATTGGTACAAAACGGTCATGATAACCTCTGGGTATGAGGAGTGGGCGCGATTTGGTGGAGGTACAAATTGACCGCAGCCCTGTTTTACCACTTTGTAAAGTTGGTGGGTCATGTAAACGCTGATAGGAGTGAGTGATGTAAGTACATTAAAATGTTCATTTTCATGCAGCAAATATAGGACGCAGCTTTGCAAACGAGTGACATTAGGTGCTTTCGGACCACAGGAACCTCCACAGTCCTTTATACCATTTGAGGTTTTTTGCCTTGTATTGTTTTTGCACTGTGGCAGTTTGGAGTCCTGCATTTACCAGGTCTTTTTAATTCAAAATAGGAACTTTGTTTTTTTTTTACTTTCGTTAGTTTTTGGCCATGTGGCATCACCCACATAGGTGTAACAACAATTATATATGAAGGGGACGTGTCCCCCCACATTTAAAAACATTCATTTAGACCCCCAACATACGCACACACACACACACACACACACACACACGTTTACCATGAAATATGAGTTCATCCAGCACTTTCTATTTCTTCGTGAACAAATCCATTCCACTTGATTAATAGGAGAATACTCAAACCACTAAAAGTTCACTCCAGGTTTTCCTGGTTACCTACAACAACTCACCACATGCAGTGTTTCCCTGAGGTCACTTGCCTTGGCAGGGCTCTCATCTATTCAGGGTTTTTTGTCAACAGGACAGGGGAGGAGTGGGGGACACCTCTGTGTTGCGTGCTAGTTTAGCGCTACATTAGGGCTGGCAGTTGTTGACCCAGGTGGGATTAGAATGTGTGAGAGAAGCGTAGCGCGACAGCTGTAGCATCTTAGCTAGCACGTCTGTATTGCGCACTGCTAGCTTAGCGCTACGTTAGTGCTGGCAGTTGTCAATCTGGGTGGGTGTGGTGGTTAGGATGTGTGAGAGAAGTGGAGCGCACTCTATTCACACAAGGAGAGCTGTTGGTCAGGCTACTTGTTGTGACTTGCTCTCTACAATGTTACTGAATCAAGTGTTTACTTATATAGGTTAAACGTAAATGTTTAACAAACCATTAAAATGCACCAGAATGCAGGAAATTACATCTACTTTATTCAAAATTTTCTGGGGGAGGATCCCACCACTAACCCCCCCCCACACACACACACACACACACACACACAAACACATTACAAATGTTTCTGACACCAATGATCACTCCACAGAACAGCTACCTAAAGATTTCATGTAGCATCCAACAGCTCCTTGGTTTGTTTGGGTGCATAGAGCAGATTTCCAGTCCCCCCTCTTGGCCAGAACCGTTTTAAAAGCCTCATTTTCTCAGGTTAACAGACCCTGACCTCTTTTAATAACTTACAAGTATACGTACTACTCCGTCATTGTTTTGTCTCCATATTTATACTTCCTTTCATCTTTCTGACGGCACATCTTCTCTCTTTGACCACAGTGACGCTGTGTTTAAATTCACCTCCCAGTCTAGTTCATTATGAAGTGAGAGCCCGAGTCTTGGCTCTATAACTCCTTCTTCTGAATGTTTGTAGCTCTCCTTCAAACTTTGCTTTGAATTTTTTTTAAAACAAAGACCCACAACTCAGAGCTCCAACTATAAAGCGCTCTGCTCATCAAGATCCTCATCTGGGGGCTGCATAATTTCCAGTAAACTAAGAGACACCATAATGTTGGAGGTGCAAGCACACGCGTAACACCGCAGTTCTCTTGATCATATTTCTTTCCGTTATCCAGCTCAACAGACGTAACAAACTTCAAACTACAAGTCTAGCCTTCCAGGTGACACTTTTGGAAAAATAATTGATGAAAATGGCCACATTTGTGGCCTTAAAGATTGTCCATATTGGTAGAATTGATCAAGCTACACACTAAAAGCATTTTGTAAAACATTGTAGGAGAGTTTGCCATTTTTTAAAAATCAGTTCCGGTTATTTTAAACATTTTATAATATTAAAATACGTCTGTTTTAAACAGTGAGCGCTCCAAACCAAACATTTCCTGTTTAAGTTAAGAACATGTAGTTGGTGTGTGTATATTTTATCATTAATTTAATGTCTACATGTTTAGGTAATGGTAAAAAAAAGTCAAAACATAGACGTGACAGGAGCCATGCTCCCAGATGTGCTGGACTAACCGGAGACTCCGGTATTGTTCCAAGTAGGAAGGATAGTGACTGACAGGAGTTCAGTCAGCCATTAGGTGGTGATTCCTGCACATCAACACTTTACCAAACTTCTTTATTTATGTCTCTTTTATCGAACAACATTCTTAATAATTCATTTTTTTTTTTTTTTTCCAAGCGAACTTGGGTTTGTTTGCACCTTCAACATTATGGCGCACGTTCTCACAATGCATTGTGGGTACAGCCTGTGACACCAGCTTATTTTGAACCTCAGCACATACTATAACAACAGACATAGGAACAAAACGCTGAAGTTGAAGGTGAAAGGGCTCAAGCGCCTCCTGTAGGCTGGCTGCTGAACAAGTTTAAGTCCATGTTGATAAATGTCGGACTAAAACATAAAAATACTCCTCAGATCATTCTCCCAGGTGCTGACCTGTTGAATCACACACAGTTCTTACTGTTTTACAGCTGTAGTTGTTGGATGTCACCTTCATAAGTTGTGTGGTCACGCAGACCGCAGTCCGACAGTTGCACTGTTCCCCAGCGGTGTGAAAGCAAACACACTGAAAGATATCTCCTGTGTTCTAATGATCTGAAGCAGACTCACAGAGGCAACGATTCCGCCTCAGAAGATTTGCTTTGAATTACATATGTAACGTACAAAATCACCAGCGCTGGGTCATGCTGTCACCGCCATGAGGTTCCAGTAATGGTGTCGACTCCAACCAGTGTTGCCAGGAGAGAAATGTAGGATTATCATACTAGAGATATAAAATTATCGTATTTTGAGGGAAATTATCGTACACCCGTCATAACCAAAATAACAAATCTATTAATGCACTATAGTAGTGATGGGTCCGCTTCCAGACCGACTCTGCTTCTTCTTTTCTTTTCTTTTCCTCACTCATGGGGCGAGTGCAGCGGACTATTCAGCCAATCATGGCCGTTGTTCTGAGGCAAACGCATACACGTCACTCGTAGGTCACATTTAGAAAAGTACGAATGGCTGGAATTTCCAGCCAATCGTACAATCGTGCATCTGTTTGCGGACACAGATGCCTTCAGGGTTCACAAAAAATCTCTGACAGACAGTTGCGACAGGCTGATGACAACTGATTACAACCACACATTCATGGAATGGTGAAATTATTGTATATTTGTTTTTTTTTTTGGGATTATTGATTGTACAGAGGGCAAAATTGTCGTACAAATACGATAATTATCGTACACCTGGCAACACTGACTCCAACCAAAACGCACATTTTCTTCAGCGCTTGTCCACACCTCCACAGGTGTCCCATCGTCACAGTTCATGTAAAGTTACTACACTAAATCATGTGGCCAGCTCTCAGCGAATGAAACTCATCCTTAAAATGTCAAAACACTTGCATTTGTGCGTTGTTAGTGCAGGCGTGTAACTGGGAATTTCTTCCTACTGGAAACAGAGCAAAAACAAAAGGTCCACTTTATTTTAACACACGAATAAGATGATATAAAAACATAAAGAAATACATATAAGCAGGGCTTAATTTATGAACCGATCAATGCCTCCCCCAGAACATTTTTAATAAAGTAGATTCTATTTCCTGCATTTTGGTATATTTTAACAGGTTGTTAAATAAACATCTATGTTTACCTACATTTGTAAACACTCCAGTTCTGTCAAGCATCCTACCCCCCCCCCCCCCACCACCTTACTTGACTGTTCTGAGCCCGACACTGTCCCTGCTCGTTGTTGTCCGACTCCACATGTGCACCTCCAGGCCCGCAGCTGCCTGTGACCTCCTGCCTGCGTACGACTGTCTGGTTAGCTGGGCACTCCCCCCCCCCCACCACCACCACTCTTTTAGGGGCAGAGATGCTACTTGAAGGGGCGGCTCGTATGCTCATAAGTGGCTGTTGTGTTTAAAACTAGTGTTTATGTAATTATTTTCAGTTTACATATCCAATATAAGTTTTATTCGTTCAAGGCAGCCATATTTGTTCATAACTTTATTATTAGTGAGCCTGAGAATGACCGGATCCAAGCAAACAGTTACTGGAACACACCCTATCAAAATAAGAGAGTTCCCGGATTATGTTCCAGCTCAAATTAAGAGCTGCATAAACAGTAACCACACATTTCAACAAGCTAATATATGATTCTGATCAAAAATATACTTCATCGTAGCACTTTATAACCGCCTATAGTGAGTCTGTCTAGCCCTCGGAGAGTCCTGAGAACTGTTGGGTCCGGAAGCACCTGTTGTGTTTGTGGCAGCGGGGTCGGTGATGTTTAGTTCAAGCAAAAAAAGAAAAACGGTGCCAAGTGATGATCAGCAGGCCAACCAGGAAAACAAGCGCATGTCCCTCTGCCACCTGTAGCATGCACCAGTGGCTTTGCATTCTGCTCTGCGTCCATGCCTGCCGACGTACGAAACGGAGGAGTCGTCAGTGTTGTCGTCGTGTGCCATCCGTCTCATATCCGCCCCCGCGGCCCCCGGGTCGAGCACCCTGCTGTATTTGATGTAACGGGCCACTGTTGCCGTGATAAGTTACGTGTTCAGCTGGCATGTCGAGGGGAGAGCGTGTTGCTTTAGCAACCATCTTTTTTCATGTTCTTCTTTCCGTGACTCTCTGTGTGACATGCGGTGAAGATAAACTCCTGGCCTGTGAGTCCTGCAAAGGTTTCAGATCCAATGCAGCTGCTGACAAATACAAATACATGTCACTGCCTGAAAACCCATGAACACAAGTGTTTCCTTTAAACCCTGCCAAACTAAATGCTATCAAAAGAAATCATTGCCACTTTCTTTTTTTTTTTGCCAAACTTTTGAAGCGTATTTTTATTTCTCTTTTGCTTCTTTCTGACGAAATTTCCCAACAGTTCCACCATCTGTTTAGTTACAGTCTGAGCTGAGTTTCAGGAAGCCATAGGTTAGAGATGTCAAGATGCAAAGCTGTTATGGATCCGTGATCTGAGACGCGGAGTTTCACCCAGGTGTTGTTTTTGGTTTCCTCTCCTTATTGTGCAATCATGTTGCCAAAGAATGATTTCAAGACCTATTTCATCACTACATGTAAATATCAACGTTGTCCAATACCGTGGCAAAAAAAAAATATATATAAATGTTGTTTTTATTTTGTTTTCCATTTTCTGAGAAACTACAATGATGTTTATGTGATGTATTGTCTTCCAGTTGGTTGCAATAATAAAAAAAATACAAGTTGCAGAGGAGAAGCGTTGCTGCCGTTTTGTTTATTGCATTAAAACTTAAATAAGCTGGACTGATGCACAGTGGATACATGAAGTGTACACACCCATGGTGAACAAAATAAACCAAGATCTGTTTCATACATTTTGTACAAGTCAACCGTTTAAAAACAAACAAACAAAAAACAGTTGCAGGGAAAAATATAATTAAATGAATTTATGCAAAAAGTCACTTTCATGGGTGTTCACCCTGAAGCTTTAACTTTGTTGGAGCACCTTCTGATTTTATTACAGCCTTCAGTCTTTTTACATCTGAGGTGTCTAATCCTGGTCCTGGAGGGCCAACATCCATGGTTCTCTGCTCCAACACCTTGTTCGAGTCAGTGGGTGATTAACAGACTCACACATCGAGAGGTCGTTTAACAACTGAATCAGGCGTTGGAGCAGGGGAGCCAATAAACCAGGGGTCTGTGGCTCTGGGGCCACATGTGGCTCTGGGGCCACATGTGGCCCCAGAGCCACATGTGGCTCTGGTCCCCCTGCAGCAGCTCTTTCAGGCTTTGACCAAAACTGGCATAAAAATGAATTTTATTTAAATTATTCCCAACAATGAAAATGGCTAGTTTTATCAGATTTCCTGTGATTTTCAAACAAGTGAAGAATAGTCCAAACAACAAAGTTCATGCTCAATAATCCAGGAATAAAATCCAACAATGTTCAGTCAGGTCATCATTTTGTTTGGTGGTTCCTCAGACTGAAGAAGTCCTTTGAATGACGGACGAAACGTCTCAGCACAAAAAAAAAGAAACTATCCAGATGACCTGACTGAACATTTTTTGGATAGTACAAATACAAGGAGTAAAACATGTGGACTACATCATGCTAGTAGTTTGTTAGCCACTTCAAGTCGACTTCCTGTCTCGCAGCGTGATGTTTCTCTCAACACCAGCAGAATGTTTTGGAATATCTTTAAGACAAACTGCTGAGAAGGAATATGATGAGTAACTTTGATAACACTAAGAATAAAACGCAAAAACAAAGTCAAATAAAGAAAAGTATTTATTTTTCTTTAAAGATGTAATTGGATATCCAACAAACTGGCCTAATTTTATGCTTTAACTTTATGCTTTAAGTACGATGCTTAATTCTTCAACAATTCAGAGAAGTCTCATCAGTGTTTTAATTTATATTTTAAAAAAATTAAATTATATATTTTTCTTTCTTTACATGAATCTCGTCTTTGCTTTTGTATTAAAATGTAAAAAACATCAATAAATGTTAATAATCGTTGGGCATTTTTTCATTTTATAATTTCACCCCCACTGGCCTGAAAAGCCATCGCCAACAAACTTGTACTGGTCCATGAGCCACCAGTTGACAGTTCCATGAGCCACCAGTTGACAGTTCACAGCTGTAGCAGGTTTTGCGACTCCGGACACATTGTAATTAGTAGCAAAGTGGCAAAAATGGCTCTTTTTTTAGGTAAAAGTTGCAGCCCCTGCTCTAAAACGTGCAGGATTTAGGCCTTTTTGAGTGGCCTGAACTGAATTGTATGGAACATACGCTGCAGCTGTTGTTTTGTATTCGGCTGCTCCCTTCAAGTGAACTTGTATGAAAGAGTTGGAAATTGTTTGCAGACTGGATATAACCTGGGCTCTAACACGAAGCCTCAAAATTATGAGACCGCAGCACTGACCACTGAGCTACTGCGCCCGCCCCCCTGCAGGATTTAAGGTGGATGTAAAGGATTTATCGTGGCTTCCCTTCTTTGGTATCATAATACCCCGGCCTGTGAACAGGAGTGTGCAGACTTTAGATCCACTGTGTATGTGAGTCGTTCATGTGAGGGGACAGAAGCGCTGGATGTATTTCCTCTAATTTAACCAATTTCCTCTCCGAAGTTAAATACAGTGAAGGATTACGAGAAAGCATATCACCCTTTCTCACCACTTCAGCACGCTCCACACACCGACTCCCCCCGTTTACTGTTACAGCGTCTGTGTGAGACCGGAGAACTCCTTAATTTGCTCTCAGGCTTGACCCCAATCATTAACCTCACATATTCCCATCAACACGGGTTTTATCATAACCATGCCTCCTCTGCCAGTTAATTATTCATTTACTTCCTCTAATCATTTAAGTTCAATACTTCTGATTAAAGTCCGGCTCCTCTTGGGGGAGCGAAGCAAGAAAGGAGTTAAGTGCACCAAAGAGTTCCTCGATGTCTTATCAGTCTGAGTGGTGCCATTTTGGAGCCGTGTGGCTGTGGAAGCCCATTCATAATTGAAGCGGAGACCGGCTTAATCTTGAGCCACTGTGCAGCACGCTCCCACCACAACACAACTGGAGCCAGCAGCTCCTCTGTTGCTATGCAACTATAGCAAAGAAAGGAAGGAGGCGGAGGGGTTTAAGGGGAAGAAGAGAAAAAAGTGTGTTCTCTAGATCTTTAGAGGGCATCACTTTATAGTTCATTACAGAGAGACAAAGGTGGCCCCTGCTCTGTGTTTAATCTGGTCTCAGACACATAATCTGACTTCACTTGTTTGAGCATTTGAAAAGATTCATCATCAAGGGCAGATTTTAATTTAATCCCAGTGGGATGAATCCAGAAAACACAAGTGGGCTTGTTTCAAAGAAGCCACAGTGTAGGGTTGAATGGCTCCTGCTCCGTATCATCCATATCCACAGAATGACCAGCAAAGCAAGTTTCCATGGAGACCAAAGTGGAGGTTATGTTCTTTTGTCAGCTTGAATTAATCACAAAGGTTTTCTGCTTCTCCGCTGATTATTGGGGCAAGTTTCAGATCCTTAACACGTACGTGGAATTAACTAAAACCTTTACTTACTTTTACTGAGTAAAATGTAAAATACTTTGATGCTACTATACTGTGGTAGTGACTGGATTGTGTGTTTTGGAATTGGAAATTGAGGTTGTCCTTCTACAGTGTGGTGTGGACGCCCTCTGCTGGCAGCATGGTGTTACTACAGTAAAAGTTATTTGATATTAAAGGTCACAAAACTGATGACGCCTTCATAATCCAAACACATTCAGTTTTACCTTACCACCTCATATTTTCTCAAAAATACTAGTTTTATAATCAGAACTGTTTTTTTTATTTATTATCAAAATTTTTCTAACAAATATGACAACTCTGTGACTTCATTAGTTTATTATTATTATTAATTTATTCAACCTTTATTTATACAGGTTAGTCTCATTGAGCCATGAGGATTTATTTGCAAGAGACCTGATTTAAACAAATAACACAGATGAGGTACAGACAACAGTAGACAATCATATAAAAAGCATATAAAATGAAAAGTAAATTATATTAAAAAAAAAAAACAGCGATGTAAAATACTAAAAACAGGAACATCTGCATTGGTTTATACCATGAATTTAGCAATCTAATTTAGTTAATCTAAATTGAGAAAATTGCCTCCCCTCACTAAATAATAGCCAAGTAAATGTAATTGAATTTAATACTTGATTTTTTATTTTAATCAAGATGTTTATTTTAACCATTATATTAAAAACTATACACATCTATTTGCATGATATAGTTAAAAATGGACATGCCACTTTCAAATTCCCAAGTAATTTTTGGAAAAAAATGGCTCCTGGCAGTTTAATTCCCTGTACAAGGACAAGATTTATTATTTAGAGTTAGCAAGAACAATCTGTCAGCATGAATCACCATCCAAACTACATTTCCCAGCAGCGCCTGTACGGATTACTCATCAATATACGCAGGAGTTCTCGCGATATGCGCCGTTTGACCCTGCCCTATGCCTCGCGCACTCACAGCTCCTTGCTCAGTATATAAAGCAGGACAACGACGGGAGGAGGACGGCTGGGGAGTCGCAGCCCGGGATTGTAAATAAGACCGTAAAAACTGTGTTTTATTTACAAACGTGATGTTGGCTGTTTTAAGTTACCTTTCCCAGTTGTTTTAAGTCTATTTTTTAATAATTTTTTGGGCTTTGTCTCTCGCCTATTGCCGTGTGGTTTTTACACTACGCGTATAATGGCGAGCTCGGCTAACTCGAACCCAGTGGTAAGGATCAATCTCTACGGACTGTCAGTGGGGGGAAATGAGGGTAAAGTTGATGGAAAGATGTGGACGAGCCGGTTTTATTTACGGCTGTGAGACCGGAGTGTGTGCTTTAACCAACTCGACACGTTAAATCAATTCAAAAGAAATACTTTCACTCAGCCATTTTCAGTTTTCGTAGGTATTTCAAATTAAACTGTCAGTGGAGAGATGTCTTTCTTTGACAGAGGGCTTTAAAATAACGTCAGTGTGTGTATAATAAATACATTTAGGTCTATATGCAAGTTTTATATTTTTTTAGTTCATGAGCTTGTTTAAGCTGTAAATACTTATTGGAAAATGATTAGATTAATGAGAGACGTTCAAACACAGCTGCACTCAGAACACACGGTAGCTAACATTCACTGCGGCTAATGCTTTCTCTTCACATCTGAAGTCTGTGCTGCATCATTGTCCTCCATTCCACGACCCGAGGCAGCACGGAGCCGTCCCGAGCCACGTTTCACCCACGATGCATCAAATACTGTCCCGTTCCCACAACGTCAAAAAGCCAAAACTGTCTAGTCGAAGCTAAAAACGCAACAAAAACATCACAAAAAATGTCCTCCACGTTAGAAAAGTCAACGGCCCTGCGCGCGGCGGCAGCTCGCGCAGCTCAGTAAAATGGCCTCCACCGTCTCCTGGCTCGCTCGCGCTTCTGGCCCTCCTCCTTTCCGTTGCCCGGGTTTTATACCGCCATATTGGCTGTCTAATATAGACGGCCGGGATGGGACGGTGCTACTCGACGCTACGTCACCGGCTTCACATATAAACACCACGCTGCGCTTTAAATAGTGGAGGAACCGAGGAGGAGGCCGAGTGTCCGCAGCTGCTGCTGGGTCCTGATCATACACTGACCGGGCTTGTATGGACCACACTGGAGCTGCCCACAAATAATTATACATAACATATATGAGTTTTATGCTCACTTGACTGATCTCATTCATAATAGTCTGGTAAATATATTTTGTTCAGCATCCGTGATGAAAACCGTTTTAAAATACCACAGTCAGGATGTTTGAGCTCAGGCTGGTAAATCTTGTTAAATGTTGTTTTGATCGAACTGCTATAAGTCGTTCCTCGGTATCGAACGCAATGATGAAGGTGTTTGTCCTCGCCGCAGCCTAAACTGTACAGGTCTGTGATCGAGGATGTCATCAACGAGGTGCGGGAGCTGTTCCTGGATGAGGGGGTGGACGAGCAGGTTCTTCACGAGCTGAAAACGGTAAACGTGTCCCGGGGAGTTGTTTCCAAGGGGCTAGAAGGGCAGAAGAAACTGTGCCAGTTCTCGACTCGTCTGTCCGCACCCGTTTTAATTCATCTTTTGTTTCCATGGCACAGTTGTGGGAAAACAAGCTGCTGCAGTCCAAGGCAGTGGAGGGCTTCCATTCTGACGAGCAGGCAGCCCTGCAGGCCGCGCAGCAGGCGACGCAGGCAGCACAGCCCCAGCAGGTCATCCTGCCCCCCCAGCAGCAAGGTGCGTCCACACGGATGAGCTGCAGGATTAACCGTCAGAACGTCCACTCAGAGATGAGCAGATTAGGACTCGGGATGTGTCTGTTTTTTAATCTCGCCATGTTCCATGTCCGTCTGTGCTGCGTTCTGATCCGTAGGTCTGTCGGGATAAATCAATTAATCGCATGATAAATTAAAATGCTCAACCTCATTTTCATTTATCGGCTTTATAGTTTCTTCATGTCTCTCTTTCTACTGAAGACACTGGATGACGACAGGCTCAACTCCGGTGTTCTTCACTGACCCCTCCCTTTCTCTTTTTGCTTTAAAATCTATTTTAACGATTCAAAAACACGTTTTTGGATCGTTAAAAACAGCTAAGCTACGAGCTAAGCTAACAGGTGGTCAAAAAATGTATTACACACACAAATTAACCAACATTTCTTTTTAAATTTGACAATTGCTAATTATTGTCAAATGTCAAACAATATTATCGTTTATCGCAATAATTTATGAGACGATTAATCGCCCAGCAAAATTAGTTATCGTGACAGGCCTACTGATCTGTGTGTTTGGCAGACAAGAGCAGAGAGAGTTGCCTCGAGCTAGAAAAACAGGTCAGGACTAGAGTTTTCATTTCTAACCCGAAACCCGGCCTGGAACGACCCGTTATGTGATTAATGTCCGGGCCGGTCTCGGACTTTTGATTAGGTCAGGATCAGCTGCGATCTAATTATATGATAACATGGCCTGCCATACTTCCACCAGCCACACGCGGTCATTTCACCGTGAGCTGACCGGCCTTGAACGAGGTAAAAAGTTCAGTTAAGCTTGAGATGGGACTGTACTGCCAGGAAGTGATCATCTCCCAAATGTTGATGTTCATTCAGTCGCTGCACTCAGCGGACGCACACGGCTGACTCTGAGGTGAGATCCCAAAGCAGACGTGTGTCAGAGCTGTCCGTGTGTCTCAGTAATTCAGAAGAACGCAGGCAGAAACACAGTTTAAATGTTTTTATTGCCATGAAATGACGAAACACCTCAGCTCTGAATCTTCTGCCCCGTTTATTCAGCTGCGCGTCCCCGACCGTTAATAACTCATTAAAAATATCGGGGGGGGGGGGTCTGGGTTTGGACCTGTAATTACTGTTAATTCGTCGGGTCGGGTTCGGAAATTATGACTGTGGGCTGGGGCCAGGCTGGATCAGATTTTGTTGGGCCCGAATGCAACTCTAATCAGGACTGTGAGTTCCATGCACGGCTCATGGTTGAACCTCGGCGAGCCCTCGGAGCAGGATGCTGGGACCTCACACTTAAGACATGCTGGGGCCCGTTTGGTTAATAGTTGAGCCTGGATTAAAATCCAGTTCAAGCCAGCAGGGTGAGCCACGTCAAAAAGGCAACATGGTGTCGGACAAGGCAACGAGAGGCAGAGGGACACTGGAGACTGGAGTCCTTATTAATACTTCTAGTTTTATTAATACTTCTAGTTTTATTAATACTTCTAGTTTTATTAATACTTCTAGTTTTATTAATACTTCTAGTTTTATCATCTCCTCTGTGTTCCACCTGGGTCCAAGCACAGCTGACCTAAGGACCACATTCAACTGTTCAGTTGGTTTAATCCGTGCACCATTATGGCTCTTTATACGTTTTTAACATGAACATTTCTCCTTGATGGTTTCACAGCATATTACTGCTCACATAAAGAACCACATGATCTATGTTTATGTCTCATGTTGGACGTTCAAGGGAGAACTTTTTCTTTAAATTCAAGAAAATAGTTGTGTCGTGCTGGTGAAGATTCTCAGTCATCCAGGACATGGTAAATTCAAAAAGGTTCAAGACGAAAAACCAGTGGACTTTATTTGTAAGAGAAGACGCTTGGCTTCATATCTGAGGAGCTTTCTAACAGAAACCAAGGAGCCTCTTCACAGACGCATGGCTCACCACAGGAGAGCCAGCTCCTCAGGACAAGACCGCTGTTCACCTGCACCTCAACGATGAGACACTCTTCAGGACCAAAATGTCCACATTTTGGACTGAGAAGACAAATGGTTTGAGAGGGGGGTGAAGGAGACCATGTAAATCAAGAGAGACCATCTTTAAACAGGAGGAGGTCTCAGATTTCAACTTTCAAAAACTTATAATGCAGCTTTAGGACCGATACCCAGCCAGCTTCACTCCTGTCAGGAGTTTTATCCGTGTGACCAGAGTGGCTCCTCCGTCAGTAAAACTAACAAAGACCTTAACGAGCCTGTATTGTGAGGAGTGATAGGGCAATCTGCATATGTATTTAGCTTAGCTCATCTTTATAACTTGAACCCCACTCTCTGTTCTTTGATTTGAGAAAGCTCCTCGGATGAGAAGCGAAACGTCTTCAGCTACAAGATAAAGTGCAGTTGTTTTAGTCTTGAACTTTTTGAACGTCGTGTATTGCAATATGTTCAACGAGTCTTTCTACTGTTAAAAAAACATCTACACATGCAGCTATGTTTACTATCACCACGCTGAATCTACAAGGCTATACTCAGTACTCCTCAAATGACGTCTTGTCACGGCAGAGTAAACAGTCCTGATGACATCACTGCAGTAGTACTATTAAACTCATATATTTAGTTTTTATTTACTTTTATTTAGACGGGCTGTCTCATTTACGACAGAGACCGTAACTAGTGTTGTAGTACTCGAGACCAGTCTTGGTCTTGACTTGGTCTTGGGTTAGGTGGTCTGGACTACAACACTGACTGTCACACTGATGCATACATTCAGTTACATAAAATAATACAACAATCCTAAACGCATTATGCTGATGGTTAAAAGGGGGCGGAGTTTAACAAGAACGGGTCTGAAACAATCTTTCAAATGTCCCTGAGGGATCGAAGTGGACACTGTCAGATGTTGCTGCGGTGTATTCCAGGAAGATGGAGCAGTTCTGTGCGAACAGTTTGATAATCTGACTTGAACGTGTTTTCTTCCAGCTCCTCAGCAGCAAGTCATTGTTCAGGATCCTAAGATGCTGCAGCACATGAGCGCTACAGGGATGGTGAGTAGATTATCGTCATGGCGCGCATGTTGCAGCTTCCCAAACTCCTTAAACATGTTGTTTTTCTTTCAAACGGCTTGTCCTATGTGCTTTATTTGTATTTTAGCCCTGAACTCTAAAATAATCTGCTGCATATGTTTAGTAAAAAAAAAAAAGCCAGAATAAAAAAAATAATTTGTCCATTTTGGTCTCGGACAAAAACACTTTTCAAAGTTCTCTAACGTTGATGAACATTTCATTACCTTTAAAATTGAACAGGAAGCACTCTGTCTTTTTCAACACTCCTGTTTGTTGTTCCTTCTGTTAGTCCTTCAACCACAACATTCAGCTTCAGCTGCACTTTTCTGTTTTTGCACCTGAAGATGCAACAGCTGAGCACACGCTACGTTTGTCACGCCAGCTGAAGTCACCTGGATGTCACACCTGTGAAGTGTTTTAGTAGGAGTCTTAATGTGTGTTCCACCTTCCTCCTCTAGAGTGCAGCAGCCACCGCAGCAACTCTCGCTTTACCCACAGGCGTCACTCCGTACCAGCAGCTCTTCACCAACCAAGGTAAAAAAAAAAAAAAAAAACTTGTCCGCTCTCTGTCCTGAGACATGAGGTCATTGTTTTTAGCTCCAGGTTGTTTGGGCTTTTATTGTGAAATGTTTTGTGGCATTCACACCCTTATTGTTTGTTTTCTTACCTGACAGGTCAGATCCTGCAGGTGGTGCGGGGTCCAAACGGGGCTCAGTACATCATCCAGCAGCCACAGCAGCCCATCGTGCTGCAGCAGCAGCCCATGCAGTCCGGGGGGGTGCAGGCGCCGGTCATACAGCAGGTATTACCCCCACACAGAAGACAAAGAAACAAAATGCTGTTCTGGATCGATCGAAACGAGCCAGAGCTAATCGAATGCAGTTTGATTTGATCAAAACTGCAGGAGAACTAGAAACGCTGAACGTCCAACATCCATCAACTTCATGTAGGACCTCCTCGTGTCATAATTAGACTAAATGTGCACGTTTCGATGTATAAACTGTAGAAAAAGTATGTTTGTGGAGAAAGTTTTGCAACACTAAGGTTAGAATGTGTGACATGGTCAAGTTGAATATTGTGTGATTAAAATCTTTAAATTATAAAACCCAAACTGCGTTTGTATAGAAGCTCATAAAGATATCAGAATGTCTGTTCACTCATTTAATCTTTCTAATGTTTTTACTGGGAGGTGTGAGCAGCAGAGCTCCACTGGGGACTGAGCAGTGAACAGGAGGAACTGGTTTAGCATTTGCCCCCCAACATAAAGTAGTCTCTTGAATTCATTTATTATATTGAAATACAATTATCTGAAACAGAATTAAAACTTTGATTAAAAGTATACATACACCCCCAGCCACGCAGACATGTTGACGTGGTGAAGATGACTTGCTGAAGTTCAAACAGCATCAGAATGATGATGATGAAGATTTAACTAACTGTGCATTTGTTGGTTCCTTACGGGTTTGTCTGAGCATTTCACAAACTGCTGATCTACTGGGATTATAACGCACAATCACATCGAGGGTTTAAAGAGAGAATGGTACCAAAAAGATGAAGTCTTGTTAATGTCAGAGATCAGAGGAGAACAGACCGACTGATTTGAGATGACAGATAGGCGACAATAGCTCAAAGAACCAGGAACAGATTCGCATCATGGATACAGCTGACAAACTTGAAGCTAACCCCATGATGCTAACCCCATGGTGCTACCACCATGATGCTAACCCCATGGTGCTAACCCCATGATGCTAACCCCATGGTGCTAACCCCATGGTGCTAACCCCATG
>NC_056509.1:20880015-20899362 GCF_014905685.2 Nematolebias whitei
CCATGATGCTAACCCCATGGTGCTAACCCCATGGTGCTAACCCCATGATGCTACCACGATGGTGCTAACCCCATGGTGCTAACACCATGACGCTAACACCATGATGCTAACACCATGATGCTAACTTGTCAACGTGGACCGAACCCTCTGAGGAATGTTTCCAGCAACTGGTTGAATGTGACGTGAGGAATTCAAGGTGGTTCTGAAGGCAGACTGGGTCCAACTTGGTATTAGCAAGGTGGACCTAATGAAGCAGGCATTTCGTCTATATGTGTTTGTAATGCTTCGTGTGTGTTTAGGTCCTGGCTCCTCTTCAGGGGGGTCTGCCCCAACAGACGGGGGTCATCATCCAGCCGCAGCAGATCGTTTTAGCTTCAGGAAACAAAGTCCAAGGCAACACGCAGGTCAGAACATCACTCCAGGGGAAATGATGCTGGTCTTTAAAAAGTGTTTTCTTTTCCCCTTCAGATTTTATTCTTCTGTTTCTCCACCATTCAGCAGCTGTTTATTCTGACAGAGGGGATTACAGATGTTGGGTTGTGACGTCAGGTGTGGTTTTCCCAGCAGGTGATGCAGGCAGCAGCCATGGTGCCGCAGCCGGGTCAGGCTGCAGGAGGAGCAGCAGCAGCTCAGCTCCAGCAGGTCCAGCAGGCCCAGGGTGCAGCTGTGCCGCAGGCCCCCCCACAGCCTCAGGCTCAACAGCAGCAGCCCCAAGCGCAGCAGCCTCCCATGATGCTCCAGGTGGACGGAGCTGGAGACACTTCCTCGGAGGAGGACGAGGACGAAGAGGAGGAGTACGATGAAGATGACGACGAGGAGAAAGATAAGGATGGTGCGGAGGACGGACAGGTAGAGGAGGTGAGCAGATTGTTTTACATTCTGTAATAAAAGTGAAACAGTCTCTTGGTGGCTGAGTTAACGTTCAGAGGGTGTTCAACAAAGATGGACTTTCTTTGAACCTCTGGGTTCACATGGAAATGGTTATTTTAGTAAAAGTTCATCTGACTCGGCTGAAAACATGGAAGAGTCTGAGTTACATCAGGCTGGTTGTAGAGAAGCTAAAGAAATATGAAGCGATCAGACGAGAGCAGAATGTCAGAAGACATTTAGGTGAATCTGCTGCTTGTGAAAGAAAAGAGTGAACGAGTCAGACACCTGAAGAATAAATGTCAGACCAGTCAGGGCTGTGGAGCACATCTGCCTCGAAACAAGGGATTTCTGTTGAAGCTCCTCTAGAGCAAAAATTTCACCCTTTGACCCGTTTTCAGTCACTTTAACTGTTTCTGTATACAAACAAACACGCAGTAAATAGACTCCAGTCTAAAATTTAGCTTACAAACTTTAAATATTAAGACACAATAACCCTCAATACAAAAAACATGTAGAATTAGTTTCTTACTTTATTTAGTTTGGGTTTTGTGACTTTGCAAAGAGTTCCTGATTAGGGTTCTGCAAAAGAAAAACAGTCACTTTACTACAACAAATATAACATCTGGAGGACTCTAAGGTACCTCTGCTAGGACAAAAGTCCCAGCTCAGCTGATAATCTGACCCCTAATGCGGCAGAACAGATTAATATGAACAAAATTCATTTCTGACGTTTGAAAATCAATTCAGAATCTTCCAAATCCACGAGGCGATGCGTCTGAAAACGACGTTTCCTCCCATCCCAGTTCTACATTGTTAGTCTGAAATGTGGATTTAATGGTCACATTAGCTGCATTTCACCGGGGCGGCGCAGCGACATGAAGCTGGTTTGATGGTTGCTCCAAGCAGCGAGCAGAACGAAGGTGGCAGGCTATGGCAAGCCAATTGTGTCATTAATAGCTGGTGAAGATTCTCAGTCATCCAGGACATGGTAAATTCAAAAAGTTCAAGACAAAAACAGTCAAGTATAATAAATAAAGTCCAGTTGATTTTGTCTTGAACTTTTTTGAATTTGTCATTATATCCACTTTTACCTATTCCATGATATGGCATGCTTTACTACTCTGCTGCCATCTAGCAGCTGAAAATGGTAGTGTTCAGTAGTTTCAGTCAGAATGAATGAAAACGGTCATATCTCAGCCAAATATTAGTTTATAAATATGGGGGGAAATCCATAAATGCATTGTTTTGGCATATAGGTCACAGGGCATGAAAGTTATGCAAAAACACGCGACTTATCGGGTGAACATACAGTACGGTACTTGTGCTGGCAAGTTCCAAAATCTGGTCATTAGATGTGAGATATCCTGTCTACACGACGGGTCAGATGTTTCCATCCAGGAACATCTCTGCCCGGACACTGAACGCCTCAGACTAAACGATCCTCTCCTCTTCAGGAGCCTCTGAACAGCGGGGACGATGTGAGCGACGACGACGGAGGGGAGCTGTTCGATACAGAGAATGTAGTGGTGTGCCAGTACGACAAGGTAGGAGGAGATTAACTGGGTCCTTCCACCCCGAGCGTTCAGAGGACGTCCGAGTGTCAAACATCTGTTCTCATTTCCTCCTCCCTGCTCCCCAGATTCACAGAAGTAAGAACAAATGGAAATTCCACCTGAAGGATGGGATTATGAACCTTAACGGCAGAGATTATGTTTTTTCCAAAGCCATCGGTGACGCCGAGTGGTGAGGCAGGAGGGGGGGGTGAAGCAGCCGGAGCAGGAAGTCTGTAACTCCTTCTGTCCAGTTAACAGAGCCTGCTGCTCCTTCCAAACTCTGTGACCAGATCCCTTCAACCAGCTGCTTCAGAGTCTGTGAGAACTCGAACCCCCAAAAGGATCCAGAGGTACGGTAAAACCGGGGCGTCGTCCATCAGAGACACTCGACTGGCCTTGCAGGACGAGAACCCTACAGAAGAACGGAGAGGCTGTGTTTCTCTCTTTTTATCTTCTGCATCTTCTCGGATTTTCTGCCCTTTTTTTTCTCCCCCTGACAGAGTTCACGTAAACTGTTCACATTAAACAGGTGTAGCGGACCAGGGTGCCCCGCCCCCGGAGGACAGAGGTCAATCATTTTAACCCCCACACACCACCAGAACCATGGTTCTATGATGCACTGTAGT
The DNA here is from genome assembly GCF_014905685.2 of Nematolebias whitei. NCBI lineage: Eukaryota > Metazoa > Chordata > Actinopteri > Cyprinodontiformes > Rivulidae > Nematolebias > Nematolebias whitei. The sequence goes on from NC_056509.1 coordinate 20,883,065, forward strand.
CTGTTGACTGGGTTGACCCGTGTCCACGTTCTTGTCCAAACTCTGTGCCACCAGTCCAAACTGCTGCCTTTCAGAGACCCGACTCCCGTTTGGGCTCCTGCGCTCGTTTTGGCTTTTGGAGTTCTCGTTCCGTCTGCACGTTTTGAACAATGGTGCTCCAGAGTGTTTTTATGAAGTTAATCAATTGTTATCTTAGAGATTTTAAAGAAGTGCTTGATGAAGGTTGAAGGAAGGAAAAGGTAAATCGACACGAATCTTAAAATATTAATAACAGTGTTTATTTTTTATCAACTGTACCGTTGTTTTCCCTCTTTGCTTCTCTGGAGCTTCATTCCACCTTTTTATCACAAGTTAAAAACAACATTAAATTGGATGAAATGAAAAGTTAGCCTTGTTGGTGGATTGTTTAGCTTTTTGTTTTCTGCAGCCGCCTGAAGATTTGCACCTTCAGCTCATCAGCATGACGTCAGTCTAAAGGTTTTCTGTCTGCGTTTGTGCGCTACTTCAATTTCTCACTCACCCTACAATCTGAAAAACAAACACTGAGGGTGGCAACACTTCTTTATTTATTGCTATGATTATTAGTTTTATTTTGAAAGGTCGCAGCACCAAACTGTGCTCTTATTATCTTAATAAGTGTTCCTTTTTGTTTGTTTCTGGGCTGAAGCTACCTGATGCTGTGCTCTGAATCATTTGCCCACCGTCCGTCCTCCCGTGCTTTCATTATATTCATGACTTTTAGAATAAAATCTTTTATATCAAACTGAGTTTAACTCGAGGGGGTGGGTGGGGGGGCTGAGTGTCTTTCTGCTGTTTGTTTTTAGTATCCCTGTTGCAGCAGTTTGAAATAAAGTACGTGTTTTTGGACGTTTTGGTGACTTGTTCATTTTATTTCATGGAAACCACCTGAACACACAAACAGAACCTGATTTAGTAAAACATGTTTGTTACGTAAACAATACAAATCTAACAGTCGCTAAAATCAAACCAAACTCAGAATCACACGCTTGTACCTTTTGTGGAGTCTTTGTTTGCTAAAATGTATTCTGTCATTTTTTTATTTTATCAACTGCTGTTAAAATAACTTTTAGTATCCCTTAGATCAGTTTGAAATGGTTCATTAAACAGTTTTTTTGTAAAAGACGATGTGCTTTTGCATTAGTTATTTTACAATCTTTTCCCATCTTAAAGTGAAACGTTTATTTATTCTGGAAACTGGCTGTTCCTTTCTGATACGTGGCTCTTGAAGTCTTGAGTTTGTTGCTTTGAGCTGCTGTAGTTCAGCTGCTCCGTTCAGGTGCGTATCTGTTCAGGCGTTCTCAGGTAGTGTAGTCTCTGTGTGGAGTTAACATGTTCTGTTCATGGGGTTTCCCCAGATACTCCGGTCTCCTCCCACAGTCTAAAAACATGTATGTTAGGCTGCCTTCAGGCCCAGGTCTCTTACAAAAGAGATCTGTGGTCTCGATTTGCCTGGTTAAATAAAGGTTACGGTTATAAAAATAAAAAAAAGTCCACCTGGTTAGTGCCAGGTGGGACCCCTCTATGTTCAGAACAGCTTTTGATTCTTCATGTCAGATTTGACAAGTTGTTGAAAACATTCCTGAGAGACTGGTTCTTATTGACACAGCAGCTTGAACAGACCAGGAGAACAAAAACACCCAAGATGTTATAAAATGGAAAAATATAGAATGTGACCATACAAACAAAAAATATACACACAAGAAAATGAGCAATACAGATATTGAACAGAATGGTAAATTAAAACTGAAGAGAAAATATATTTTTGAAATGGGATTAATTCAACAGAGTGATGGCTCCGGGCAGCACAGCTGTATCAGCCTGTTCAGGGCAGCTGTGGATGAGTGATTAGAGCAGTCCTCCAATGGGAGAGTTGGGGGTTTGATTCCACCAGCAGTCACGTGCTGAAGTGTCCCTGGGCAAGACGCTGAACCCCTCATAGCCTCTGCTGTGTGTCCCATCGGTGTATGAATGTGATCTAAAGCACTAATCTTTGTACAGATCTAGTAGAGTGCTGTATGAATGGATAAATGAAGACACAGATTGTGTTGTAAAGAGCTTTGAGTATCTTGATTAGATAAAACTTACATATATACCGTCCATTTACCAGTTTACCATTTAACAGTGCTCTGCTGTTCTTTCAGTATTTGGTGGAGAGGAAGGTCCAGATTGTTAATGAAAGCAATTTATTCTGTGTCCTCTCCACCAAAGCCTCATGAGTGTCTTGCTTGCAGCTGATAATGGAGCCTGGTTTTTGAGCTTAGTGAGCCGGTTTGTGTCATCGGCTCCAAAGCTGCCACACCAACCAACCACAGCGAGGGAGATCACTGGCCACAGCAGACTGGTAAAAGATTGAAAGCATTTTTACTGTAAACACGGCAGGATCTCTGCTTCCCCAGGAAGTGGTCTGCTCATCCTCTTCTTATACACAGCATTAGAGTTGCGTTTTAGTCCAGTCTGCAGTGGTGACTCCATAATCCTCCACCCTGTTTAATGTGTAATGGCTGTGAAGGCATCCTCCCTTTCTTAGTCAGTCTCCATCTCCTTGGTCTGGACCACATTCAGCAGCAGGTGAATTTGCCCAGTCCATTCCACAAAAGCTGTCCACCAACATCCTGTATTCCCTCTGTCTCGAACACACCCAATATCTGCAGAGTCATCAAGTATTACTGAAGCCGGCAGGACTCGGTTGTACTGTAACTCATTGGTGTATGAGCTGAAGGGGAAAGGAGACGACACGGAGCCCTGCAGAGCTGTGGTATCACTGAGCACCAGACAGAACGCTGTCCAAGCGAACATGGCCTGCCTGTCAGTAATCCAGGAAACAAGATCACCTGCAACTACGCTCCCATCGGCTTGACTGGTGTCACTGAAGAAATCAAATAAAGTGAATCTGTGTTACCACCATCCAAGTGCAGATGAGCTCTCTGCAGCAAGTCTATGACGGCATCATCAATTCCAGAACAGCACTGGTGGTAGGCAATCTGTAGAGGACCTGGTAACGTCTTCACCTGCCCCCTTAGACTGACCGAGACCAGTCTCCAACACTTTCTTCACACGACCTGTAAGAGCAACTGAACAGTAACCCTCGTGGTCAGAGTTCTTAGGGACTAGAACCAGGCAGGATGTATTCCAGAGTCCCGGTACCCTCTCTTGGCTGCTGTTGCAAGACAAGAAAGTTTGCTGGCACAGATCTTCAGGATCAACTTACATCCCGTGTCTCCTGTCCCACCACAACCCAAAGGGATCCTCAAGGGAATAGATCTGGTGGTCATGGAGGTTGTTGGAGTTCAGTGAAACAAGACCCATCAAAGCAGACGATGTTTTCCAAAAATCTCTTATTCTGTTTTGGTGAGTCTGAACTGTAGCTACAGTTTCCTGTTCTAAGCTGAGACGCTTTGTGAGTGGCACTGCTGCTGAAGTCCATCTGCTTCACGCATGGACCTGTTCTGTTCAGAGACTGTGTTCTGCAGACCTCGGTTGGAATGAGTGGGTATTTGCGTTACTGTTGCCTTTCTGTCATCTCAAACCAACCTGCCCATTTTCCTCTGACACACAAATGCTGCACACTGGATAGTTTCTCTTATTTTTTTTTTTGGAACATTCTCTTTACCTCTAACCAAAGAGATAGTTGAGAGAAAGGTCCCAGTAAATCAGCAGTTCGTGAAATACTCAAACCAGCCTGACTGGAACCAACAACAACTCATTCCAAGTCACTTAAATCCTTTATCTACAACATTCAGAGGCCCTGTTTGAACTTGGCCATGTCAATTGTGTTAAGGAGTCTAACTAGTGTAAGTAATAAAGTGACCTGTATATATATACCTGGTATAACAGCCCCTAGACTCAACATCAGTTCAACACCACCAGGATTGGGCTATAAAAATGTTAAACCTTCAACATCTCACACAGCTCCAGTAAATCCATTGTTAGAAAATGGAAAGATGCTGCCACAACATACCTGCCCGGAGAGAATCGTCTTAATAAAACTCACGGATTGTGCATGAAGGAAAAATATTCAGGGAGCTGAAGATGACCCTGATGGAGCTTCAGCTCTTCTGCTAGACATGAGGGTCTGTCTGCAGGGCCACAATGAGTTGCACAGAGATGGACTTCATGGAAGAGTGGCAGAAAAAAAGTCATAGCTTAAAAAAAGCAACAGGAGAACGACTAAATGCTGGTTCCACGTCCTGGAGTGGTCCAAACTTCCTCTGAGAATCTTTAGTTTGACTCAAAGATTGTTGGACACAAACGGCACCCTTAAAGAAGCTGGACAGGTTTTGCTGGATTCTCCACTTATGCCACAAGTTCTTGAGCCCCGTAATCCACCCTGCCCGACTTCAGTTCCCCTGCTCCATAATCCAGCGTCTGGATGTCAGTCAGGGTTTACACACTGTGGACGTTCTCTCTGCCAGTCTTCTCCAAACCGTCTCAGCCTCCATTTCCTTTCGGGTTATGTGTGGTGCTGTTGGGGATTAAAGCAGAATCTAAAAACTACATAGATTGTTGCTCTTGATTGTGAGTGGATTTTGCTGTCAGTCGTACAGTTGATCTCTCTTTACAAAGCTGGAACTGAGTCTCAGACAGAGTGATTGGAAGGGGGGACGTCTCACGAAGAGAGTCCTCCAGCTGCTCCTGGACACTCGGACGTCAGACTGAGCCTTGGCACTGGACATGTCCAGTTTTTGTGTCAGTTAGCTCATGGCGGGTCCTAATCCACGACATGGCAAACGCAATAATTCTGAGTGTCGGTGGACTATAGCAGACAGGTTTGTTGGCCACATTGTGTTAAATTTAACACAAAAACCTCATTGTGACAAAGACCATCAGTCTGTTTCAAATGAAAAGTATTTAGTTCCGAGTTTCCCGGCATGCTTCATGTGGTTTAGAGTTTTGCTTCTTCCAACAGGCTAAAGATCTAAGACTTATTCTGTGTACACAATAGGCCTTTTTTCTTAAATGTTCACACATTTGTGTAAATCTGTGTTAGTGAGCACTTCTATGCTGGGATAATCCATCCACCTCACAGGTGCAACATATCAAGATGCTGATTAAACAGCATGATTATTGCACAGGTGTGCCTTAGGCTGACCACAATAAAAGGCCACTCTAAAAGGTGCAGCTTTATCAATGCCACAGATGTTGCAAGTTTTGAGGGAGTGTGCAATTGGCATGCTGACTGCAGGGATGTCCATGTTCAGAGAATTTGGCAGTACATCCGATAGACCTTGGACCCCTTCTCTTCTCGCTCTATCTGCTCCCACTGGGATCCATCTTAAGAAAACATGCCATCTCATTCCATTGCTATGCCGATGACTGCCAGATCTACCTGCCACTGAAACCAGCCAGTGCTCGTTCCATCCACCCTCTCCTCAAATGTCTAGATGACATTAAGGCATGGATGACTTCAAATTTTCTCAGTTTTAACGACCAGAAAACTGAAGTCATCGTCTTTAGTCCTAGCTCAGCTGCCTCCTCAGATCCTGCAAACCTGGACTCACTTCAGCCCTATCTCAAGCACACTGTTAGAAATCTCGGGGTGGTTTTTGACTCGGATTTTAAGTTTGACAAACAGATCAGTTCAGTTCTGCAGAAAAGTTTTTTCCAACTGCGGCAGGTAGCTAAGCTCAAGCCAGTGTTATCCAGACCCAACCTTGAAACATTAGTCCATGCCTTCATCACAACCCGCCTGGACTATTGTAACTCACTTTATGCTGGGGTCAGTCAGGCGTCCATTTCACGTCTCCAGCTCGTCCAAAATGCAGCTGCTCGGCTTTTAACTGGTACACGTAGGTCTGAGCACATCACACCTGTTCTGTCCTCCCTTCACTGGCTTCCTGTGCGATCCAGAATCGACTTCAAGATTCTCCTCCTGACATATAAGTGCCTAAATGGCCTCGCACCCCTCTACCTCTCTGAGCTCCTGGAACCATATGTTCCGTCTCGGGCCCTGAGATCATCGGACCAGCTTCTTTTGGTCGTTCCAAAATCACGCCTGAAGCTCCGAGGGGATCGAGCTTTTTCAGTCAGAGGTCCCAACCTGTGGAACAACCTGCCCCTCAACATCAGGCAGGCCTCCTCCCTCCTGATGTTCAAATCCCTCCTTAAAACGCACCTGTTTGCTCTGGCGTTTAATACTGTATGAGTTAGTTTATTTTGTTCTGTGTACCTCATTTTAATTCTGTTGTTTTATGATTGACGTTTATTTTTACTGCTTGTTTTTCCTTAGTGTGATCATTAGTGTGTGTTATTGCTCCAGTAATTTTAATTCTGTATGATGTTTTTGTTTTGCTGCCTATGTTTTGCTACATTTCTGTTAAGCACTTTGATAACAGTTTATCTGTTTTAAATTGTGCTCTACAAATAAAGATGACTTGACTTGACTTGACCTCACAACCACAGATCACGTGTAACCACACCAGCCCCTTTGTTTGTTGTCCATACCATAACCCCACTGCCACCATAGGCCATTCTGTTCACAACGTTGACATCAGCAAACCACACACGTACACAAACCCATACACACAGTCTGCCATCTGCCCTGTACAGTAAAAACTTGGATTCATCCATGAAGAAAGTGGTAAATGGACTGTATTTATAAAGCACCTTTCTGTCTTATCAAGACACTCAAAGCTCTTTACAACAATCTGTGCCTCATTTACTCATTCATACAGCACTCTACTAGATCTATACAAAGATAATTGAACAAATCATTCTAAAGAGACTAATCAGAGCGTTATCACATTCATACACTGATGGGACACACATCAGAGGCAATGATGGGTTCAGTGTCTTGCCCAGGAACACTTCGGCATGTGACTGCTGGAGGATTCGAACCCCCAACTCTTGCATTGGAGGACGACTGCTCTAACCACTCAGCCACAGTCGAACACCTCTCTAACATGCCATCAACAAACATGAGCATTTGCACACTCAAGTTGGTTATGACGGCAAACTGCAGTCAGGTGGAGATCCCACTGAGAACGACGAGCATGCAGATGAACTTCCCTGAGATGTCCTGATGCATGCTCAATAATCCAGGTAAAAAAATCTAACAAAGTAAAGTCAGGTCCTCTGGACAGATTCAGAACCTGACTTTACTTCCCTCAGATGATTTCTGACAGTTTGTGCAGAAATCCTTTGGTTATGCAAACCGATTGTTGCAGCAAATGCCTGGCTGGTCTCAGATGATCTTGGAGGTGAAGCTGCTGGATGTGAAGGTCCTGGGCTGGAGTGGTTACACGTGTGAGGCCGTTTGGATGCACTGACAAAATCTTGGAAACACATTTGGACATGGCTTATGGTAGAGAAACAAACATTCCATTCATGAGCAACAGCTCTGGTGCACATTCCTGCAGTCAGCATGCAAATTGCACCCCCCCCCCCCCCCCCCCAAAAAAAAGCAACAACTGTGGCATTGTGCTGTGTGATAAAACTGCACCTTTTAGAATGGCCTTTTATTGTGGTCAGCCAGGTGACCACAGGTGCACACCTGTCCAATAATCATGCTGTCTAATCTAACATTTTATGCCACACCTGTGAGGTGGAAGGATTATCTCGGCAAAGGAGACGTGCTCACTAACAGATAACATTTGAGAGAAAAAGGCATTTTGTGTACGTAGAAAAAAAAAAGAGGTCTTTGAGCTCAGCTCATGAAAAATGGCAGCAAAAACAAAAGTGTTGTGTTTATGTTTAAGTTCATTATATTTTGCTAACAGACATGAATAGACACACAGAGGGACATCCACCTTCAGTTTTGGAGGCAGATGAGACGTCCTTTAAAACTGACAGGTTGCTTCACTTGTTTCCCACTTTGATAGGCTCATACATTTAATTAAAAAGCAGGATTTATTTTATTTTTTTTACAACTCCTAAATGTCCAGGACTTGGAAAAACACATTCTGATCAATATACTTAGTTAAAATACTCATACTATATACTTATCACATCTTCTAGACAACCCGACCTCTCCTCATCATCAACATAATGGACCCTCCACCATCAGAGCCTCCAATCACCACCAGCAGGGAGGCTGAGGGTGGAGCTCAGCCGTCTACGTCCAGGCAAGTCTGCAGCTCCAGATGGATTAACACAAACTCCTGAAATGATGTTCAGCTCAGCTGCGTCATGTTTTTCAGCACATTTTTCACCTGAGCCTGAGGGTGGTCCCTGCTCTGTGGAAAACAACATGACTGGTCCCGGTGCCGAAAAACAACCGTCCAAACTACAAACTACCGCTTCAGACCTGTAGTCTTGACATCACGTGCCATGAAGTCGCTGGAGAGGCTGGTCCTGAAGCTCATCGGATCAGTGGTGGAACCAAACCTGGACCCCCTCCAGTTCACATACCAGCCACGTATCGGAGTTGATGACTCCATCATCTACCTGCTGCACAGAGCCTACACACACCTGGACAGAGTCATGTTCTTTGACTTCTCCAAGACCTGCTCTGCTCTGCAGTAGCTCCTGGACATGCAGGTGAAGGACTCACTGGTCACCTGGACCAGAGATTACCTCACAGGTCTACCACAGTGTGTGAGGCTGCAGAACACCACCTCGGACACAGTACTGAGCAGCACAGGGGTTCCTCAGGGCACGGTCCTCTCACCGTTTCTCTTCACCCTCTACACCTCAGACTTCAGGTACAACTGAAAATCCTGCATCTGCAGAAGTTCTGGATGGACTCTGCCATTGTGGGCTGCATCACTGGTGACCAGGAAGCTGAACACAGAGGTGTGGTGGACAGAACCACCTGCAACTCAACGTTGGAAAAACTAAAGAGCTGCAGGTGGACTACAGGAAGAAGACCAGCCCCCCAACCCTGTCAACATCAAGGGTACTAAGGTGGACACTGTGGACTACTACAAGTACCTGGGGGTCCACCTGGACAATAAACTGGACTGGACAACTAACACCAACACCCTCTACAAGAAGTCCTTTAACATCTGCAGGACCATGCTGCAGATGTTTCACCACTCGGTGGTCTCCAGCATCGTCCTCTACTCTGGTGTGCTGGAGCAGCAGGGTGAAGAAAGCTGAAGCCAACAGACTCAATAAACTCATCAGGAGAGCTGGTTCAGTTCTGGGAGTGGACCTGCAGTTTCTGACAGAGGTGACTGAGCAGAGGATGCTGAGGAACCTGCTCCAGATCCTGAACAACACGTCTCACCCCCTGCATGACACCCTGGACTCTTACCGCAGCACCTTCAGTCGTAGACTGAGACCACCGAGGTGCTCCACAGAACAACACAGGAAGTCCTTCAAACTTTTCAACTCCTTCCTGTTTAGAACTTAATTGTTGGTATTTTTTTATTCTCTGTTATTTTTATATCTTGTGTGATTCTTGTGTTTGTTCCTTTGTAATGAAACTCTGGCACAACAATTTCCTGCAGGATCAATAAAGTTTTATCTTATCAAAATGTTTTTGCTTTTAATTCCAAATGTTTACATTTTATGAAAAAAATAAGGTTTATGTCAAATCATACATGCTCAGGTAAACAAGTTGACTATATTTTAACAAAATCCAAGCCTGTATGTTCGTCCCATGATTCAGCAGCTTGTGAGCACCAATAAAAAGAAGTAATTAATTTCCCCATTGGGGATTAATAGAGTACAACAAAAAACAAGTGCCGTGTGCATGACTTTATCTTTTAAATTAAGATTACAACATGCATTTTAATCAAGTCACATTCTGGGCTTTGACTTGACCATTACAACACCGTCAGTCTTTTATTATTTTCTCCAACTCACAAAGATAACATTTTTGCTTGTGTTTCTGTCTGTTAGCAAAATTTCTCATGAACCACTGGACAGATTTTATTGAAACTCTAAAAGTAATAATTGACTGGTCATCTACTGCTGATTATAATTTGGAGTCAAGATTCAAGATGGCTGCTACAGCTAATCAAACTTAGTAAACACAAAATGTTTACAGTCCAGTCACTTGTACAAATATTAAGATAAAATGTAATGTGGCAGTAGCTGGAAGTCACAACACAGTCTGAGAGCAAACTCTCACATCACATTATTTTCCAGATTTGACCAAAAAGGGGGTGGCACGGTGGCACAACTGGTAGAGCTGCTGCCTCTCAGCGAGCAGGTCCCAGGTTCAAACCCTGGTCCAGGAGCCTTTCTGGGTGGAGTTTGCATGTTCTCTCCGTGCATGCGTGGGTTTTCTCCAGGTACTCCAGTTTTCTCCCACAGACCAAAAACATGCATGTTAGGCTGATTGGTAACTCTAAATTGTCTCTAGGTGTGAGTGAGAGAGTGAACGGTTGTTTGTCTCTATGTGTCCCTGTGATGGACTGGAGACCTGTCCAGGTGTCCCCAGCTGGATATGGGCACCAGTGACTCCTGTGACCCAAAAAGGGAAAAGTGGATAAAGATGATGGATGGATGGACCAAAAAAGCTACAGCTCCATAATTTCTCACGTGTCTTTCCTTCAAGGACCGCTCAGTCTTTGCTTGAAGCTGTTTGGGAACTTTGTCCCGTAGATCCCAAGCTCAGTATATTTTTTTTAATTCTTTAAAAAAAAAAAAAGAAAAAAAGAGCACAGTTTGCATAAAAAAAAAAAAAAAAAAACTGCTGGTGACTTTCTGTCAGTGTTTAGTTCAAGGTTCTTTATTAGTCAACAATTTTCAGTCAGGTCATCTGGACAGTTTCTTTTTTTGTGCTGAAACGTTTCACCGTCCATCCAGAAGGCTTCATCAGTCAAGGAAACACACAACACAAAACTGATTATTCCCCCAACAGCTTACTCCAAAGTGGAATAAACCAGTTATGTTGGTGCTAAGATGGTTTCTTTGGCATGCCCCCTCCTCCGGTGCCGGCCCTCTCCCTCGTCGACATTCATGTCAAACTGAAACTGTCCAGATGACCTGACTAAAAATTGTTGGATTGTACACCTGGATTATTAAGCATACTTTATTGGTTCTTTATTATTATTTACATTACAAGTGGTACATGAGGTGGAATGAAATTGTGTTCTCAAGGTCCCAGTTACACCCAAAAATAGCAAAAATATAAACTATAAAAAGAAACAGTATACAAGGATCTAAGATATAAACTAAACAATAATAATATAATATAATACGGTATATTAAACAGCAGCTTAAAAGTAAGAAATCAGCAGCATATGCTGGTGAAAATTGTGGTTTGGTTTTGGAATGGTTTTGAAAATCAGCAGCATGGATAAAGTGACACATCACCAATTAAAGTGGCATTACAGTGATTTTCCTGGTTAGAGGTTTATGAATCTAGCAGCTTCAGGGTAGAAGCTGTTCCTCAGTCTAGTGGTTCTACACTTAATGCTCCTCAACCTTCTGCCTGAGGGGAGCGGGGCAAAAAGTGTGTGCGCTGGGTGAGTGGGGTCCTTCATGATGCAGGTGGCCCTCTTCCTGCATCTGGAGATGTAGACATCTGTGATGGTGGGGAGACTGACTCCAACAGACTTCTGTGCAGCCTTCACCACTCTCTGCAGAGCTTTTCTTTCTCCAGCTGTGCAGCCCCTGTGCCACATGTTGATGCTGGTGCATCAAGTTGAAAATCGTTGAAAATGTCCTGAGTTCCTTCATCGATGTTTGGTTCTCCAGCAGAGAACAACGTTCCAGAAGGTCGTCACTTCTGCTGAAAATAAAATATCATCGGCTCCTCCCTGCTTACTGCTGAGGACATTTTACAGCTCACACTGTTTCAGTGAAACTTGAAGCATCCCTAAGGACCCATCTCGTCCCAGGCCCAACTATTACCGTCTGGAAGACGTCAGGCCAGGAAAGTCAAGGATAAACAAACGGAAACAGCTTGAGCTGCAGTCAATACGGTTGTAGAACGTTGCTCTTGTTGTTTTTTATTCTGTGCGGAAGACTTTCACCAAATTTTATTTAATTATTGTTCCTGACCAACTCAATGTCAAAATCCAACATGGCTGCCTCATACAAGTTTTCAGACCACTTTACTAATAAATCTTTTATTTGCCCGTCTATCCATTGTATCATTAAATCACTCTCCACAAAAAGTACTACAGTACTGCTATTAAGAAACATGCTGCAGAGTTTGTACATATGCAAATCCATTGTTTTGTAACACTAGTCCAGTCGACGTCAACTAGTCGATGACGTCATAGGAACTCAAGATGCTATATCATTTGAAAAAAATTATTAGCAAAAAGGTAATTTATTATTTACACAATAAAGAACAACAAAACATTGGGTGTATATTTATGCTCCTACTATTTATCATACTGCAAATAAGTCAAAGGAAAAGCAAAACTATTATCAAGCTGCAAAAATGAAAGAAACGTGCGGCACGTAAAAATTGGATTGGGTGGAATAGGGCTGGGAACAGCGGGGGGGGGGGGGGGCGACTAGTCGGTGCGAAATATAAAACCTCGCAAGTTGTCCTAGAATCGACAAGTTGGCTAGTCGACTAGTCTTTTCAACCCCTAGTTAGCCTAGTTACTGAGAAAGATCTGACTTGTTTTCCGTTTTACAACTGGAACAAGGTTAGGTTTGGTGCTGTTCCCAGATCTGACGTGTGATTTTTGGAGGTTACTGGAGTGCACCAAAGTCAAAGTTCCTTTATTTGTCATTCACACAACATGTGGAACATGTAGTGGAACGAAATTGTGTACACAGGGTCCCAGTTACATCCAACAAAAGTATAAATTGTAAAGAAAAAGAAAAACAGTAATAAGATCTAAGATATGAACTAAGAAATACGCTAAACTAAGAATACCAAAACAGAAATGCATTGGAATGACCTCTGAAGGCGCTGAGCAAGATTTATGGCCACCATCTTGTAAGATGCTATGGAAAGTGTAGAACTCTGCCACACTGTGAACATCGTGTGTGCCGTATCATCAGTCCAAAAACCCAGAGAACTGACATTTTCTTACCCAAGTATAATGTTATGGTCTGAACGTGAGGGTGAACCCAGAGTGCAGATAGAACTCAGGAACTCGTGGATTACAAAGAAGGATATTTATTAAACACAACAAAAAGGGCTGATGTGGCAGCAAAACTTGCATACAGGGGGATGATCACAGGAGGAGCAGGACAGAGCATGACACCAAGAAGGATAATCCTCGGACAAGGGAACAACCAAACGCAGAATATAAGGACACACTAAAGAGGGGGTAAATACGAACACCTGGGAAAGGACAACAGGTGGCAGAGGAGGAACTGATTATGTGAGTGAGACACACACAGAGGAGAGCAGGAACAGAACAGAAGAAGGAGACACACACAAGGGAACACAATCTTTACAGACTGGTGTTTTTGGTAATTACCGTCCCAACGAGCCCAGGCAATATTAGAAAATACCAAACCAATGTTCCACCGTTAACGTGATAAAAGTGCTGTAATCTTTCTAACCAGAGCAGAAAAATACTACACTTTAAGACATTAAGTTATTGAGCAGTTTACCTAGTCCACATACCGACCAAGATGGGGACAGACACTTTCTCCTTGGTAACATAAACTGCACCACTGGCCATTCCAGGTTAACCTGCTTCCCATCAGAAGTAGTCACAGATCATAACACATTTGAACACTTTTGTCAATTCATAAACATCTTTAAGCAGCAATTTGATGTGTGTAGTTACCAGATTACCACCTACATCTCAACAGTAATGTCTTAAAGGACCTGTGAATAAAGCCAACATGATGTGAATCTGGATGTGATAAATCCTCTTCAGGCATCTTAAAAACTATCTTGCATTCGTACTTCTCTTTAACTGCATCAAGCCGCTGTATCTTTGTGCTTTCTATTAAGAAAACCTTGAAATATTTAGGAGCAGAGCAGCTCTGTCCAAGGATCAGTGGACAATTAGAACCATCCACAGCCGAGCGCAGTTCGTAATTTACGTATTTAAGATGTTTTTCTTGGGTCAAACCTTTAGTTGTATAATCTTTCTGACTCTTCCAGGAAGCCGTTGTTGTTGAACACGGTGGAATTCAAACCATGCTGTCCGTGTGTCCTTATTTAACGAGACGAAAAAAAATAATACTGACAGGACTTTATTTGATAATGTTCAGGTTGAACTGTTTTGGGGAAAAATTTATGTTTTCCAAAACATGAGAAGCCTTAACTAGTTCATCTTTGAAGTCAAAGCTGTAAACAGATTTTTGGTGAATTTCAACTGGTAAAATTAATATTTACCCATAATCCCTCCATCCAGCTTACAACTTTCATTCTTTTTATATTTCTGACAAGTTAAATGCAAGGATTAATGACTCAAGTCTGTCAAAATCTAGTTTACATTTATTTACACCAATTAAATTTTTTGGTGCACGTTCTGGAGACGTTCCATTCTGTCACATTTAAACATGGAAACACTAGTCAGTCTAACCGCAGCCTCTAAAAAAAACGAGAAAGATTTACAAATACAATTAGAGATAAACATGAACTACTGTAAGTCCCTTTGAGGCTGTAAACTTTGATAAAAAATTTAAAAAGTGACCAAAATAAATTTTTAGTCTGTGAAAACTGGACTTTGAGCTAGTTCTTGAACTATGCACAGGGTGGTTGTAACTATATAGTTTAGATTTTTTTAAGCAGTGTTCTGTAGAGTTGTTATCAGCAGTCAGTGTCTTTTGACTGAATGGTCTCAGTTTGGAAAATCAGGAAACGGAGCTCGTTGAAGCTAACACCTAGCTAAAACTAATAGCTAGCTGAAGCAGGACCTGTTATAAAGCAGATTACTGTATAGCAGTCTTTAATCAGCTCCAATATTTTACAGTGTCACCAGTGCATTAGATAGTTATTCTCCTTAAAATAAGATGTACCAGTGTCAATGTCCCAGTTGCTGAAGGGTTTGAAAAGAAAATGTTTATAGTTTTTGAGATTAATGTTTTTTCTGGACTGGACACTACAGAGGGTGAGAAGGACTTGTACCGAATGGCGAGACAGAGGGATAAGGCTGGAAAGGATGTGCAGAAGGTTAGGCTTGTTATTATAGGAATGTTAATGTTTTAACAAGTGAGGAGAGTGTGATGGGAAGATGGAAGGAGTACTTTGAGGAGCTAATGAATGAAAAGAATGAAAGACAAAGAAGCGTAGAGGTCATAAAAACTGTGGACCAGGAAGTGGGAAATATTAGTGAGGGTGAAGTCTGGAAAGCTTTGAAAAGAATGAAGAAGGGGAAGGCAGTAGGACTTGATGACATACCCGTGGAGGTCTGGAAATGTCTTAGAGAGATGGCAGTGAGGTTTTTGATGCAAATATTCAATGGCATATTTGAAGGTGAGAAAATGCCTAAGGAATGGAGAAGTGTGCTGGTGCCCATTTTTAAGAACAAGTTTGATGTACAGAGCTGTAGCAGCTACAGGGGAATTAAGTTGATGAATCACAGTTTTCCCCCTAGTTAGCTTGCCATGGCAGGGTGCTCATCTCATCCATGATTTTTGCTGATGGGGGGACGGTGATATGTCTGAGCGCAGCTTGTACTAACAGTTTTTGGGAGGGCGTTCAACAAGAGGGAAGAGGAATGTGAGTGCTGCCTTTGGCTTTTTAGCTAGAGCCTGTATTTTGCGCTGCTAGCTTAGTGATATGTCAGGGCCGGGTGGGAGGGGCAAGTTCAGTTTGGTAGGCGGGGTGCTCAGTTCTGTTGACGGGGTGGGGCACCCTGCCTGTATAATGGTAGGGGAAACACTGAGTCACACAATGAAGATCTGGGAGAGAGTTGTGGAAGCAAGACTTAGACGAGAGGTGACTGTGAACAGCAGTATGGTTTCATGCCTAGAAAGAGCAGCACAGACGCCATCTTTGCTTTGAGGATGTTAATGGAGAAGTTCAGAGAGGGTTAGGAAGAACTCCATTGTTTCTTTGTGGATTTAGAAAAAGCATAAGACAGGGTGCTGAGGGAGGAGGTGTGGTACTGTATGAGGAGATCTGGAGTAGAGCTGTCATTTCTAACCCGGGCCAAAATAATGTGCTGGATGGCGGGCCGGGTTGGTTTTGGGCTTTAGATTGTGTTAGCGGACGTGCACGGCTGACGATCCAATTTGAATCACCAGCTGCACGTGGCCATTAGACCATGTGCTGACCGGTTGACAGAGGTAATAAAAAAGTCCAGATGGATCACTGCCAGCGACCCACCTGAAGCTTACCTGGACTCAGCCACTGCGTCAGCGGATGCACAAAGCTGACGACCCAATTTGGATGATCAGCCGCGTCTGCCGACCGTTAATAAATATAATATTATACAAAGTAATAACTACAGTGTTTCCCCTAGATAAATTCTTACCTTGGTGGGGCGCTCATCTTGTCCGTGATTTTTGTC
>NC_056509.1:20899762-20917972 GCF_014905685.2 Nematolebias whitei
GGGTGTCAGCGTGAGGGTTCAGCATGAGGGAAGAGGCTGCCTTTAGCTTTTTAGCTAGTGCACCTGTATTGCGAGCTACTAGTTTAACATTACGTCAGTGCCGACAGGTGGTTGGGAGGGGGGGGTCGGTAGACGGGACGCTCGGCTCTGTTGACAGGGCGGGGTGCCCTGCTTTTATAATGGTAGGGGAAACAATGAACTTTAATAATCTGCTGACTCTTGTTAATAAACAATAAATCTTATATCTTCTTTTCTTTGAAATATGTTTTTAAATCATGTCAAACTGATTTGCTTACAAAAGCAGTAAAAGCTTAATAAAAAAAAAAAAATTGTGTGTGTGTGTGTGTGGGGCCTGTAATCACATTTAATTGGTCGGTTTTGGGTTGGGCTTGGAAAAAATGATACAGGTTTTGGTCGGGCCGGGTTGGATTTTCTAGGCCCAAATGCAATTCTAATCTTGAGTGACAGAGAAGTATGTTAGATGGGTACAGGACATGTATGAGAACAGCAGGACAGTGGTGAGATGTGCTGTAGGAGTGACAGATAGCATCAAGGTGGAGGTGGGAATGCACCAAGGATCCACTCTGAGCCCCTTCTTGTTTTCTCTGGTGATGGACTGATGGACCGACTAACTGTACAGATGAGGTCAGCCAGGAATCCTTGTGGACTATGATGTTTGCAGATGACATTGTGATCTGTGGTGAGAACAGGGAACAGGTGGAAGAGAACTTGGAGACGTGGAGGTATGCACTTGAAAGAAGAGGAATGAAAATCAGCTGTAGTTAGACAGGGTACATGTGTGTGAATGAGAGGGAGGTCAGTAAAGAGGAGATATATGGATGCAGTTAGAGAGGACATGGAAGTAGTTGGAGTGAGGACAGAGGATGCAGAGGACAGAGTGAGATGGAGGAGGATGACTCACTGTGGAGACCCCTGAAGAGGAAAAAGCCGAATGAAGAAGAAGTTTTTCTGGACTGGAATTGAACAGAGAATGCAAGTAAACCTTAATGTTTTTGGTGTGAGATATACAAGTGGGTAGGAGTTACACTGTGTATAAACAGAGAGGTAGTTTTTGTTTCTTGTCTGATGCAGTGCAGAGTGACTGATTCTGGTGAGCGAAGGGAGAAATTTTGTCCACCACCAGGCGCAATGGTGACGCCAGGGGTTGACCATTGGTGGCCTTTACCACCATAAATTAATCTTCGGCCACCCCAAACATCAGAGGAAACTATACTTTTAAGACCAAAAATGTCCATGCTCAATAATTCAGGTATACAATCCAATAATTTGGAATTTGGAATGTTTCAGATTAAAAAAAAAACTGTCCAGATGACCTGACTGGAAATTATTATACTTTTAAGAAATATAAAAACTCGGAAAGTATTGTTTCCTCAACTGAAAAGGGTGGCTGGTTTACCCCCTCACCCCCACACACAGATATTTACGGTACTGGCAATCTTGGATTTTAATGTGGCCACCCCATTTTGAAAATAACTTTTCTTATGCCTAGATACAGCCACACCAAAATAGAAGTCGGTACCTCACCTTTTTTTCAAGTGATCATGCTCACCACATGCACGGACAGACAGATGAAGAGTATTTCCAATTCCACTTTTTGTTCTATGATGGGGGCAAAAAAAAAAAAAAAAAAAGAAAAATATAGAAACTAGTTATTTTCACTGAAGACTGTGCTGAATTATAATTTCAGTGTTTTGAGACCAAAGAGCTGTGCAGTTGCATTTTGCAGCCTCCAACACCAATGCTCAAACATCGCAGTGTATTTCCACATGTTACAGCCTACAAATGTGTTTGGGTGTGCACATTATTGTGTTAGAGAAATGTTTTGAACAAGTTCAAAGATCAAGCAACGAGGCTGTAAGCTCCTGCAACTTAAGCAAAGAAAGGAAGAACCCCATAAAAGTTCAGAGATCATCTTGCGAATGACATCAACAAATAGCCAACAGCCCAGTGATCTAACAGAGCAGTGAGAGTTCAGATCTTGGCATGCAGGTGGAGACACAGAGCACACTGAAGCAGCAGGTTAGAGCCAAACGTCTTACGGCACTGGGCCATTTATAACTTTCTCTCAGACCATCGTTTGTGAGCTGAAGTCATAGAAAAGATGCAGTGAAGCTATAGGAGGGAGGTGGACTTTAATAAATCAGTATTCTATTAAAGCTGAACTATTGATATTAATAAAAATGGACAAAGTGTCTCTACGTTCTCTTATTCAAAACTGAAGCAAAAATGTCAATTTTCTTTGAATACGACATGTTGTATTTTTGGAAAAGTGCGCACTGGGGATATGGTGACTGTACCATGGCCACTAAAGGTCCACCTTTACACTCTTCAACCTCACTAACAGGCTGACACTCTTCTTTATGCCTCAAATACCTAAAGGAAACTGAACCTAATTAAAAATATCGAACTGCTGTTTAACATACAGTATTATTTGACATTATTAGTGCTTAGCATATATCTTAGATTTTTTAGCATATTGTTTAGCATTCATTTAGTGTATATCTTAGATCTTTATATACAGTAGTCCCTAATTTATTGCGGGGGAGCGAGCAGGTCCCCAGTTAAAATCCCCGTCCGAGGCCTTTCTGGGTGGAGTTTGCATGTTCTCTCCGTGCATGCGTGGGTTTTCTCTGGGTACTTTGGTTTCCTCCCACAGACCAAAAACATGCATGTTAGTCTGATTGGTAACTCTAAATTGTCCCCAGGTGTGAGTGAGAGAGTGAATGGTTGTTTGTCTCGTTTGTCTCTATGTGTCCCTGTGATGGACTGGAGACCCGTCCAGGGTGTACCCCGCCCCTCGCTCAGTGATTGCAGGACAAGGGCACCGGCGACCCTCGTGACCTAAAATGGAAGAAGCGGGTAAAAGATAATGGATGGATGAATGGGTTCGGACCTGTAATTACTGTTAATGCGTCGGATCGGGTGGGGTTCGGAGACGATGGCTGAGGGCTGGGGCCGGGTCGGTTCGGATTATTTGGACCCGAGTGCAACTCTACTGCACAAAGGTGCAGCAGGTGCTAAATCATTTATGTTAAAAATAAAATTCCATGCCGATCATGTGGCTCATCTATCAATCGGCCAATTGTGTGTCATGCACAATCTTATTGTGAAAAACCGCAATAGAGTGTGTCTGCGATAAACGAACAGCGAAGTAGCGAGGGACTACTGTGCTGTTTCTTTTTATACTTTATATTTTTGCTATTGTGGGGTAAAACTGGGACCTCGAGTACATAATTTCGTTCCACCTCATGTACCACATGTGATGCAAATGATAATAAATAACTTTGAACCTTGAATATATACTTTGTATATTTAAACCTACAGAGTCAAGGTAGGAATTATATAAATCAACAAAAATACTAACATATATATATATTTTTTTTTTAAATCTGAAGTGTATTATTAGGTTTTAGCCTGGAAAATGTGCCATTTGTTTACATAGCTGGGCAAGATTACATTTGTTTTTTTCTGTAATAAGCCACTATAGTTCTTTTCCTTTGTGGCTTTAACGTCTTTCAGTTCCTGTGTCTAACTTTAATATATGTCCGCATGAAGAACACCAACACTACAGTACTCTGAAATATAGTTGTAGTAGGTTGCTGTTCAATTACACTTACAGACTGATTTAGTCTTCTAAAGATCATAAAAACATGTAAATGGGAGCAGCTTTATTAAGAATCATATATGACAAGAATGAACAACTTTTATTTTGGAAGACTTTATGTTAGGAAAAATTAAACATGAGCTAATTCATTTTGTTGTGTAATTCAGTTTGTGAACGCAAGTTCCATTGTTTCAGAAGAACTATGAACACAAATAAATTTAGTTTGCACTTTTGTGAACTTGAGACAGTTTTTGGTAAAGATGAACATTAAGAGGTGAGTTGTCGACTATAAACCTCTGAGATGAGTGAATCCACTTAGAGGTACGAGTGTTTCACCTGCCTAAAACTCTTGGCTTCACTTCAGTCGTCAGTCAAGAGCTTTCCTGTGAGCCTGAAGAACTAGACTCTTGAAGAGTCGACAGAATAACATAAGGAATGATGCCATAAATGAACCAAACTGCAGCTTCTCTGAGTGATGGAGGCCATTGTGTTCCAGTGAACAGCCCTTTTCTTGACTCTTTTCCCACCGTATTTGTGTTCAGCAACTTGATCTGTTGTGATTGAGGTGCACTGGTGGCCCCTGCCCTTCTTATCTGAGGAAAGTTTCACATGTGGGTTTATTTGTAATACGGGAGGAACGATTGGCGAGGCCTGAGAACCAGATAGAAGAAGAAGAAAGTCCAAATAAATCAGCTTTAAGTTTCATTAGGTCTGCACACTTTCATGATAATACTGTCGGACAAAACACATTTACTCGCCCAAAGGTGCACGCCACCCTGCAGTCACTTGGAGTTTCCTCGTGAATGTTCGATCAGATTGTGAGCTGACGTTAAGGAGCAGCAGAGGAGGAGATCCTTACAAATGCATCCAGGCACAACATGCTCCAGCTCAAAGCGCTTTACCTTTGAAGGGCCCCCGGCTGGATTGTTGTTAATCGGCGACTGGGAGAGATGCGCACCATGTTGTGGCAAACTGAACACTGTGTCCACTTACAGCACGAGTCAGGTCTGGAACACAGCGAGCAGATGGCATTTTTAATACACTCCCCCACCCCCCACCCCCACTTCAACTTCAAAACCAGAGTTCCTCTGAGTTTTCAGGGTTTAGGCAAATCCCTTGTCGTTTTGGGAATGGGGGTATTTTCCATACAAACTGGGCAGGATGCATGCCCAAAATATTTAAGGCAAAATAAACAAATAAAAGACTTGCAATAATTTGTTTTAGAAAAAAATAAAGTGGCAGATGAAAAGCTAACCAGATGTTAAGCTTCCACTGGCAGAGGGTGTCTAAACTCGTTCTGGTTTAACGTTGAACCAGTTAAAGCCACAACACTTTGGATTCAAGCTTTTCCAGCAACGAGAAAAGCATCTCATTTGTACAAGGATGGAAAAACTTCTGACTATTAAAGGACTGCGTATCACCCACCACCTTACATGCCAGAGTTTTAGACTAAGATCACCTCATGTTGACAAATGATGGAGTTAGAGCTGTTTTAGTGTGCAATATTTGCAACATCACATGATCATTGTGTGAGGGGTTAGTGCTCTTGGAGTAGGTGTTGGGGATGAATCTCAGCTATCACAACACCAAATTTTCCAAATTTTGTCTCAGTACATGTGAACCTAACTGCATTACAGCCATGTTTGTGTTTGCTATTGTCGATAATTTATGGCGGCCATTAGGGTGACTTCAACAGTTATTGATTTACTGTCTATCAAATTTTTACCTTCTCATAGTTTCATTATACCGTTCATGAGGTATTTAACTAAGTCACACAAAAGATGAGAGGGTAGAGCATATCGTATTTAGTAATGTCCAAAACAAATCCTTTGCATTAAAAAAGACACATATTTTATTACGTTAATAAGCAGTTTGGTGCAGTCGCGTCACAGAAAATATTTTTCCACAGTCCACACGTGCTGTAAAAACTCAATCCAAGTCCAACACTGAACTCTACTGTCTCTGTCCGTGTTTACTTCTCAGAGTTAAAATAGCAGGGAAAAAATAAAGTGTCCATCGTTCATCCATACATCTTTGTTGTATATTTACGTAGCATACAGAGGTATTGGTATAGTGAGGAAAAGAGCTGGTATGTTTTGATGTTTTCATAAACTGAATCAAGTTTCCACTGTTGAACGGCCCTGAGCCAGCAGGCTGGAGAACACAATAATCACATCTAATCAATGGGCCTCAGAAAGGTCATAAAACCACTGCAGGCTGAGGAGCTTTATAGTTCAGATATTTTGAAATGAGGTTTTGTGGAAAGTTTAGGGAAAAAAGACTATCTTTGAACAGCCTCAGTTAAGACAAACAGTTTATTTCTGACTGGCTTGATGAGCTAAAGGCTAGTCTGAGAGGGGCTAGGACCAAAATGGATTGCTGCCATTTCAAAACAACTCAAATCTCGAAAATTTTATAGCAATTTCTGTGACCAATTAAAAAAACCCTTCACATTACCTGGAATTCTGCATTATTTGGTTATTTACATAAAATGGTATGGTTAATAGCTAGTGCAAATAGCAGCAGCATCTAGCTGTAGCACGTCTGGTGCAGTATTTCCAGTAAGCAATTTGTTGAAGTAACCAAGTAATACACAGCTGACAACAGTGTGAAAGGTTTATAAAACAGTGTTCTCATAAAACCATCAAAACAACTGTAGTTGTTTCAAGCTGGCATCAACTTTGCGTTTGGTCTTGGTAAGACTAGCAGTTAGCTTCTCAATCCTCTCAGAATTAAACTGTATTTGTTGGCTCATTATCTTAAACTGAGGTTCAAAGAGTTATCAACGACAGGTTCAAAAAATCTGAAAAATCCTTTAACACATTTTACTATAACAAAGTCCATGCTCAATAATCCATGTATAAAATCTAAAATTTTTCAGTCAGGTCATCTGGACGGTTTCTTTGTTTGTGCTGAAACGTTTTGCCTTTGATCCAGAAGGCTTCATCAGTCAAGGAAACACACAACAAAACTGATTCTTCTCCCAACAGCTTACTCCAAAGTGGAACAAACCAGTTCTGCTTTTGATTAGATGGTCTCTTTGGTACGCCCCTCCTCCATTGCCGGCCCTCTTCCTTGTTGACAGTCGTGTCAAACTGGTTGAAAACAACAAAGTCCATGCTCAATAATCCAGGTATACAATCCAACATTTTTCAGTCAGGTCATCTGGACCTCTTGGAGTAAGCTGTTGGGGGAAGAATCAGTTTTGTTGTGTGTTTCCTTGACTGATGAAGCCTTCCGGATCGAAGGTGAACCATTTCAGCACAAAAAAAGAAACTGTCCAGATGACCTGACTGAAAAATGTTGGACATTTTACTATAGTTTTTGTATTATTAGAATTGCACTCAGTTTACAATTGTAATACATTTTAAATGTTGTATTGTTATATGAAATTGCATCTTTACCTTTTCTTTTCTGTAAAAATGTTTGTACCGTTCTGGCTTTACTATGTCTTCTTTTTCTTTCGGCTTTTCCCTCTTCAGGGATCTCCACAGTGAGTCATCCTCCATCTCACACTGTCCTCTTCCATGGCCTCTCTAACTTTATCCATATACCGTATGCCTCTTTGTATTTTTTTCTGGTAGCTGCATTTCTAACATCCTTCTACCAATATGTCCACTGTCCCTCCTCTGGACATGTCCAAACCATCTCAGTCTGCTCTCTGTTCCCTCCTCGTGGTCTTTGACTAACAGTAGCACCAAGTTTGTCAACAGCACCATTGGTTGTCGTCGTCAACTTGGGCCTCCTGGTATAACAGTTCAGTGACAATTGGTATGATGAACTTATGAAGCCAACCAATTTGGTCCAAATACTGGAGCTTTACTGTTAAATATCCAGATTTGTCCTCAGACAATATAAGACATCTGCTGTCTTACCCTGAACCTGCCTTGCTTTGCTGCTTGAATCAGGTCTTACATGTTCAGGCTTTGGCTCTCCTCAGTGATTGTCTTCTGGTTGATTGTTTGTCCAGTGAAGCTCTTTAGGTTAATGGATACGTCTTCTTGGCCGATGCTTCCTCCTTTTCGAATCTTGTCTCTACGGACTTGGAAAGTCCCGCTGCTGCCCTTTGATGAGACGGTCTGGCCTCTGAACAGTTGTGCTTGTTGCTGACACAGGCCAACCTTACTGAGGAGGATAAATATGTCTCCCCTGAATGCCTTGGTGAAGATAGCGTAAAGAAAAGGGTTGGCACAAGAATTAAGGGGGTAAAAGAGAACCAACAGGATCTTAGAGTTCGAGACTGTGATAAGGGGTTGGTCTAGCACGGCTGACATGGCGTAAAAGGAAATAGGAGCCATGCATAGAAAGTCAGTGAAGATGAGGATCGCCATGCGCTTGGCAATGTTGGCGTCTTTGGATCCTGAGCGGTATTGAGGGTTGTGGACTGTGCAGTAGATCTTGAAGTAGCAACCACAGATAACAAAAAAAGCCAGGATGTTCAGAACCAACACCAATAAAATGTAGACCTGCGCCGCTGTGGACTGGGTGTCCATTGGAAGACAGATACTGACCTTCTGGTAACTGCTCACTCCAACTAGTGGCAGCAGGGCCAGGAGGAGGCAGAAGATCCAGCCACCTGACATGACGATTGCTGCATGGTGGAGTCGCAGCTTGCGATCCAGCCGCATGGCAAAGGTGATGGCATACCATCTCTCCAGAGTGATCACTGTCAGGGTGTAAACAGACAGCTCGCTGGCAAAGACAGTGAAAAACCCAGCGAGTCCACACCCAGGTCCTGTCTGCCAGTCTATGGCGTGGTTGAAGTACTCGGAGCGAGTGTGGAGGTCCACAGAGGCGATGAGCAGCAGGTAAATCCCCATGCACAGGTCTGCGAAGGCCAGATGGCACATGAGGAAGCGTGAGACGGAGAGCTTGTAGTGACTGGTGAGCAGTATCAGGAGCACCACCATGTTTCCAAGAACCGCCAACAAACTCACAAACCACACAGACACCCGTAGGAAACCAAAGCCCATTATGTCCTCACAGGGATTGAACTCATCAGGGACTGGTGAACATGTCACCTCCTCTCCTTCTTCGCATACCACATAATCATAACGACTGTCAAAATCTTGACTGTTGTCCTCCTCAGGGTTCTTGAGGGTCGCTCCAAAACCCACTTCCTCATCTTGCTGGCCTCCAAAATAGGCATGATAGTGGAGACTGCCCTGGAAGTCTCCTCTTTTCCAGTTGTGCTGTGACTCTCCGTGACCTTCGCTGCTCTGTTCCTGGTCTGGGGCTGTTTCCACAACGCTGTCCCCCTGAAGGGATGGCGTGCCGAGGGGCCCCACGGAGTGCTTCTGATACTCATAGTATGCCGTAAGGTTACAGATGATGTACTCCAAAAAGCTGAAAAACCCATGCAGACAAGTCAAATTAGATTGGGTCCAATGAATAATAGTATAGTTCCTAATAGTCATGGAATAATAAGGTCTATCCTCTTTCAAGTTTAACGTTTTACATTTCACGACATAAAAACAAAAACAACAAATAAGTTGTTTGTGGAAATCTAAGTTTACTCTCACTGCTATCATAAGATGAGGGAAAGTAGCCGTCAGGTGCTGCTGATCAAAAGTATTGATTAGCTGATCTTCATCAGGGTGACAACTTCTATAAAAGGCAGTTATGTTAGTTTGCTGGTTTGGATCATATGGCCATGTTAATACAATGCCAAGGAGCAAAGACATTAGCAGTGCCCATTTAGAAGAAACTGTTGCTATCCATCCAGGGTTGAAGGTAATTTCCAAATACATTTTAGTTCATCAGTCTACAGAGCAAAATAATATTTACAAGTAGAACACAATGAAGGCAGCCATTGATCTTCCGAGGAGTGGAAGTTCAAGGAACTTCACCCTGTGGTCAAACTGTGCAATGCTCAGGGAAACTGCAAAACCTCAAGAACATCTAAGACTCTACCAGCCTCAGTTAGCAGGTTAAAGATTAAAGTTCATGACAAGACAATCAGAAAAAGACTGAAAAGGTCTGGCTTGTTGGGTAAGGTTGCCAGGAGAAAGTTTCTTTAAAAAAAAAAAAAAAAAGAAATAACAGTACCACTTCAGTTTACAAAGCTTTATCTGAATGAACCACAACGTCCTTTGGGCATATAATACCACATTAGAGGTATGTGGCACTAATGGACAGCATCAGTTTGGTGAAGCCAAACAGCTTATCAGCACAAACACCTCTTACCAAGTGTCAAAAACAGTGGTGGAGGGGGTGATGATTCGGGCTTATTTGTAGCCAAAGACTTGGGCAGGTTGCAGCAACAGAGTCAACCATAAACTCTTGTACACTTCTAGGGTCACATTTTAGGTATACTGGACAAACATTAAAACTTGTCAGAAACTGGATCATGCTGCAGGACAATGATCCTGAACACAGCAGCAAATCTAAACCAAAATGACTGAATAATAAAAGAATCAATGAGATCAAGGTGTTGCAATGGTCCAGTCAAAGTTCAGACTGCTGCCTGATTAAAATGCTTCATTACAACTTTGAGAGTTGCTCAAACTTAATGTTTTCAAACTTTATTGATTTAAAGCAACATTGCAAAGAATTATGTGCAAAACTTCTTTAGAGACTGATTGATGGATAACCCCCACTGAGAGTCATCGCTGTTAAAACTGGTTCCACAAGATTTTGAACTCATTGTGTGAGTGCTTTTGGAGCATTCACTCTATTGTGATCCATTTTTCTTACGTACGTTTTTCGGCATCTTTCTCGTTCCACAATTTTTGTGACATTTCAACAAATCATATATCAAAACTTTCAGCTCATTCAGGGAAAGGGTGCAATGACTTTTGGTATTGGTGCAATTTTAGCTTTTTGAAATATTTAGCCTGGCAACATGGTACTGCAGGTGGTAAAGCTGCTGCCTCTTAACGAGCAGGTTGCCCCGGTTCAAATTTCGGTCTAGGGGACTTTCTGGATGGAATTTGCATGTTCTCTCTGTGCATGCGTGGGTTTAATCTGGATACTTTGGTTTCCTCCCACAGACCAAAAACATGCATGTTAGGCTGATTGGTAACTCTAAATTGTCCCTAGGTGAGAGTGAATGGTTGTTTGTCTCGTTTATGTGTCCCTGTGATGGACTGGAGACCTGTCCAGGGTGTCCCCCACCTCTTGCACAGTGATAGCTGGACATGGGCACCAGTGACCCCCACGACCCAAAATGGAAGAAGTGGGTGAAGAAAATGGATGAATAAAATATGTAGCCTTTCCTGCCACTTTTTACTCATAGGAAATGAACTGAGCTCATTTTCCATCCTTCAAATCTTTAGATCTGTTTACAAACTTTTACTGCTCCGTTCACATTTTGTTCTGGTTCAGCTTCTTTCAGCTTCCTTGTGCAAATTTAAACTGTTTTTTTTTTTTTTTTCAGCTAATTTCAGCAATTTCAACTGTATTTTCAGCTGTTTTGTGATCTTTATAGATTCTTTCCAACTACAACATTTTTGTGCTTCTTCTAACGTCTTGCTGCTAATTTCTGTTCAGTGCCCTGCGACAACTTCTGTTGTGACTTGGCACTCTATAAATTAACTGAATTGAATTGAAATAATTTCAGCTTATTTATGCAAGTTTCAACTTTTTCTGCTATTTCAGCTACTATTTAGGTGTTTTATGCTAATTTTATCTTTGTCTGGCAATTCCACATTTTTTGCACTCATTTCAACTTTTTTCAGCCCAAATCAGGAAAAATGTGATCTCTTGGCCTCCTTCTGTTAATTTAAGCTTATTTCTGTTTTTATAGCTATTTTTTCAGCAGGTTTATTAACAAATTTAAGCTTTTTTCAGATAATTTCCACTTTTTTGTGCTAATTTCTGCTTCTTTCAGCCTAATTGGCCAAATATGTTCTATCTGCTTTCTTCTGCTTATGTAAGCTTGTTTTATTTTTTCAGCTATTTTTTTCAGCTAATTTCAGCTTTTTTCAGATAAATTAAAGTTTTTTTGTAATTTCTGCTACTTTCAGCCTAATTAACTTATTTATGCTAATTTCAGCTTGTTTCACTCCTTTCAGCTTATTTCTGCTAGTTTCAGTTATTTCAGCTACTATTTAGCTGTTTTATGTTAATTTGTTTTTTCAGCTTATTTCACATTTTTTGCACTCATTTAAGCTTATTTTCAGCCTAATTCATCAAAAAATGTGATCTCAACTTCCTTCTGATAATTTAAGCTTCTTTCTGAAATTTTAGCTACTTTTCAGCTGTTTTTTGCTAATTTCTGCTTTTTTCAGATAATTTCCACTTTTTTGGCTCATTTCAGTTTCTTTGAGCCTAATTGGGCAAAGATGTGTTCTTTCTGCTTTCTTCTGCTAATTTAAGCAGGTTCTACCTTTTCAGCTAGGTTTTAGCATTTTTTAGATAATTTCAGCTGTTTTCAGATAAATTTAAGTTTTTCCTGGTAATTTATGTTCCTTTCATCCAAATTAACTTAATTTCAGCTTGTTATGCTTGTCTCAGCTCTTTTTCTTCAAGTTTAAGCTTTTTCTGCTATTTCAGCTAGTATTTAGTCGTTTTATCCTAACTTTAGCTTTTCCAGCTAATTCCACATTTCCTGAGCTCATTTCAGCTCCTTCCGTTTCCTACTGGTAGTTTAAGCTTCTTTCTGCCTTTTCGGCTACTTTCAGCAATTCATTGCTAATTTCAGCTTTTTGAGCTAATTTTCCCATTTTTTGTACTCATTTATGCTTATTTAAACCTAATTCAGCAAATATGTGTTCCTTCTGCTTTCATCTGCCAACTTAGGCTTGTTCATCCATTTCATGTATACTTTTATATGCTTTAGTATGCTTTTAGCTAATTTCAGCAGTTTTTCAGCAAGGCCTTCTGCAATAAGCATTCAGACTGCATTTTCATAGGAAATGCAATTTCTTTAGTTTTGGTTTAATTTTTCTTTAATGGATATTTTAAAAAGCCTTAAAATAGAAAGAAGGTGCCACTTCATTTTTCCATGACTGTAAGAAACACATACCTGGCTGCAATCCCCATTAGCAGTAAATACAAATTAGATCATCTGTGTACAGAGGTGAAGAGACAACAGTCATGTTTGTGGAGTCATTATTAGTCTGACTCAACCTTTTCCTGCAATAAGTGGAGTGAGTGACGCTAATTATGGTAGTGCTGTAAGAACATAAAGGTAATACGTCAAAGAGTTGATTCAATCCTTGCCAAAATCTACACAGCACAAGTGCAGCTACCCCTGCTCACTCTACTGGGTCATCCCAATACAACAAAACTCTAAGAACCACTTCCCTAACGTTTCAAACTCTTACAATCTATAATAATAATAATAAAAAGGATAGAAAGCGCACCCTCGTTTCTTTTTTAGGTTCTTGAAGCCACAGCAGTGGCTGGGGTAGGTGAGGTTGGCGGTGGTGAGTTGCTTGAAGGTCTTGATGGCTGGAAGTTTTTTAAGAGCCCAGGTATCCCGTGCCTTCAGTTCTCTCAAAAAGGCCATGCCTGTAGAAGGTAGGGATGTGATCCCTGTTTGGGATATGTCTCTGAAACAAAGATAAGGAATGAAAGAGCTGAACAAAATACACAAGATACCTCAATTTATTAAAAAAACTACTATAAAAAAGGCTTGACAAGACACAAAATATGTAGAATTACACAAAAGGCATCCATTGGACAAATACTTCACCTATAAAGTCAAAGAGGGCTGGGTTTTAAACTAATTTGGTCAAAATCTAATGGTTGTATACGGGAAAACCTTTCAGTTTGTTGTCACTTTGATCTACATTTTACTCTGTACTACCACGAAAAGTCATGCCAAACTTTTCCCACTCTCACTGCACGCTTTGATTTATAATTTATATTGTTTATTTTCAAAACTGAAAAGCATGAAAAGGAGCATAAATTGCATACAGTGTAGTACAATGCTTTTGTTTACTAAAATATGACTGAGCAGAATATTTTCACGTGACTAACTAAAGAAAAAGCCTTGTAGTCACAAATATACACACTTCAGGTCCAAATATTGAAGATAATTGCCAGAATACAAGAGAATGCTAGATAAAATGAGAACAGAGAACTCAATATGTAGATGAAACAACAGATTTCATCTGTTTCCTCATGAAAAACCCCGTCCTTCATCCATCCATCCAATATCTTTTACCCGCTTCTTCCATTTTAGGTCACGGGGGTCGCCGGTGCCCATGACCAGCAATCACTGTGCGAGGGGCGGCCACATAGAGACAAACAACCATTCACTCTCTCACACCTAGGGACAATTTAGAGTTACCAATCAGTCTAACATGCATGTTTTTGGTCTGTGGGAGGAAACTGGAGTACCTGGAGAAAACCCACGCATGAACGGAGAGAACATGCAAACTCTACCCAGAAAGGCCCCTGGACCGGGATTTGAACCGGGGACCTGCTCGCTGAGAGGCAGCAGCTCTACCAGTTGCACCACCGTGCTGCACCATCCTTCATACTTTAGTTATTATGCGTTACTTTCCCAGTGAAAGACTTGCAACCTGTCCAGGGTGTCCTCTGCCTCTCGCACAGTGATAGCTGGACACGGGCACCAGTGACCCCAGCGACCTGAACAGGAAGAAGCGGTGTAAAGATGGATGTGTTACTTTTGAACCATCAGGCAAAACATAGGCCAAACTCATCAGGACATTCAGGAGATTGACCAACATCCTGTGCAATCCCATTATCTAAATACTCGAGTGTACACCACTGGACACTTCCTTTCCAGGGAATAAGTAGAGTCCAAGATTGTTTTGCTTTCCAACCTCAGACCTCTAACTGATTCATTAATTTAGTCAAATAAATAAACATAAGTGAGAGCATTACATATTTGTCAAGAACTTGTTCTGTTTGTCTCATTTGCACTCTCTACTTCCCAGTCCTCATCTTGGTTTTCCTCTCATGGGACTCATTGTGTAAGGCAACACAGACTCTGTGAGTGTTAAAGTCTGATTTTGTCATTTTGTCAGCCAGATGTTTAGCTCATGACCTCACAGGACATGTTTTTGTAGTGGAGCAGAGGTAAAAGACCTGCCCATTAAACTAACCCACTTCAAAGTGGCAAAACCAGCAACCACATCACTGTGGTTAAAAGGTCCAGGCATCAAGAATCCTTTATAAACAGGAAAAAAAGGACAATATCTTAAAAAAGTCTAAAGTTTCTTCAATGCATATCAGCTTCCCTGGTCACACCGGCACAGCTGTGGGCGAGTGATCTTTACTTTATCCTGTCCTGCAGACGTACGTCATCTAGTCTGCACATTTTGAATGAAGACATTGTTGAAATCCACAGTAATGTGACACAGCATGAATAATTACCAGACCAGGGCTAATATTTATTGACTTATCCTTTTTAACAGTTTGACACAGATGGTATACTTATGGAAAAACATAAAAAAGGTGATCTTTAATTACCAATTTCAACTGTTCCTTCCAAGGTGCTATGATTATACATCCATGAACTTAAATGGTTAAAAAAAATAGAATTAGGTGTACAAGTTTGAGTATAATGTAGATTTATACGCACCAGGTCAAACACTACCACTATTTGGTTTAATGTCAAGGAAATAACAGAATGGGCTCAGGAATACTTCCAGAAAGCATTGTCAGTGAACACAATCCACCGTGCCATGCGCCGTTGCCAGCTGAAACTCTACAGTGCAAAGAGGAAGCCATTTCTAAGCAAGCTCCACAAGCTCAGACGTTTGCACTGGGCCAGGGGTAATTTAAAATGGAGTGTGGCAAAATGGAAGACTGTTCTGTGGTCAGATGAGTCACGATTTGAAGTTCTTTATGGAACACTGGGACGCCATGTCATCCGGACCAGAGAGGACAAGGATAGCCCAAGTTGTTATCAACGCTCCGTTCAGAAACCTGCATCACTGATGGTATGGGGTTGCATGAGCGCTTGTGGCATGGGCAGCTTGCATGTCTGGAAAGGCACCATTAATGCAGAGAACTATGTTCAGGTTCTAGAACAACATATGCTCCCATCTAGACATCATCTCTTTCACGGAAGACCATGCATTTTTCAACACGATAATGCCAGACCACATTCTGCAACAATCACAACATCATGGCTACGTAGGAGAAGGATCCGGGTACTGAAATGGCCAGCCTGCAGTCCAGATCTTTCACCTATAGAGAACATTTGGCGCATCATAAAGAGGAAGGTGCAACAAAGAAGGCCCAAGACGATTGAACAGTTAGAGGCCTGTATTAGACATGAATGGGAGAGCATTCCTATTTCTAAACTTGAGAAACTGGTCTCCTCTGTCCCCAGACATCTGCTGAGTGTTGTAAGAAGAAGGGGGATGCCACACTGTGGTAAAAAAGGACTTGTCCCAACTTTTTTGGGATTTGTTGATGCCATGAAATTTGGAAACAACAGATTTTTCCCTTAAAATGATACATTCTCTCAGTTTAAGCTTTTCATCTGTGATTTGTGTTCTATTCTGAATAAAATATTAGATGTTGGCACCTCCACATCATTGCATTCAGTTTTTATTCACAATTTGTTTAGTGTCCCAACTTTTTTGGAATCCGGTTTGTATATATATATATATATATATCCATCTTTTACCCACTTCTTCCATTTTGGGTCACGGGGGTCGCTGGTGCCCATGTCCAGCAATCACTGTGCGAGAGGCGGGGTACACCCTGGACAGGTCACAAGTCCATCACAGGGCCACATAGAGACAAATGAGACAAACAACCATTCAGTCTCTCACTCACACCAAGGGACAATTTAGAGTTACAAATCAGCCTAATATGCATGTTTTTGGTCTGTGGGAAGAAACCGGAGTACCTGGAGAAAACCCACGCATGCATGGAGAGAACATGCAAACTCCACCTAGAAAGGCCCCCAGACCGGGATTTGGGCCAGGGACCTGCGCGCTGAGAGGCAGCAGCTCTACCAGTTGCGCCACCGTTCACAGTTTTTCAATTTTCTTCCTTGTTCTCCACGAGGACAGATGTTTTTCCCTCCTGCTCCTGCCCTCCCTCCGTTTGGCTCGTTGTCTTGTGATTCCTTTCGGAGCCCCTCACTACATATCATCCAAATTGTAAATTATGCATCTGGCCAACTGGTCTCTTAACGCAATTGATAAATTTTTCCCGACGAGAAGACAGGGCAGAGGAGAGCCCTCACGCCCTGAAGGGACACTCTCAGCTGGATACACTATGGATTCCTGGGGACAGTGTAAGATGGTGTGTCTGACCGTATTGTAAACTGAGGATGTAGAACACACATACATAATTGAATTTATGATAACCAGATTTATGCCCTTTGGAAATGACGGGTATCTGGCATATCGACAAATTCGGAACACAGCGGCAGCGG
The DNA here is from genome assembly GCF_014905685.2 of Nematolebias whitei. NCBI lineage: Eukaryota > Metazoa > Chordata > Actinopteri > Cyprinodontiformes > Rivulidae > Nematolebias > Nematolebias whitei. Next base: position 20,916,703 of record NC_056509.1, read on the forward strand.
TTCTGGCAATTGTGAGGCTGCCTGTCTTGTATGAAGGAATGTACCGAGCGGTAAGCTCTCAGACTCAGACGCTATATGAGCTGAGCCATAAGCTGGATACAATTTCTGAAGATCACAGGCCACTTGCGGCTCCTGGGACTCACTGTTGAGAAGGAATCAACCTTGGAGAAGGCTACAAGCTCAGTCCAGCAGTGTGACTGCAAAATTTGGCTGTTTGGAATCACCAGTGAGACATACCAGCAGAACTTTGAAGGCAGACATGGAAATTTAAGCAGAGTCTGCCTGACCCAAAACAACTGTGTTATCTGAATTTGGCTTCCCCACTCAGCCTTGAATTGGCCAGTTATCTCAAACATCTCCTGGTTGTTTATGTCTACGAGAAGCTCTGCTCCACCCCTCCCCTATCGTTCCCCTCCCGAGGACATCTGTGGATCTGTGTCAGAGTTAAGCTGGCTGATAGACACTGTGGCATCTTTATCAGGACTATGGAACTTTCTGGCAGTGTCCACGGACAACTCATTGCCTTCGTCGGCCTCCTCATGCATAAATTTAGTATGATGTCATCAGTATGTTGCCGTTTCATGTGCTGAGGTCATCATTTTGTACCAGTCAATGCGTCCTGTCTAGGACACTGTGTGAGATTTGATTTTTTTTAAACCTACACTCCCCCTCATGTTTCTTTTTTCTTATCTGAAAAAGGGCTGCGCCCCTCGAGGCTGGTGGCCTCAGTCACCTCCGTCTCACCATGTGTGTTACGTTTCTCTTGGATGGGCTGTACTGAAATGTACTTTTGTTGTGCTTCGGTGCAATGACAATAAAGCTGATTCTGATTCACTTATTGTGGGGTGGGGGTGGCGGGTGGGTGGTAGTGGCTGGGAATGGGACTACCGTAAACAGAAGCCAAACTAAACCCAGAACACCCCCCCCCCCCCCAAAAAAAATAAAAATAAAAATAAAAAAACCTTATTGGTAGGCTGGACTGAAGTCACCCACGGGCCGGAAAGTGACCTGCGGGCTGGCTGCCAGTTGAAAAGCCCTGGTCGTCGCGTTTGTTATGCGTCATTACTGACCACCCGGAAATATGGGTTAGTGTTGTGCCAAAAATTGAATGGCTGCCAAATGGCGACCGCGAGAACATGCACGGGAAGACTTGTTTTCATTCATTCTGACTGAAAATATTGAACAATACCATTTTCAGCCACTAGATGGCAGCAGAGTAGTAGTAGTAGTAGTAGTAGTAGTAGTAGTAGTAGTAGTAGTAGTAGTAGTA
>NC_056509.1:20917982-20929543 GCF_014905685.2 Nematolebias whitei
TAGTAGTAGTAGTAGTAGTAGTAGTAGTAGTAGTAGTAGTAGTAGTACTAAGGCTTGTCGTTGTAACATGTAATAGATAAAAGTGGCATAATGACAAATTCAAAAAAGTTCAAGACAAAAACAACTGGACTTTGTTTATTATACTTTATTGTTTTTGTCTTTAACATTTATGAATGCATCATGTCCTGGATGACTTAGAATATTCATCAGCTATTAATGACACAATCGGCTTGCCATAGCCTGCCACCTTCATTCTGGGGATAGGGGAGTGGTGGCACAGAGGTTAGAGAAGGTGGGCCTGCGATCGGAAGATCGCCGGTTCAAGCACCGGTACCGACAACATCAAAAATGTGGGAGGTGAAGGTGAAGCACCCACACCTGCCCCCACCCTCATTCGCCTCACCCTGGGCCCATGAGCATGCCCGCTTATGCAAATTGGGTTTTGAAATACAGCTGATTTGACCTTCAAAGTGCATTTATTAAGCAAAAGTTAGACTGAGACACACCTTTACTATAATTTCAAGCAAACAAGTAATTGTTTTTAGGTGGTTATCTTGTTAAATTTGCACAGCGACTCGTCACGTGCACGCGTTTAATTCTGCATATCGGCTTTTGAAATGCAGCTGATTTGACCCTAAAGCGAAGCGACTTATTTATGGATTTTTCCACTTTTTTAGACATATTTGGACTGATGCAACTTATAGGGCGGTGTGACGGGTACGGCAGAAAATACGGTATTCGTTTGCTTGAAATTATAGCAAAGATGTGTCTCAGTTTAACTTTTACTTAATAAAAGGACTTTAATGGTCAAATCAGCTGCATTTAAAAAGCCGATCCTCGGCTGCGGGAGCACGCAGAGGGACAACTCATTGTATATTTTTTTGAAATTTAACAAGATAACCACCTAAAAACAATTATTTGTTTGCTTGACATTATAGTAAATGTGTGTCTCAGTTGACCTTTTCCTTAATAATTGCACTTTAATGGTCAAATCAGCTGCGTTTCACCTGGGCGATGCAGCGAAATGCAGCTGATTTGGCATTTGCTCCAGGAGTTCCAGAGCGAGACGAAGGTGGCTTGGTATGGCAAGTCAAGTGTCTCATTAATAGCCACTTTTACCTATTCATGAGACACTTGGCTTGCTATATTATTCAAAGGCCCTTTAGTGGCTAAAAATGGTAGTGTTTTATATTTTCCATGTTAGAATGAATGAAATTGTCAAATCTCAGCCAAAAATTGTGGGTTATAAATATGGAGAAAAAAACGTAAATATGTCGTTTCACTGTGTAAGTCGCAGGCATGCTAATTTATGCACAAAACTGCGACTTATACAGCGAAAATTATGGTATTTTTTTCCTTAGTAAATCCACAGCATGATGCTTCCACCAACGTGCTTAGAATCAGAACCAAAACATTTTTATTTCCAAGCAGTTATACAACTTGGGTTTACAGGACTTTACTTATGCCACTTTCATAACTATTATTATTAAACGTTTATTTAACCAGGTAGATCTCATTGAGATTGAAAATGTCTTTTTCAAGAGAGACCTGCCTACTTAGACCTGAATATTAAGCGCCCATATGTAGGTTAGGGTTAGTGTGTCAAATAAAATGGCCCTACTGCTCCAAACAGAACTGTAAAAGAAAGATGATAGATTAAAACAATGTTAAGCAAAACTATTAATTAAATACAAGAAAATCTGCCATGAATCAATTGACCACAATGAACAATTTAAACTGAGAACTTCAAACAACTACACAGTCCTACAAGAGTTCTGCTAACAGCCCTGTGTGTAAGTCATGTTTTCTCCAAACTCCATTGCACTTTTCCCATGTACCCTTTTTTTTTTTACACAGCAAGCTTTTCACCTCAAGCCAAGTATGACTGCTTGGGGAATGTTTTTGCAATTTGTTTTACCACCCAGCAGAAAATAACAATGGCTAAACGTCTCAAACTGATACTTACAGAAGCATGGGGCCGCTGATGGTTCCTGCAAACGCCTTGTTATCCACCCTGGTCAAATACCTATTCCTGTGAAGGTCCCTGGACAAAGACAGCACAAATATAAGGTTCCTTAAAGGAAACGATATCCTGTTAGACTTACAGAGGCGAGGCATGGTAAAATATTTTCAAAAGCCTCATCACTGCACATTCCTGTGATTTATTTTCTCATTAAAGGGGTGGAACATGACAGAAAAAAGGTCTCACTTACTGTAAATTGTTGATTCAAATTAGGCGGGATAAACCATAAAGGTGTAGTCCTTAAACAGGGCACACCCTTGTGCACATCTCCCCAAATCCCTTAAATCTAATAGGAATAATAGACCGGTGAGGGGTGTGTTTGTCTTGGTCAGGCTGAACTGGGATCAGTTCTTCTCTCAGAGGAAATCAGGTGCCAACACAAACACCCGTGTGGTAAGACTCACTAGTCATAGACCAATGGCTTGATTAGGGTTTTTTTTTAAGACATGAAGAGAGTGTAGGTGTAAAAGGAGCAAGGGGTCCTAATTTGATATGCCTCATATCTTAAACATTTGGGTTTCTGGACTCGAGTGTGAAAAGATGAGGAAATAAAAACATGTTGCGACAAAAATAAGGAATGTTTCCTTGTTCTCTTCTCTGAGACTTACATTTGTTGAATGAACTCTTCATTACACTGATTTCTACAAACTCTTGCAACCAGTTTCACCGAATGTATGATAGAGAAGAACTCTTAAACCAGACTTCCTGTTATTCACTCTTGGAGGTTTTTTTTTTTCCATGAAATTTCCAACTTACTAATCAAGAGCTGGACCTGGGCGTTCATGTGCATACATGAAACGACCCAAAGAGAACCGACTGTGATCCCTTTGCTTTTGTGGTGCAATTTTGGGTAAAGGAACACACATCCCAGACGTCAGAAATAGTTTAACCTCGGCAACATGATGTGTAATGTAATCTGAGAGAGGATAGAAGATATCCAAATGGACTAAAACCCTGATTCAAAAAGTAGTACTTTCATAGAGGGCAGTAATTTCTCCATTTATTTAGACTTTTGTCTCACTGCAGACAGTACCCACGATATTTCAAGTTTTTCTTCTCAGCTTAGCGTTCCCTTTTTTACACAACCATTCTGAATTTTAGGCCTTCAGTTGAGCAAAACACCAAATAAATATTTTGGTCCCATTCTTCCTGAAAGCAAGACTTAATATTGCAGAACCAGGTAGATCAGTTCAGAACCCGAATCTTCATTTGCAGCAAACAGTTGGGATTTTAGATTTTCTTGCAAAAAAAAAAGATAGCGTATTGATGGGTTTCTATATTAAGGCTGTCATCACAAACCAACCAGACATTTCCCAGTATAAATCCGTACCCCATAATGACCCTATTTGCCTTACAAGGATTTCATTTCTTGTAAAATAAAGAAACTGGAAGACAAATTATTTTTAATTACAAACACATTTCTTTCTGTGTATCCTGGTACAGTCCAGATTGCTCTCAGTCCAAAGAAACTACCACAGCCTCGGTACAAGGTAACTAAAGTCTTTGATTGTTGAGAAGTTAAGTTTTAGGTGCAATTTGTAAATGTAACCTGGAACAGTAGAGGGCCAAAGGTTTCTCAAAGTATATTCTTGCCAATGAGGTTTCATCAGTTCTTGATGTTTTTAAAGTAGTGCTATATGAAGAACCTTTAGCTTAGGCCTCTTCAACCTAGAGAATGCCCCATACACGCTCCACAACCAACACATCTTATAAAAATACCTGTTTTATAGTCTTCACAACAGTTACACCACTTCTCATGAGCCACATTGTGCATATGCTGCTATTATGATGACAAATCACCACAGCCTCTCTACAGAAGACTTGTAAAGAACCATGTTTGGCTTAAATGTGTGATGGAGCTATGTTTTTAAAATGCACCTGAAACCCAAGACCTAGCAAAGACTATTGTTAGTATTTTTATCTGTACTTACCCTGGGTTTTTGATCTGCTCAGAGACGGGATTAAAATGGAATTATGACCTGGTTCTGACTGGTTTAAACGGGGCCAGCAACTCTAAAAAGTTTCCCAGGGATTCAGTATCCTTCAAGGAATAGTTTATTTTACTCGCTACATCACGCAGAAAGGCTTTTTATTCACAGTCTCATTTTTTCCTTTCACGTCAAACCAGATATGATCTGTTGAGATCACACTTAGTCCCTCCTTCTCATACACGTGATAGGTTGTGCTCCCCTTCTGCAAAGGAGGAGTCTAGGCCCTATAAATCTGTAATGCCACGGCACATCTGCCCCTTCCGGTTCCTGATCTCACGTCATGTACCGGACCGGCTAGCGCTGTAAACTGTAACCTTTTCCTGCCTTGATTTAATACAGTTGGTAAAACTGAATTCACGTTTCCTTGATTTATTAATAGTATGAGTTGCCGCTTCTGAGGGAGGTCCAAGCCGGGGGGACAGCGTGAGCTGGGGGCGGATCTGGGGTCTGAGAGGAGGCTTGAGGCCCACAGCTAGCAACAGCTGGCTAAAGTGGCTCGAGGCTCGCAATCAGCTCCCTTTGTAACACTATCCTTATTTTAGCAATTTTTTCTTTAAGTCAAAGTGGGGATTTTATTCAGTACGAGCTGGGCCTTATGCCCTGTCCTTTGGTCACTGAAATCCTTTAGGATTTCTAAGTATTTTTCAGTACTTTGCATAGTTGTGGACAAAACATAACAGTCCTGCAATCCTAATTTCCTGCTTTTAAACAGCTCCATAATTTGTGCACTGATTTTTGTTCACCAACTGAGGATTCTCTTTGACAACTCGTCCTTTTGTAGATGTAGGAGTTCCAGCTTTTTCCCTTGCAGCTCTCCTACACTAGAGGGCGCCAACAGAACCACACCTGAGGACCAGTAATTTAATGAGCTGCAGGAGTACTTAAGGTAGATGATGACTGCTAGCTGCCGCTGGTGCATTATCTACCAATTGGTAGCTGTGTTCCTGGCCTTTACTTTACTCTCAGTGTATTGTGAAATCTAATCTTTGATCCTCTGAGTTGTAGCTTGACTCCTGTGATCCTCCTGAGCCTTGGACTTTCCCGGTTGTCTCCTGAGCCTCCTCGTGATCTCTCTAGCAATTCCTTGCCTTCCACCGCTTACCCAATTTTTGGATAAGACCTCTTGGAACTTTTTCACTCCGCGCCAGTGGAACCTTTTGGTATTTTGCCTCTATGACAGCTCTGCCAACTTACAGTAAGGATAAACCTGAACATCAAAACCAATCAAGAAGAAACCTCCAACTAACATGGTCTCTTACTCTCCAAGGTTCCAGTCCCACCCTTATGATCCTTCATACTGTTCATAATTATTTACTCATTGTAAAGAAACTGTTAACTTTCTCCTGGCCCTGAAGTCGTTGTTCTTGGTTGTATACTATCTGGGTATAGAGCTAAACCTTACAGTAGATTTATCCCACCAAAATACAATCACTGTAACAACAGAGACAGTTCACAGAAAACTTGGTCTAAAAGAAAAATCACCTGTAGCTATGTTTACATGGACATAAGTAATCAGATTAAACGGCCATTCGAAATAAAAATGCATCACGTAAACGCCCCATTCAGATTATTTTTTGTTGATTCAGCTCGATCCGAAAGAATGTGTAATCAGAGACGGGTGGTTAATGCCGATTCATAATCCGAAAGGTGCGCATGTAAACACTTAATCTGTTCATTTTTTTCCGATCGTGAAAACCTGACCTGACTGCACATGTGCGACCTATGTCATGTCCGCCTGGCTAATGCTAATAATATTAGCATGTCGGGGAAGCAAAACTGGTCGGTGAGCGACACAACATTTCTACTAGAAACTTTGAAAGAGCTCAAAATGATCTGTATTACCTGTAGCTCACGGGTCCATTTTGGGCACTCAGGTTTGTTTACGTTCATCACAGAAGTAGAACTTCTTCTTCTGTGTTTTTTAAGGAGAGTTTACCACTCTGCGCATGTCAGTACTTCTGTTCTGAACAAAAGTCTACTGCATGTAAACGCTCGTCATGAACAGATTGTGCCCATGTAAATGATACATTTGGATTATTAAATCCGAATACATTTCAACCCGATCAAAGAATTTTGCGCATGTAAACACTGCTACAGTTACCCTTCAACTTTATGACAAAAAAAGGAGGAAGGTTAATACATTCACGACCTACCCCTTTCACAAAAAACAAACAAAAAACACTCGAGCTTTCACCTGGTTTTATCAGAATGCTGTTGACTTTCTCACTCTTACAAATAAATGTTTTAACTGCCTTTAATTTAATTCACTGTTGCATGACACAGCAAATTAATTCAAAAGAATGTTCCAGGTCATGTGGGAGAAATACCTACACTTGGTCTAACTTTGTCCCATTAAAGGCGTGATGCTGGATTTCTCTGAAGCCATTTCCATACAGCATGCTGAAAGAAAGAATAATAATAATAAAAATGTTAAACTGTAAGATTTTACCAGTTAAATAGTTTCCATAAACTGATCCATCATATCTTTTTTTAATAAACAATGAAAGCTAAGAGGGACCTATATCGTTTGTGAGACTTTGTCTGTTTGTGTTTAACTTTGTGGCTTTTTAAATAAATATCTAACTCAATTCTTGCGCTTCCACTGACCAAAACACACACATGCAAACTCAAAATGTATTATTCTAAATTTTACAACTTGTGTTAAAATACAAATGATTGAAGGTAAAATGGAGACATGCTTTCAAAGTGAGGTCATGTTGAGTATTTCTCAATGAGGCTATTTTAAGGTTTTGGGTGAGTGTAAAAATAAAGAATGCTGTGACAAAGAAATGTTACAGCACTAATACATCATTTTACTGATCTGCATTTGTTTTCTTTATAACACGTCTGCAACCTGAAATAGACATTTTTACCATGTTTGATTCTAAATAGAATTGACACAAAGTGTTTATATTTATTGAGCCCAAAACAGCCCAAACACTTAATCATTAGGATCATTCTGCTGCAGATGTATTAATTCAATTCAATTCAAAAATACTTTATTAATCCCAAAGGGAAATAAATGTTGTAAACTCATTATCCACACTTCATTAAGAGACGTTATAGATACTGATGGCTGTAGGCAGGAAGGATCTCTGATAAAAGTCCGTCCCACAGTGGATCCAAAGAAACTGGCTGTAGATGACGTCCGATCCATCCACCAAGCTCGGATGGCCTCTTGGTTCCTCCGGGCTGAAGGATCGCCCGAATGCTGGGCAGAACTCCTCCCAGAGCGACGATCGCTCCTCCCAGCAGCCTGCCGAGCTCCTTGTCACTGTGGACAGCCAGCTGCAGGTGCTGGGGGACGATCCAATCCTTCTGCTGTCACGAGACGTGTTTCCAGGATCTCAGTGGTCAGGCACTCGAGCACAGCCGAGAGGGAGACGGGACTGCATCCACGGCACCTCCTTTTCAACTCATACATTGCTCACTACAGACTTAATGAACATTTTAGGATTGGAAAACTGCTAAAAGTAATATTTCCTGTTGCCAATTTAAATATAAATATTACTCAGTTTCATGTTATGTTTTGTCCAGTTTACAAGAATCAACTACAGAAGGTCTGAAAAGTCACACGTGGCTCCAAAGCAGCAGGTTGCAAACATGTGCTTTATAAGTACTTGTGTCCAATTTGTGTTTTAAATGAATATAAGTGCGTATTTATCTCACACTGTCAACACTTCACTTGTGATGCCATGAAACGAGTTGGCAGGAACCTCAGTGATGAAGGGGTGATCAATTATTTCCCTGCAAAGGACGACAGGACAGAGAAGAAATGAAAGTTATGTAAATATATGTTAGTTTTTTTGTTGTTTTTTTACTGGACAGATGCAGAGGGACGACTAAATAATTTTTCAATAATTCACCAAAATCAAATGAGACAAATGCATTTTGATGTTTTAACCCTTTTCACCCAAACATGTAGAAGCTGAGAAGATACACACACAATTACACACTGTTGCTAAATGTTATGAATGGTAGTTTGGGCAAACGGACAACTTACAGAATGAAGTTCATATAATTTGAGTGGATGTTGCTCAGAGCAGGAAAAACTGTCAAGCCTGTGTTGAAAATCCCCCTGAATGAATGAGTGAAAAAAGTGTTAACAAATGCTAAAACAATGATTCAATAATTAGAAACTGTCTACTATAGAGGTTTTAGAGGTTTCCCAACTGAAAGGCATGAGGCATTGATAGGCTTCTGCTAAACCAAGTGTGCTAAAGCAGAGAAACAACTAAAACATGCAAGACAGAAGGTCACAAGGACCTCCGGTCTATTGTTTATCACATATTTTTTACCACATGACTAAAAATGCAGATAAATAAGCAAGTAGCAGGATAACAGAGCAGTCATTAGATCTATCGCCTCTCAGTGAGAAGGCTGCAGCTTCCTCTTTTAGCTTTTCTGCATGAAGTTAGCATGTTTTCTCTGAACAGGCGTGTGTTTTCTCCAAATACTCCCACAGACCAAAGACATGTATTTTAGGCTAATTGGAAACTTTAAATTGACTCTAGGTGTGAGTGAGAGAGTGAATAGTTCTTTGTCTTTATGAGTTCCTGTCATGGACTGAACATCTGTCCAGGATGTCCCCCACCTCTCACAGAGTAACTGCTGTGCTGAGGATAGACACCAGCTCTGAGACCCAAAATGAAAAAGGAAAGTGGATTGACAGATGGATAAGACTGCCATGACTGGAAGGTTTTATGATACCAGTTAGCTAAGTACCATCTAAACTGAACAAGTCTGAATAAAATTGATTTTGAACCAGAATGCTGTTCTTCTTTTTTTTCCAGCTTTTCGCTTTTCAGGGTTCTCCACAGTTGGTCATCCTCCTCCATCTCACTCTGTCCTCTGCATCTTCTGTCCTCACTCCAACTACCTCCATGTCCTCTCTAACTGCATCCACTTATCTCCTCTTTGTCTTTTTCCTGGCAGCTGCATTTCTCACATCCTCCTACCAATATACCCACTGTCCCTCCTCTGGACATGTCCAAACCATCTCAGTCTGGCCTCTCTAACTTTATCTCCCAGTTGTTCAACCTGTGCTGTACCTCTGATGATCTCATTCCTAATCTAACCCATCCTTGTCACTCCTAAGGAGAACCTCAACATCTTAATTTCTGCCACTTCCAGTTCTTTCTTCTGTCTTTTTGTCCATGTCTCTGTCTCCAGACCAAGCAGTATAGCTGGTCTCACCACTGTCTTGTAAACTTTTCTTTTGACCTTTGCTGATACCTATTTATCACAAATCACGCCTGAATCTTTTCTCCATCCACTCCATCCTGCCTGGACTCTCTTGTTCACCTCTTTACCACACTCCCCATTTTCCTGGACAGTGGACCCCAAGTACTTGAAGTCCTGCACCTTTGTGACCTCTGCTACTTGTAGCCTCACTGTTCCACCGGCCTCCCTCTCATTCACACACATGTACTCTGTCTTACTAAGGCTGACTTTCATTCCTCTTTTTTCAAGTGCATACCTCCACCTCTCCAAGTTCTCTTCCACCTGTTCCCTGTTCTCACCACAGATCACAATGTCATCTGCAAACATCATAGTCCACAAGGATTCCTGCCTGACCTCATCTGTTAGTCGGTCCATCACCAGAGCAAACAAGAAGGGGCTCAGAGCTGATCCTTGATGCACTCTCACATCCACCTTGACGATATCCATCACTCCTACAGCACATCTCACCACTGTCCTGCTGTCCTCATACATGTCCTGTACCAGTCTAACATCCTTTTCTGCCACTCCAGATTTACTCATACAATACCACACCTCCTCCTCTCATCACCCTGTCATTTGCTTTTTCTAAATCCACAAAGACACAATGGAGTTCTTTCTGACCCTCTCTGTACTTCTCCATCAGCATCCTCAAAGCAAAGATGACATCTGTGGTGCGCTTTCTTGGCATGAAACCATGCTGCTCACAAATAGTCACCTCTCATCTAAGTCTTGCTTCCACAACTCTCTCCCAGATCTTCATCGTGTGGCTCATCAACTTCATTCCCCTGTAGTTGCTACAACTCTGTACATCACCCTTGTTCTTAAAAATGGGCACATGCACACTTCTCTATTCGTCAGGCATTTTCTCACCCTCAAAGATACAATTGAAAATTAGAGTCAAAAATCTCACTGCCATCTCTCCAAGACATTCCCAAACCTCCACTGTATGTCATCAGATCCTACTAACTTCCCCTTCTTCATACTTCCAAATTTTATCTTTCTCCTCCACATCACATTCAAACTGTGGAGCTTAACCACTGACAACTTTTAGAATCAGACCTTATACATCTACCTTCAGACACATCCCCCTATCTGACACTGTTTTCATCTCTACTACATTCTTTGCCAACTCCTCCTTCAGGACAACCCCTTCTTACTTTTTCTTTCTATACACACCATGATAAAACAGCTTACAGTAGTCCCTCGCTATTTCGTGATTCGACTTTCGCAAACTCGCTCTTTCGCGGTTTTTCAAAGTAAGATTGGACGACACTCAAATGGCTGACTGATGGATGAGCCGCACAAGTGGAATGGATTGTTTATTTAAAATAAATTATTTTAAATGATTTAACACCTGCAGCACAGTGGCGCAACTGGTAGAGCTGCAGCCTCTCAGCGAGCAGGTCCCTGGTTCAAATCCTGGTCCAGGGGGCTTTCTGGGTAGAGTTTGCATGTTCTCTCCGTGCATGCGTGGGTTTTCTCTGGGTGCTCCGGTTTCCTCCCACAGACCAAAAACATGCATGTTAGACTGATTGGTAACTCTAAATTGTCCCTAGATGTGAGTGAGAGAGTGAATGGTTGTTTGTCTTTATGTGTCCATGTGATGGACTGGAGACCCGTCCAGGGTGTCCCCCGCCCCTCGCACAGTGATTGCTGGACATGGGCACTGACGACCCCCGTGACCCAAAAATGGAAGAAGTGGGTAAAGATAATGGATGGATGGATTTATCACCTGCTAAATCATTAGGTGCAGGGAGAAGCTCCCTCCTGCAGCCTGTCATGATCTCCACTCTCTGCCACCTGTGGCTCTCTGACACCCCCACCTTTCTCCTCCTGTTGCAGCAGCTTTGTGAAGGGTTAACCCTTTGCTGTACAGCTGCACTGATTGACTCTTGTCTTCCAACTTAAAATTCAAAGTATGTCACATTGTAAAATCGTCATAATCACAAAATATAAGTGTTAAAAGTTATTTTTCATTATTTTAGAACTTCTACGTTCAGTTGATAAAGTGTAATTGATCAAGAAGTACATTTCTGCTCCATGCTGCGTCTGTCCAGCTGCCTTCTCTTCTATACAATGTAAATTTAAATACTGTAATATGGATTGTTTAAAATATTACAGTATTTAAATTTAATTTGTTTATTTCCACAGAAGGAGGGAGAATGGGAAGTGATGAGTGTGATTCCAGCATGGCAGAGAGCAGAGATCATGACATTCTGTGCTCTTTTAGAGCATTTAGAGTTTAGACACATTGTTTAGAACATTGCAAGAGTGCGGGCAGGATTTATAAAGCCTTTATACATACACACATATACACTAATATA
>NC_056509.1:20929943-20940400 GCF_014905685.2 Nematolebias whitei
CCGCAATAAACGAGGGACTACTTTAAACCCTGCTCCAATGCTGCGAGCCTCGATGTCCTTCCACTTGGTCTCTTGGACACACAAAACATCTACCTTCCTTCTCTGCATCATGTCAACCAGCTCTCTACCTTTGCCTGTCACTGTCCCCACATTTAGGGTTGCAACCCTCAATCCTACATTCTTGACTTTCCCCTTCTCCCTCTGTCTCCTGACACTTTCCCTCCTCGTGGTCTTTGACCATTACTCGAAGTGAACCAGAATGAACCAGAATTCAAACAAGTGACCCAGTATGCCGTTCAAAACCTTTTATTTTTACCCTGAACACAAAATTTCCCAAGCACAAGAGTTTGATGGGTGATTAGCATGAGCTACCTCGCTGTACCCTTCTTGCTATAACCTGCCATCAAATGTGAAAGGGTGAAAATTGTTCCGTATGTTTGTATTTCTGTTAGCAAAGTACCTCACAAACTAAATTTCAAAATGGTTATAAGTCAGTCAAGTTTACAGGTGAAGCATCAAGTTCTGGACTCTGAAAAGCCCAAGATAGCGTCAATAAAACCTGTTGTTTCAGTAGTTAAGCTAATTTGTAGAAACAAGTCCAACATCTGGACAATGAGAACATCAGCATAGTTGTGAAACGCTCCAGTTTAAAATGATATGTCATGGAAGATAAGATCTGAAGGCATTCTGGGGTTCAGGTCAAACTGACCTCTCACTGATAAATCTGTTATAAATCTGAAGCTGGCTGCTGACTTTATTAGCTCAGCTGTACTGATAAACACTGAAGCTGCTTTATCAAAACGGACAAATATTGGCCAGTCTAGCGGTCTTAAAGCGATCTTCTCACCTTCACACTTTGGTGTCACCTCATGACAAATAAACACACCAAAAAATGTGAATTTTCACGTCTTTTCTCCTCAGAAAGGCCCCACAAATCAAAAACATGCATGTTAGACTGATTGATAACTCTAAATTGTCCCTAAGTGAGAGTGAGAGAGGGAATGGTTGTTTGTCTCATTTGTCTCTAGGTGTCCCTGTGATGGACTGGAGACCTGCCCAGGGTGTCCCCACCTCTTGCTCAGTGATAGCTGGATATGGGCACCAGTGACACCTCCATGACCCAAAAAAGGAAGAAGTGGGTAAAGATAATGGATGGATGGAATAATCCACCGGCAGGCTTTGTGAATCATGGTGTCAGTCATAGAACAGTCAAAAAATGAGCATGTTTTAAAAATACTCACAAGTACTTGAGGTTCGGGAGATGTTTAAAGGCTTCTGGGTCAACATACGTCAGATTTTTTGTGTTTCGAATCTCTCTGAAACACAAACATGGGGAAACAATTTTGTTTTCAAGTTCTTGAATCAGATAGAGTGAGTGAAGAGTGAAGGACTGAAGTGTGAGAAGTCATGAGTGTTCAGAGCGTTGAGGATGCAGCAGAGACCTGAGGAGGGAACTGAGTGACAGAAAAGTAAGAGTGCAGCCTGTGTGGAGGGTTTCACTCACATCTTGTTTGTGGTTCTCCGTCCAGATTAAACGATTGCACCTGCTGTCTAAAGCCACGTGTCCTGAATCCTCCTTACACATCTTTTCCTCCTTTATAAAACATCGTAAGTGGATGTTTGTCTATCCTGTTGTCTTAAAACTAAAGCTTAAAAAGGAATCAGTGACATTTATCAACTTCCTATGAAACAGGCCAAAGAACTGCTGAGCTCTTCCATCAGCAGTTTATGAGATTTGACAGATAAGTTACTTAAATTATTTGCTCATTAAGATTGTGCTTTGTATTGATTCATCTCTGTAAAATCAAACTTACTGAGGAATATAAAAAACACACCATAATTATGCTTTAAAACAGAAAGAAAAAAGTAATTATGATGTTTTTATGAATTGGACAACTGATCAGATCTTTTAAAAGAGGGTTCAGGGGAAAAAATCACTAACAAATAATGTCTTACTTGTTGTAGATAACTCTTTAAATGACATCAGTTTGGAGGAATAGTTTAATTCTGACTGCGCTGATGAGCAAATGGCTAGTCTGAGCAGGGCAAAGTCCAAAGTGGACTGCTGCATGTCATCAAACAACTGCAGTTAATTTTTTTAAAGCAGCTCATACAAACACCAGTTTTTAAACTGGTTTTGTAAACATGGTCATCAGTTCTGCATTACAAGTCATATACACAATATTCTATGGTTATTAGAGCACTTGGCAGTGGCAGCAGCTAGATGCAGAACGTCTGACAACATATCACAATATTTTGCCTGGAATAACGCGTAATTTTAAATTAATGGGTGTAAATGTGGCAGCACGGTGGCTCAATTGATACAGCCGCTGCAACTCAGCAAGAAGGTTGCCTGACTGAATCCAGGCCTGGGACCTTTCTGGGTGGAGTTTGCATGTTCTCTTCGTGCATGCGTGGGTTTTCTCCAGGTACTCCAGTTTCCTCCCACAGACCAAAAACATGCATGTTAGGCTGATTGGTAACTCTAAACTGTCTCTAGGTGAGAGTGAGAGAGTGAATGGGTGTTTGTCTCTATGTGTCCCTGTGATGGACTGGAGACCTGTCCAGGTGTCCCCCGTCTCTCGCACAGTGATAGCTGGACATGAGCACCAGTGACCCCCGTGACCGGAAAAGGAAGAAATGGGTAAAAACAATGGATGGATGGATGATAGATGGATGGATGGAGGATGGATGAAGGATGAATGGATTTTTTATGCAGCAGCAGTTCTTTGGTCTTGGCCCCACTCAGACTAGCCATAAGCTCATCACTCCAGTATGAATCCAACTCTTTTTCTCTAAACTGCTCTTTCAAAAAGTTATCTAGAACAGGTAAGATATTGTTTGATACTTTCTACAGAACTTCACTTCAAAACATCTGAACTAGTCCTGAATTTATTCAGGTGTAGAGAGTACAGGTATAAATCATCAATATTCTTCTTCTGCTTCCTCTATTTCCCATCTTTTTTAAATTTATCTCTGTGCAGTCAGTCAAAAATAACTCCTAATAACATGAATCAAAGTCATACATTTACAGTGAAATATAAAAACTAATCTGGTTTAGAAAAAAAAGTTTTAGAAATCCAGGTTGATGATGTAAATTATATTTTAAAGAGGAAAGCTTAAAGCAGTGGAATCAAATGTAACTAAGAGAAGTGGACAAGATCAGCAGACAACTGTGTGAAGCTTGTTTTCCTACAAAACAATTTTTATTACTTATTATGTCTGTTTTTCTTTCTTTATTTTTTTTTATTTATCTGACCGAGGTGCTCTGATCCAGGACAGGAAAGAAATAAACAGGATGCAGGAAATTCTATTAAAAAACAATTCAAGATCTAAATATAACACCTAAACAGAATTGCAAAAATGCTAAAAACCTAATAATTGTTTGATTTTCTGGTTTAAACTGATGGTGGCACAATTCACCCCCCCCCCCCTCTTTACTTTACAGTCTGATCCACAGCTGCTGTCTGCCTCAAGCCGCCGGCAGGAAGCTGAACATTAATTCATGTCTGACCCTGAAGGAAACCTGAGAGACGCCATTATCTGTGGTGCGGCACCACTCTGCACCAATCAGTGGCAAATAAGCCCCAGAGATCAGAAACACCCGCCCCAGAACATGAATACGACCCTCGGCTGGCGGTTTCAATTAGTGCTCGTGTCTGTAATCACGGCACGAGGAATTCAGCAGCTAAGATCATTAAGATGGAAATGAGACTCGAAAAATGTGATTCAAGTAATTTCTGCAGGCGTGTTTCGTAGTTACCGTCTCTACACACCAATAAATGTTTTACAAAGTGCTGAAACTTAGAACAAATATTTTCCTGTAATACATGGAGGGCCAGAAGGTATTCAGGTTTTATGGTTCAGCAGAAAACCGACATAAATTTCTGTTCCTCCATTAAGAACACAAAAAATGTGCTAGACGATGAATATTAACTTCTCTCCTGTTAAATGTCTCTAAGACTGAACTTAAAGATAATACAAAGTACTGAAGAGTGAAGTAAATGAAGGAAACGGTTTCTTAAACCAAACTTATTAATCTCACACGGTTCACAGGAAAGCCCTGAAAAAAAGAAATACATGTACGCTTTTAATGAGTTTCAATGCTGCTTGCATTATTCAAAACTAAGCATTTTAATTGTTGTTAATTAAACTAAACTTTAATTAAACTAAGCTCAGTAAAAAGAGTTTCGTCTTTTAGTTACTCACATATGGGTGATTTTCTTCAGGTTGTAAAACGAGTGTCTCTCCAGCCTCTGTAGCCTCACATCCACAGATAAATATCTATAAAAAATAATAATAAATTAAGAAATATCCAACTAAATCTACACACTTTCAAATGAACACTATGTCAGTCTTAAGACCTATTTAAATAGATAAATAATACTAAACTTTAGCGCCCGACCAATATATCAGTAGGGCCGATATTTTAGGCCGATATAGAATTTTATGGACCTATCGAATCTGTCTGGGATAATCGTCCCATTATGCACCGATATAAACATTTCTAATTTTCACCCCTAAAATGCTGGAACCAGCTGTAATTGTACAAAGTATCCAGCAGAAGGAGCATGAAGACCACTTTCAAGTCATGGCCGTTTACTTAAGTTTCACTCTCAGCACAGCCGAAGCAGGGAGCAGTACTGTGCAGCATATTTTGCTGTACAGAGCATGGCAAGTTTATTGTAAATGTAAAACAAATCAACAATAGACTCTACAATCCTCCATCCTGCTTGTCATTAGCTACATGCCTCACAAGTTAGCAAGCTAACGTTTAGATAACCTAGCATAGGCCATTGGCTTGTAAAACTTTATCCAGAACAATAAATCTAACAGAGGTACAATATTAGTAACGTTATCTTTGTCATCCTCAATAAAACACTTTGTCCAAAATCTTAATTTCTTTTCCAAAAATTAAAAAATAAACACCGCTGTGGTCAATAATAATTAGGCCTTCACCATATGTGAATGACTTTAAACAATGAACAGGAAAGGGTGTTTCTTTGTTTAATTTATATTTATGCAACACATTTGATAACTTTATGGTGAATAGTGGAGGATAGAAAATGTGAACGCACGTTAGGAAGACTGTTTTTATAGTGCACCACTGGTAAAGTGGGTCTTCGTATAGGTGGATCTGATTAGCTTAGCATTGCGGTTGCTAATAGCTGTGCTAAATAAACAAGCCCTGCTCCATTCGATGTTTACTTAGATTCTTGGGGGTGGGCAAAGCTAAAAATTTTCAGTCATTATATTGGTTATTGGCGGTCGCCTTCCCCGTCCAATATCGGTATCAGCGAAAGCCAAAACTTCCACACTGGTTGGGCTCTACTCAATATATAATCCAAATGATTCCCTCAATAAACATGTCCATCGCTGATTTTCTGTAATGTTTGTTTCAGCTGGAAAGCAGACAAAGAACAAGCAGAAACAATAGCTATGTGCACTTGAGACTCACAAAAAAACTTTTTGTCCAAGTTCATCGCCCCTCATGCATGATTTGGTGGAAAAAGCAGATGAGGATCAACACTCAGGAGTATCTTTTACTTCAACACAGAGACTCCACCTCTGCCGAGACTCTAAAAATCACTACTCAGTATCCAGCCGGTGTCTCAGCCCGGCTGCGGTTCAAGCACCGCAGCATTCCACCTGAAGGAAAGCTCAGCTGAGATTAAAGCCGTGATACTAAACAGAGAATGTATAGTCTGCTTGGGTGGGGGACAAAAATGGAAAAGAGGGAAGTCTGGAGCTTAACTAGATCTGAAACCAACAGATGAATAAAAACACCTAACATACAAGAAAGTATAAAAACACTCACATTCTTGAGATGTTGAGCATATTGGCAAAAGCATCTGCTGAGAAAGACATCAGACGGGTCTCAAAAAGCCATCTGGTGAAGAAAAAGACAGAGAAAATATAAAAAAGATGAACATTATAAACAAAAATCAAATTTAGATGTGTTGCAATTAATAATAATGTCATCACAATGTCAGCACTGTATGTTTCCATACAATGGCGAAATTAGTCTCTGCATTTAACCCATCCACCACCAGGTGGTGCAGTGGGCAGCTATTGAGAGCACATGGGGGGCATTTTGGGGATGAGGTGTGCTGCCCAGAGACACCACGTGATGTGCAGTGACTGGGGATCGAACCTGGACTTTCGGGTCCCAAGCCGGCTGCCCTGCCTCTACACCATCTCGGCCCCCATAAATTTTTGACATACAGCGTTAGCTCAACAAGCCATTACTTAAATGCTACGTTAATTATCGTAAAACAAAATAAAATCTGAGACCTAACATAAATATGATGACCATAATAATTTCTGGAACTTTTTTAAAGAATGCTGTGTATTATTTTAATATGCTAAATGAAGCAAAAACTAGCTGCTTGCTAGCTTAGCCTAGTTTAGCGTCAGCAAAAAATGATAAATTTTTTTAAAACTAATTTAAGTACATGTTGATATTTTGACAATTTTGACTTTTGGTAATACAGAACAATAATTTTATGTATTTTTTATATATGCTAGGTAAACAAAGCAGCTGTTAGTTAAGATTGGCTAAAGATACAAAAGGCATAAACTATAGTTAAAATTTTGTTTTTACATTGAAGTTCTTGTACAAACTAAAAAAAATCACATACAATATTTTAGAATTCAGATGTGCTGCAATAAATGTTGACATATTAGTTAATAGCTAAAATAATAAGTTAATCACCAGAACTCAAGACAATTCTGTAAATGAGTCTAAGTTTAATGATATGTTATTCATTGTTGTAATATGCTACTTAAATGTAGCATGAACTAGCAGCTGTTAGCTTAGCATAGCTTAACGTCACAAAAGAAAATATATAATAGCAATATTTCCTTGAAAATGTATTGTTTTACTTTCAAATTTAACAAAATATGAGTCTGTTAGATATGAAATTTGATGAGCTGTAATGGGTTTCAATATACAGTATTAGACCAGCAGGCTACCAGCTAAATGATAACAATTCTTAACGAACCTCAATGTTGTGTATAGATAGTAATAATTTCTTACCAATTTTGAATAATAATTTTATATATTACTGCATTGTGTTAGTGGTCAGTTAACCTAGCTTAGCATTACCTAAAAGATACAATAGAAATATATACAAAGGGAAATGTTGTTTTGCACCCATGTTCTTTTACAGATTAAAAATAATTACACATAATTTGTTAGATAGGGTTTAATATGTTATGATGGATTTGTCATATTAAATCAACAACTAATTTCTCAAATGCTAAGGTAATTAGCATAGCAAAATAAAATCTATTAACCACTATGACCTATATTAACTAGAGCCCAGCCGATATATCGGTAGGGCCGATATTTTAGTCTGAAATAGACATTTGGGGAGCCATCAGTATCAGTTATAATTGTCCCATCATGCGCCAATATAAGCACTTCAAATTTTCACCCCTGAAATGCAGGAACCAGCCTTAATTGTACAATGTATTATTCAGCAGAGGGCGCATGAAGATTACTTTCAAGTCATGGCTGTTCACTTAAGTTTCATTTTCACTTTCAAAACAGACAAAGCAGGGAGCAATACTGTGTAGCATATTTTGTTGAATAGAGCATAAGTTTATTTTAACTTATCTGTAAAACAAATCAACAATAATATATTATCTTCCACCAGTCTTGTCATTAGCTACATGCCTCTCAAGTTAGCAAGCTAACATTTAGATAACCTAGCATAGGCTACTGCCTTGTAAAACTTTATCCAGAACAATAAATCTAATGTAGCAGTAAAATATATCAGTGTTAGTAATGTTATCTTTGTCATCCTCAATGAAATACATTGTTTATCTGAAATCTTAACCTCTGAAAAAAAACAAAAAAAAAAACAACCTCTGCTGCGATCAATACTAATTAGACTTTCACCATACATGACTGACTGTTTAAACAATGAACAGGGAAGGTGTTTGTTTAATTTATATTTTTGTAACGCACTTGAAAACTTTATGGTGAATAGTGGAGGATAGAAAATGTGAATGCAAGTTAGGAAGACTGTGACCAGTGCACCACTGGTCCACCACCTACTGTGGAACTACGTATAGTGTGGATCTGATTAGCTTAGCATCATGGTTGCTAACAGCCGTGCCAAATAAACAAGCCCTGCCCCATTCGCAATTTACTTACATTCTTGGGGGTGGACAAAACTCAAAAACTTTTGGCCATTATATCATTTATTGGTGGCCGCCGGTCCCGCTCAATATTGGTATCGATGATAACAAAAAAATGTACAAATCGGTTGGGCTCTAATATCAACAGTATTATTTATACTGTGCAAAGACAGTACAAAAACTTTTTGAGCCAAATTTTACAGGAAATTCTAAGGTTTAAAAACAAGTAGGATTGTTAAATTTCTTTTTCATTTAGCCTTTATTTATACAGGTAGTCTCATTGAGCCACGCAAACTCATTTTCAAGAGAGACCTGTTTAAGGAGCAGATGGGGGTTAAGGGCCTTGCTCTTGGGCCCAGAGTGGGGCGAATGTTTATAAATATTTATAAAAAAATAAATATTTATTTTTTAAAAAAGTTTTCTTTGGTGAAAAAGTGTTTTTGGGAGTGGGGATTGTGTCTAGTTGCTCAAATTGCCATGTGAAACTTTTTTTTTTTTGGTTGCTTTTTTACACATTAATTAAGAGAACAAAAGGCTGTTTTACACACTTTCTACATACAGCATTAAAGGTGCCTTCTTAAATCCAAACCATTGCCTGAAAAAGTTTTTTTTCTTGTCTGATGATGCTAGGAAATTTATTGAGATTGATTTAGGAATTATAACAAAATATTAGAGAAAAGGGAACAAGATTGTTCCCACATGTGGGGTTCGATTTGTATTGTAGGCTCAAAGGACACACAGGGGATGTTAATTCTTTTGCATCTTGTCTGGAAAAGATCCCGTAGTGTTCATCTTTTAAATCAAAATTTAAACATATACCTGTAAGCGGATCGACCAGTGACACCATATTAATGTGCTGTAGGTCTCCTGCTGTCCTTGTCAACATGGCTCACAAAGCAACAGGTGTGTTCGGTTTATCTGAGAAACCTGATCTGACTTGTGCTCAGATCTGGAGCACACGTCTGAATCAGACTCACATGGGCAGTCAGTACAGATGGGAGCGTGGCAATCTGCACACACTTTGACAAACTTAAACAAATAGAGGGACACAGAACAGATCCCGACCCCAAACACCTCGCTTAGAGCCCACAAACCAGCCTGCAGGAATGCAGGGAGGGGTCCAAAGTGCCCACCTCACCAGCTTTAAGAAGAAAACTGCTGCTTTAATTTGTCGTTCAGAATAGAAAACAAACAGGTTGGGAACTGAACATAACGCTCATGTAGCTGTTTATTTTAAGACATTTGCCTTAATGTATACTGATTTGTGGTAACTAGTAGAGTCGGTTACATATCCTGATATAAATTTCAACCTGAACTTTATTCAAAAAGAGTAAATTGCTTTTATTTACAAACTGGTGTTGTGGTAGCTCAGTGGTCAGTGTTGGAGTCTTGTAAACTTGAGGCTGCAGATTAGCCTCCTAAGACCCGAACTCTTGCGTATGTGGATACCAGGTTGTCCACATATGTGGATGTCAGGTCCTAGGAGGTTAGAGTCCAGGTTGCATCAGGAAGGAAATCTATCATAAAACAATTGCCAAATCTTTTATGTATGTTAACTCATTGTGGTAACACCTGAAGAAGAGAGTAGCCGAAAGAACAAGAAGTGATCAAATCTTTAAAAGGGTAGCCTGGTCATATTTGAAGTGATGCAATGACTAGACGGGCTGATCAAGTGGATTGCTGGCCTAGTCTGGATGAAGAATGCTGTCCTTTACTCTGTGCTCTTAGACTGATGTCACAAATACAAGGTACTAATTATTCACAATTACTTGACAGAACAAGAACAGAATACACTGACTATCCCTTAAATATCTGCTCTGTCGTATTGATTGAATTTGACTTTTAAAAAATTCTGTTCCGTTTGAATAACATAAAATAAGATCCATCCATCGTCTTCTGTTTGTTCCAGAGTCAGGTCTTGGGGGCAGCAGCTTGAGCAGGGAGGCCCAGACATCTCTTTTGACAGCCACCTCTTCTGGGAGGACACCAAGGCGTTCCCAGGCCAACTGATAAGACATTGACTCTCCAGCGTGCCATGGGTCTTCCCCAGAGTCTCCTCCCAGTTCAACATATCTGATAAACCTCCCAAGGGGGGCATCCAACTGCAGTCAGAGGTTCGAATGGGCCGTCACACATCCATGGCCCTCAGCCGCAACATGGGAGCCCCCAGGGCTGTGTGTCGAGCCCCCTGCTTTATGTTCTCTACACACATGACTGCACCCCTGCACACCACAGTAACGCCATAGTCAAATTTGCAGACAACACTACAGTGGTGGGGCTCATCAGTGGGGGGGGGGGGGGGGGGGGGA
>NC_056509.1:20940500-20958219 GCF_014905685.2 Nematolebias whitei
CGGGGGGGGGTGTAAGTCTGCCTACCGAGACAAGGTGGAAAAACCAGTGCTTAATTTGAGCCGGAGCCTGCCAGAACAAGATCAGGGAACTCTCTCATTTTGACCGGGTGCATTCCGGCAACTGTATGCTCGGATCCAGCAACTCAAATCTCCACCCCTAAATGTCCATAGTCATGGTGCATTTTTATTTCAATTATTTATTAAAAATACGAGAGGAGACGGCCAGTCTGTGGAGTGGATATTTTGTGTGCAGCAGGCGCACCAGCTTGCGAACTTCCTCCTGCCCAGCAGGGATATGGACGGCATGTACCACTGGGATGAAGTATCTTCATCTATATGGCAAGCCAAGTGGCCCATTAATAGCCAGACATGTGGTAAAAGTGGCTATTAATGGGCCACTTGGCTTGCCATACTTTTCGCACAGAAACATCTCCAGAAAGCTCTGCAGAGCATGCACAGCTGCTGATGTGAACTCACACATACGTTTCAGACATAATAAATAAAAATGCTTAGATACAGTAAAAAAATACGAGAGAAATGTTTGGTGAGTAATATTCACATTAATTACATATCAAAACAACGGCGTAAATTTGTCAAAATAACAGCGATCAAAATGACGAAAAGATAGTCCAATTAACTTTTATTAAATAAATGGATGGAAGGATTGTCCTTGGACAACCAAGAAGGCAGTTGTAATTGTGGTTGGAGCAGCAGGAGCAACAGCGTGCAGGAATGAATTTAGTGGCGAAAAGTTTGACTCAGAAACGTCAAGTGTGTGTGTGTGTGTGGGGGGGGGGGGGGGGCACGCTTGACAGAATCTGAGCTGCTTTATTCCTAAACCTGTTGCGCTCTCTAGAACAATTATGGAATCAAGTGTTTACAAATGTAGGTAAATGCAGGTGTTTAACAACCTGTTAAAATAGGCTGCACCAAAATGCAGGAAATAGCATCTACTTTATTCAAAAATGTAAGGGGGAGGAGGACCTGCAAGCTCCCTCCACTTCCCCTGCTTAACCCCAAACACCCTCCCTCCTCCGCCACCCCCCACACTCACCAGCCCGCAACCCCGCCGCTGGCCATCCACTTTTTACGTTCTGGCATTGAGCGGTTTACAAATTAAGCCCTGGGAACAACAGACTGCTTGGTGCAAGGGGAACGATCTGCTCCTCGACACCTCAAAGACGAAGGAACTGATCATCGACTTCAGGAAAAGAAAATGGCAGTCCCACCCGATTATAAGTGAAGACAGTGTGTAGAAATTAGCCGACTACCGTTTTCTGGGAGTCCATATGAGGGCAATCTGACCTGGAGCGTGAACACGTCCAAGTTACTGAAACAGGCCTAACAGAGACTGTACTTCCTGAGAGTGCTCAGGAGAAACGGCATCACCCAGAGACTGCTGGTGTCTTTCTACCAACGCTCCATAGACAGCATCTTAACATACTGCATCACTGTGTGATATCTCAGCTGCACAGTGGCTCAGAGGAAAGAGCTCCAGAAAGTTATCAACACAGTCCAGAAGATTGTATATACTGTTTTTATTTTCCTTTTGCTCTGGGAAGCAAACCTAAATTTTGATGTATTTAGGTAAAATGACAATAAAGATATTTTATTTTCTATTCTATCCAGGGGGCATCATTACAAAATGCCAGAACCACCTTAACTGTCTCCTCTCGATGTGGAAACTATGTGGAGATAACTCATTTCGACAGCTTGTATCCCGTTCTTTCAGTCACTACTTAGAGTTTGTGGCCATAGGTGAGGGTAGGAATGTAGACTGACCAGTAAACAGAGAGCTCAACTCCCTCGTCACTACAATGGACCGGCAACAAGTCCGCAATAATGCTGAAGCTGCATCGTTTTGTCTGTTGAGCTCAGGCGCCATTCTTCCCTGACTCATGAACAAAATACCGAGATATTTTAACTCCTCCACTTGAGGCAGAACCTCACTACCAATCAGGAAAGAGAAATCCACCATTTTCTGAACGATGACGAGCCCAAATTTTTCTTTTTTTGAAGAATAAATTTAAACTATACTTAATGGGCATAAACACACAAAGATAGAGTAGAAGCTAATACTAACAGTAGTGATATTTGTTTGGGAGCTGTTCAGTGTTTACATTAGAAAACACTGTGCTCACCTGTTACCATTCAAGAAACCACATTAGGTTTTCAGACTGTTTTATTAAAGATCAAGGGACACAAATATCTTGAGTTATCACATGTTTAAACTCCAATCCAAGAAATCTGAGGTTTCTGACAGACTGGAACTGCAATGTTTTGCCCTCTTTCCCCTTGAAGTCTTTTCCCCTCCTAATTATTCTCAAATGGAACTGTGTGTGTGTGTTTGAGAAATGTGCTGTAAAAGGTAAATATTGTATTTGAATGCATCGTCCAGACGCAGGAGGGTGTCACGCTACAGAGGCTTTTTAGCAGACTGTGCTTTCCTTTCTACCTCTGACTACCAGTGACACGTGGAGTAAAGTCTACACACACATACACACACACCTGCAACCGCACACTCAAAGTACTCCAAGCTCTACAGATGTGAGCACTCGTGTAGAAAAACACAAAGACGCCTGCTTTGTATTCTACACCAAGAACCTTTGCTCGTTTATATTGCACAAAATATTTATTTGTTCTCAGCTTATATATAAGTTAGTTGGGTACTTTTGATTTGCATTGACAAGAAGTGGAGGGGAGCTGTGCACAACATGACACTTTTTGTTTACAGAAAATAAAAGATAGAAATATGTATTTGGGTAAAAAAAAAAAAATGCATCAGTTTTTTGGGCTGGTTCAGATTCCCAGGTTTTGTAAAAACTCTGAGCTGCTGAATTTTATTTTGATTTCTGTCTGTAGTTGAAAACGCTTCTTTTTTTCATTTTCTAGTTGAATTGAAAAGCACCTGGGATGCAGCAGTCCAAAGGAGCTTTCCAGTACAGCCAGTTTTGTGTATGCAGTGAAAGACAGTGTCCATCAATATGGACAGTTACCATTCTTCTGTCCCCACCAGGGACGACTGTGGCTGAGTGGTTACAGCAGTCGTCCTCCAATGCAAGAGTTGGGGGTTCGAATCCACCAGCAGTCACATGCTGAAGTGTCCCTGGGCAAGACACTGAACCCCTCATCGCCTCCAATGTGTGTCCCATCAGTGTGATAAAGCTCTGATTAGTCTCTTTAGAATGATTTGTTCAATTAGCTTTGTAGAGATCTAGTAGAGTGATGTACGAATGAGTAAATGAGGCACAGATTGTAGTGTAAAGTGCTTTGAGTGTCTTGATCAGATAGAAAGGCGCTATATAAGTACAGTCCATTTACCATTTAACAAAATCTGAACTACGTCGAGTGACATCTTTTGGTCAGAACTGGGCTTCTTTCCAGCATTTCCAGTTTCTTCATCTCAGCTTTAGAGATGGGAAGTCCTGCTCTGCTGAGCATATACGCTCATGCCAGACATTTTCTGCTGGGACATTATCTGCCTACTGGTTTAGGATTTCCAGTTTTTCTCCTGCAGCTTTCCTACACTCAAGTGCGCCAACAAGATCACAATTGAGGACCATTCCACTAATGAGCTGCAGGAGTATATAAGGCAGTAGATGACTTCAATCTGACGCTGGTGCATTATCTTCCAATCCATGTTCCTGGCCTTTGTATTATTCCTTGGGATTTGTGAAAACTAATCTCTTCTTCTCATGTGTTGTAGCTCTGACTCCTGCGATCCTCCTATACCCTGGACCTCCCTGGTTTCTCCTAAGCCCCTTCGTGAGCTTTGGGCTATTCCTTGCCCTCCACCGCTTGCCCACCGGTTGTATGAACCCTTCTGAAACTTCCTCGCGCCTTGCTACTGGAACCTTTTTGGACTTCACCTCTGTGACAACTTTGCCTGCCAACAGTAAGAGAAATACTGAACATCAAACCATCCCTCAGGATAAAGCCTCTAACTAACTTTGTCCCTTGCTCTCCAGGGTTTCAGTTGTGCCCTGCTAATTTACTTCACAATGTTGAAATATTCACTTGCTGTAAATAAACATAGTTAAACTTGCCCTAAGTCTGGGAGTCAGCATTCTTGGTCATTTACTATCTGAGTATTGATTTAACCTTACAACTGGTAAATAATGAACCGATGACTAAATTGGTTTCCAAACAGTGTGTAACTAACCTCTTGTATTTCCTTAAGCGACTTGCAACTCCTGCTTTTTTGAGTCTTCCAAGACCTCCTTATTCCTTGTGACTTCCCTGCGGATTGATATTGTCCCTCCAAACAACCAAACAAGTATTTGAAATGACAATGCTCAACCAGGAACAACCTGCTCCTTCGATACTGTTCTTTACTCTAACCCTAACCCTCAACTCTACCATGGAAACCTAGGACCTCGTTTCCTCCTCCTCTCTGGCTCCATATACAAACGCAACAATAAGAAAGGATTATACACTGCTTGGCCAAAAAAAAAGTCACCACCTGGATTTTATTAAGCAAATAAGTACGAGCCTCCTATTGGATTACTGCATGGGTGATTATCTTTCAGCTGGCAACAAGTTATTTAACCCCAACTGGTGCAATGAGATGCTTCTCATTTCTTAAACAACCATGTCAAAAGACACGTCGTGTGGTCGTGGAAAAGATGTCAGTCTGTTTGAGAAGGGTCATATCATTGGCATCAAGCAGAGAAAACATCTAAGGAGATTGCAGAAACTACTAAAATTGGGTTAAGAACTGTCCAACACATTATTAAAAACTGGAAGGATAGTGGGGACCCATCGTCTTCGAGGAAGTAATGTGGCCGTAAAAAAATCCTGAATGATCGTGATCGGCGATCACTTAAACGTTTGGTGAAATCAAATCGAAGAAAAACAGTAGCACTCAAGACTATGTTTAATAGTGACAGTAAGAGCATTTCCACATGCACAATGTGAAGGGAACTCAAGGAATTGGGACTGAACAGCTGTGTAGCCTTAAGAAAACCATTAATCAGTGAGGCTAACCGGAAAAAAAGGCTTCAATTTGCTAGGGAGCATAAAGATTGGACTCTGGAGCAATGGAAGAAGGTCATGTGATCTGATGAGTCCAGATTTAACCTGTTCCAGAGTGATGGGTGCATCAGGGTAAGAAGAGAGGCAGGTGAAGTGATGCACCCATCATGCCTAGTGTCTAATCATCAATTCAAGATCTTGGTGAAAAATTAATGCAACACTGGATGGAAATAGATCTTGTGACATTGCAGAAGTTTATCAAATCAATGCCACAGTAAATGCATGCTGTAATCAAAGCTAAAGGCGGTCCAACAAAATATTAGTGTGTGACCTTTTTTTTGGTGGCAACTTTTTTTTTGTTTGGCAGTGTATTATGTTAAATCAACCATTGCTGCAAATCGAAATCAATACAAGATAATCACCATGTCCCTTTTACCTTCCAGCCCTGAAGCGCTGCACCTGTAAATAAAATCACTTACCTTTGGTATGCCTGGCTCTGTCTTCTTCTCAGTCTGCTAACTTGGGGCCAACCTTAACTTTAAACATGATAACTACAATAATAGGCTTTCCCTTGGAGGTGCCATCGTGACATGCCAATGGGGTCATTTATTCCTCAGTATGAAGACAATCTAATCAAACTTCATCACACCTCGTCTGCTAGAACATCCCATTTTATACATGGTCTATTTCGGGCTTATTTGGCAGATATTTTTATCAGAAAGGTTGACAATGCTAGGTGGTATGCTTTCATGTCTTTTGTCCTCCTGAAGGGCACTGGGTAAACTTTGGGCAGGAATGTGAGGAAATTGTAGGGGACACTCCCAAGCATGAGGACCTGTGAATTGAAGCAGCGATGAGGGGATAATTTTATGTGATGGGTGCAGCTGGAGGCGATGCAAAGTGCTGTTGAAGGATGAAGGAATAATCCAATACACTGGAAGGCAGGGAGGACGAACTATGACAAAGTACTGCAGAAATTCCTCTTTCATTTAACTGTATTACCCAGTCCTACACGGAGTTGTGAGTCAAATCAGTATGTGAAGAAGGGCTGAGCATTCCTTATAAAATGCATTTCACCTGCTGCTTTTCATTCCATAAATAAATTAATTAATTAAAATGTGTATGCCTCTTTTGTGACTGTCTATTGTCGTTTTTATCCACTGTTGTCATCACTCTGTTAAAGAAATCAGGTGTCTCTTGTAAATGAGTCCCCGAGGCTCAGTGGGATAAACCTGTATAAATAAAGGTTGAATGAATGAATGAAAATTCCCGAGTTTTAAACTGAGATCATCTGACGACGACAAGGAACAAAATGAAAGCTGTTTGGGTCAAACCTTGTCAATGACGTCAGAGATATTGCGAGATCTGTTAGTTCTTGTGTGTGTTGTGAATGATGCGTAGCTACTACCTGTGGCAGCTCTCTTGAATGAGGTTGATGTCCAATCATTAATTTACGGAAGCGTAATTAAAAGTATTCAAGTTGTTTATAAGATATTTTGCTTACAGACAAGCAGAGCTGATCCCAATAGTTAATAGCAAAGTTTTAGAAATAGAAAATCAGTTAGACCTTGGATTATAAATTAGGAATGACTCTCAGCAACTACCGTAACAAATTTAACTCAAATATTAAAATGTGTGTTTTCTAAGTTTGCTTAGTTGTTGCAGCCACCTTGAGCTGGGTTCACCCCGATAATTGTAAATGTATAGTTAAAAATTACTCAGGAGTTTCATTAAGACCCCTACAGTTATTTTGCTAACACAACAGTAAAACAAACACATGCCATCATCATCGTCTGCCACGGAAGGTGAAAGGGTGATAATATTTGGTAAACTCATGTTTGTAATGAGTTTTTAAATGTCAGCAATACATTTTTCAATTTATCATTTATTATAGTGTATATAACAGTTAGGCCTGTCGCGATAAACAATAAATCAATTAATCGCATGATAAATTAAAATTATCAACCTCGTTTTCATTTTTTGGCTTTATCATTTCTTCGCATCTCTCTTTCTACTGAAGACACTGGATGATAAAAGGCTCAACTCCGGTGCTCTTCACTGACCCCGCCCTTTCTCTTTAAAATCCATTTTAAACGTCCAAAATCGTGTTTTTAGATCATTAAAAGCAGCTAAGCTGACAAGCTAAGCTACAAGCGAAGCTAACAGGCCGACCTCGAGAAAAAAAACTCTGTCTTGTCGAAGCGCCAAAATTCACGGTTGAAACCTGTGTCTTCGTGTAAAAAGTTTTTCTCTGCAAGAAGAAGATGAGAACTTGTTTACTGATTTTTTTCAATTAAAAGCTTTGTGTGAAAAATGCTGTGCTTAAGAGTTCAAACCACACAGAGTGTCCGCCATTTTGAGAACTGAAAAAAAAAGGAACGAGACAGCCCATGTCACGTCAAGGGGCCTCCCTCCCATTTTTCTTAAAGGGACACGCTGCTCACTCCCTCACTATCCATCCTTCGGTTCAAACAGTCTTATACTGCCATCTGGTGGTTGAAAAAAGGCACTACACTCAAAATAAAATTAACAAGCATTTCTTCTTAAATTTGACAATTACTAATTGTTGTCAAATTTCAAATAATATTATCGTTTATCTCAATAATTTCTGAGACAATTAATCGCCCAGCAAAAGTTGTTATTGTGACAGGCCTAATAACATTGTATATACAAGCGTTTTCTTAAAGGTACAATAATATACTTAAAATGGCTATTTTCATGAGTATCTGATCCCATTTTGTTGCAGTTAGTGAAAAAATAAATTATTTTTGTTTTGTTTGACCAGGGGAAACCCACCAGAGAATGTGTAGCAGGATCCACATCTTTAATCCACAGTCTGAACTCTCATGGTTACAAACTGTTAGATGGCAGTTTACATATTTTGCCATTGTTGTTTTCTTGATTTGTTTGGTTTTGTTTTTCACACCTCAGATGTGATTAATATTAAAAATGTGAACAAAAACGTTCAACTGTGAACAACACTAACATGCTGCCTGTGTTGACAGCAATGTTTAGTGCTTTGGTGCCATTTTTCACAGTTCTCTGTTTGCATTTTTGGCTGTTAATTCTTGTCATTTCCCGGATATATTTTTAACCACATCAGATGCTTTTTGCACAAATAACCCTGAAATGTTTCATTTCTCTGAAAGCACATAAAATACAATAAATTTGAATCTCTTTATTTATTTCTTCCCATCGTCCTCCATCAATCACATGATCTCATGTTGTGAGAGGAAATAAAGCAGGTATATAAAACACAATTAAACCAGGTCCCAAATCAAAAACTTGGTCCAATAGCTGCGGGATATTTTGGGTCAATACTTTCTAAAAACAAAAATAAATTGACCTTCTATGGTTTTTACATTGACGTGAGTAAAGATGGAGAAGGCACTTCCATTACCTTCCACTGTCTAAACCTGAAGTTCATCTGTCTGTTGGGATGGTTCCATGTTGATGTGAAAGTTGCTCCTGCACGCCCGTTCAGCTCACCAACAGGAGAGTGTCAATCACAGTGCAACACGACACTCTTTAATCAAAGAACTCAATAAAACTAAACATTTTTTCAGAATACTTTCTGAACATACAGCAGCCAGGCAAGAATGATGATATTCAACAAAAAGTAACACATGAAAAAGTATCTGATGTCTGTTTATTCATTAGTTAAAATGTTCCATTCGTTTACGTGAATTGTACTGCACTCAGCCACAAGGGGGCGCTTGTCCATTGTGCCTTTAACTTTAGGTCCTGTCAAAATAAAGCTTGATGGGATTTACAGGTACTGAGCCCCAGAAGGGACATAGTGGATTTTTATTTTATTTTTACTTTTGCATTCCCTTGCAATATTGTACTGTAGTGTTACCTCACAGACAACGAACATTCTTCCCTCAAAGAAACTGGTCCAGATGACATTATTTAATGGAGTTTTGTTTTGAAATCAGCTTTAAATATAAGGATATCCAGTGTGTGCTGCAGTGGTAAAATTAGTTTTACGTTGGATATTTCACGTTCATGCTCCGTGGATTCAGGGCATCCTGGTTCAAGCCGACGCAGAGAGTCTGATTTCAGCTGCTCAGTCTGTCGCTCCTCCGAGGAGAGATGGTTCTCTTAGGGACCGTCAACAAATGACCAGGCTAATGAGCTTGGTCTGAACACTGTTATACTATTTTAGATAGATTTACAGAGTATTTGTCAAAGCAGCACCATGTATCACACATTTTCTCAGTATATTTCTACATGGTAACAAATCATGAATTTTCTCATCATTTAAAATCCAAAAGAACAAGGTGGCACTTGTGTTTCAAAAGTACTGTAACTTTCTTTTAAAGCATCAAAGTTCATTCAAGGATTCAAGGTTCTTTATTTGTCATTCGCACCACATGTGGTGCATGTGGTGGAATGAAACTGTGTACACAGGGTCCCAGTTACAGCCAACAAAAGTATTAAAATGTGTGTGTAAAAAAAACAGTAATAAGATCTAAGATATGAACTAAGAAAAATGTTAATTAAAAACACATTAAGCACACACTTCCAGAGGGTTTCACCAGTCTGAGGAGTCCCAAGTAAACTGGTTTCCCCACTAAGCAGAACACTCCTTTAGTGGACCAACCAGTTTGCTGCTTTTGCTGGTGACTGATGAAGCCCTCCGGATAGAGGGCGAAACATCTTTCCACAAAAAAGAAACTGTCCAGATGACCTGACTGAACATTATTGTATTTTGTACCTGGATGACTGAGCATGAACTTTGATGCTTTAAAAGAAAGTTATAGTGCTTTTAAAAACAAGGAAAAAAAAGTGTTCTTTTGGATTTTAAAATGGTGAGAATTCATGATTTATTACTGTGCAGAAATATACTGAGAAAACTTTGGTTATGATACATGGTGCTGCTTTAACAAATACTCTGAAAATACAGTAATTTGTTGACGGTCCCTAAGAGAACCATGGCTCCTCGGAGTGACAGACAGAGCAGCTGAAATCAAGCTGCCTGTGTCGGCTCGAACCAGGAAGCTGCCACCGCTGAATCCACGGAGCATGAACGTGAAATATCCAACGTAAAACCAGTTTTACCACTGCAGCACACACTGGATATCCTTAGTTAAGGCTGATTTCAAAATTCAATTCAGTTTATGTATATAGCGCCAAGTTACAAACTCCTGCAGGGGTGTCTGTTCCACTGTTGCTGTTGCGAGGGAACGCAAAAGAAAAAATCCCCCATGTCCCCTCCGGAGCTCCGTATACAGGTAATATGTCAGATTATTCATATAAAAACATGAGACCAAAAACGTTGGTTACGTACTGTAACCCCAGATTCTATGAATATAGGCGTAGCCCTTTAAGGCTGTCGCTGATGGGTTTATCCCGTTATGCAGAGCATAAGCACTGAAAAAATTTAGTCCACGCCCACCTGCTGTGTGGGGCTGGGCCCCACCCGGTCCGTATAAATTACTTTAAGAGCGGGAAATCGGCTCCCAAAATAGTTTTTTCTTCAGCCATTTAGGAGCCAGTGAGGCCCGACGCTTAAAGGGCTACGCCTATATTCATAGAATCTGGGGTTACAGTACGTAACCAACGTTCTATGTCATATAGGCTTCGCCCTTTAAGGCTGTCGCTGATGGGTTAAGGGCGAAGCGGATGTGGTCCTCGCCTCACTGGGTCCATTCGAACACAGTAAGAAGCGGAAGCTTGCCCAAAAACGACTTGTCACTCAGCTCCCCGTGTGCATGACTACGCATCGCGTAATTATGTGCCATGCACAGACGCATGTTGTGTAACTATGCGTTCTGACAAAGCATGAACACCCCGGAAAAAACTTTCAACGGGGAGAAGATGTTGAAAGGAGGGGGGGGGGGGGGGGGCATGAACTAACTGGTTCATGGCTGAACAGTATAAACAGATTAATATCAATGAACTGATTATTGATCAAATGAAATGATTGGTAACAATAGTCATGAACTGATTAATGACAATAGAACCAAAATCACAGACACAACTTGTGACTGATAACAACATCTCACACTGTAATGCATGCAGACAGATGTGAGCTTAAACAGAGTTCCATGAAAAGCAACAATATTCATTCTGTTAGAGCACTAAGGACAGAATGTGTCATGGAACGAGCCGTTACATCACGTAGGTAAAAGCGAATAAATGAGCAGGGTGTTGACCATGCAGCCGCAGTGCAAATGTCCTGCATTGACATACCATTATGCAGAGCAGTCGAAGATGCGATAACCCTGGTCGAGTGTGCTTTGAGGTTGACAGGAGGCTCTACATCTGATGCTCCATAGGCTTCAGAAATGGCCTCACACAGCCAGTGTGACAAACGCTGGGTGGATAACGGGCGACCTGCAGATGCATCTCTATAATGCACAAACAATTGTTGAGTTTGACGCATTGCAGCTGTGCGCGCTATGTAACACGTCAACGCCCGCACCGGACAGAGAAGATGAAAAGATGCTTCTTCTTCTGATCTGTGGGGGGGGGGGGGGGTGGAGAAACCCCTCCAACAATATCATACTTGATTTAAAAGAGCTCGTGATGTTTTTAGGCATAAAAGCTGGGTTTGGTCTTAAATCAGCTGAACTACCGTCAGCTAGGATTCTGAGACATGACGGAGCGGCAGAGAGGGCAGATAAATCACTCACCCTCTTAGCGGATGTTAAAGCCAGCAGCAGGGCTGTTTTAAGAGACAAGAATTTAGGTGAAACCTGATCCAAAGGCTCAAATGGGGCTTTGATCAGGGCTCGCAGGACCAGCGTTAAATCCCACTGTGGAACAAGTGGGCGTGAAACAGGCCTACGTCTTTGTACACCTTTTAGAAAACCGCTCCATCAGCGGGTGATTAAAAGCCGTTCTGTCTCCGAAACCTTCATGGCAGGAAGAGATGGCTGCAGCGTACGTTTTAATCGTGCTGAATGCCAACTTCCTATCCATCAGCTGTTGTAGAAAAGACAACACGCCGCCTAATGGGCATGAGGTGGCCTCTAAACCTTTCTCTGTACACCAGCGCTGAAAAGCCGTCCACTTTGATGTGTACAGAGCTGTGGTAGGTGCAGCACGTGAATCTTGGATTGTGCGCACTACCTCCTGCGGGAGACCCATCCTCTCTAAGCGGGACAGCTCAGCGGCCAGACCCACAGGTGCTGGCCTATTTCTGAGTAACTCCTGATCGCTCCTCCTGCTTGAAGGAGAGTGACCTCCCTCTACGGCAGTTTCCACGGACGACCCGACAACAGACGTTGCATGACTGGGAACCATGGTGCGTTCACACGCTCGGAAGCCACCAGAAGAGCTGTCAATCCCTCCTCCTGAACTCGGTTCAGGAACCGTAAAATCAGAGGAAGTGGGGGAAAAAAAAAAAAAAACGCGTACAGGAGCGTTTTGGGCCATGGGCTGTGAGCAAATGCATCCACCCCCAGCGGTGGATCGTCTCGCGGTCTCAGGGGAAAACCATAAATGACACTGAGCGTTCTTCTCGTGTCGCAAAACAGGTCCACAGCTGCTTTGCCAAACTTCTGCCACGTCTGAACCGTCAGGTCTGGATGGAGAGTCCCGTCCCCGTGACGTGGGCCGCCCCTGGACATCACATCTGCCCCTCTGTTCAGAACACTGGGTATGTAAACTGATGGTTATGTATGCAGCAGTCATCATGTTGTCTGAGAAAATCAACACCTGTTGATTCTGTAGCACGGGAGCAAAGTGTTGAATCACATTCAGCACTGTGCGACACTCCAAAGACATTTATTTGGGCTGATGTGTGGTGGGGCCACAGCGCCCCTACTGCTTGAGATAGGTATGTCCCCCCCCCAGCCTGACAGCGACGCGTCCGTGAAGACTGACACTGTGACGTGGGTCTGCTGACGGGAACTCCCTCTGACAGAACCAGGGTGTTTCCCCAGTGTCGGAGGTCTGCTCTCACGGAGGGAGGGGCAGTGATCGTCCGTCTCTTTTGTTTTACTGGATCCACACGCAGACGCACAAACCACCTCTGGAGGCGTCTCATGTGTAACAAACCCAGCGGAACCGCTGTGTGAGCTGATGACATCATTCCTAACAGCTTCAAGATTGAAATAGCTGTTCCCACTTTGCCAGGTCTATAAGGCGAAGTTGACTTTTAAAAGTGTCGAACCTTGTTTGTGATAAACGAGCCTTCATGGTGGTTGAATTTAATTCTACTCCCAGATAAACAATTGTCTGGGCCGGGAAAAAAATCGAGCTTTTCTTCCAATTTATGGCGAAAACCAGATTTGACAGGTGTGATGTCCACACCTGAGCCTGCATCAGCGCCTCCTGTCTGGAGTGACAGGAGCAGCAGATCATCCAGGTAAAACAAAAACTCTCATCCCTGCTCTGTGTAACAGATACTTCATCCCCTGAAAGGAGAAAAAATGCAAGAGTTTTATGTGTTTTGAGATGATCGGTATGCCTTTCTCTGGATGTTGTACAACAGCTGTCTGGTTGTCAACATGTGAAAAAACGGTCTGTCAATGATCATCTTGTTGAAAAAACTGACAGATCCACGATCGGTCTCATTCCTCCGGTCCGTTGGAAACCGGGAAGTAACGTGAGTAAAACCCTGTGTTTTCTCTCTGTTGGGGAACTCTGGAGATTACTTTTATCTGAAACACTTGGACTTTTGCATTTAGGGATGAGATTTGGTCTGATGATGACAGGACCGTTTCTATAACTCCTCCGAACGGAGGGGGTCGGGTTGCAACTGTAACTTGTAACTATTTGCATTACGCCCTGTCCATCCATCTGACCGGTGAGCATGTTTTAGCCCCTCTACATAATGTTTGTGGAGTGAACGTGCGTTTAAGGTATGCGTCACGTTGTACGGCCGTCAGCAGTCCACCCCTCGAGACCGCTGTCATGCATCGCGGGAATGTTTTCTGCGTGACCCAAGGCGAGGCTTCCTCGAAAAAAGGCTCTGAACGCGCTCGTGCGCTGCGTTCGGGCCGCGGACCAACCTTCATGTACGGTGGGCCGGTGTGTGCTGAGGCAAAGCGTGTGACAGCTGATGACGCTGTGGGGCTGCGCGATTGACGTCGTTGTGCAAACGTTGAGAGGCGGAGGGAGTGACTTCATCTACGCTGTGCTGTTGGAGTGAAGGCTGCGAGCCTCGCGGGAGTACACGTTTTCTCTGGAGGGACGCGCGCCGCTCTCGCTGGAAGGAGGCGGAGCTCGTCATCAGGGTTTGTTCAGCTGCCTCACGCTTATGCTGAGACGCGGTGGGTGACGGCTGCCCACGTTTGATTCGGTGGGGCGAGTGCCGCTCTTGTGAGAGCAAAGACCTCCACCTCACCCAGCCTGCGGTCCACATTTATACCGATGTGAGCCGGAGAGCACCGGGCAGCTGTGTGTGTGTGAGCCACATCAACACAGCGCCGTTGGATGGAGGCTGTTTCATCCCACGAGTGCGAGTTTGACACCGCTTGGGTGAGGATTGTGCTGCTCTGGATGATAACGAGTTATTTTCGCTTACCATTGTGTCGTGTGATCGACTCGTCATGTCTTGGAGCGACGGTGAGTTTAAAAAAAACCTTATTTAAGGACACCGGCTCGTTATGTGTGAAGGATGTGTGCACAGCCGCTGTGAGTTCATCCGAGCTTACAGACTGGCTAAAAAACAGACACTTTGATCATTGAATGATGATTTATTTCAACTTTCGTGTCACTTTTACGCACACCCTCCGGAGACCGTCATTTTCAAAACTTCTCCCTCTTGAGCTCTGCGATTCGTTTGCCCAGAGCGCTGTCTTGCAGGCGAACTCTAGGGAAAACGCCGAACTGCAGGTTGCCGGAATGAAGAGGGCTGGATTCTGACGGGCGGGGCTGGTGGTGGAACTGAGCGAGAGCCGCGGCCGTGGAAACGTTGGTGCTTGCTAGCGACGGTCCCTCCAGTGGGCCGGGGGGCGGGATGAGCCGCGCAGCTTGATGAGGTGGCGCACAGCCTCTGGCACCTCCTCCGACTGCTTCAACTCGCTAGCATGGAACTGAAGCTGCTCTCGGAACAGCGCGTCCGCCGTGATGGGCCCTCCATCAGGTCTTTGTGCAGTTTCTCCGGCAGCGAGGGAGAGTAATGAAACCAAGTGGATCATTGGATCGTCGTCATCCATGCTGCAATCGTCGACAGGCAAACCGTAGAAGAGGCACACATGTTGAAGATAACATCTGCTGCCTTACAGAGGGAGTTATTTGTCTCCAAGGCTGGTCTGTGGCCTTCAGCCCCTTTGGACAGGATATATGCTAGCAGCGCCACGTTGTTGCTAGCTGCGGCTGCCTGAAAGCACATTGATGGGCTCGATTGGAGAGCACGGTCAACGCCTGGTTCGTGTTTCTCCGGAGGGATGGGACGCTGCTCCGACCTGGACAGCTTAGCTCCGAAGCTTCCGCGAGGCTCGGCTCCAGGGGGGTTACCGAGGGATAGTCCCGCCCGGTGAACCCTTCCACTCTGGTGATGGGTGCGGACTGGGGACCGACTCTCCCAATCTACCAGGAAAAACCCGTCTGTGGCCTCGCCCGTAGGATGTCCTGTTGGGAGCGCGAGGCCATATGGGTCAAGACGGTGAGCCGGAATGGAGCCCAGAAAACAACCTTCCTGCCGATCATCCGAACTGGCGGGAAAAGGCATAGGACGTAAAAAAGGGGTCCTTTCATGTCAGCCTCCTCCTGGTTACGCCGGGCAACCCCTGGGGCGCCATCGGACGGGAGCGGTGTGATCGCCGATGCGAAAAACGAGGTGGGATGGGGTGAGCATTCACTCAGCCCCCCCCCCCCCCCACGACACTACGCTCCCCAGGAGGGAAAAGGCAGCGGGGGCTGCAGCTGAGCATGCCTATCCCGGAGGAACCATCCGATTCGCTCCGAGGGTCGGCGATAAGAGGAAAAAATACAAGATGGCGTTGTCCAGCGTGTAGTGACCTGTCACTGGGAAATATTCCTCGGCGCTTACCTTGAATAGGACTACTCATCATCTTCTCCTCGGTGGGGGAGAACTCACCGGACGACCGGAGGTCGACTGCCGGGCCAAGCATCCTTAACAAAGGTTGGTCATCTACACAATTTTCCTTCTTTGTTCTTCTGACAGTGCTATATTAGCTCGCTGAAGAAAAAATGGGAGCCGATTTCCCGCTCTTAACGTAATTTATACGGACCGGGTGGGGCCCACACAGCAGGTGGGCGTGGACTAAATTTTTTCAGTGCTTATGCTGCGCATAACGGGATAAACCCATAAGCGACAGCCTTAAAGGGCGAAGCCTATATGACATAGAACATGCATGTTAGGCTGATTGGTAACTCTAAAATTGTCTCTAGGTGTGCGCGAGAGAGTGAATGGTTGTTTGTCTCTATGTGTCCCCGTGATGGACTGGAGACCTGTCCAGGGTGTCCCCCGCCTCTCGCACAGTGACTGCTGGACATGGGCACCAGTGACCCCAGTGACCAGAAAAGGAAGAAGCAGGTTAAAGAAAATGGATTCATGGATTCATACAAAAGTATTAAATTTTCCCAAATCACGCCATGTGGATTTAGAACAAACTTACCGGTAACATTCATTAAAGGAAAATAATTAATTTAAGACTGGACCAGCAGTTTAAATTAATTTTAATCTGATCACAACATTTAACTCAATTTAAAAAAATCCCTTAAAACATGTGAAAGTAACTGCAGCTTTATTTTGAAACAAACTAATCGTTTTTCTTCTTCTTTTGGCAGCGAACTAACTTACATGAAGATTTGTCAATTGTTTTTACA
Organism: Nematolebias whitei; assembly: GCF_014905685.2. Taxonomy (NCBI): domain Eukaryota; kingdom Metazoa; phylum Chordata; class Actinopteri; order Cyprinodontiformes; family Rivulidae; genus Nematolebias; species Nematolebias whitei. The sequence continues at coordinate 20,957,226 of NC_056509.1, forward strand.
CCAGATGTCCTTCCTGACGCAACCACAGACCACCACTGTGTAGAGGGGGGAGTTGGACCTGTGACCCACTGGCCCACCTTCTCTAACCTCTTCGCCACCACTCCCCATTAGCTTACACCACATACCTGACAGATTTGTTAGGTTGCAGGTTCATCAGCAAGAGTTCAACTCATCCCATTTGGATGCTCTGTGCTGCTCTTTCTGTGATAAAATCAATGATCAATAAGTTCACATTTCATTTTCTTTGCTTCAACGTTTTCTATAGCTATAAAATATATACACTATGCTCTGTTATTATTATTTTAAACAAAAGGATAAGCAATCTGTCACAGATTAACGGTCTAAATCGAACACTTAAAATATCTCGCAGACCGGATACAGTTCTAAAAAGGGCCTTGTCTGGCCTGCGGGCCTTCATTTGACTGAGATAAAGGAAGTGAACTCCCATAAGTAATAATGTCAACAAAACCATCATCGTGTTATTGACGAATCAATTAAAAAGTCACAAAATATAAAACAAGTAATTGAACAGGTTCTGTTGGTGTCAAACATTTAGTCTATGGTTTTGTCAAACATGGTCCAACAAAGCATTTATTGACAGCAGCCTAATTATTACAACACAGAGTTTAACTTGGTGTTTGAGGCTATAGGTCACACTTAAACACTATTAACACTAATGCACCAAAAGTGATACTTGTGTAGGAGAGGCCCTAAATCCCTGCGGCGGCACTTTGTAGGAACTTTAGAGTTTAATGGGTTTTCCTCACTTCTGTTCAACAGCAGAATGGCTCTGACAGATGCTCTGTACTCACAGCGCCTCGGTGCTGGCTGGAAACGTCGGGAGAGAATCGACGTCAAAGCAGGAGATGGTTCGATCACCCCACTCCGAGCACTCGCACACCGCCGGGCAGGAGTCAGCCTCCGAGCCGGCGCTGCTGACGGGGAGAGCGGCGAGCAGCAGGGCGCACGTTATCACCTGCATGTCGGTGTCCCC
>NC_056509.1:20958319-20963391 GCF_014905685.2 Nematolebias whitei
TATATATATATATATATATATATATATATATATATATATATATATATATATATACACATAGAAATCTGTGCCACTCATGCGACTCCTCCATCAATCAGCCAATTGTGTCATGTCCAATCTTACTTTGAAAAACCGCGAGAGTCGAACCGCGGAGTAGCGATGGACTACTGTATTTCAAAACATCATTATCATTTCATTTTCAGTGTGTGGAATGTCGATATGGCCAATGTTCGCAGTAAATTATAAATATGAATGGTCCTAAACGCCCATTTGGTGGCCAAACCATTCCAAAAATTAATTGATCGTACTTGAGTTTTCCACTGAGGTCATCCTAAGTTTGGAAATGACAGAGTTGTAGCTATTTTGGTCAAACCTTGAACTCATTCCGTGCTCAGAGTATCTGTTGTGAATGACTCTCAGCTACTTCCGTATCAAACTTTAGCTCATCATCTGTATAAACTGACAGAGTTATGGCTGTTTTTACATTTTCTAGGAACCAATGTTTGATGATTTGTTGTCAATGTATGCTCAGTGATTGCTTTCTGAAAGGTTCCAGTGATATTTTGCTAACAGACAGGATTGCCTCTAACAGATAATAGTACAGCATTAGGATAAGATGTTGCGTAATGGTAGCACAGTCTGTGTGTTGGGAATGACTCTCAGCTACTTCCACATAAAATTTTAGTTCACCATCTGTAAACCTGGCTGAGTTATAGCCTTTTGTTAAGGTTACGGTAGTTGGCTGTGGCGGCCATCTTGAATTGATTTGACGTCAGAAGTTTTCAGCAACTGATAGCATAATGTGATATTCAGAAGAAGAAAAAAGTTTTCCTAGCATCATGCAGCCCTATCTGAGAAGTAAAAGGTAACTTTTTGTTTCCTGAATAAATCTACGGAATGAGATCTTTTGTTGTGTTTATAAATCTGCAGCGTTCCCTTTGGGTCCAGCTGCTGCTGAAGTTCAGCACCAGACGGACCAGATTTAGCCGAGCCCAGCGGTCGTTGGTAATCGAATGAATCACGGCGGTCTTAACTCGTTTATGATGCTTTCCTGCTCAATTTAACCTCACCTCGCTCGTCAATACTGCCCTGTTGGCCTCCTCGGACGGTCGGGGAATTCTCATCGAGCTGCTCCTGCCGTCTCATCGAGGTCCAATCACCTTTTACAGGCGCTTCCTTCACACCCCCCACCCCCACCTCTTGTACTTTTTAAACCGATTTGTGTTTTTCATGCAGCTAAGCTTTGTGTCTGTGCTGCTTTTTGCTTCAGTTCCTCGGAGCGTGATCCAGAACGGCGCTCGTGTCAGGAGCCAGGCCCTGTTCCCCGTTATCAGACCCCTGCCTGTAAGCCCGGTGGGGAGCAGAACCTCGGCAATAAGGTGGGTACACTTTGCTCCCGTCACCCTCAGCCATATAATTAATGTCCAACAGGGCTTTCCCTCAGACACACGTAACATCAAACTTTTCCACCGCTACATCTTTATCGTGTCCTGAAGTCAGGTGTTCACACTCCCCGCCACACTGAACATTTTATCCAGGTGTGTTTATGTAAAGGTCTCTTACACACACAAACAGGTTTATTAGAGGCCTCGTGAGTCACAGAACATTTGCAGCATGCGTGGACACGCACATCCATCACGGCAGCGTAACAGTATAATGGTCGGCACGGCGTAGCGAATTAAACGTACTCAAAGGCTCACATGAAGGTATGCAGTGAATATGTGATATGGGCGAGGGCTGCAAGTTTTTCTTATTAGTTATTAATATGCTAACCCTCTCATTCTGAAGGAGAGAGTGTTGGTGGGGGTGGGGGTGCTGAAGCTCCTGCTGATTTATAGCTTGTCAGGATGCCCCCCTGTCCTTTAATGCTTCATGCAAAAAGAGCCTCTTGATTAATAGAGCCGAGTACGTGCTCCAGGGTAACGTGCCGCACAGTATCCGCTAAGTGGCTCCGGTTCAGAAGGTTGTTCTTGTGCTGAGCGAGTCGCGAGCTCAGAACGAGTCCGAGCTACCCAGAATGCTTAATGTCGTCTGAAATATGTGAAGGTGGCGATCTGAGAACGAGCGGCCCGCTTCTAAAATACAAGGCCCACTCTTTTTAGAGGTTTTTATCTGACTTGAGCGCTGTCCACAGGAGTCCCAGGGGGCCGTTTGAGGGTGATAGATTACAGCCTGAACTTTTTCTGCTTTCCTGCCAAAGGAGAAGTGAACCGGAGCAGCTTTAGGTAGACGGCGGGGCCACCTGTCCGGCAGCGAGACAGCAGGACTAACGTTCTCTCTCCGTTCTTGTTTCGTGCAGATCATCCCTGGGAGAGTATCTAAGCCGAGGACAGGACAGCCCGACCCGCTGCTCCCCTCCACTCTGCGGCGAAGACCTCCAGGAGGACCACACTTACAGCACTGCCAAGTCCCCCAGCAGGCTGTCCTCCTCCCAGGACACCACCCCTTCCTCCCCGCTGGACGACGACGACGACATCATCGCTGTGGAAATCCAGTCGGATGTCAAGCCCGAGCCCCGGGAGATCCCGCTGGATTCTCACATCGCCACTGCCGCCGCGGCGTATATCTCGCAGCAGTCCCTGCGCGGACAGAGACGCAGCTCGGGGGCGGGCGCCGGGACTCTGCCGGGCAGCAGCCTGCCCTGGACCAAAAGCCGAGCGAGGAGCATTAGCGACACGCTGCCGCTGAAGAAGCGGCGCGCGGTGGAGAAGCCGCCGGAAAGCGACGACGAGGAGATGAAGGAGGCGGCGGGGTCGCTGCTCCACCTGGCCGGCGTGCGAGCCTGCCTCAACAACATCACAAACCGCGCCGCCAAGGGCCAGAAGGAGCCCAAAGAGGCTCTGAGAAACTAAAACCCACACATTAACTCACACACACAAATAGATCAACAGGTTACTACAGCATTAGTCTGAACGGACACTCGTCTTTTCCCTCTATCTATCTGCAGGGCATTAGGTGAATCCTACTTATCTGTGGCAATATCAAAAATCTATGTTTTCCTACATGTTCAGCAACACTAACACCGATGGGTATGTCTCATGTGTCTATGTTGTTTTTCTCGTTTAAAAAAGGGGATGAAAGCCATAAAAAAAACGCATGTTTTGTCTCTAATTTGGGCAAGCCGAAAAACAACGATAAAAGAAAAAGTGACGCAGGAGGAGCGCACCGCGGTGACAGAGGATGGCTCTTTGTCTTTACCTGTTTTTGTTTCTCCATGTCCGATCTGTAGCAATCTCGCAGTGATGCCAGCAAAACATGGCGGAGACTTAGCATCACTCTCCTCAACGTACAAACCCACAAGCACAAACGTGAGACTGTGCCAAAGATACGCGACCAGGTTGCTTTATGTAGCCAAACGAAATGGGGGGGGGGGGGGGTAAAAAAGAAAAAAAAAGGCATAGTAAGGAGCTAAAGTGTCAAAGTACATGTAAAACCCAATGTGATATGTATATTCATGCACTTAAGATTATTTTACGCCACTATAAGGGGAAAGCATCATGGGTAAAATCATGGTTTATTTCCAGAGCACTCATAGTATTTAAGAAGAAATATATGAAAACAAAAAAAAGTCATGTTTATCACCACAGAGACGGATAGTGTGCCGGGTTTGAGGCAATATCTCCTTGGTTTTGTTGTTGCATAGTGTATCCGTCCCTGAATCTTCCTCAGTACCTCTGTCCGTAGACACCATGTCTAGACATCAGAGCAACCGGTAGCTGCCACGCCTTCCTCTCCATCCATGGACTGTGGTGTAGGAAATCCGTTCGTGTCTGTTCGACCCTCGCTCTACCCTCATAAAGATATAAGCAATTTGTCCCGTTCGCGGACAACTCTGTAAAAAGGTTAGAAAATACTTTATTTTATTTTTTTTCCTTCCTTTTCTTAATTGAAGCAATTTGACCTGCAGGACTTTCTCAGTTATATTGCATGGGTGCTTGTAAATAAGATAAAAAGCAAATCTTTTTTATTCAAAGATCATGTAAGATAAACGATGTATTTAGCATGAAGCATGACTTATTTTCATATAAACCTTGATCCTAGAGGAAAGGGGTGGGGGGAGTGTTTTCCCGCCAATTCGTATACCCGTGATTACAATGGAGTTGTTTTTTTTATCTTTTGTTTGTTTGTTTTTCTGAGTGGGCTTTACTTCAGGGAGCAACGTGGGAGAGCACTCTGCAACTAGAACCCCCCCCCCCAAGGGTGCCACCTCCAGGCTTTGGGTTCAGGCTGTGTAGGCCGGCCAGCAGAATCACCTCTTAGATGAGGGGTGGGGGGGCTTCCGTCTTCTGACTGTACAGTTTTTTTGTTTTTTTTGTTTAGGTGTTCAGTGTTAAGCCCCTGTGTTACTACAGAACACATCTGTGGAGTGTGTGTGTTGACGAACACACACCCTTTAACGTTGTGCCTGCCTCCCTGCCTGCCCCCAGCAGCTCCGCTGTCCTGATGGAGCATCTGTTACCCGTTTTTATTTATGACAGTATTGTTTTTGTTCGTTCGGTTGATTTTCTCCAGTGTGTAAATGTACATGTGTCCTTACCTTCCGTTGACATCGTTCAGTGTTCGTGTACGAACCAGCCGGGCATGGAAATCCTTCGTAGGTGAACCTCATATCTCCAAACCGAGCTACTTGGGAAGACGTGAAAAGGAATGACCAATTCGTTTTCTCATTTACAAACAGTGTTTTAAACTAATGAGAAGAAGGGGGCTTGCCCTCGTAGAGGTCAAGTTTTTGAGGTTTTTTTTGCTTTTGTTTCGTCTGCTTCAGGTCAGTTAGTACCTCCGCCAAATTGTCCGTTTGTAGCTTTAGTCACCACGTACCCACACTGTTTTACAGTACTATTACAGGTCTTTTTGTACCCATCTTGACAGTCGCCCCAGTGTAAATTATTTAATCTACAAAATGCGCCAGAAAAGAAAATATCTGAAATTGTTTTATCGTTACTAATATCATTAACTAGATCAGACTGGCCCTGTGATGGACTGGAGACCTGTCCAGGGTGTCCCCCGCCTCTCGCACAGTGACTGCTGGACATGGGCACCAGTGACCCCTGCGACCCAAAAAGAAAGAAGCG
>NC_056509.1:20963491-20964308 GCF_014905685.2 Nematolebias whitei
GTTTGTGTGACTGAAGGAGGTGAAGCTTCTGTATTTCCTGACGGCGTCTCATCTGAATAACCTCCAGAAATGATGAGAAAGGAGGGAAGGATGGAGTTGAGGGTGGAACAGATGGAGTTGATGGAAGGCCATTTAGAGGAGAACAGGGATGAGGTGTGGCAGAACAGAGCAGAGGTGGAAGGTCGAGGAGGTGGAAGGAGAATGAGTTTCTGATCTCAGTCAGGTGAAGTGACATGGAAAAGATCAGCCTTGTTCTAGTACAGACTTACCCGGCTATCCCTTTCTCCCTTCGGACTTTCTGTACGGGACTGTCGTCTCTCACTGAAACTTCTGAGGAAGCCAGATAATCTGAAGCGTTTCTTGTTCTTGGCGCTGAGGTCTTCCAGTTTGGACTCAAGGACGGTCTTCTCCATTTCCAGATGTTCTCTTTCTTTGTTAAAACTATTTCTTTCTTCAATAAAACTCTTTCTGAGATCTTCCAAATCATTCCTCTCGTTGCACAGTCTCTTACTTTTCTCTTCCACTACCTTCTTGGAGAAGGAAATCATGTTTTTCTCATTGTTGTGATCCTTCATCATCTGATCCAGGTGTTTCTTTTGTTTCCCAAGTATTTCTTTCTTCTGGTCAAGTTTTAACTGCATCGTTTTCACCTTACACAAGAGCAGTTCCATTTCTTCTTTAGCCAATCCGTTCTGCTCTGTCAGCTCTGTCAGATTTAGCTGTTCCTTTTCCAGACTGAGCAAAGACATTTGCAGAGACTTCCTGTTCTCGTCAAGTTCCTTTTTTTCTTCCACCAATTTTTCCTGCGCCTCCTTTA
>NC_056509.1:20964318-20965470 GCF_014905685.2 Nematolebias whitei
CTACCAGATAACAACAACCACACTAATAATAATAATAATAATACTGTAATAACAAAAAAAAATATTTATAGAGCCTTTACAACAACACGTAATGGTCAAAGTACTTCACAGTACAAAAGTACTAAAGTTAAGATAGATAGAGACTTTATTAATCCCAGGGGGAAATTTGAGGCATCCAGTAGCATGTTCTAATTATAAAGAAATAAATCACATAGGAAATAATCAAAAAAGTAGCAGAATACACAAATTTGGAAAAAGACAATACACATGCACAAGGTGGAAGTACTAAATTCATGGTCAACCTATATATGTGTACATACATACATATCTAAGCATGCATATACATAAACATGTATATATCTTATCTTATCTTATATACACATGCACGTGTATATATGCATACAAGATGAACATTAAGAACAATACAACAACAACAAAAAAGTAAAAATGCCAGTATGCCAATAGGTATTAAAAACCGCCTGAGTAAGGTTTTAATACTAGGTCACTAAAAAAGTGCAAGTCCTGAGGAAATTGGTTCCACAGTCTGGGTACAGCAACAGTAAAAGCCAAGTCACCCCAGGATTTGTATAGACCTTGGGAGAGTGAGCTTAAGGTTTTCTCATACTCCTGGAAAGCTACTAAATCAGCTAAATAAAGTAAAAAATACAGCACTTTTAAAAGAAACAAAGGCTAAAATCAAATTTAACATAGACTGAAAATCAATGGAGAGCGAACAGTGTGGTCTGATCACTTCTGAGTGTTAAAATATCTGGCCAGTGTTTTAGACAAGCTGAAGAAGGCTACTTGGTGATTCCAACAATTATATAGTGAAGCATCAAGCTGATGAAAGCATGGATGGCCTTTTCCAGGTTAGAATGATTAAAAAACAGACAACCTTGGCAAAAAGGCATAACTGAAAAAGCTGGCCTTGACTAGAGGATATTTGCTCATCAAAATTCACATTCTAAATTCACATACTATGTCAAGATGTAAATCCAGACTGAACCTGCTTGGAGAAATAATAATAATAATACTGACGTATTTTTGCTTTGAAACAAAATTAGGTGCATTTAACAGAGAAAAAAGACAGAATATATATTTATATATATATTTATATATATATATATATATATATATATATATATATATATA
>NC_056509.1:20965570-20966106 GCF_014905685.2 Nematolebias whitei
CTCAGAAATTATTGAGATAAACGATAATATTATTTGAAATTTGACAATAATTAGTAATTGTTGTCAAATTTAAGAAGAAATGCTTGTTAATTTTACAAACCGGATTCCAAAAAAGTTGGGACACTAAACAAATTGTGAATAAAAACTGAATGCAATGATGTGGAGATGGCAAATGTCAATATTTTATTCGTAATATAACATAGATGACAGATCAAAAGTTTAATTTGAGTAAATGTAACATTTTAAAGGAAAAATATGTTGATTCAAAATTTCACAGTGTCAACAAATCCCAAAAAAGTTGGGACAAGTAGCAATAAGTGGCTGGAAAAAGAAAAATGAGCATATAACGAACAGCTGGAAGACCAATTAACACTAATTAGGTCAATTGACAACATGATTGGGTATAAAAAGAGCTTCTCAGAATGTCAGGGTCTCTCAGAAGCCAAGATGGTAAGAGGATCACCAATTCTACCATTGTTGTGCAGAAAGAGTGCAGCAATACCAGAGCTAAAAACAATTTTACCCTAAAAGTAAAC
>NC_056509.1:20966206-20969216 GCF_014905685.2 Nematolebias whitei
GTAAGAGGATCACCAATTCTACCATTGTTGTGCAGAAAGATAGTGCAGCAATACCAGAGCTAAAAACAATTTTACCCTAAAAGTAAACTATTAATCTGATAGCCACATATCATTTCACTTCCATACTCTTTTATATCAAATTCAAGCACTTTTAAAACATTACCTTTAAAATGTAGACAGTCTGTTATGGTTTCCAGAATCATTTGGTTGTTTAAAGTTTTGTGATGTCTCTCTACCTGTAAGGTGTTTGCCAGAGTGCTGATTTTGTCGGATATGTCCGCAGCTCGGTCATCGTCTCTGCAGCCCCCACCGCCTCTGTCCCGGCCAGGTCTGCGGGAAGTCTCCCGCCCCCGGGGCCTGCGCCCCCGCATCCTGTCGTAATAATCCGACTCGCTGAATGTGTCCATGTTTGATCCAAATCCCGCAGAAGGCTAATGAAAACCTCCGACTGCGCAGACGTGACAACCGTCGGAGCGGACATGCTGACCATTCGGTGTAGCGTTAATCTGATTAACGCACATTTTCTGCTGTGCAGAGTTGTGACATCACTAAACTACACCCGAGCTGCCATCGTAACTTCAAACAGCCCATAAAGACACGAACATAAACTGTCTTCAACCCTGAGGAGCTCTCGTGATGGAACGCTCCTCCTGGCTAGCAACAAGTGGAAACAACTACAGCGACCCGAGAGCTAACTGGCTAACAAACGTTAGCCAACTAATTTCACCTTTGAGATAAAATTATAAAAACAGAAAACAAAACCAAAGGGTAAAATGAGAACATTGTAGAGGTACATTACACGGGAGGCCCGAGTAGTTCGCTTTGAGGATGACAACTAGCAGAGAACAAGACTCTGCTTCTCTCTGCTATGGCAACTTGAACTAGCCGCGTCTGAGCAATAAAACAACGGATCACAAACGGCACCGAGGGACGCCGGGAAATGTAGTCTGCCATTAACAGACAAGTATTGGAATTCGTTGTTTTACAACTACATTGTCCAAGGGTGTGCTTTGTGCGCCACAGTGACCGCTCTTCAGAGGTAGGAAAAAAAAGTGAGTGTAACACTGTGGAAAAATAGTAATTATTTTAAAGTTTAAAAAACTCCTAATAAAAAGAAAAGAACCAGAGACATCTCTCTTTAGCTCAAATCGGAGCGCAAGGTTTATTCTTTCTGCAGAAAGGAGTTGCTCCCTGAACGAAATCAGAATGAGCACTGAAACTTAAAGAGACAGTACATATTTTATACATGTTTCGTGCGTCACAATAACATCACATCATGAAGGGAGGATAAGGTTTCTCATGCTGATACCATACACAGGTTCTCGTTATCAGTATGAGGCGTTCTTTTTCTTGTGGAACTGGTGTTTTTTAATTTGGTTTGTAACAGTCTTCTGTCCATGTGACCAGAACATTCTGATAAATCTTGTGGAGCTGGTGTTTTTTTAATTTGGTTTGTAACAGTCTTCTGTCCATGTGGCTAGGATATTCTGATAAAGGAAGAACATGTTGATACGAAAAAGCGTCCTCAGCTCCCAACAGTCAGATAATGAGTTCGTGTGTCTCTTTGTTTTTTTGCAGGTGGTGAATACAAGGACGTTTTTTGCTGAGCAGGAGACTTTGAGAAGTTTACAAAAGTTCACATTTACACATCAACTGAGGAGTTTACCAAAGTTCACATCTTACACATCAACTTTAAAAATCTGCAGAATGAGCATGGATTAAACAATATTTAAACAATACGTGTCAGTTTATTATTTTTTTCACAATTTCCCCCTTTTTGTTCCAAAAGGAACAACAAAATAAGAAAACAAAGAGTAAACAAGGTTATATATAACAGTATAGATTTTGAATGGGATAAACATCAAGTCCAATGCATCACGGCACTTGTGGTTTTGGCACAGGACCATCATAAACTTCAAATGGAAATTGCAAGAGCCGTTTTTGTGGGTTACAGACCCTGATTAAGAGCTATATGCGTACAGGTAAGAAACTTCAATTTTTATTCAAAACATGAAAACATACAAAGAACTCAAAGGAGGGCATACTGTTTTAATCAAAAAGTATAAACATAAAGTATAAAAACAAGAAAACATAAAATTTTATTAAAAGCATAAAACCAAAATATGAAAGCGTAAGAAATGTCTTTAGTTCAGGAAATCTTGTCCAGTGTACTCATGGTCTTCTGGCCAAAGCCTAAGAACACAACTTTGGACGGCTAAGACTACTAAATCTAGGAATTCTAGTCTAGATGGGATGGGTGAGGTTTCAGTCAGGATAGAATGTCCGCCTCTGTCAAAGTCAATTACAAAGATGTCATCGGTGCAGGATGTGTCAATCTCAAGAGTGGATTGATGTTCTCTGACTGTAAAACGAATTTTCATTTTATTTTAAAACAAAAGTGGTGGAAGTCCTAGGCGACAGTTCAGTGGATGGGCTGGGCTTTTCAATGTCAATGTCAGAGATGGATGTCGTAACTACTCCTGTAAAGGCCTTGTTTACCATGCTCTTGATGCATGGGACAACACAGGAGAAAAATAAACAAAGCAAAACTAAAAAGACGATGAGAGGGGCGCAAATTCTCAACAGAAGCTGCCACCATGAACCAGAGGTAAGCCACACCCAGAAATCAAAGGGCTGTGCGCCTTTGGTACCGTTTTCTACATAGTCTTTTAAGTGGGACAAATCTTCTAGTGCGTCATGGATGGCACCTCCATCGTGTGTTTCAACAGGGATAAATGTACAGCATACTTGACCAATTATCTTACAAACGCCCCCTTGTGAGGCCGTTAAAAGATCAAGGACAACTCTATTTTGGAGAACCATATTCCTAATTGAGTTTAATTCATTTTGAGTTCCATTTCCTAGCATTTGTGTGGCATTAATCAGGCGGAGAAGTGCATATCTATTGATCTCTACATGGTTGCGGACTTCACCTAATCCAACCATAGGGAATACTTGTTGAAAGAATTTTTCACCACCGTTCCAAATTCTGTATTCCCATGGTACTCCC
>NC_056509.1:20969316-20977147 GCF_014905685.2 Nematolebias whitei
CGGACCGGTATATAACGATACTAAACCTCATTAAATACTAATGCACCAATCCACTTTTTTCACTTTTGATATCTGAGTGAAGTTTGTCCCTTTGTGTTCAGCAAACCTTGAAGGAGAGCCCAACTAAACCCACAAACAAACAAGTCAGCAGGTTGTACCCATCACTGCCGGGCACTAACAGGTAAAACCCAACACATCATACCACACTCTGCTGATACTGTTGGAATAATCTAATCGATGTGAGTATAAATTGTGTTTTATGCACTTTTTAGGGCTGAGGCTTGTTTGCCTCTTGGTAATGCTGGAGCACACCCCGAGTCTCGCCCTGTGGATATTCCAGCTGACACACAGGTTGGTAATTTTTAAACAGTTCATCCAGGAAACTCTTTTCAGTTACATGAGCACCGAGAAGCTGTCTTCTGTTTGACAGCAATAACAAAACTTCCAGAAATGTGTGTGAAGGAAGTCATAATCGCAGAGCCGCAGGCTTTCGGCTGCTTGTGGGCACGTTTTTTTTTTACCTCTTTTTCTGTGTGGTTCAGTCAGAAATGCCCGTCAGCACCTATGAGCGAATGAAAACTGAGATTTTTCTCTTGGAGGAGCAGAATAAGGAGGTGAGCACATTTCAGGACTGACACTCCTCAACATGTGTGTGTTTGGTTTCAGGGTTTATAATAATTTAAATATTTCTGTTTCACTCAGCTTTTCACTATCAATAAGAAATGGGCCAAAGAGTACAGAACAATGGAGCAGTTTTACAGAGAGAAGGTAAGAATGTTTCACTAGCTTGATCATTTAGATCACACTTTTGTTAGTTGTTTTTATTTCACATCTTTTTTTATATATATTTTGGGGTATAACTGTGACCTTGAGTACACAATTTCGTTCCACCTCATGTACCACATGTGATGCGAATGACAATAAAGAACCTTGAATTTTAGTGTCGTTTTTTTACTCGGTGTTCAGGTCCAACATTTGAAGGTGATGCAACACAACGGTCACTCTGACGAGGAAAAAAGTGACGAAGAAGAGAGACACGTGGTATTCTTTCCAAAAGAGGAAAAGGTCAAAACAGACAGACAGGTAAAGATATGTTTAGACAATGACACAAGTAAAACTTTTCATCATGCTCTTTATTTTATTTGTAGTCTCCAGTTAATCCAAAATGCTGCTGCCAGAGTCTTAACTGGAGTTAGTAGGAGAGATCATATCTCTCCAGTTTTAGTTTCTCTCCTCTAGCTCCCTGCAGTCCAGAATTGAATTCAAAATTTTACTTCTAACCGACAAAGCTCTCAACAACCTAGCTCCATCTTATATTCAAGATTGCATTGTTCCATATTTTCCTATCAGAGCACTTCGCTCTCAGACTGCAGGTTTACTTGTGATTCCTAGAGTTTCCAAAAGTGGAAGGGAAGGAAGATCTTTCAGTTATCAGGCTCCTCTGTTGTGGGACCAACTTCCAGTTTCTGTCCATGAGGCTGACACATTGTCCAGTTTTCAGACTGGGCTTCAGACTTTTCTTTTTGATAAATCCTATAGTTAGGGTTAGCTTGTTATCTACCATAGGCTTAGACTACTGTTCAAGTTGTGTTTATTTGTCATATGCAAAGTTAACACGGGGTTAACAGTACAATGAAATGCTTAGGATGAGAAGAACCAATTTGACTCGTGTGAAAAAAATTAATAAACTGACACGTATTGTTTAAATATTGTTTAATCCATGCTCATTCTGCAGATTTTTAAAGTTGATGTGTAAGATGTGAACTTTGGTAAACTCCTCAGTTGATTTGTAAATGTGAACTTTTTGTAAACTCCTCAAAGTCTCCTGCTCAGCAAAAACGTCCTTGTATTCACCACCTTCAAAAAAAACAAAGACACACACGAACTCATTATCTGACTGTTGTGAGCTGAGGACGCTTTTTCGTATCAACATGTTCTTCCTTTATCAGAATACCCTAGCCACATGGACAGCAGACTGTTACAAATCAAATTAAAAAACACCAGCTCCACAAGATTTATCAGAATGTTCTGGTCACATGGACAGAAGACTGTTACAAGCCAAATTAAAAAACACCAGCTCCACAAGAAAAAGAACGCCTCGTACTGATAACGAGAACCTGTGTATGGTATCAGCATGAGAAACCTTATCCTCCCTTCATGATGTGATGTTATTGTGACGCACGAAACATGTATAAAATATGTACTGTCTCTTTAAGTTTCAGTGCTCATTCTGATTTCGTTCAGGGAGCAACTCCTTTCTGCAGAAAGAATAAACCTTGCGCTCCGATTTGAGCTAAAGAGAGATGTCTCTGGTTCTTTTCTTTTTATTAGGAGTTTTTTAAACTTTAAAATAATTACTATTTTTCCACAGTGTTACACTCACTTTTTTTTCCCACCTCTGAAGAGCGGTCACTGTGGCGCACAAAGCACACCCTTGGACAATGTAGTTGTAAAACAACGAATTCCCATACTTGTCTGTTGATGGCAGACTACATTTCCCGACGTCCCTCGGTGCCGTTTGTGATCCGTTGTTTTATTGCTCAGACGTGGCTAGTTCAAGTTGCCATAGCAGAGAGAAGCAGAGTCTTGTTCTCTGCTAGTTGTCATCCTCAAAGCGAACTACTCGGGCCTCCCGTGTAATGTACCTCTACAATGTTCTTATTTTACCCTTTGGTTTTGTTTTCTGTTTTTATAATTTTATCTCAAAGGTGAAATTAGTTGGCTAACGTTTGTTAGCCAGTTAGCTCTCGGGTCGCTGTAGTTGTTTCCACTTGTTGCTAGCCAGGAGGAGCGTCCATCACGAGAGCTCCTCAGGGTTGAAGACACTTTATGTTCGTGTCTTTACGGGCTGTTTGAAGTTACGATGGCAGCTCGGGTGTAGTTTAGTGATGTCACAACTCTGCACAGCAGAAAATGTGCGTTAATCAGATTAACGCTACACCGAATGGTCAGCGTGTCCGCTCCGACGGTTGTCACGTCTGCGCAGTCGGAGGTTTTCATTAGCCTTCTGCGGGATTTGGATCAAACATGGACACATCCAGCGAGTCGGATTCTTACGACAGGATGCGGGGGCGCAGGCCCCGGGGGCGGGAGACCAGGGGATTTGGAAAGATGGCGGCGTGAGCGCCAAAGCTTAAAAAATTTAACAAAACAAAAGGCCAAACGCCACGTTTCATTGAAGGAATTTTCTGGAGTTTGTTGTGAACTCAAGCTGGACTGACTGAGGAGTCTGCGACTGTTGGCAGCCAGCTAAACGGACGTCCCTGAACACATCGTGGTGGGACTGTCCAGAGGTGTAGGAGACGAGAAGGCCGCGGATGATAGCGGCTAGCTAGCAGCGGGACAGCCCATCTGCTGCTGCTGCACCGAGGCTTCGGTGTGTGGGCGACAAGGAGACCACGGCTATCGACGACCAGTGAAGCAGCGGCCTTGAACGCTACATCGTGGGGCAGCCAGCTGCTGCGTCTCGGACCTGGGAGTTTCGGCGACGAGGAGACCGCGGCTGCTGACGGCTAGCGAGGTGAGCGCTACATCGCTGAAAGAGAAAAAACAGCGACCAGGCACAGGAGCTACCATCACCGGGCATAGACGCTGCTGAGGCTAGGCCCAGGAGCTACCACTGTGAGTAATGGCAAAAAATAAGAACAAACAAATCATTCTACTCAACAGATGAAAATTCGAACGATATGGAAGAGATTAAAAGCTCATTGAACTTTATGGGTACAGAGCAGAAAAGACAAGCAGATCAGCTGAACAGCTTGATGGAAGCGTTGGGAGAGATACAGCTGCTGAAAAACCAGGTGATGGCAAGAGACCAAAAGATATCTGAACTGGAAAATAAAGTAGATGGTCTGGAACAATTTATAAAAAACAATGACTTGCTGATTAACGGATTGGAAATCTAACACCGATCCTATGCAGATGCTACTAAAAATGGAAGCATCACTGAAGATTCACCACAGGAGCAACAACTAACTCTGGAACAGCAAGTAGTTCCTTTCTTACAGGACAAGGACATTAAAATCGAACAAAAGGACATTTCAATTTGTCACACATTGCCTAATAAATTAAACAAACACAAACCGACTGTAGTGATCAAGTTCACAAACAGGAAATCAAGAAACAATGTAATAATACAAGCAAAAAAACTGAAAGGAACAAACGTCTACATAAATGAACACTTAAAAAAAATGCAGATATTGCACGTGAAGCAAGGCTGTTAAAAAAACAAAAAAAAATATCATCAACTTGGACCAGAAACGGAAACATTTGGATCAAAGAACAGGAAGGGTCTCATGCTAAAATAATAAAATAACTCAAGGAGCTGGAAAGATTTAAATGAGTCCAGAAATGGACAAACAAACAAGGTAAACGGACAAATTAAAAAAGGTAAACGGATAAGCTAAAAATGGTAAATGACAAATGGACACATACATTGAAATATGACAACATACGAAGACTCGGAATTTAAAATTTACAATATAGATGATGTGATTGATAAAAACTTTTTTCCTGAAATTAAAGAGTGTGAGTATTACAATGAAGAAAAATTCAATGAAATTAAAATGTCTAAAGATGACTTCTCCATTATTCATATTAATAGTAGAAGTATAAACACTAATTTATCTAAAATAACAGATTATTTAAATCAGTTAAACAGAGCTTTCAGTATAATAGCAGTCTCAGAAACATGGCTAAATGAGGAAAATATAAAAAGTGTTAATATTGAAGGGTATGAACTTTATCATGTGAACAGAAACAATAAACGAGGTGGAGGCGTAGCTCAACTTGTGAATAAGGAAATTAAATGTAAAATGATCAATAAATTGTCAGTAGCTGTGGATAACATTATGGAAATGATTACAGCTGAAATATTAAACGAGACTTCCAAAAATATAATGATAAGTTGTGTATATCGATCACCTGATTCAAATATTGAATCATTCACCAATCACATCATGACAATATTGGAAAAAAGTTCTAATCAGCTTTTTTGTGTGGAGATTTTAACATAGACCTGGGAAATAAAACAGACTCAAATAATATCGGAACATTCATAAACCAAATGCACAGTTTAAATCTTTATCCATTGATTTCAAAACCCACAAGAATTACTACCCATAGTGCTTCAATAATTGACAACATTTTTACAAATATAACAAATAAAGAACTTATGGGTGGCATTTTGATCACGGATGTCAGTGACCACCTACCAGTCTTCACTATCTATAAAAAAGATCAATATGATGTGAAAGTAGATAAAATTATGAAAAAAATAATAAACACATCAAAGAAAGCTCTAGATAAACTAAAAGAAGATTTAACAAAACAAACTTGGAAGGATGTATATGTTGATGATGTAAACAAAGCATATGATGTATTTATGAATATTTTAGGAGCTTTGTATGAAAAAAATTGTGTACAAGAAAATTACAGAAAGAAACGTGTTGATGACAAACCGTGGATGACCAAAGGGTTAAGAAATGCTTGTAAAAAAAATAACTACTTATACTCAAACTTTCTGAAATTAAGAACAAACGAAGCAGAACAGAGATATAAAAATTATAAAAATAAATTGTTAGGGATTATAAGAAAGCATAAAAAGAAATATTACAGTGAATTATTAGACCAAAGTAATGGTAATATGAGGGCAACATGGCAAATAATGAACAGTGTTCTGAATAATCATAAAACAAAATCGAGCATTCCACAATATTTTGTAAAAGATGACAAAGACATTTATGACCAAAATGAAATCGCTAATGGATTCAATGAACATTTTGTGAATATTGGCCCAAGTCTGGCAGCAAAAATCCCAAATATAGATAAAAATGTAAACCATATGGTTACAGATCACACAAACAGTTTTTTTCTTGGGGGAACTGATAAAGAAGAAATTATAACTATCGTAAAACATCTTGCAGATAAAAAATCAAAAGACTGGATGGACATGGATATGATGCTTGTAAAGAATATTATGAGTTATGTTATTGAGCCATTTACATATATATGCAATTTATCATTTTCAACAGGGGTATTTCCAAATAACATGAAAATAGCCAAGGTAATACCATTATATAAGAGTGGAGAGAAACGTGTGTTTAATAATTACAGGCCAATATCGTTGTTGCCACAATTTTCGAAGATTTTAGAGAAATTATTTGTCACTAGATTAGATGAATTTATCAATAAGCAAAATATATTAAGTAATAGTCAATATGGGTTCAGATCTAAAAATTCTACGTCAATGGCACTCATGGATTTAATGGAACAGATAACGACTGCTGTGGATAAAAAAAAATATTGTATTAGTATTTATGTTGATCTAAAGAAAGCATTTGATACTATTGATCACAATATTCTTCTCAAAAAACTAAATAAATATGGAATTAGAGGGCATGCATTGCAGTGGGTATCTAGTTATCTAGAAAAAAGGAAACAATTTGTTCAAATAAATGATGTAAAATCTGAATTCTGTAATATTACATGTGGAGTGCCTCAAGGCTCTATACTTGGACCTAAGCTATTTATTTTATATGTGAATGACCTGGTAAATGTGTCTGGATTTTTTAAATGTATTTTGTTTGCAGATGATACTACTTTTCTTTGTGTGGGTGAAAATGTTGTGCAAATGCTGAAGATGGCACAAACAGAATTTGTGAAAATACAAAATTGGTTTCAACTAAACAAATTATCTTTAAATGTTGATAAAACAAATTATATGATTTTTAGTAATAACAAGAAAGTGCTTGATACTCCATTTAGAGTCGATGGAATTGAAATTAATAGAGTCAATGAGGTGAAATTTCTGGGTGTCATCATTGATGAAAAACTAACATGGAGATCTCACGTAAAAAACTTAAGAACTAAAATAGCTAAATCGATTGCAGTAATGTACAAAGTTAGAGAGTTATTCAATGATAAAGCAATGTTTCTATTGTATAATGCCATTATTGTTCCACATTTAATTTACTGTATTGAAGTCTGGGGTAAAGCATGTAAAACAATTACAATTCCAATTTTTATTTTACAGAAAAGAGCCATAAGAATTATTACCAGAAAAGATTATAACCATTCGTCAAATATATTGTTTCTTCATCTAAAGTTATTAAAATTTTATGACTTGGTTGATTACAATATCTTACTGTTTATGTACGGGGCCAACAAAAACATACTACCTACTAACATTCAAGGGAAATTTGTTAAAAGAGAAAGTAATTATTATCTTAAGGGGATGGAGATGTTTGTGAAGCCGTGGTGTCGCACCAGTCTGAAGATGCGATCCACTAGATCTCAGGGTATTAGATTGTGGAATGATCTGGAGGTTGATATTAAAAAAGCCAAAACTATGTACATATTCAAGAAGATGATAAAAATTTGTTTTTTAAAAAAATATTAAGTATAATTTGAGTTCATAAAAATTGTTTACAGTTGATCTTATATTTTAGCTGTTTTTTTTTCATTATTTTTTATCTTTTTATTTTTTTATTAATTCATCTTGCTTTTGTGTAGTAATTTTGTTTGGAATATATTTTGGGGACAAGGGGCAGATATTATAAGAACTCATTCTTCTTCTGCTGCCTTTCATTTTATTTCTGTGATTGTATATCTTTTTTCTTTTCTTTAAATTGTATTATATTTGTTGTTTGGATGAAATGAAATGAATAAATAAACCATACATACATACATACTTCCCGCAGACCTGGCCGGGACAGAGGCGGTGGGGGCTGCAGAGACGATGACCGAGCTGCGGACATATCCGACAAATCAGCACTCTGGCAAACACCTTACAGGTAGAGAGACATCACAAAACTTTAAACAACCAAATGAT
>NC_056509.1:20977247-20979824 GCF_014905685.2 Nematolebias whitei
TTAATTATTTTGTGGTTTATGACTCATGCTTACAGAGCATGAATTTCCCTGCATGTGTTTCGTGTGTAAAGAATCGCAGTATGTGCTGATCAAATGTCTCGGTGTCAGGACACCAGCAGGAACTTGTCCAAGGTGGACAGAATGCTGGGTCAGTACCGAGAGCATGCAGATGATCAGGCTGATGCCATGGCAGTGGTGAGACACGTTTTTATTATTATTATTATTATTATTATTATTATTATTATTATTGCCTTTTATTGCAGGTGAAATGTTTTTTTTTTCTGTGTCTCTGTCTGTTAGCAAAATATAGCTTGTTCCAGTGGATAGATTGTAATGAAACTCAAAAAAACAATCATTTGTACTGTGCATCTACATCTGATTAACTTTTGGAGTCAGCAGTATTCAAGATGGCCACCACAGCTTATTGATTTTAGCCAACACAAAAATGGCTTTAACTCTGGCAGTTTCACAGACATTGAGCTAAAGTTTGGTGTGGTAGTAGCTGACAGTCATCCTCAACACATAATCTGAGAGCTAACATCTCGTGATATCTTGCATGAGACACATTGTCATGAACAGTGTTTGACCAAAGCAGTTATAACTCGATCCTTTCACATCGTACAGAGATCTTAGTTTAAAACATGAACAGACGAGGCAGCGTGCTGTCCTTTATAAAAAGCTTGGGCTTCAATTAGCTAAAGACTGTCTCACTGAGCTGAGAGCAGCTGATAAGCAGTAAACTTGATGGAGCCTCCAGATTGTCTTGCAGCTTTACAGGACTCCTCCGTTTCCTTGTGAGAGCTGCAGAACGAGGCGGACGTGCTGCTTGAATTTGGAACATTTTCTAAAGATAAATGAGACAACGTTCCTTTAACAATAACCACGGTCGTTGTTGGCACCTCCACCTCGCCACCACTGGCCCATCAGACGGCGTGTTCTTGACTCGTTGATCACTTGGTGGAAAACAGATTTTAATGAGATAGGAGCTAAAATGTATTTATTTTCCTGCAATGTTTCTGCAATTATAGTTTTTTTCCTCAACAGGTGCAGCTCTGAGTTAGTGCCTGCACATATCTGATTATTTAGTTCAACTATTGGCTCGACGTGTCTTTAGGAAGACACTGAACCCCCACTTTGCTCGCTGGTTAGTGCTGAATGTTTGAGGTGTTTGTCATCAGACGTCATAAATCCACACCTTTTGTTTTGTACCGCTGGCATTTTGTGAGCAATAACAAATCATTTTAGTGCAGTAAGGCTGTTTGTGCGTTTATGAAGCATTCACACTACTGTGATCCAGTTTTCTTCTGTACATTTTTTGGGCGCGATTCTCGTCCCGCAGTTTTCAACTTATTTCAACAAATCATGAATCAAAACGTTCATCACTTTCAGGACAATCCTGCTATGACTTTTGGTATTGGTGCAACTTTAGCTTTTTGAAATATTTAGCCTTTTCTGCCACTTTTTTTTTTCCTCATAGAAAATGAATTGAGTTCATTTTACTTCCTTCAAATGTTTATATCTGTTTACAACATTTTACTGTTCCTTTCACATTTTGTTCTGGTTCAGCTTCTTTCAGCTTCCTTCTGCAAATTTAAACTTTTTTTCAGCTATTTTCAGCTCATTTCAGCTGTTTTGTGCCCCTTTCAGATTTTTTCTAACTACCGGAACAGTACAACCTTTTTGTGCTCCTTCTCACTTCTTTCTGCTAATTTCAGCTTGTTGTGCTCCTTTAAGCTTATTTCTGCTAGTTTCAGCTTTTTCCTACTAATTCAGCTACTATTTAGCATTTTAATGCTAATTTAAGCTTTTTCAGCTAATTCCACATTTTTTGCACTCAATTCTACTTTTTTCAGACTAATTCAGCAAAAATGTGCTCTCACCCCTTCTTGTAATTTTAGCTTCTTTCTACATTTTAAACTATTTTTCTGCTGTTTTCTTTTGCTAATTTCAGATTTTTTCAAATTTCTACTTTTTTGTGCTCTTTTCTGCTTTTTTAAGCAAATATGTTCTTTCTGCTTTCTTTTTAAATCTCAGCTTGTTCTACCTCTTCAGCTGCTTTTTTGTAGCATTTTTAGCTAATTTCAACTGTTTTCAGATTAATTCAAGTTTTTCGTGATAATTTCTGCTAATTTTAGCTTGTTGTGCTCATTTCAGCCTTTTCTGCTACTTCAACTACTTTTAGCTGTTTTTTAAGCTAAATTTAGCTTTTCCAGCTGATTCCAATTTTTTTTTTTAGCTCATGTCATCTCCTTCCACTTCTTTCTGGCAGTTTAAGCATCTTTCAGCTTTTTCATCTACTTTTCAGCTATTCTTTTGCTAATTCCAGCATTTTAGCTGAATTCCTAATTTTTGTGCTCATCTCTGCTTATTTATCCGTTTTCTTTTGCTAACTTAGGCTTGTTCTTCCATTTCAGCTACATTTCAGCTGTTTTTCAGCAAGTTCAGCAATGAGCGTTCATACTGCATTTTTGCAGGAAATGCAATTTCTCTAGTTTATCTTACATTAGTTTTGTATTATTATTATTGTTGGTGTTGTTGTTGTTGTTGTTGTTGTTGTTGTTGTTGTTGTTGTTGTTG
>NC_056509.1:20979834-20980406 GCF_014905685.2 Nematolebias whitei
TTGTTGTTGTTGTTGTTGTTGTTGTTGTTGTTGTTGTTGTTGTTGTTATTTTTACTATATTTTCTGCTGCACTTGTTTATCATATTCTCATCTGAAGGGATTTCATTTGGTTTAGTATGTTTGGTCCACCCAGTTCTGTTTTTGCTTTCTGGTCCCAGTTTATTTTTTTCCAGTCATGTTTTTATTCCATGTTTTTCCTGCATTAGCTCCGAGGGAACTTAGAGGAGTCAATCAGTCAGCTGCAGACCCAGAGGCTGAGCAGAACCAATGGGCTTCACAGTGTCTCTGCTTCTACCTTACACACCAGTGACCTGGAACCCTCAGGATCAGGTATGGAAACTAAAAGATGCAATAAGCAGTTCTTTTCAGTCTGCTGTCTTGTTACTTTCTGCAGTTTTTGTTTGGTTTGACGTTAAGAAGCTCGCCGTCTTCTGAAAACCATTCCTTTGGGATTTCAGAGGGCCAGCGCTTCTATCCTACGTCTCCACTCAGGGATTACCCAGGCTCTCCGAGGAGGAGGAGAAGGTCTCAGTCTGCCAATGTTCACTTCAAGGATCGCAGTGGGACAGGAG
>NC_056509.1:20980506-20994756 GCF_014905685.2 Nematolebias whitei
ACAGTATTATTATTATTATTATTAGTGTGGTTGTTGTTATCTGGTAGGAATATTGTGTGCAGATTTACTAAGGAAGTTTATGGGCGTTACACTCACTCACTTTTTTTTCCCACCTCCTCTGAACAGCGGTCACTGTGGCGCACAAAGCACACCCTTGGACAATGTAGTTGTAAAACAACGAATTCCAATACTTGTCTGTTGATGGCAGACTACATTTCCCGGCGTCCCTCGGTGCCGTTTGTGATCCGTTGTTTTATTGCTCAGACGCGGCTAGTTCAAGTTGCCATAGCAGAGAGAAGCAGAGTCTTGTTCTCTGCTAGTTGTCATCCTCAAAGCGAACTACTCGGGCCTCCCGTGTAATGTACCTCTACAATGTTCTTTTTTTACCCTTTGGTTTTGTTTTCTGTTTTTATAATTTTATCTCAAAGGTGAAATTAGTTGGCTAACGTTTGTTAGCCAGTTAGCTCTCGGGTCGCTGTAGTTGTTTCCACTTGTTGCTAGCCAGGAGGAGCGTCCATCACGAGAGCTCCTCAGGGTTGAAGACACTTTATGTTCGTGTCTTTACGGGCTGTTTGAAGTTACGATGGCAGCTCGGGTGTAGTTTAGTGATGTCACAACTCTGCACAGCAGAAAATGTGCGTTAATCAGATTAACGCTACACCGAATGTTCAGCGTGTCCGCTCCGACGGTTGTCACGTCTGCGCAGTCGGAGGTTTTCATTAGCCTTCTGCGGGATTTGGATCAAACATGGACACATCCAGCGAGTCGGATTCTTACGACAGGATGCGGGGGCGCAGGCCCCGGGGGCGGGAGACTTCCCGCAGACCTGGCCGGGACAGAGGCGGTGGGGGCTGCAGAGACGATGACCGAGCTGCGGACATATCCGACAAAATCAGCACTCTGGCAAACACCTTACAGGTAGAGAGACATCACAAAACTTTAAACAACCAAATGATCCTGGAAACCATAACAGATTGTCTACATTTTAAAGGTAATGTTTTAAAAGTGCTTGAATTTGAGATAAAAGAGCATGGAAGTGAAATGATATGTGGCTATCAGATTAATAGTTTACTTTTAGGGTAAAATTGTTTTTAGCTTTAATTAATGCCTGAAAATATTCATTTTAATTTAGAATTCTTTAAATATATTCACAGCCTCAACATTGAGAAGTTGAGACTTTGTGTAAAATGTAAAAGCAGAATGCAGTGATTGGCACATCACATAAAGCCATATTTTATTCAGTTCAGTTTATTTATGTAGCGCCAAGTCACAACAGAAGTCGTCTCGGGGCGCTGAACAGAAACATTCATATTTAAAAATAATAATTTAACACTATTTATCTGAGGAGCAGACTGCTTTGAGTTTAACGCCATCGCAGAACTCTCATCTTGAGCAAGCATGAAGGAGACGGTGTTATCATAATTTATCATAATGTCACAATTTATCATAGTAAACATAAAAAAATAGATAAGAAATTGTTATTTTAATCCTAAGTTAAAAAAAATGAGGTAATTTTGAATTTGACGTTTTTTAATGTATTTTTTCTTCTTTCAGCTGCTCTCCTCTTCAGGGGTCAGGGGTCACCACAGTGAACTAACTCGCAGGAAGACTTGGCGAGTGTTTTTCTGCCGGATGTCCTTCCTGACACAACCACAGACACTGAGCTACCACAGCTCTCTGTGTGGAGCAGAGAGCTGCTGTCTAGAGCATCAGAGAGAGCAGATGGTGGCGGTTAAGGGCCTTGCTCAAGGGCCCAAAGTGGGGCAAATGAGGTTGGAGGCAGTTGTGGGTGCTTCACCTTTCTTAGCTCGGGGTCAGTGCTGGGGTCTTGTGATCCTGAGGCTGCAGGCTCGAGCTCAGGTTGTGTCAGGAAGGTCATCTGGCGTAAAACAATCTTTCATGTGAGTTTGCTCACTGTAGCGACTGGCCACCCTTGAAGAAGGGAGCAGCCGGAGCTAACCAGTGTTGTGCAATCCATCTTTGTGCAGCAAGATTTTATTATTTGTGTCTAGAAAAGTTTGACATTTGTACCTGTATTACAGAAAATACAGAAGTCTCAAGTATTCATTTAAAACTGTTTGAATTTGACTCAGTTAATTATTTTGTGGTTTATGACTCATGCTTACAGAGCATGAATTTCCCTGCATGTGTTTCGTGTGTAAAGAATCGCAGTATGTGCTGATCAAATGTCTCGGTGTCAGGACACCAGCAGGAACTTGTCCAAGGTGGACAGAATGCTGGGTCAGTACCGAGAGCATGCAGATGATCAGGCTGAAGCCATGGCAGTGGTGAGACACGTTTTTATTATTATTATTATTATTATTGCCTTTTATTGCAGGTGAAATGTTTTTTTTTCTGTGTCTCTGTCTGTTAGCAAAATATAGCTTGTTCCAGTGGATAGATTGTAATGAAACTCTCAAAAAAACAATCATTTGTACTGTGCATCTACATCTGATTAACTTTTGGAGTCAGCAGTATTCAAGATGGCCACCACAGCTTACTGATTTTAGCCAACACAAAAATGGCTTTAACTCTGGCAGTTTCACAGACATTGAGCTAAAGTTTGGTGTGGTAGTAGCTGACAGTCATCCTCAACACATAATCTGAGAGCTAACATCTCGTGATATCTTGCATGAGACACATTATCATGAACAGTGTTTGACCAAAGCAGTTATAACTCGATCCTTTCACATCGTACAGAGATCTTAGTTTAAAACATGAACAGACGAGGCAGCGTGCTGTCCTTTATAAAAAGCTTGGGCTTCAATTAGCTAAAGACTGTCTCACTGAGCTGAGAGCAGCTGATAAGCAGTAAACTTGATGGAGCCTCCAGATTGTCTTGCAGCTTTACAGGACTCCTCCGTTTCCTTGTGAGAGCTGCAGAAGGAGGCGGACGTGCTGCTTGAATTTGGAACATTTTCTAAAGATAAATGAGACAACGTTCCTTTAACAATAACCACGGTCGTTGTTGGCACCTCCACCTCGCCACCACTGGCCCATCAGACGGCGTGTTCTTGACTCGTTGATCACTTGGTGGAAAACAGATTTTAATGAGATAGGAGCTAAAATGTATTTATTTTCCTGCAATGTTTCTGCAATTATAGTTTTTTTCCTCAACAGGTGCAGCTCTGAGTTAGTGCCTGCACATATCTGATTATTTAGTTCAACTATTGGCTCGACGTGTCTTTAGGAAGACACTGAACCCCCACTTTGCTCGCTGGTTAGTGCTGAATGTTTGAGGTGTTTGTCATCAGACGTCATAAATCCACACCTTTTGTTTTGTACCGCTGCCATTTTGTGAGCAATAACAAATCATTTTAGTGCAGTAAGGCTGTTTGTGCGTTTATGAAGCATTCACACTACTGTGATCCAGTTTTCTTCTGTACATTTTTTGGGCGCGATTCTCATCCCGCAGTTTTCAACTTATTTCAACAAATCATGAATCAGAACGTTCATCACTTTCAGGACAATCCTGCTATGACTTTTGGTATTGGTGCAACTTTAGCTTTTTGAAATATTTAGCCTTTTCTGCCATTTTTTTTTTCCTCATAGAAAATGAATTGAGTTCATTTTACTTCCTTCAAATGTTTATATCTGTTTACAACATTTTACTGTTCCTTTCACATTTTGTTCTGGTTCAGCTTCTTTCAGCTTCCTTCTGCAAATTTAAACTTTTTTTCAGCTATTTTCAGCTCATTTCAGCTGTTTTGTGCCCCTTTCAGATTTTTTCTAACTACCGGAACAGTACAACATTTTTGTGCTCCTTCTCACTTCTTTCTGCTAATTTCAGCTTGTTGTGCTCCTTTAAGCTTATTTCTGCTAGTTTCAGCTTTTTCCTACTAATTCAGCTACTATTTAGCATTTTAATGCTAATTTAAGCTTTTTCAGCTAATTCCACATTTTTTGCACTCAATTCTACTTTTTTCAGACTAATTCAGCAAAAATGTGCTCTCACCCCTTCTTGTAATTTTAGCTTCTTTCTACATTTTAAACTATTTTTCTGCTGTTTTCTTTTGCTAATTTCAGATTTTTTCAAATTTCTACTTTTTTGTGCTCTTTTCTGCTTTTTTAAGCAAACATGTTCTTTCTGCTTTCTTTTTAAATCTCAGCTTGTTCTACCTCTTCAGCTACTTTTTTGTAGCATTTTTAGCTAATTTCAACTGTTTTCAGATTAATTCAAGTTTTTCGTGGTAATTTCTGCTAATTTTAGCTTGTTGTGCTCATTTCAGCCTTTTCTGCTACTTCAACTACTTTTAGCTGTTTTTAAGCTAAATTTAGCTTTTCCAGCTGATTCCACAATTTTTTTAGCTCATGTCATCTCCTTCCACTTCTTTCTGGCAGTTTAAGCATCTTTCAGCTTTTTCATCTACTTTTCAGCTATTCTTTTGCTAATTCCAGCATTTTAGCTGAATTCCTAATTTTTGTGCTCATCTCTGCTTATTTATCCGTTTTCTTTTGCTAACTTAGGCTTGTTCTTCCATTTCAGCTACATTTCAGCTGTTTTTCAGCAAGTTCAGCAATGAGCGTTCATACTGCATTTTTGCAGGAAATGCAATTTCTCTAGTTTATCTTACATTAGTTTTGTATTATTATTATTGTTGGTGTTGTTGTTGTTGTTGTTGTTGTTGTTGTTGTTGTTGTTGTTGTTATTTTTACTATATTTTCTGCTGCACTTGTTTATCATATTCTCATCTGAAGGGATTTCATTTGGTTTAGTATGTTTGGTCCACCCAGTTCTGTTTTTGCTTTCTGGTCCCAGTTTATTTTTTTCCAGTCATGTTTTTATTCCATGTTTTTCCTGCATTAGCTCCGGGGGAACTTAGAGGAGTCAATCAGTCAGCTGCAGACCCAGAGGCTGAGCAGAACCAATGGGCTTCACAGTGTCTCTGCTTCTACCTTACACACCAGTGACCTGGAACCCTCAGGATCAGGTATGGAAACTAAAAGATGCAATAAGCAGTTCTTTTCAGTCTTCTGTCTTGTTACTTTCTGCAGTTTTTGTTTGGTTTGACGTTAAGAAGCTCGCCGTCTTCTGAAAACCATTCCTTTGGGATTTCAGAGGGCCAGCGCTTCTATCCTACGTCTCCACTCAGGGATTACCCAGGCTCTCCGAGGAGGAGGAGAAGGTCTCAGTCTGCCAATGTTCACTTCAAGGATCGCAGTGGGACAGGAGAGGATGTGAGAAATATCAGACAATTACCAGTCACACTTCTTACTGTTTGTAGTTTTACAAAGTGGCCACAAGAGGGCAGACTGAGTCAGTAACATGAATTAAATTGATGCTGGACAAGCATAAACAATGATTGTTTGTTTTTTAAAGAACAAAAAATTCATGTTGATTTTTTTTCCATCCTCAGCTTCTTCAGTGTGTGTGAAGTGACGGTTGCAGACATGTGAGACGATGATGCTTCATGTTGTGTTTTCAGTAACTGTGGCTTTGTGGCTGTCTCACGTAGATTCACACACTGCACCAAACCCTGCGGGATCTGCGCTGTGACCAGCAGAGGCTCTCAGATGACCTGGATAGAGAAATCCTCAGGAGAAACCGGTATTTTCTGCTACTAACTCAGCACAGCAGAAACTGGTTACGCCACCAGACACTAAACTACATGGCTTTAGAAAAGACTCAAGAAATATGTTGTATCAAGAAGCACAGTTCAGTCATTAGTTGAAGATATCGCTCATTTCTTGTTGCCACATTTACAAAGCTCGTCTGAATCGTGTCTGTGAAATGGCCTTCTCATTTGTATTTAGTTAACTTGCCTTGAAGTCTTTAATGATTGCTCATTAAAACAGCCTCTTTCGAAAAACTAATTTTACACATTAACAAGACTAATCAACATTTGAGGCTGTTTATTAAAAAAAAAATCACTAAATGACTCCATAATTAAATCAACTAGTAGAATTTGTATGTTTGTATAAGGCTTTACTAAATCAGTACATGCTGGTTTAGTAGCCCACACTAGGTGCTAAGGACTTTAATACAATCTTGTGTTGTTAAAGTCTCTGTAGATTTCAGAGCAGTGAAGAATACTGAAGAGTTAGTTTTTTACCCGCTCAGCTTAAGGTTTGGCACCGTCTTTGCAAATAAGTCAGAGTCAGTTTCTTTATTGTCATTCGCACCTCATGTGGTACATGTGGTGGAGCGAAATTATGTACACGGGGTCCCAGTTACATCCAACAATAAAATGTATAAGAAAAACAGTAATAACATCTAAGATATGAACTAAGGATCAAATAAATATACACTAAGCACTCATAACATAAAACATTGAACATCAGCACAAACATGAACATGAGTCTGAGCAGATGTGCACGCATGAACACATCAACATTGAAACAGATCAGCAGCAACATGAAACAGATCAGCAGCAACATGATATGGTTTTTCACAGTGATTATTCCTCAGGCGGCTGAGGCGAGCTGGTCTGGGAAGCTCAGTCCTCACCTCCTTCTACAGGTGTGCAGTGGAGAACATCCTGTGCTCGAGCATCAACGTGTGGCATGGAGGCTGCACAGCTGCAGAAAGAAAAGCTTTGCAGAGAGTGGTGAAGGCTGCACAGAAGTCTGTCGGAATCAGCGTCCCCACCATCACAGACATCTACACCTCCAGATGCAGGAAGAGGGCCACCTGCATCATGAAGGACCCCACTCACCCAGCACACACACTTTTTGCCCCACTCCCCTCAGGAAGGAGGTTGAGGAGCATTAAGTGTAGAACCACTAGACTGAGGAACAGCTTCTACCCTGAGGCTGTTAGACTCATGAATCTCTAACTAGAAGTAGAGTCTCTGATGAGCTTTCTTGATCAGGCTGGTGGTGTTGTTGCTCCAGCTGAGGTTGTCATTCATGTGTACACCCAAGTACTTGTAGCTGGAGACCACTTCCACCGCAGATCCTCTTATGTTCAGGGGGGTGTAAATGTTTTTGTTCCTTCTGAAGTCCACAATCATCTCCTTTGTCTTCTTCACATTGATGTGAAGGTTATTCTCTTTGCACCAGCTCTCCAGGTGTTCCACCTCTTGCCTGTAACTGGACTCATCATTGTTTGTGATGCATCCCACCACCGCTGTATCATCTGCAAACTTTACAATGTGATAGCCTGGATGGGTAGCTGCACAATCATACGTGAGCAGAGTAAACAGGA
Organism: Nematolebias whitei; assembly: GCF_014905685.2. Taxonomy (NCBI): domain Eukaryota; kingdom Metazoa; phylum Chordata; class Actinopteri; order Cyprinodontiformes; family Rivulidae; genus Nematolebias; species Nematolebias whitei. Next base: position 20,987,654 of record NC_056509.1, read on the forward strand.
GGGGGCTCAACACACATCCCTGAGGAGAGCCAGTGCTGAGGGTTATGGTGGAGGAGGAGAGGTTGTGGATCCTCACTGACTGTGGTCTGTTTGTTAAAAAGTCTAGTACCCAGTTGCAGATGGAGGGGCTTAGTCCTAGTGTGGATAGTTTGTCCATCAGGGTTTGGGGGATCATGGTGTTGAAGGCGAATGTGAAGTGCACAAAGAGCATACGGACGTAAGAGTTTTTCTGCTCCAGGTGGTTGAGCGCAGTGTGGACCACAGAGGAGATGGCATCCTCTGTTGATCGGTTCTCACGGTATGCATACTGATGAGGGTCCTTGTTGATGTTGATGGTTGTTTTGATGTGAGTCATGACCAGTTTTTCAAAGCATTTAGCGACTATCGGGGTGAGGGCCACTGGCCGATAGTCATTCTATATTTTATATTCAACATATTTTAATATATATATATAGAGAGAGAGCTGCTGCCTCTCAGCAAGCAGGTCCTTGGTTCAAACCCGTCCAGAGGCATTTCTAGGTGGAGTTTGCATGTTCTCTCCGTGCATGCGTGGGTTTTTTCCGGGTACTCCAGTTTCCTCCCACAGACCAAACACATGCATGTTAGGCTGATTGGTAACTCTAAATTGTCCCTAGGTGTGAGTGAGAGAGTGAATGGTTGTTTGTCTCTATGTGGCCCTGCAATGCAATGGCAGCCCCCAATAAAGAAACCCTTATTGGGTGTAGAATAATTGGTGGCTTCCATGCATTTGCATGGGAGGCTTTCCTATGCAATGCAATGACAGCCCCCAATAATAATGTTTTTTTAAATATAGAAAATAACAGTCTATTTTTAAAATTTACTGCTTAAAAAACAATAACATAAACAGTGTAGTTCTAATTAAACAGTATCAATGTCCCAAATCTTTAGAACGTGGGGGCGGGGCTTAGTTACAGCGGAAGTCTGAGTGAGTGATGTCACTTTGAGCTTTTTTTTTTCTTTCTTTGAGGTTTGTATTAGTGTAATGGTACAGAAAGTCTGATATCAGTGATGATGTCACAAAGTTGTATACAGAAAGTCTGTCATCAGTGATGATGTCACAAAGTTGTATACAGAAAGTATGTCATCAGTGATGATGTCACAAAGTTGTATACAGAAAGTCTGTCATCAGTGATGATGTCACAAAGTTGTATACAGAAAGTCTGACATCAGTGATGATTTCACACTGAATTTTTTCGCATCCGAAACGCTCGTCCAACTGGTAAAAGAGGGAGAATTTCCTGCAGCAGACTGAGATTTCAGGTTCAGCAGATTCTCAACGAAGCGAGCAATATTTGCTGCAGCAGTTCTGCTGAAGTCTGCACCAAGCAAGTGATGGCAAAAACTAACCAGGAATGTGAGGAGCTTGTCTCCAGTTTCGAAGAAAATGCTTCGGGAGTTCAAAAAGAACCTTGAAGACGCTCGCAGAAAGTTCGAAGATGAAAAGTTGGACTTTCAGAGAGAAAAACGAAAGTTCAATCTGCAAATCAAAGAACTGGAAGACGCAAAAATAAACCAGGCAGCCAACAAAAATAATCCAAAAACGGCTAGAAAAAACAGAACGGAGGAATTTAAACCAGACTCCAAGAATGAAAGTTCGAAGTCGTTTGAGGAGAAAAGGCTTCATTTAACAGTGTCTCCGAGAAACATGGAAGCAGCTAATAGTGAAATGAGTGAGTCACAAAAATGTGTAAACACAGACAAGCAACAACTGGAGCAGCTTGTGCTCAGTTTCCAGAAGGAAAAATCAGATTTCAGAGAGTGCCAGATGAAGACAAAGAGGGAACAAACTGCCTTGGCTAAGTCTCAAAAAGTCCTCGAAAAGGACACGCAGGACCTGAAGGAATTTAAACTTTGTTTGAAAATGAAAAATCAAAAGTTGATTGCGTCTCAGAAGCGTGCCGAAGAGGACAAAGCTGAACTGATGGATTTCCGGAAATTCTTGACTGAAAAACAGAAAACTCTGCAAGAGACTTCGCTCAGTTTAGAACTGAAAAAAATGAGGTTGGAGAATGATCAGAATAAATTAGAAACGGACAAACAGAAGTTACTGGAAGATCAAAGAAAAATAGAACCAGACAAACACAAGATACTGGCAGATCAAAGAAAAATAGAACTGGACAAACAGAAGTTACTGGCAGATAAGAAAAAAGCAGACCACAGACAAGCTGAACTTGCTGAGTTACGCGAAGACCTCAACAAGAAAATGAACTCTCTGAAAGTCTTAAGAGCCAGCTTGGAAACTGAACAAGAAGCGTTACGTGAGTCTGAAAGGATCGTAGAGGAGGACAAAGCTGAACTGCTGGCGTTCCGGTAAGATGGCGCCCGTGTACATGGCCTGCAATCTACCTCTGACGATACTGTTTGGATTATTTTTGCTTTTTTCGCTTTTTGTCTGGGATATCAACTCGCTGCTTGTGTATGACCGACAACAGCTCCTCGATCTTCGATTGTCTGTTTCTGCTGTCGCTGATTCTGACCATTTTGATCGTGACTTGGGACCCCCCCCCCTCTTCCACCCCTTCTGGCAGACAGGCCTGCTTGTTTACGCTGGGCCCCAAGCCTGCCTTCTCGGAGATATCGATCCAGACGCCGGGGTAAACGTGCCGGCCGGCTGGTAAAACTCAAAGCTCTGCGTGGTCAACGTTTCCACAGCCAGCTTCCTACGTGCCCGGACCAGGGAAAATATGGGTGTTGTCTACCGGCCCGGCGCTTGGACCGTCCTGGAGGCGCTGTTTTTGAAAATCTGCAACAGTTGGCGCGCACCACCCCCACCATGGCTGGTTCTGTGTCGAACCAGATCAGGACGTGCCTCATCAACACAAGGTCTGTTGCCAACAAGACTTTTATTCTAAATGACTTTTTTAAAGACGAGGGACTAGATTTTCTTTTTCTCACGGAATCCTGGTTGCCTTTGGGTGATTCAAGCGCCTTGGTGGAACTTTTACCTCCGGACTGTCTGTGTTTTAATGCCCCGCGGCCATCAGGCCGGTGGGGTGGTGGAATATTAACTGTATTTAAATCAAACTTTTCCTGTAAACACTTGTCCACCCTCATGCCCTGCTCCAGTTTTGAGCTGAGTGCTTTTGAACTCGGACATTCCCCGCCCGTTCTGTGCGTGATTGTTTATCGCCCCCCTCGTTCCAAGGACTTCATAAGTGAATTCTCTGATTTTCTGGCTTGCATCACACCAAGATATGATCACTTTATTATCGTTGGTGACTTTAATATTCACGTCTGTTGTCAGGAGAAGCCGTTAGTGAAGGACTTCCTTGATTTGTTGGACTCATTTAATTTAACCCAACATGTAAATGCTCCCACCCAACAACACGGTCACACTCTGGATCTCATTTTAACACGTGATGTCTCTGTTTGTAATTTGGTAATCGGTGACAACGTTCTCTCAGACCACATGCCTGTCTTGTTTGAAATCATCCCGCCTTGTCCTACTGCTAAGTCATGTGATTCTGCACGTACTTCACGCACCATTAACCGTTTCACTGCTGCACGTTTTACTGAAACTTTTAGCTCTGAGAGGATCGATCAGCTCTCAGTGTCTCTCTCCACCGAGGAGCTAACCTCTCAGCTTAACTCCGTTTGCTTAAATATTCTGGACCGTGTTGCTCCCGTTAAAACCAGGAAAACAAAACTTTTATCAGAACCATGGCTTAATGACGTCACTCAAGCCGTTAGACAGCAGTGTAGGAGAGCAGAACGCAGGTGGAGGAAAGACAGGCTGCAGGTTTCTTTTCAAATCCTAAAGGAGAGTTGGCGTCATTATCAGAAGGCAGTTAAAGCCGCCAAATCGAAGTTCTTTTCTGCGATAATTGCCTCAAACTCCCACAACCCCCGAGCCCTTTTTTCCACTCTGAACTCAGTTCTACACCTCAGTGAACCTTCACCTCTAGAAGCCTCAACTGAGCTGTGTGAAAACTTCCTCCATTTCTTTTCTGAAAAAGTTGCAAACACCCGGGCACTCATTTCTCCACCTGCTCATGATCCGTCCATCCCATCTCATTGTGTTGCTGTTCTTGACCACTTTGAGCCCATCTCTCTGTCTTCCCTGGAGCAGGTCATGTGTGGCATGAAGCCATCTGGCTCCCCTTTTGATGTTGTCCCCCCTCGACTCCTTGTATTATGAAATTCTTTATCAAAAGGGCTCGTGAAACGGTCGGCACATATTCAGACAAGATGGAAAAAATGAAACACCAGAGGCTGTCACTGCTAGGAGTAATTAGTGTCATTTATTAACCTGCCACAGAAAACAGCCAAGCAAAAAAAACATGTACACTCTTAACACACAGATTGATATGAAATAACTTCTCACCGTGACACTGGCCGGGAAGTCGTTTTCGACCCAGGTAAAGAAGAATCACATCAAAATGGCGCATGGCACCAGCGCGTGCTGATCCATCACAGGACTTCCAACTCTCTGTTGTTTGATACATTTCTTATATACCTTCTTCCCTGACCGGATCGCGTGAGAGCAGATCAAAGCAAGTTTTGATGGTTGCCAGGAGGACAGATTTAATTAAATCTGTTTTTCCTTCATCAAAGCAGTCTGTGCAACAGAGCGATGGTTTCACAAAAAACATGTCCTTCAAAACCTGGGTCACTGTAACCTGAAGATTGGGCCCGATCTTCTGGCTAGAGCATCCCCAGAGAACTTTAATTACTCCAAAACACATCTGCAGCACAGGAATGACTGAATAAGCAGATAAGCTGCATCAAAAGTGAGTATAAGTGTGTTTAAATAAGTGTAATATAGGTATAGATTGACATAAAAGCATTAAAATAATCATTTCTATATCACTCCTGAAGGAGCTTTTTCCTGTTCTGGGCCCTCCTGTTCTTGGCATTGTGAACAGCAGCTTAGCCTCAGGTGTGGTGCCAATAACTTTTAAACATGCTGCTGTCCAACCTCTCCTGAAAAAACCTAGCCTTGACCCCTCAGTCATGTCCAACTTCCGGCCTGTCTCCAGACTCCCATTTGTCGCTAAACTACTGGAAAAAATAGTGGAGTCCCAGCTGAAATGCTTTCTAGAGGATAATGCCATCTTAGAGCTATTCCAGTCTGGCTTTAAACCTCTCCACAGCACTGAAACTGCTCTTCTCAAGGTTTTTAACGACATTCTCCTATTCACAGACGCTGGTGATTCTGTGTTCCTTCTCTTACTGGACCTCACATCTGCCTTTGATACAATCGACCACGAGATCCTCATTGCGAGGTTAGAGCAGTGGGTGGGCATCACTGGGTCAGCCCTCGAATGGTTTAGATCTTACCTCGCTGACAGGTCCTTTTGTGTCTCCATCAAAGATTTTAGTTCAGCCTCGGCAGCGCTTAAATGGGGGGTACCGCAAGGTTCCATCCTTGGTCCTCTTTTATTTTCTTTATACCTGCTGCCACTAGGTGCTATTTTCAGGAAACATAACATACCTTTTCATTTCTACGCCGACGACTGCCAAATCTACTTCCCCCTCAGACTCAACGGTACTCGCTCTATTCAACTGTTACTGGACTGCCTGGCTGACATCAGAGATTGGATGGCTTTAAATTTCTTGAGTTTCAATGAGAAGAAATCTGAAGTTATGCTGTTTCCTCCCAATGACACAATCACCAACCACTGCATCGACCTATCCGTTCTGTCACCGTTAGTGAAACAAAGAGTCACTAATCTAGGAGTGATACTTGACCCTTCTCTGAAACTCAACAGTCATGTAAATATGATTGTTAAATCCTGCTTTTTCCAGCTGAGGCGACTGTCTAAGCTGAAGCCCATATTGTCCAGAAATAACCTGGAGACAGTAATTCATGCATTCATTACATCCAGGCTCGACTATTGCAACTCACTCCTTTTTGGTATCAGTCAGACCTCCATAGCTAGACTCCAACTGGTCCAAAATGCAGCAGCCCGGTTTTTGACCAGCACAAGCAAAAGAGATCACATTACTCCTGTTTTGGCCTCCCTACACTGGCTTCCAGTTCGCTTTCGAATCAAATTCAAAATACTCTTGTATGTCTATAAATCACTAAACAGCTCTGCCCCCTCCTATCTTACTGATCTGCTCCAGCCGTATGTCCCACCACGTTCTCTCAGATCAGCAGACCAGTTGCTCCTAACAGTCCCAGGAACCCGTCTCAAGCGCAGAGGTGACAGGGCCTTCTCTGTAGCAGGCCCAAAACTTTGGAATGAGTTACCTCTGCTCGTTAGACAGGCCCCCTCCCTCACAGTTTTTAAATCTCGCTTAAAAACACACTTTTATTCCCTGGCTTTCAGCACTGTGTGATCTGTGCTGAGTCTGTGTGCATCACACTGTGTTGGTCATGTTGCAGTTGTTGTTATCCATTACTGTTTTTGTCGGTTTCTACATTTTTGGTGTCCTTTTATGTAATCTGTTGCTATGTGCTTGTTCTGTTTGTCCCTGTACAGCACTTTGGTGTGCTTTGTCACTGTTTAAAGTGCTATATAAATAAATTGGTATGGTATGGTATGGTATGGTTCCAGAAATGGTTGAATGAAAAGCAGCAAACTCTGCGAGAGGTTTTGATCAGTTTTGAACTGGACAAACAAAAGTTGCAGGATGATCAGAAAACATTAGAACTGGACAAACAGAAGTTACTGGACGATCAGAGAAAAGTAGAACTGGACAAACAGAACTTACTGGAAGATCAGAGAATAATAGAACTGGAGAAACAAAACTTACTGGAAGATCAGAGAAAAATAGAACCGGTCAAACAGAAGATACTGGAAGATCAGAGAAAACTAGAACTGGATAAACAAAAGTTAATGGAAGATCAGAGAAAAGCAGGCCACAAACACTCTGAACTTACTGAGTTGCGCGAAGACCTCAACAAGAAAATTAATTCTCTGAAAGCCTTAAGAGCCAGCTTGGAAACTGACCAAGAAGCGTTACGCGAGGCTCAAAGGATGGTACAGGAGGACAAAGCTGAACTGCTGGAGTCCAGAAAATGCTTTAACATCAAACTGAAATCTCTGAAAGAGTCTTCGCTCCGTTTAGATCAGGAAAAAGAACAATTAAAGGAGGCGCAGGAAAAATTGGTGGAAGAAAAAAAGGAACTTGAC
>NC_056509.1:20994856-20996786 GCF_014905685.2 Nematolebias whitei
TTGCACCAGCTCTCCAGGTGTTCCACCTCTTGCCTGTAGCTGGACTCATCATTGTTTGTGATGCATCCCACCACCGCTGTATCATCTGCAAACTTTACAATGTGACAGCCTGGATGGGTAGCTGCACAATCATACGTGAGCAGAGTAAACAGGAGGGGGCTCAACACACATCCCTGAGGAGAGCCAGTGCTGAGGATTATGGTGGTGGAGGAGAAGTTGTGGATCCTCACTAACTGTGGGCTGTTTGTTAAAAAGTCTAGTACCCAGTTGCAAATGGAGGGGCTTAGTCCTAGTGTGGATAGTTTGTCCATCAGGGTTTGGGGGATCATGGTGTTGAAGGCGAATGTGAAGTGCACAAAGGAGCAGACGGACATATACATTGTATATGTATATGTATATATATATATATATATATATATATATATATATATATATATATATATATGTGTATATATATATATATATATGTGTATATATGTATATATATGTATATATGTATATATATATGTAATGAGAGATAATATGCGTCTGATATTATCCTTTATTTAAACGGATTCTTTCATTTTTCTGGACTATCGTGCCTTGAATGATTAAATGTGGACGGAAACGTGTTTAAATTTCTGACTCACCAACAACAGTGAGCCGTTTAATTAAAAACGATTTAAAACACATCACACATTTACATTAATTGACAGATTGATTACAATTAACACAGCTTAATTAATGAGCTTTACAATGAGAAATCATACGGCCATGATTTCTTACTTGCAACTGAAATACAACAGACATTTCTGAAAATATCTGGATTAATTACTGGCAGATAGAAGAGTTTTAAAGATGGGAAAATGAAGTTTAAATGGAGAGAGATGGGTGAGGGAATGTGTCTGTATAACCAGATCAGCACGCTTCTTTAGACGCAGCTTAATCCATGGTACACTGGTAGTTGAAGATCGACTCTTTTACCTTTCTGAAGATATTTCAGTTCCGGCGTAAAGTTCCACTTCAAGCCACCTTTCAGCGTCTCCGTAAGAACAACTGTGACCTCAGGAGTCGTGAGATCATCACAGAACAGACTTCCTCATTGTTCAGAGCGTTCGTCAGGTAGAGCCACAGCGAGACGTCGTGGCATCGACAGACTCTTGTCACTCCATTAGAAACTGCTCGGAACTTCTGTTCCTCTGAACTTCTCGTTCGGTTCTGCTCTCAGAACTTTGGTTCATGTCTCAGAACTTTGAACTCTTGTTCGTTGTTCTGCTCTGGAACTCTTGTTCTGCTTGGAACTAGGAAGTGTCGACCCTTTTAAAGAGGTCACTTCCGGTTCCTCTGAGAACTTCCTGATTGGTTGAACGAACCAACCGGGGTGTGGTTTTAGTGACGTCAGAGGGTCATTACATGTCAAGGAGACAGAGTAGATGTTTTAAGAACAGACAGAAAGATGTTTTGAAGAAACAGAGACATTTAGGAGCCAGTCTCCTTCTATCTATCTGAGAGAGTTAAACATGACATTTCGTTCCGATAAACATGTTTTTGACCGTTCCTTGACTTTTGACCGACTCACTCCTTCTCATTTCAGACAGAAGATCAAAAATGCATCATTACTTTGTAACAGGCATTTTAACTTGATTTCTACTTTGAATGAGGATTAAAAATCATTTATACTGTTTCACAGTTGATTTAAAATGAGTAGTTCACTTCAACATTTAAAAATGATTTGAACTAAACACACTTTGATTATCAAGATATTGTAAAATAGTAATGATAATAAAAAAGAGAGTGTTCTTTCAATTGATTAGTGCAGGACACTTAGAAAGTCTCTGGATGAGCTTAATTTGTGTTTCTGGACTCAAATCAATGAAATAACAGTTCCTGTCCCAGGGTCAGGTTTTTGACCTGAGGCTTAGTTCACTACATATATATATATATATATATA
>NC_056509.1:20996886-20999907 GCF_014905685.2 Nematolebias whitei
GAAGGAGGTGAAGCTTCTGTATTTCCTGACGGCGTTTCATCCAATAATCCAACATTTTTTTGTTGTTTGTTTTTTTATGTGTGGGAACAACCGGAGAACCCGGAGAAAACCCTCTGAAACGCGGCAAACAGAAGGAGGAGGCGTTTGTGTGACTGAAGGAGGTGAAGCTTCTGTATTTCCTGACGGCGTCTCATCTGAATAACCTCCAGAAATGATGAGAAAGGAGGGAAGGATGGAGTTGAGGGTGGAACAGATGGAGTTGATGGAAGGCCATTTAGAGGAGAACAGGGATGAGGTGTGGCAGAACAGAGCAGAGGTGGAAGGTCGAGGAGGTGGAAGGAGAATGAGTTTCTGATCTCAGTCAGGTGAAGTGACATGGAAAAGATCAGCCTTGTTCTAGTACAAACTTACCCGGCTATCCCTTTCTCCCATCGGACTTTCTGTACGGGACTGTCGTCTCTCACTGAAACTTCTGAGGAAGCCAGATAATCTGAAGCGTTTCTTGTTCTTGGCGCTGAGGTCTTCCAGTTTGGACTCAAGGACGGTCTTCTCCATTTCCAGATGTTCTCTTTCTTTGTTAAAACTATTTCTTTCTTCAATAAAACTCTTTCTGAGATCTTCCAAATCATTCCTCTCGTTGCAGTCTCTTACTTTTCTCTTCCACCACCTTCTTGGAGAAGGAAATCATGTTTTTCTCATTGTTGTGATCCTTCATCATCTGATCCAGGTGTTTCTTTTGTTTCCCAAGTATTTCTTTCTTCTGGTCAAGTTTTAACTGCATCGTTTTCACCTTACACAAGAGCAGTTCCAATTCTTCTTTAGCCAATCCGTTCTGCTCTGTCAGCTCTGTCAGATTTAGCTGTTCCTTTTCCAGACTGAGGAAAGACATTTGCAGAGACTTCCTGTTCTCGTCAAGTTCCTTTTTTTCTTCCACCAATTTTTCCTGCGCCTCCTTTAATTGTTCTTTTTCCTGATCTAAACGGAGCGAAGTCTCTTTCAGAGATTTCAGTTTGATGTTAAAGCATTTTCTGGACTCCAGCAGTTCAGCTTTGTCCTCCTGTACCATCCTTTGAGCCTCGCGTAACGCTTCTTGGTCAGTTTCCAAGCTGGCTCTTAAGGCTTTCAGAGAATTAATTTTCTTGTTGAGGTCTTCTCGCAACTCAGTAAGTTCAGAGTGTTTGTGGCCTGCTTTTCTCTGATCTTCCATTAACTTTTGTTTATCCAGTTCTAGTTTTCTCTGATCTTCCAGTATCTTCTGTTTGTCCGGTTCTATTTTTCTCTGATCTTCCAGTAAGTTTTGTTTCTCCAGTTCTATTATTCTCTGATCTTCCAGTAAGTTCTGTTTGTCCAGTTCTACTTTTCTCTGATCGTCCAGTAACTTCTGTTTGTCCAGTTCTAATGTTTTCTGATCATCTTGCAACTTTTGTTTGTCCAGTTCAAAACTGATCAAAACCTCTCGCAGAGTTTGCTGCTTTTCATTCAACCGTTTCTGGAACGCCAGCAGTTCAGCTTTGTCCTCCTCTACGATCCTTTCAGACTCACGTAACGCTTCTTGTTCAGTTTCCAAGCTGGCTCTTAAGACTTTCAGAGAGTTCATTTTCTTGTTGAGGTCTTCGCGTAACTCAGCAAGTTCAGCTTGTCTGTGGTCTGCTTTTTTCTTATCTGCCAGTAACTTCTGTTTGTCCAGTTCTATTTTTCTTTGATCTGCCAGTATCTTCTGTTTGTCTGGTTCTATTTTTCTTTGATCTTCCAGTATCTTCTGTTTGTCTGGTTCTATTTTTCTTTGATCTTCCAGTAACTTCTGTTTGTCCGTTTCTAATTTATTCTGATCATTCTCCAACCTCATTTTTTTCAGTTGTAAACTGAGTGAAGTCTCTTGCAGAGTTTTCTGTTTTTCAGTCAAGAATTTCCGGAAATCCATCAGTTCAGCTTTGTCCTCTTCGACACGCTTCTGAGACGCAATCAACTTTTGATTTTTCATTTTCAAACTAAGTTTAAATTCCTTCAGGTCCTGCGTGTCCTTTTCGAGGACTTTTTGAGACTTATCCAAGGCAGTTTGTTCCTTCTTCATCTTCATCTGGCACTCTCTGAAATCTGATTTTTCCTTCTGGAAACTGAGCACAAGCTGCTCCAGTTGTTGCTTGTCTGTGTTTACACATTTTTGTGACTCACTCATTTCACTATTAGCTGCTTCCATGTTTCTCGGAGACACTGTTAAATGAAGCCTTTTCTCCTCAAACGACTTCGAACTTTCATTCTTGGAGTCTGGTTTAAATTCCTCCGTTCTGTTTTTTCTAGCCGTTTTTAGATTATTTTTGTTGGCTGCCTGGTTTATTTTTGCATCTTCAAGTTCTTTGATTTGCAGATTGAACTTTCGTTTTTCTCTCTGAAAGTCCAACTTTTCATCTTCGAACTTTCTGCGAGCGTCTTCAAGGTTCTTTTTGAACTCCCGAAGCTTTTTCTGCTCGGACGCACAAAACGCACAATGTCTGCCTGTCTGACCGAGTTCGAAACTGGAGACAAGCTCCTCACATTCCTGGTTAGTTTTTGCCATCACTTGCTTGGTGCAGACTTCAGCAGAACCGCTGCAGCAAATATTGCTCGCTTCGTTGAGAATCTGCTGAACCTGAAATCTCAGTCTGCTGCAAGAAATTCTCCCTCTTTTACCAGTTGGACGAGCGTTTCGGATGCGAAAAAATGCAGCGCAAGACTTATTTAAAGCACGGCTTCGAGCTTGTTGGTGTCCAAATGCTATGGTACCAAAACACTTGTTGCAATATTCCTAAAAAAACTACAACAAAATGAAAAAGCGGTGCGTATCTGTTGAAAATCTACAATCAACTGAGAAAAATCTGTGCTACGTGCATGTATATATAAACTCACATTGATGACATCATCGCTGATGTCATGAATCCTTTGATGTTATGCATCAAAGGACTCATGACACCCCTGATGTTAGACTTTCTGTATAAATCTTTGTGACATCATCACTGATGTCAGACTTTCTGTATACAACTTTGT
>NC_056509.1:20999917-21001180 GCF_014905685.2 Nematolebias whitei
CATCACTGATGTCAGACTTTCTGTATACAACTTTGTGACATCATCACTGATGACAGACTTTCTGTATACAACTTTGTGAAATCATCACTGATGTCAGACATTCTGTATAAATCTTTGTGAAATCATCACTGATGTCAGACTTTCTGTATACAACTTTGTGAAATCATCACTGATGTCAGACTTTCTGTATACAACTTTGTGACATCATCACTGATGTCAGACATTCTGTACCATTACAGTAATACAAACCTCAAAGAATAAAAAAAAGCTCAGTGACATCATCACTCACACAGACTTCCGCTGTAACTAAGCCCCGCCCCCACGCTCTAAAGATTTGGGACTTGATACTGTTTAATTAGAACTACACTGTTTATGTTATTGTTTTTTAAGCAGTAAATTTTAAAAATAGACTGTTATTTTCTATATTTAAAAAAAACATTATTATTGGGGGCTGTCATTGCATTGCATAGGAAAGCTTCCCATGCAAATGCATGGAAGCCACCTATTATTCTACACCCAATAAGGGTTTCTTTCTTTATTTATTATTCTTCTGTCTCCTTTAATGCGGCCCAAACTGCAACGTGAACCCCCACAAAAGTTATATCAAAACGACCGGCCCGGCAACGGGAAGTGTGCTTTTACTTTTATTGGCATTCGGAGTTACCATGGCGACATATTTTGCTAACAAATATGACAAATTTCCCATAGGAAATGAATGGGAGAAAACTTTTCAGAGACTGAAGAATGCTGGGAGCCATTTTGGTTCAACAAGCAAGGCAGAGCAATGCCCTGCGAAGCCGTTTTAGTTAAACATGCAAAGTAGGTTAAGCAGCCATTTTGATTCAACATGCAAGTTAGGTTAAGCAGCCATTTTGATTCAAGATGGCTGCCATAGCTTCCTCAGCAAACACAAAATTGACTAACTCGATCATTCTGAGTTATTGACCTACAAAACAGAAACTCATTGTTGGATTTGTTTGAAACTCACAGAAAGTAATCATCAGACGTATCTCGAGAGCTGATTACCATTTGGAGCCATTTTGATTCAAGATGGCTGCCATAGCTACCTCAGCATACATAAAATACAGCAAAATGAATAACGCTGTGAGCCATTTTGGTTCAGCATTTAAGGCAGATCTATGCCTTGCGAAGCCATTTTGGTTATACATGCAAGTTAGGTGAAGTGGCCATTTTGATTCATTATGCAAGTTAGGTGAAGTGGCCATTTTGATTCATCATCCAAGTTAGGTGAAATGGCCATTT
>NC_056509.1:21001280-21003752 GCF_014905685.2 Nematolebias whitei
GTATGTAACCTACAGCAGAGTAATTCTGTCAAAGTAGTTTCTACAACACTGATTAAAATTCACCTCATTTAGAAATAAAATAAATCTCTTAAAAGTTTGACTCTACTCACAGTCTGTGTAAAACAGTAATGTTTTCATTGGATTTTATTTTTCTGCCATTTTTTATTTCAGATTTTGTTTGATCACTGCTATGCTACGGCTAATTAAACTTTACGTTTCCCACAGAGACATTTTGCATTAAAAGTCTTGGAGCAGCCCGAGGTTTGAGACGATTCGCTGACAGGAGCTCGCTGATCAAAAACAAGTAAAGCAGGAGCAACTGTGAGTGGTGCGAAAGAAAGAAAAAAATCCCAGGCATTGTGCTGGCGAGTATGACATCACAACGTTCTCATTCTGATGCAATTAGCTGAAACACCTTATAATAAATTTAATATGCAAAGCTCTCCTCTTTTACCACGGCTGTTTTTAATGAGTTCATTAACATTTTTCAACTCTATCCATAGTGCTAAATTAAAACTACAGCACGGACTTGCAGACAATGACCAGGTGGACAGTCTTTGATGGGAAGTGTGCCAAGTTTAAATCAGCACTGATAAGGACGAGCGGAGGCACAAGGGATGAAACTGATCAGATTGTAAGCTGGAGAAAATCAATCAAAAGAGAAACGGGAGGGGGGGGGAGTTTTTGCATACATGTCTGAGTCTGATAGCATCTTCATCTTCACAACTCTGACCATGGAGTTAAATAATTGAACATGAGTGATGGGAGGGGGAGCAGGGATTTATTAGCACCAGCAGCAAAAAGCCTCATTGGGAAAAAAAAAAAAAACCTCTTACTTGTCTACAATTTATTCTTCTTGCCACAAGAAAGGACTGACACACACACAAACACTGCACAGTGCTTGGACAATACTAATAAAAGAAAGAATCTGTTATTTTCAGCACTAACTTTTTTATTTTTGATGTGCAGCCTTCAATCCTAAAGTCAGAGTCAGCATCTTCAAATGAAGTGGTGGATAATAGCCTGGCATGGTATCATTGCTGTGATTAGGCCTCTGGCTTGCTTTTGAGCACTTGATAAATCAAATCAAGGAAACACCCTCTCACACTGCTTCTCCTCACCCACTCACTCACTCACAAAGACACGCACACACATACACAAGCACAGGCATGCATAGAGTAATGAGCAGCTAATCAATCTTCCTCAGGAGGGAGGTTTGCAGTTTTGTGCTGCTAGCTAGGCTGAATTGCTCCTTGCACTCTTCATACTGACAAATATGGGACATACATTGTTTACATCAAAAGTGCCCTGGGGGGCCTTTCAGATCCATATGAATTATCCATATCCACTAAGTGCCCTGTGAAACAGGATGAATCATCTGATGAGATGTGCTTTAAAGTTGGTTATGCAAGACCCGAGTGAGGTGGAGGCTGGCCTTCTTCCTTCTCTGTGTTAATGTGACACGCTGGTTTTACTCACCGTGCCCGAGCAGATAAACAAGTATGCTGCAGAACAACAATTAAGAGTCTATCTCTTAATAGAATGGTTCATCAACCAGTAAGTGCTGTGGATTGTATTGGAAATGTCAGAATGGAATCATTAGATGCATATTGGGTACAAAACAAGCCACAACTTGGAGATTTTTTTTTTACAGCTATTGAGCTGAAACTTGCTGTGGCGGTAGATGAGAGTCATCCCCAACACATCATCTGAAAACAAATCAATTACTTAAGATCTTTGAACTGTTTGAATGCTGGTCAATCTTCAATTGCAATTTGTCCTGTACTGATGGGTCCACCTATTTTGTTAATATATTTTGTAAAGATAAAGTAACTAAAATGCATCACAATGTATTTTCTCATGAATTTGGGCCTTTTCTGCTAAATACAATCTAAATGCTTTATTATATATAAAAAAAAAAAATACAAAAATGATCCTTAACCATCTAATATAGAGATGCACAGATCCGATACCAATATCGGTATCAGTACTGATATTGAAAAACATCTGGATCGGGTATCGGTGACAATGTGACCAATCCGTGACTGGGCAGATGTATTCACTCTAATTCTATGCTTTGTGCTCTGAGTGACGTCACGTGCTAGCGTACTGACTGAACAAATTAAAGTTATGTTGTTTTTACACGTCTGACCAAGCTCTTGGTGTGTTTAAGTGTGCTGTTCTGGTGCAGAGCTTTCAATACATTTGTATTTCAGTACATTCATGTCTGCGTTTAACAAAAATAATGTTTTAAGTTAATTAAGCACTGGGTTTGTAAGCTCAAACATCCACGTAGAAAACAAAAATGGCTAAATCATGTCATCTGGACCTGTTTCAGAAACGGGTCCAGATGACATGATTTAGCCATTTTTGCTAATTCAGCACAGTTTTTCTGTATCAGACCGGCATCGGATCGGCATATAGCAAAATGTGGATATCGGTATCGGATCAGAAGTAAAAAAAAAGTGGATT
>NC_056509.1:21003852-21005452 GCF_014905685.2 Nematolebias whitei
AAAAACATGCATGTTAGGCTGATTGGTAACTCTAAATTGTCCCTAGGTGTGAGTGAGAGAGTGAATGGTTGTTTGTCTCTATGTGTCCCTGTGATGGACTTGCGACCCATCCAGGGTGTACCCCGCCCCTTGCACAGTGATTGCTGGACATGGGCACCAGCGACCTCGTGACCCAAAATTGAATAAACGGGTAAAGAAAATGGATGGATGGATGGATATATATATATATATGTATATATATATATATATATATGTATATGTATGTGTGTATGTATATGTAGTAGCAGCCATCTTGGATTTTGACGCTGCAACCCAGTTTCCAAAATGGACTTTTCTCACACTTAGATGTAGCTACACATCAAAATGGAAGTTTGCTCAAATCATGGTCACAACATGCACGGATGGAGGGTATTTTCAATTTTCCCTCTTCGCTCCATGACGAGGGGCAAAAAAGCTTAAAAAATCCAAACTATGATTAGGACATACATCGGTCAGACCTTGTCACAGTGGAGACACTTTTGAAGTCAACAACATCGTGATGTGAGCAGAGTCTCAGGCAGTTTAATCCACAGCAGACCTTTTGTTTCAGGATAATATTCTCAAGTTCAGGGCTCATTGAATATTAGCCCTCTAAAAGAGCCATTCAAGTAAACACAGGAACTCCTTAGTGTTTCTTCTGTTTCTCACAGGCAATCAGGAAGTGATGGGGTGGCTGCCATTGCTGTTGACTGCATTTATAATGCTGCGGTGAACCTCTGCAGCCATCACCTAAGCTGATTCCCATTAGAGCAAATCTATTTGGCTTGCATTACAAACCCATTCAATCAGAGTTTGCTCTTTCATTTAAGGCAGATAGCAGCGTGTGTATTCAGCTGCTGTCTTTCAATAATAAATGGGTTATTGCAGCTGAAGCTCCATATCAACCTCATTTTCTGGCGGGCCTAAAGAAAATATGTTTTTGTGCAACTACTGAGCAGCAAAATGTTTTCATAATCATGTTGGAACAGGATGAAGTGATGTACATTGTGTTGCATGCTAAGTGTGCAAATGTCAGCAGAGAGTAGAGTGATTTTCATGTTTAATGACAGACAGGTGGACGAGCAGCCATTCCGCCTGCCAGTCGTGATGGTGGAATGACCTCTCCAGGTGCTGTGAGTGGGAGGCTCATCACGACCTTTATGCCACAATCAAGTGTCATTACTTGTGAGGACCTGGCTGCATCATATGGAGGAGTCCTGCATGAACTCACAGCAACCTGGCAGCGACTGGTTGAAGAGCTTGCTGTAACAGCTGCACAATTAGCATCATTAGATCTTCACTCATCACGCGCAGCATCGTGAGAAAAGGAGCAGAGTCTGCAGAGAGGCCTCAGGACATTTAGTTTACACATTTCAAGTTCGCTTCTGATACTTTCAAGGCATGCTGCTCACAGTTTGTTAGGATGACATCTTTAGAGCTGAGTGAAGCTGACACCCCACCCACTTCCAAAATTAAAGCAAATAGTCTGAATGGTTAGTGCTCCGTTAGTGCTGGTTTGTGCCGTTAAAAATTTCGTTTGTGCTGCTTTGCTTTCTGAGATATTAAAGATTAATTTTTAGCT
>NC_056509.1:21005552-21012971 GCF_014905685.2 Nematolebias whitei
AGCTAAAAATTAATCTTTAATATCTCAGAAAGCAAAGCAGCACAAACAAAAATTTTAACGGCACAAACCAGCACTAACGGAGCACTAACCATTCAGACTATTTGCTTTAATTTTGGAAGTGGGTGGGGTGTCAGCTTCACTCAGCTCATCTTTAGTTTGAAGGCTAACCAAATACAGCGTGCACTATCTGATGAATGCATGTGATATAAAGAAACATGCATAAGGATAATTATAACTTATTGCTCATAATATTCATCATTCAATGTCAAAGTTCCACCATTTTTTAATTACTGAAAGAGTTGATGCTGAATGTAAACATCTGACAATGATGCAATCATATAAAAATGAAAGAAGCATTATTTGAAAGAATGTCTGTCAGGCCAAAGATTTAAATAAAGATCTCTCACAGTCATGTTGAAGATGACTCTCAGCTACTATCTCACCAGGATTGTGTCTGCAGTAATGAGGAAGTTGCTTTGGTCTGTAGCGTTAAAGATGGAGCTAAGGAAGAGGAAGTACCGTATTTTCCGGCATATAAGTCACTTTTTTTTTGCATAAAATTGCCAGTTCTGCAACTTATATACTTTTTTCCATATTCATAACACAATTTTTGACTGATGCTTTAAATTTCTAAGAACTGCAACAGTGAGTCCTCCCGTGCACGCTCGCTTCGCTCAGCTGGTTAAGGCGGAGGAACGCTGGAGAGCTAGCAGCTCCAGACGCGATGGATGGATGGATGCTTTTTTTGATTGATGAGACTTGTACTCCGGAGCAACTTGTACGCTGGAAAATACGGTGTATGTTTTACTGGTCCATCTCACTCCAACCCTCAAGTATGATTATGATATCTGGATCATGGTCAAAAGAATAAAATCTCATGAACAAGCAGCAAAAATGAGTTCCCTGCACAGAGTTCAGTTTCAGAGCTTGTTATGATGGAAATAGAGACACTGCTCCTCCACAGTGAAAGGAGGCAGCTGAGGTGGTCCAGACCTCTGATTGGTGCCTTCAGTTGACCTCTCTAGTCCACCATCACATGGATGAGCCTGCTATGATGTCTGAGTAAACATGGACCCTTTCCAGGGTCTCTGAGGTTTTCATCTGTACATTATGAACACAGTTGGCTCCTCGTTATAAGTGACCGGTCATGGAGGGAGCATCCACAAAGTTTCAGTAATGAGGTTTTAGTGATTTATCATCATAGCAGCACTGCTCTTAACCAGTGCTTAACGTGAGCCGGATCCTGCCGGAACAGGATCCAGGAACTCTCTTATTTTGACAGGGTGTGTTTCAGTAACTGTTTGCTTGGATCCAGAAACTCAGGATTACTAATAATAAAGTTCTGAACAAATATGACTGCCTTGAAGGAATAAAACTTATATCGGATAGTAAACTGAAAATAATTACTCATTTTAAACATAACAAGCTTCCTAATATCACCTTGGGAGCTGTCATTTCTTCTTCTACTCTTAAAAAATCTCTGCCCCTAAAAGTTCAAAGTCATGGGCAATTTGATTAAAAACGCAAAAAGATAATGAAACGTTTTGCACTACGCATAAGTTCCTGTGCTTTTGTGAACGATCTGATGTGTGAATCCCTGCAGGAGTTACCTGAACTGCATAAAAGAGATGATGATCATGAAGCTGTTTGTTGTGCAGTCAGAGTATTTGAAGAGATGTCGGAGCGACCAGGACGCTCTTCTGAACTGAGCAGGAGGATTGAGAGCAACTCTTTCCTAAACCAGTGACAAAGTGCTAAATATTAGGCAAGTTGTTCTAAGTGTGGCCAAAAACTCAGAGCGGCGCTTGCTGTCCCACACTGCGGAGCAGGGGGGAGGATGAGGAGGCGCACTCATGCTGTTTATATACTAAACAACTAGTAAGGTAAGAAATGATCCTGCACTTAATACATTAATAAAACCTGCATAAATAAAGGTTGAATGAAAACGTGTTTAAAGTAAATTATAAATCTGAACTGGCTCCAGTGGTGATTTTAACCTCTTTTTGGGGGTGCTCAAGCGCCCCTAAATTTTAATACAGCACCTCTGAAAACTAAAGAAACCATCATTAGGACTGTGTGAGGAAACTCTCAAACTTTAGATTCACCAAAATATTGAATAAATATTGAATAAATGATGACGCTCCAACGATTCAGTAAAATCTATGATTTTTTTTTGCACGAGTCCCGCCACCTGTCAATCAGTTCAGTAGACGCGTCAACATCTGACCAATCAGAGACCTCAGTTTGTCCTGAAGTGAACGCCCCTTACCTGCAGAGCTGCAGACGAACTCTTCGCAGACATAGAGATTTCAATAAAAACAGAGTTTACATCTTTTGCTTCATGTTAATCTTCTGTGATAAACCTTTGTAAAATACACCAGAATGCAGGAAGTGGCATCTACTTTATTCTAAATTCTCTGGGTTCACGTGCACGGTTTGGTCGTTGAGAATCTCAAGCCCTGCTGACCTTATGGACTGTGACGGTGACAAGGTCAGAACTGAATTCTGGCTTGATCTGAAACAAATCCTGGCAGGGTGGCTGCACCCTCACCAGAGGAAAGTAGAAAATCATTTCAGAGACACAGAGAACTGTGAAGCACCAACATGACTTTTCAAATTGAGACACAATCTAACCATGTTCTGACAGGTCACAGAGGTCATGGAGAGAGTAGTGGGGTCATTATCTAATGTTAAGGGGCTAAAGGTCACATCCTGTCTTCAAAAGAACCCACAACATTTTGCAGGAACTATAAAGCTCTGACCTGAACCAGCTGCCTCCATAAACAGACCAGGTATGAACGGATGGATGGACCAAGAGAGATCCTTTCAGGTGTCACTGTTTCAACCTATTTGACGTTTCAGGATTTGCTTGTTGCAAATGAGAACATGTGCTATCATCTCCTACATGCTGGAGCTTTGCATTATCTTTTTAAAAGTTAAAGTTTTAACCCTTTACTGTAAATCACCAACGTAATCTGCAAAAATACCAGTAGCCTAACCCAGTCCTGAATGTGGAGAGTGCTGTGGTTCTTCTGGGTGACCCACACCAGCAGCTCTAATGTGATCCTCTCTCCCATGAAGCAGTGTAAATCGAGCTGATTAGTTTCCAAAGTCGTGAGGAGAAGGTCAGTTTGCCGTTTTGAGTTGTGTCTGCATCCAAACCATGAAGTTGTCTGGAGCTAGACGCACCACCCCCCTGCCTCGCCTTTGGTCTCTGAGGACCCCATCAACAAGTATCTGCCATAACCACTTCTCATGTTTTCATTCTCCTGTCGCTGCAGTCACCTTCACAGCTGCTGAAAAAGGTTTGAAGTTTTCATTCCCACACCCCAGAGCTTCTCGCTTTCCATCTGGCCTGAACAAGAGTGTGTATGTGTGTGTGTGTGTGTGTGTGTGTGAGTGTGTGTGTGTGTGTGGGGGGGGGGGTGCTTGGCACGAGGCTGAAGGCTGTGCAGAGGGGCTCACTCCGGGGAACAGAGATGAGGTCCTAATTGCTTTGTTAGAATTCTCTGCATCCAGTCGCCCTGGGGGCAGATGAATGGGACACACTCGCCGAGTCCTGAACCTCCCTCAGTGACACGAACGGACGACGTTCAGCCACACGGAGCCTCCGCTGGCCTCACGACGCCTGAACGCCTCCCAAGCTGCAGTTTTAATCTTTGGCCAAGGCTCACTCCTGAGTTTTGTTGCTTCGATTCGAGAACATCTCGATCTGCCGACAAACTGTGAAATGAACTGCTGGATCTGATCCCTAGGTGGCGCTGTGTCCACCAGGCAAGACCGCCACCCTGCTGGCGATCATTCAGCCGTGACAGCCTGTGAAAGCTTTCGTCGGAGGAAGCGAAGATTTAAAACCCAGATTAGCGCATTCATATCTTGGAAGTTAATTAAAGGAGGTAACTGAAAGCGCTGGCTGCTGAGCCATGAAGCGGAGAAACAGGAGGAGGCGCGCTCCTCGCACTGAGACACAAATGTGAATTAAGTGCACATGAGACCCAGCCCATTGTGTCCTTTATAGTGAGCAATTTCTTCATCTGTATTTTTTATTAATTTGTTTAAATATTTTGAGTTACGCTATGAAACCCTGCAGTACTCTGTAGAGGACAACTGGGATTCCCAGTGGTGTGAATGTGACAGGTTTGCATGCTGGGAACCAACACTATGGTCTTGTTTATTAACATGTCAATGATGCTCGGGGATCAGTTCAGTTATTTCAGTCATGTCAATTTATGAATGTCGATTGTAGTGGACACCAGGAACATTATAATGTATTTATAAGGAGTCAGAATTGTTGTAGGACAAAGAAGTGAAGCAGAGAGGACTTTATACCAAATATTTGAGGGACATTCAGATTTTGGGCTGTCAAATGAGGATGAGTATCAGCCTGGGACAGAAGATGATGAAGAAGGAGAAGAAGAAGATGCAGGAGTCTCTGATGAAGAGACAGACTCAGAGTCAGAAAGGGAGCAGTGCTTTGTGGGCCGGGACTACCTTGTATGTTCAATTTTGTTCCGATGTATCCAATTCTATTATCACATTAGATTATTGCTGTATTAGTATTTTAGTACTTGTGCTTTTTTTTTTCCATCCATCATAATAGATTTACACCTGTGCTACTTGGACTTCCTGTCCATGAACATGATCCTAACATGTGAGAACACTGGAGTCCAGTCCAGTACTTTTCACAGTACATTGATGACAAAGTCTTTGAAGACATGGCAACTTTTACAAATCAAAGACAACTGCAAACTACAGGAGTCACTAAACACCCAAGAAATCATTTGGCACATCAGCAGGGCCAGATTAACAATCCCAGGGGCCCCTGGGCACTGAAGCTCACAGGGCCCCCCTCCCTAACCTAACACCAATTTCATTATATATTTATATATACATATATATATAATCAATAAGCTATGAATACCCAACAGTACTGGGACTTCAAATTGCACCTGGCTGAAGAGCTGTTGGCTAGTCCTTCATTTGATACTAGCAGTGAAGAAGAGTATCAGCCACCAACCAAAACAAGGATCTATCAATGTTGGATGCTGCCTACCATGGTGTGCTAAGATTCATAACGGTTGTAACTACCGTACCATCACTGTACCCTGTACTGCTTGGTCAGGTGGTCATCATTATCTACACGTAGTCTCTCACACTGGTTCATTTTCATCTATAAATCCCTCCTTGGTCTGTTACCTTCTTATATCTCCTCCCACATGTCACACTGTCAGTGCAGTTACAACATGCACTCTCAGGACATCATTACCTGCAGCATTCCCTCAGTGCAGACTGAACTTGGCAAAAAGGCTTTTCCTACTCAGCTCCTGCATCTGGAACATCTTGCAACAGGAACTGAAGTTGTCCACCTTGATTTCTTTAAGGAGTTTCACACATTTGATAAAGTCAATAGAAAAATCAAAGCGGATATGTTCTTGTTTTTAGTATTTCACCTTGTTTTACTGCACCCTGATTTGCTGTTTTATACACTACTCTCATTTTAACTGCATTTTCACTGTAGTTTATTGTTATTGTTTGTACTTTATAAGTTCTGTCTGGAACAGGTCTCTCTTGTAAATGAGTCCTCGTGGCTCAATGAGACTAGTCTGTAAAAATAAAGGTTGAATGAAAAATCAACCAGAGCCATCAGTTCACAGACAAGGCCCAGGCACATGCAGAGATGGACATCAAGCATTCAGAAAGATGCATGAAAAAGGGCTGAAATGGCAAGACATGCATGAAGTGTCTGCAAAATGTCCCCCTGCACCACCTAAAGGAGACAAGCTTCCAGGACTATCACTGGTAAAAAACAGAAAAACTGCAGAACGGCTTATGTTCACTGGCAACTACTGTCCTTGCAAGCAACAGAAAACAATCAAGAATGATAAAAGAATTATGTTTTTTTCATCAAATTAAATGTATTATTTTTAAATATCACTCTAAATCCATCATCTACTCATTTTTTATTTTCTAAATGCAGTTGTATTTTCACATTAAAGTCATCTGTTGTCCACTACAGTCCACCTGCTGTGCAACTAAAAATAATGTTTTAAAAATGTAGCTCATAAGGTGATTTTTAGAACCCAACAGGAAATCACACATAAAAGAAATTGGAAGACACGTTTTCCCCGTGGGTTCCCAGGATGCACCTGACTGTGGTGCTAATGCTCCTGTGCACCCACTGAATATGAATGATTACCCCCCCCCCCCTTTTCTGCAAACTTTCCTTTGACTGGAGCTTTGCCACATGTGTGCACACACCTCTGTACACAAACACTTTCTTTAGGTTCATGCATGAGTGTTGCATGTGTACGCCCTTCAGAACGTTGGTGTTAATGTCAGCGGGCTCATATTTGACCTGTCAGGACTGATCCGTGTCGCCTCCACAGCTGCTTCGCTTCAGTCCAGGAAGAAAACACAATCTGTCCTGAAACTTTACCGAGAGACAAAGAAAGGAAAGCTTCATGTGCATAATACAGTCATGGACAAAGTAAAGTCCATGTTGTTTTGTGGGCAGTTGTTTCTCCTCAGATTTCTTCAGGATCTCAGATCAAGGTCTGGACTTTGGCTGGATCATAGTTTTAAGTCTTTTCTTTTTCAGCCTTTTCATTTGATGCTGTTAGAGATCATTGTTCGTTTGCATCGTGACCCAGTTGGATCCTGGTTTCAGCTGTCAGACAGATGACCTCACACTGAACTCTTAAATCCTCTGTTCTGCAGGAGTTCATGGTCCTCAACAACTGCATAGTATCCAGGTCCTGCAAGATGCACCTAAATCTCCTGCACCGAACCTGACGGTCAGTCTCGTCTGTGCAGAGCTGTCTTCTTGTTTATTTAGATGCATCCACGCTGCCCTGTCCTTTTCAGACAGAAACGATCTTTACCTTGCAGCCATTAAAACAAGCTATATTTGTAAGGTATTTTTCAAAGTGTCACATCATGAAGTTTAACCTCCAAGTACAGGACAGTAGCGTCTGAAATGGATGTCTTGTTTTATCTTCCTTTATTTATTTAATTTTATTTTTCTATGCTTGGCACAATTTGACTTTGCTCGACTGCCCACTTCAGTGAAGTCTGGCAGCTGTCCTAAAAGTTTTCTACTTGTTCTTCTTTTAAAATCACAGACTCCAAATGGTTTAGAAATGACCTTTGACCCTTCTCAGATTGATAGGCAGCGACAGTTGCTTCTCTAAGGTAATTGCTGATGCCTGTCTGTTGTATTAACACACACCTGAATGCTCTGGAGCAGCAACCTGACACAACGCCTGCTTTTATAGAGGTCCTCACACTGATAATGATCAGTTAATCCATACATTTCATTACAGCACCTGGCTGCTACTTTAACTCCTAAATTATAGTAAAAAAAATAGTGTGGATATATATATATATATATGTATATATATATTTTTTTTTTTTTTTTTT
>NC_056509.1:21013071-21032843 GCF_014905685.2 Nematolebias whitei
GGTTGGTGAAGTAGCTTTTGGAAATCAAAAATCCAAGATGGCCGACAATCCAAAAATGGAAAAATACTATAAATCGGTCAATTTTAGTGAGATTGAGCTGAAACTTGGTGTGGGGATAGCTGAGAATGTTTCCTATCAATTGCTATATAAAAATCAAAAATCCAAGATGGCCACCAAAGCTAGTTTCAAATTGCTTTAACTCAGCCATTTTTATACATAGAGAACTGAAATTTGGTGAGGTTGTAGCTGAGAACATGCTCTATCATATACAGAATCCAAATAAAAAATCCATGATGGCCGACAATGCAAAAATGGAAAAATACTATAAAATCGGTCAATTTTAGTGATATTGAGCTGAAACTTGGTGTGGGGATAGTCACCGGAAGCTCAAAGAGCTGGTTCAAAGACAGAACGTCTGCTGATCTTTTGTCCCTGCACGGATTAGAATTTGACATTTTGAAGTTATTAAACATCTCCATCCTCCTTTGTGCTGCTGACAAGAACACACTGACCCACCGTCACATTTCAACATCCGATGCAAATAGATTATTTTTAGTGGCATCACATGCTGTATTTACGTGTTGGTCCATGATGTCTCAGTTCTCTGGGAATGGACGACAACTGGGCTGAGAGGATTGTCAGCTGAGTGTTTTGGTGTGTTTTGTTTTGCAGGTTAGATATTGACACCAGGCGGGCAATGGAGAGCCTCACAGAGAACATGACGGCTTCCCAGAGACAGGACTCAGTGAGTTGGAGCTCATATTTCTCTGCCAGCACAGTAGTCCCTCATTTATCGCAGGGGATCCGTACCCTGAAGACCAGTGATAAGTGAAAAACCACGAAGTAGAAATAGTAGTACAAGTAGTAAGTACCGGTAGTAGTTTATTAAGGCGTTTTAAACCCTTCCCACTCTCTTGCAATATTCTAAACAATGTTTCTAAACCCTAAATGCTCTAAAAGAGAGAATGTCGTGATTTCAGCTCTGCCTCGTCTGCTCTTTGCCACCTGCAAGCACTCTTGGCCACGCCCACTTCTCAGCTGTACGCAGAACAGCTGATCATGCACGGAGATCAGCTGCAGCAGGAAGTTAATTCTTCAGTATGGGCTTCACAAAGATGCAGGATGAACCTTTTACTGCAGCTCTGGGTTGCACACATGTGCAGCAGGTGCTAAATAATTTAAAATCATTTATTTTAAATAAAAATTCCATGCCAGTCGTGTGGCTCATCCATCAATCAGTCAATTGTGTGTCATGTCCAATCTTATTTTGAAAAACCGTGATAGAGCGAGTCCATGATAAGCGAACCGCGAAGTAGCGAGGGACTACTGTATAACAAATGATTTCCTAGTATATAAAAATATTTAATAAAATGTTGAATCAGCCTAAACTTTGTATAGTTAAAGGGATATTTTATATATTTCCAAGTGCGGTTCTATAGAAATGCAATGAACAGTTAACTGTGTTTCATCAGCATAACAATGAAAATGTATCCCATAATAATTTAGTTTAATAACTTGACCTAATGGAAACATATATAAAGTGAAGCGTATGAGCCAAGCACTGAACCCTGAGGAACTCCATGACTACCTTTGGTGTAGAAGATCATGATTTACATTTACAAAATGGAATTTGTCAGATAAATATGATTTAAACCATTTTAGAGCTGTTCCTGTAATTCCAGTATCATATTCAAGTCTCTGTAGTAGAATCTTGTGATCAGCTGTATCAAATGCAGCACTGAGGTCTAACAGGACCAGTGTAGACACCTGTCCTTTGTCAGAGGCCATGAGAATATCATTAGTAACTTTCACCAGTACAGATTCAGTGCTGTGGTGAGCTCTAAACCCTGACTGAAACTCTTCAAATAGATGTTGTAGATAGTTGTAGATTGAGGGTTGAGAGTATAATCTATTTTTTGAGTTTTGAAAAAGATTATTTTGCTTTGACAAGCCAGTATGAGCTCATCAGTTTGGTCAGAAAGGATTTTTTCAATCAATTTTTTCTGTTCATGCAAAATGTACTTTATAAACATTCAGTTTTTCACAACACACTTGTTTGTTAGAAACTTTATACTTCTGCAGAAAGTGACCTCAGGCTGCACCAGAAGAGTTACAACTAGATGCTGCCGTTAATAGTTGTGGTCGCATAATCATAGGAATCTACGTAAATAACTGTAACGCTAAATTGACAGCTGTGTTAAGATTTATAAAATAATCTTATTTGCATGATCTGTACATCAAAGTGGCTCAGTTGGTAGAGCAGCTGCCTCTCAGCGAGAAGGTCGCCGGTTCGAATCCTGGCCGGGAGCCTTTCTGGGTGGAGTTTGCATGTTCTCTCCGTGCATGCGTGGGTTTTCTCCGGGTACTCCAGTTTCCTCCCACAGACCAAAAACATGCATGTTAGACTGATTGGTAACTCTAAATCGTTCCTAGGTGTGAATGAGAGAGTGAATGATTGTTTGTCTCTATGTGTCCCTGTGATGGACTGGAGACCTGTCCAGGGTGTCCCCCACCTCTCACACACTGATTGCTGGACACGGACACCAGTGACCCCCTAGACACAAAATGGAAGAAGCGGGTAAAGATGATGGATGGTAATTGTTCATAAACTTTCCACAGAACTTCACCTTTAAATGTCTGAAATATATAATCAAACACTGATAGTTGAAACTTTCTACTTATGAACGAGACAAACTTTGTTTTCTGAATATAAACGCTTTGACAAAATGTGGAAATGGACAGAACTTTAAAGAATTAGCTGACAAAGATTTTACTTTACTTTCCAAACACACAACTCCTCGTTTCACCATCAGCACCGTGACAGATACGCCGCTCCAAATGACAGCTAATATGTTTAATATCTGTTATCTCGTCCTGTCGGTGGACGTGACGAGATAAAGGTATTAACTGTCCGTTCCAGGTGGACGTGCTGCTTCCTGATTAGACCGGGTGTCGTTGCGTAAGTAACGTATTACTTCCAGCCAGTCGTTGGAGATAGTTTCCGCCGCCCACGCCTTAATTTCCCGTCGTCTCATTAATCACATCCTGGCGCTGGCGATGTTTGCGTGACCCAAGGCACACTCATTCTTCTTCTGCTCGGTCTGCAGGTGTCGTCTCGTGTGGAGAGGCGTCTGCAGGAGCTGCAGCGAGAAGGAAGGCCGGAGCAGCGGGCGGCCGTGGCTGACGAGCTGCAGGAGGTGACCCTCGTTTTAAACGTTTTATTCTTTTTGTAACCACTCTGCCACCGTCCCATCATCACACACGGACGCTCAAAATATCTAAAGAATGCTCTTGAATCAAGAGCTTCATAAAAGCACACGGAGACGTAAGATAACAAAGCTGCAGCTGCACGAAGGACTGAAAGTCATTCTGTAGCTCAGAGAGAGAAGTCTTCGATTTGATGCCTGATGCCTCTGCTGGATGTAAGGGTAAAATCCCAGTCAATCTACATATGGAGCAGTTTTTCTGAAAGAAAACTATAATATCAGCAGCACTTTGCTCGACATTATAAAAAGACTTGGATCAGAGCAAAGTGATTTCTATAGGCTGTGTTGGTATTTATACAGTTTAATGATGCTCAATTTTCCAAGAACTCAGCAGCCGTTCCAGCTGCCAACCTGTTGCCGTTTCAAACGGAAGGATAATTACATTTTGAAATGACAGCTGAATTACTTGGTGATCTCTTTGGAGAAATTTCACCTCAACAAGAAGTCAAAGAAGCTGCCTGTCCTCAGCAGCTAACTATAATTAGTTTGATTAGAAATTTTCTACACAATTAGAAGCACTGATTTAGTTTAATTTGCTAATCAAGTGTTTTCCATTGAATACGCCTGATTACAATCATGCAACATGAGAAACAATCTAAATGTTTTATTTTTTCACCTAAAACCTCTTGCAGAACTGCATTACACTCAAGACTGACTCGTTGTAATGCTTGTAGAAGATTTAGCAAACAAAAGGACACCAGTCATGATGTTTGAGCTCAATTTAGTTGATTTCTTTATTCGGTTTGTATCATTCAGTACCACTCATTTAGTCTGATGGTGACACAACCTTTGGTTTTCACCTGGAGACAGTTCTGGTAGGTTGCTAAACTTTCTTCAGTATCTGTGTTTCTCCAACTGTTTTGCTTTCAACCCACAAACTTACTGTGGCTGAGATTTGTAATACTGAATATTAGTTTAAATTCATTTTTCAGTCCGGTCATCTGGACAGTTTTTTTTTGTGCTGAAACGTTTCGCCTTCGATCCAGAAGGCTTCATCAGCCAAGGAAACACGCAACAAAACGTTGGTTACGTACTGTAACCCCAGATTCTATGAATATAGGCGTAGCCCTTTAAGGCTGTCGCTGATGGGTTTATCCCGTTGTGCGCAAGCATCATACTGAAAAAAATTAGTCCACGCCCACCTGCTGTGTGGGCCCCACCCGATCCGTATAAATTACATTAAGAGCGGGTAATCTGCTCCCAAATAGCTTATTTTTTCATCAGCTATTCAGGAGCCAGTGAGGCCCGACGCTTAAAGGGCTACGCCTATATTCATAGAATCTGGGGTTACAGTACGTAACCAACGTTCTATGTCATATAGGCTTCGCCCTTTAAGGCTGTCGCTGATGGGTTAAGGGCGAAGCGGATGTGGTCCTCGCCTCACTGGGTCCATTCGAACACAGTAAGAAGCGGAAGCTTGCCCAAAAAACGTCTTGTCACTCAGCTCCCCGTGTGCATGACTACGCATCGCGTAATTATGTGCCATGCACAGACGCATGTTGTGTAACTATGCGTTCTGACAAAGCATGAACGCCCCGGAAAACTTTCAACGGGGAGAAGATGTTGAAAAGAAGGGGGGGGGGGGCATGAACCAACTGGTTCATGGCTGAACAGTATAAACAGATTAATATCAATGAACTGATTATTGATCAAATGAACTGATTGGTAACAATAGTCATGATCTGATTAGTGACAATAGAACCAAAAATCACAGACACAACTTGTGACTGATAACAACATCTCACACTGTGAAGCATGCAGACAGATGTGAGCTTAAACAGAGTTCCATGAAAAACAACAATATTCATTCTGTTAGAGCACTAAGGACAGAATGTGTCATGGAACGAGCCGTCACATCGCGTAGGTAAAAGCGAATAAATGAGCAGGGTGTTGACCATGCAGCTGCAGTGCAAATGTCCTGCATTGACATACCATTATGCAAGGCAGTCGAAGATGCGATACCCCTGGTCGAGTGTGCTTTGAGGTTGACCGGAGGCTCTACATCTGATGCTCCGTAGGCTTCAGAAATGGCCTCACACAGCCAGTGTGACAAGCGCTGGGTGGATAACGGGCGACCTGCAGATGCATCTCTATAATGCACAAACAAGTGTTGAGTTTGACGCATTACAGCTGTGCGCGCTATGTAACACGTCAACTCCCGCACCGGACAGAGAAGACGGAAAGATGCTTCTTCTTCTGATCTGTGGGGGGGAGGGAAAAAATCCCTCCAACGATATCACTTTGATTTAAAAGAGCTCCTGATGTTTTTAGGCATAAAAGCTGGTTTTGGTCTTAAATCAGCTGAACTACCGTCAGCTAGGATTCTGAGACATGACGGAGCGGCAGAGAGGGCAGATAAATCATTCACCCTCTTAGCGGATGTTAAAGCCAGCAGCAGGGCTGTTTTAAGAGACAAGAATTTAAGTGAAAACCTGATCCAAAAACTCAAATGGGGCTTTGATCAGGGCTCGCAGGACCAGCGTTAAATCCCACTGTGGAACAAGTGGGCGTGAAACAGGCCTACGTCTTTGTACACCTTTTAGAAACCGCTTCATCAGCGGGTGATTAAAAGTTGTTCTGTCTCCGAACCCTTCATGGCAGGAAGAGATGGCTGCAGCGTACGTTTTAATCGTGCTGAATGCCAACTTCCTGTCCATCAGCTGTTGTAGAAAAGACAGCACGCCGCCTAATGGGCATGAGGTGGCCTCTAAACCTTTCTCTGTACACCAGCGCTGAAAAGCCGTCCACTTTGATGTGTACAGAGCTGTGGTAGATGCAGCACGTGAATCTTGGATTGTGCGCACTACCTCCTGAGGGAGACCCATCCTCTCTAAGCGGGACCGCTCAGCGGCCAGACCCATAGGTGCTGACCTATTTCTGGGTAACTCCTGATCTCTCCTCCTGCTTGAAGGAGAGTGACCTCCCTCTACGGCAGTTTCCACGGACGACCCGACAACAGACGTTGCGGGACTGGGAACCATGGTGCGTTCACGCGCTCGGGAGCCACCAGAAGAGCTGTCAATCCCTCCTCCTGAACTCGGTTCCGGAACCGTAAAATCAGAGGAGGTGGGGGAAACGCGTACAGAAGCGTTTTGAGCCACGGGCTGTGAACAAATGCATCCGCCCCCAGCGGTGGATCGTCTCGCGGGCTCAGGGAAAACCATAGTTGACACTGAGCGTTCTCTCGTGTCGCAAACAGGTCCACAGCTGCTTTGCCAAACTTCTGCCACGTCTGAACCATCAGGACTGGATGGAGGGTCCAGTCCACGTGACGTGGACCGCCCCTGGACATTACATCTGCCCCTCTGTTCAGAACACCGGGTATGTAAACCGCTCTGATGGAGATCAGGTTTGGTGAGCCCAACACAGTAGCTTTCGCGCAATGTGTAACATCTGGGCTGAACGCACACCCCCCTGGCGGTTTATGTACGCAACAGTCACCATGTTGTCTGTGTGAATCAACACGTGTTGATTCTGTAGCACGGAAGCAAAGTGTTGAATCACATTCAGCACTATGCGACACTCCAAAACATTGATGTGGGCTGATGTGTGGTGGGGCCACAGCGCCCCTACTGCTTGAGATAGGCATGTCCCCCCCCCAACCTGACAGCGACGCGTCCGAGAAGACTGACACGTGTGACGTGGGTCTGCTGAACGGGAACTCCCTCTGACAGAACCAGGGTGTTTCCCCAGTGTCGGAGGTCTGCCCTCACAGAGGAAGGGACAGTGATCATCCGTCTTTTTTGTTTTACTGGATCCACACGCAGACGCGCAAACCACCTCTGGAGGCGTCTCATGTGTAACAAACCCAGCGGAACCACTGTGTGAGCTGATGACATCATTCCCAACAGCTTCATGACGGAGACAGCTGTTATCACTTTGCCAGGTCTCGTTTGTGATAAGCGAGCCTTCATGGTAGTTGAATGTAATTCCACTCCCAGATAAACAATTGTCTGGGCCGGGAAAATCGAGCTTTTCTTCCAATTTATGGCGAAGCTCAGATTTAACAGGTGTGATGCCAGCACCTGAGTCTGCATCAGCGCCTCCTGTGTGGAGTGTGACAGGAGCAGCAGGTCGTCCAGGTAAAACAAAATTCTCATCCCTGCTCTGTGCAGTGGATGCAGGGCTGTCTCCACACACTTTGAGAACGTACGAGGCGCGAGGGAACACCCGAAAGGCAGCCTGTTGTACTGATACTTCATCCCCTGAAAGGCGAAACGCAGAAATTTCCTGTGTTTTGGGATGATTGGTATGTGAAAATAAGCATCTTTTAGATTGATGGAAACAAACCAGTCGTTTCTCTGGATGTTGTCCAACAGCTGTCTGGTTGTCAGCATGTGAAACGGTCTGTCCATGATCGCTTTGTTGAAAAGCTGACAGATCCAGAATCGGTCTCATCCCTCCGGTCCGTTTGGGGACCAGGAAGTAGCGTGAGTAAAACCCTGTGTTTTCCTCTCCGTTGGGAACTCTGGAGATTACGCCTTTTATCAGAAGCTCCTGAACTTCTGCATTTAAGGCTGAGATTTGGTCTGGTGATGACAGGACCGTCTCCATAACTCCTCCGAACGGAGGGGGTCGGGTTGCAAATTGCAGCGTGTAACCCTTGCATAACACTCTGTCCATCCATCTGTCCGGCGAGCATGTTTTTAGCCACTCTGCGTAACGTTCGTGGAGTGGACGTGCGTTTAAGTGATACGCCGTGTTTTGAACGGATGTCATCCAATCCGCCGCCTCGACCGCCGTCATGCGTCGCGGAAATGTTTTCCGCGTGACCCAAGGCGAGGCTTCCTCGAAAAGGGCTGTTCTGCACGCGCCCGTGCGCTGCGTCTGGATCGCGGACCAACCTTCATGTCTGGGTGGGCCGAGGCGAAGCGTGTGCCAGCTGATGACGTCGTGAGGCTGCACGTTTAACGTCGCTGTGCGAACGTTGAGAGGCGGAGGGCGTGACTTCATCAACGCCGTGCTGTCGGAGTGAAGGTTGCGGGCCTCGCGGGAGCACACGTTTTCTCTTGAGGGACGCGCGCCGCTCACGCTGGGGGCGGGGCTCGTCACCGGGTTCGTTCAGCTGTCTCACGCTTATGCCGCCGTGAGCTGCCGATCGCTGAGACGCGGTGGATGACGGCCGCTCGCGTTTGCTCAGGTGAGGCGTGTGTTGTTTTCGCTGAGAGCGGGGACCTCCACCGGACCCGGCCTGCGGTCCCACATTTATACCGATGTGAGCCGGTGAGCGCCGGGCAGCTGTGCGTGCATCATCAACACAGCGTCGTTTGGATGGAGGCTGCTTGCCTCGCTCGGGTGCGCGTTTAACACCGCTTGGGTGATGATCGTGCGGGTCTGATTGATAACGAGTTATTTCGCTTACCGTAGTGTCGAGTGAGCGTCTCGTCATGTGTTGGAGCGGCGGTGGGTTTAAAAAACCTTTATTTAAGGACACCGGCTCTTTATGTGTGGAGGATGTGTGTGCAGCGGCTGTGAGCTCATCCGAGCTTACAGACTTGCTAAAAACAGACATCTTGATCATTGAAAAAACATTTATTTCAACTTCTGTGTCATTTATACACACATCCTCCGCAGACCGTCATTTTTTAAAACTTCTCTCCCATGAGCTCTGCGATTTGTTTGCCCCGAGCGCCGTCTGCAGGCGATCTCTGGGGAAACGCTTAAGTGCAGGTTGCCGGAATGAGGAGGGGTGGTCTCTGACGGGCGGGGCTGGTGGTGGAGCTGAGCGAGACGAAGCTGCTGCGGCCGTGGAGCGCCGATGTTCCTGCCTCTGCTCGCGACGGTCTCTCCAGCGGGCTGGTGGATGGGGTGAGCCGCGCGGCTTGATGAGATGGCGCACAGCTTCCGACATCTCCTCCGACTGCTTCGAATTCGCCAGCCTGGTTTTAAAGCTGCTCCCGAACAGCGCGTCCGACGTGATGGGGCCCTCCATTAGGTCCTTGTGCAGCTTTTCCGGCAGCGAGGGAAAGTGACGAAGCCAGGTGGATCGTTGGATTACCGTCATCCACGCTGCAATCCTCGACAGGCAAACCGTGGAAGCGGCGCACATGTTGAGGATGGCGTCTGCCGACTTACAGAGGGAGCTCTTTGTCTCCTCGGCAGGTCTGCGGCCTCCAGCCTCTTCGACATGCTAAATGCTAGCAGTGCCACGTTGTTGCTAGCTGCGGCCGCCTGAAAAGCACACTGGTGGGCTCGATTGGAGAGCGCGGTCACCGCCTGGTCGTGTTTCACCGGAGGGATGGGACGCTGCTCCAACCTGGACAGCTTCGCTCCGAAGGTTTCCGCGAGGCTTGGCTCAAGGGGGGGTACCGAGGGATAGCCCCGCTCGGTGAACCCCTCCACTCTGGTGATGGGAGCGTAAGTGGAGACGGGCGCCCTTAACCTACCAGGACCGGCTGCGGCCTCGTTCCAGTACGATGTCACCTCTGAAAAAACGAGGCCAGATGGGATCAAGACGGCGAGCCAGCGCGGAGCCAAACCTTCCCGCAAGATCATCCAATCTTAGCGGGGGGGGGGGGGGGGGGGGGGGTGTGAGGGGACGGAGAGCCCCTTTTTACGTTAGCAGCTTCCCGGATAATGGTGGGCAGCTCCGAGAGGAGTGCGCCGACGGCAGGGAGCGGTGTGGCCGTTGAGGCGGGAAAACCCCGGGGGAGTCGAGCATCTGCTCAGCCTCCCTCTTTCCAACACTGCGCTCCCCAGGAGGGAACGAGCGTCGGGGCTGCTGCTAACGTCACCGGTCCCAGAGGAATCATCCGATTTACTTCGAGAGCCGGCGTCAAAGAAATCCATGGCATCGTCCAGCGAACAGTCTCCCGCCACGGACAGGCAGTCCTCGATGGTAGCCTTAAACAAAGGCTGCTCTCCTCTGCCTTTCCTCCGGTGGAAGCTCGTCACAGAGGCGGCAGGAGGAAGCGCGGGCGACGTGGCGGGGACCCAGGCATCCTTCGCAGGTGTCGTGCCTGTCGAAGCTGAGCAAGTAACCGGTCTTGCAGGAGGGACACAAGCGGATGGTGTTGGAGCTGGACATCTCGTTGAAAGGTCAGTTGTTTTTTTTTATGTTAGCTTGCTGAAGAAAAATGGGGAGCAGATTACCCGCTCTTAATGTAATTTATACGGATCGGGTGGGGCCCACACAGCAGGTGGGCGTAGACTAATTTTTTTCAGTATGATGCTTGCGCATAACGGGATAAACCCATCAGCGACAGCCTTAAAGGGCGAAGCCTATATGACATAGAACTGATTCTTCCTCCAACAGCTTACTTCAAAGTGGAACAAACCAGTTTTGTTGGTGCTAAGATGGTCTCTGATGAAGCCTTCTGGATCGAAGGTGAAACGTTTCAGCACAAAAAAAGAAACCGTCCAGATGACATGACTGAAAAATGTTGGATTATATACCTGGATTATTGAGCATGGACTTTATTAGTTTAAATCATTTTAATTTAATTGTCAATTCACATTAAAAGTCATCTCAGGGCACTGCACAAAAAAATAGAAACAATCAAATTAAAAGCCCAATATTCATTATATATACCGTCTTTCACACCAGTTTGAATCTAGGATAAAAAGGGGCGGAGTTTTTTTTTTTTCATTTACCCTTTATCCAGGTAGTCTCATTGAGCCACAAGAACTCGTTTTCAAGAGAGACCTGTTTAGGGAGCAGATGGTGGGGGGTTAAGGGCCTTGCTCATGTGCCCAGGGTGGGGCGAATGAGGGTGGGGGCAGGTGTGGGTGCTTCACCTACCCCACCCACATGTTTTTTGATGTTGTCGGTACCGGGGCTTGAACCGGCAATCTTCCGATCACAGGCCCACCTTCTCTAACCTCCGCGCCACCACTCCCCACAGGAGTTAAAGCCATTTTGGTCTCAACTTTATAACTGACATGCACAATCTCATACATCAACGCAAGATGTCTTTGTGATCTGAGCATAGGCGTTGCAACAATTTTATGTGAAGGGGGTGTGTCCCCTGCACATTTAAAAAAATGCTTATTTGGACACTCCACCCTCCCCACACACACATTTACCATGAAACATTAGTTCACTCAGCGCTGTTTCTCTTTCTTTGTGAACAAATCCATTCCATTTGATTAATAGCAGAATACTCAAACCACTAAAAGTCCACTCCTTGTTTTCCTGGTTACCTACAACAACTCACCACATCACATGCAGTGTGTCCTCTAGATCACTTGGCTTGGCAGGGCGCTCATCTCTTAGGGTTTTTTGTCGATGGGGCGTGGGGAGGAGGGGGAAGACACCTCTGTGTTGCGTGCTAGCTTAGCGCTACGTTAGTGCTGGCAATTGTTGACTGGGGTGGGGGGTTATGATTCGTGAGAGAAGTGGAGTGCCACTTCTGTAGCATCTTGGCTAGTACATTAGTGCCCAGATGGCACTAACATAGGGATGGTAGGATGCGTGAGAGAAGCGGAGCATGCTCTATTCACACAAGGAGAGCTGTTGGTCAGGCTACTTCTTTTTATGCTGTGCTCTCCAAAATAGTTATTGAATCAAGTCAGAGTCAGAGTTTCTTTATTGTCATTCGCACCTCATGTGGTACATGTGGTGGAGCGAAATTATGTACACATGGTCCCAGTTACATCCAACAATAAAATGTATAAGAAAAACAGTAATAACATCTAAGATATGAACTAAGAAAAACATCAACTAAATATACACTAAGCACTCATAACATAAAAACATTGAACATCAGCACAAACATGAACATGAGTCTGTGAGCAGATGTGCACGCATGAACACATCAACATTGAAACAGATCAGCAGCAACATGAAACAGATCAGCAGCAACATGATGTGGTTTTTCACAGTGATTATTCTAGTTAGAGATTCATGAGTCTAACAGCCTCAGGGTAGAAGCTGTTCCTCAGTCTAGTGGTTCTACACTTAATGCTCCTTAACCTCCTTCCTGAGGGGAGTGGGGCAAAAAGTGTGTGTGCTGGGTGAGTGGGGTCCTTCATGATGCAGGTGGCCCTCTTCCTGCATCTGGAGGTGTAGATGTCTGTGATGGTGGGGAGGCTGATTCCGACAGACTTCTGTGCAGCCTTCACCACTCTCTGCAAAGCTTTTCTTTCTGCAGCTGTGCAGCCTCCATGCCACACGTTGATGCTCGAGCACAAGATGCTCTCCACTGCACACCTGTAGAAGGAGGTGAGGACTGAGCTTCCCAGACCAGCTCGCCTCAGCCGTCTGAGGAAGTAGAGTCTCTGATGAGCTTTCTTGATCAGGCTGGTGATGTTGTTGCTCCAGCTGAGGTTGTCATTCATGTGTACACCCAAGTACTTGTAGCTGGAGACCACTTCCACCGCAGATCCTCTTTTGTTCAGGGGGGTGTAGATGTTTTTGTTCCTTCTGAAGTCCACAATCATCTCCTTTGTCTTCTTCACATTGATGTGAAGGTTATTCTCTTTGCACCAGCTCTCCAGGTGTTCCACCTCTTGCCTGTAGCTGGACTCCTCATTGTTTGTGATGCATCCCACCACCGCTGTATCATCTGCAAACTTTACAATGTGACAGCCTGGATGGGTAGCTGCACAATCATACGTGAGCAGAGTAAACAGGAGGGGACTCAACACACATCCCTGAGGAGAGCCAGTGCTGAGGGTTATGGTAGAGGAGGAGAGGTTGTGGATCCTCACTAACTGTGGTCTGTTTGTTAAAAAGTCTAGTACCCAGTTGCAGATGGAGGGGCTTAGTCCTAGTGTGGATAGTTTGTCCATCAGGGTTTGGGGGATCATGGTGTTGAAGGCGGATGTGAAGTCCACAAAGAGCATACGGACGTAAGAGTTTTTCTGCTCCAGGTGGTTGAGCGCAGTGTGGACCACAGAGGAGATTGCATCCTCTGTTGATCGGTTCTCACGGTATGCATACTGATGAGTGTCCTCGTTGATGTTGATGGTTGTTTTGATGCGAGTCATGACCAGTTTTTCAAAGCATTTTGCGACTATCGGGGTGAGGGCCACTGGCCGATAGTCATTCAGACCAGTCACTGTAGAGCTTTTTGGGACTGGGATGATGGTGGCAGTCTTCAGGCAGGTGGGAACTGTCTCCAGGGTAAGTGAGGTGTTAAAGATGTCTGCCAGAACCTCACAGAGCTGATCAGCACATTCCTTCAACACTTTTCCGGGGATGTTGTCTGGGCCAGTTGCTTTGTGTGGATTAATCCTCCTGAAGGTACTCCTTACTTCTGCTTATATGTAGGTAATCAAGTGCTTATATGTAGGTAAACATAGATGTTTAACAACCCGGTAACATTTATATATACAGGTTAGTCTCATTGAGTCTTGAGGACTCATTTACAAGAGTTAAATTAATTAAGTTAATTAGCTCTGCTGGACATCTTGAAATAATTTGACTTCAAAATTTAATCCATTGTTGATGAACACCCAGTGATTACTTTCAGAATTTTCCAGTGGCTCATGAGAGGCTTTGCTAGCACGACAGACAATCAGGCAAAACAATATTGCCCGAGCCTTTAAGCAAAAGGGCAACAACGGTGCTGAAAACATGCTGTTTAGTTTCCCCCCTCACTTGATGATTCATGACCCACAATGGGATGTGACCTCCACTTTGAGAACCACTGTTTCACACAATAATGTGCTTGGGTTTTACAGAAACACCACAGAGAGGGACAAAGAAACAAATCACATCTAATCAGTTTAAATTGTGTTTTGTTTTAGGATAACTTTTTTGACTGAAGGAGGTTTGTAATCTCTGCAACAAAGTACAGTTCCTTTCCCAAGACTCCACTAGAATAAAGAGAATAATAAAAAAAAATAATAATAAAACTAGGCAAAAGGCAAAGGAAAAAAGGAAAGGTAATGGTAATGTGAATAGTTGGAAACACTTTGAGCTCAGAGATTTCTTTTACATTCACTTTATACAATACAACTTTATTAAAAACAACACCACTGGCCAAAGTGCTGTACACTAACACATACAAGCAAAAAAAAACATAAAATCAACAGATACCATAAAAGTAATGAACTTCCAAAGTCATAAAACAGCAAACAGTAAAAACAATAAAACAAATAACTTAAAAACATTAAAACCAACATTTCAAGCTGAGTTAAAAGCCAATGAACAATCCCCCTAAAACACAAAACAATGTGTTTTCAGGGAAGATTTAAAAACAGAGAATTTGATGTAAAAATGCAGCAGCATTCTGAACCAGCTGAAGTCATGACTGGCTCAGAACCACATGAAGTGAATTACACTAGTTCTGAGTGACGAGTTGTGATGATTGGATTAAAATCTCAAAATTGTGTTGTAAGAGAAATGGTTTGACCATGGCCAGTTGTCTCAGGTGATAAAAGCTGGACTTGATCACTGATTTAATCTGTGCATCTAGTTTAAAATCATTGTCCAGCCTGTCCATTTGACAAACTACTATTTATAATTTGGGACACAGAAGGAGCCACCATGTGGAAAACCTCTTTAAAAAGACGAGGTGGGATGGGATCGTTTGGAAATCCAGCAGACTTCATATAACCAGTGATGTCTTTAAAAAAAAAAAAAACAGGGTGATGAGCTCAAACTGACTGAAAACAGCAGAGTGTGTGACAGAGTTGG
Source organism: Nematolebias whitei (assembly GCF_014905685.2). Taxonomy (NCBI): domain Eukaryota; kingdom Metazoa; phylum Chordata; class Actinopteri; order Cyprinodontiformes; family Rivulidae; genus Nematolebias; species Nematolebias whitei. Next base: position 21,027,922 of record NC_056509.1, read on the forward strand.
AGGGGGTCATAAGAAGTTTACAACCTTGTAGATAAAAAAAGCTCAGGAAGTTCTCACACTTCAGTGGAGTTCTCCGGGCTGGCTGACTGTGGGCCATTAAGAACAGAGCTGATGGTTTTAAAAAGCGCACGTGGATTATTAGAGTTGGAGGAAATGATGTCAGATGAATATTTGTTTTTTGCAGCTCTCTCAGTGGACTGATAGAAATGCCAGCCAGGCCTGTCGCGACAAACAATAAATCAATTAATTGCATGATAAATGAAAATTATCTACCTCATTTTCATTTATCAACTTTATCGTTTCTTCGTGTCTCTCTCTTTCTACTGAAGACACTGGATGACAAAAGGCTCAACTCTGGTGCTCTTCACTGACCCCTTCCTTTCTCTTTTCGCTGTAAAATCCATTTTAACCGTCCAAAATCACATTTTTTTGCTGGTTAAAAGCAGCTAAGCTGAGAAGCTAAGCTATGAGTTAAGCTAACAGGCCGACCTCGGGGAAATGACCTCCGTCTTGTCGAAGCTCCAAAATTCACAGTTGAAACTCGTGGCTTTGTGTAAAAAGTTTTTATCTGCAAAAAGGAGCTGAGAACTTGTTTACTGATTTTTTTTTATTAAAAGTTTGTGTGGAAAAATGCTACGCTAAAGAGCTCAAACCACACCGAGCATCCGCCATTTTGAGAATCGAAAACAGAAACGAGAGATGGCCCATGTCACGTCAAGGGGCCTCCCTCCCATTTTTCTTAAAGAGACAAGCTGCTGCTCCCTCATGATCCATCCTTCGGTTCAGACAGTCTTTTACTGCCATCCGGTGGTCAAACAAAGATACTACACACAAAAATTAACCAACATTTCTTCTTAAATTTGACAATAATTACCGGTACTAATTATTGTCAAATTTCAAACGATATTATTGTTTATCGCAATAATTTCTGAGGCAATTAATCGCCCAGTAAAATTTATTATCGTGACAGGCCTAACGCCAGCTGTCCCTCAGTTCTTGGAAAGACACCTGTAACTTGCCCTTCTCCCATTTTCGCTCTGCTCTCCTGAACTGACGCCTGGTAGTTTGTGTGGCATCATCAGTCCGGGGCTCAGGTTTGGGTGTGGAAGGTCTTCATTTTAATGGAGCTGCAGCGTCTAAAACATTTTGACAAGCTGAGTTAAAATGAGATGAGAGAGCCTCAACGTGTGAACAAGGACCCACAGGATCCCTGGAATGGAGTGATTTAAACTCATACCTAGATGTTTATGTAACAATTTTAAATTGTGTTATGGAAGATATCAACATATATGTTTTTAATCGTTTTAAAAGATAATAGCCCCAATTACTTGTTTTTAGTTTTCCTTTTTTCCACGGCATGCTGCAGTTTTTCAGTGAGCCACGGAGGGGCGCTGTGGAGCTGCGTGCAGGCTAATAAACTTTGTGAGGCAGATCTGTGAACTTGCTGCGTAATGAGAGCAGCTTCTGATCCATTTGCATTCCTCTTCAACATTGTGTCCTAATGGGACACCAGCAGGGACAGGGGGCTGGTGGGAAATAATGCGTTTGTCCAAAAATCAAGGGTAAATAGACAACGGAGAGGAAATGAAGAGGAAAATAATTTCTCATACAACTAAAGAGCAGGAAAGGAGGGAGAGCAGAGGGCACATTTATTCCCCTCTGATGGGCCCGCTGCGACGTGAATCAAACAGATGATGAGTCACTTGAGCTGTTGTTGCGAGCAGCCACTAATTCATCACCACGGCCTGCTAAGAATGCTTTGGATTGAGTGGGATCTAAGCTCTTGTACAAATCCACCGTGATGCCTGCATCTTGTTCCAAGAAAATATGAATGGAGGTGGGTGGGGGCTTTAGAAGGAGAGACTGATGCAGCAGCACTTCCTTTCTTACAGTATTCTGATGTGATCTTTATCTGTTTGTTTGTTGTTTTGTAGAATTTAGAGAGGCGCCAAGTTCATCCTCAGGAGAGAGAAGACGCCATGACAGTCAGACTACGTCGAGCAGAGATGGACAAATCCAAGGTGAAAACAAACGACAACAAAATCTCCTCCCCCGATATTATTTTTATACCTAGCCTTAAAACAGTTTTGTTAAAAAAAACACACAGAAGATGATATTTTACAATCAATTCATAACTTAAAGAGGTTCACTTCTGGTTGCTGTGCTGCAACATTGTTCTGTGTTCAGACGGTCATGGGACAAAGGAAAGCCCCGCCCTCTTTTAATGTGAGAGTTTTACACAACAGGAAATAATAAAATGATCTGATTAAAATTATTTAAATATAACCTCAAATGTACAAAAAAAGCACAAGTTCCAGCGTGTTATTCTTTCTTAAACAAAACTGAAGCCTAAATGGAAAAACTGTGAAAAATGAAGTCCACCTTCTGGTCCAGCTGCTGGCAGACCCTCATACAACATCGGGTCATTTGGGTTTTCAGACATGCTTCTGTGCAGCTCTCTTAAGGTCCCATCACAACAGTTCAATCAGGCTGAGGTCTGGACTTATTTGCTCATGTGTTTGGGATTGTTCTGTTGCATCAATTCAATTCAATTCAATTCAAAAATACTTTTATTAATCCCAGAGGGAAATTGTTTGTTGTAGTAACTCGTTATCCTCATTTCATTAAGAGATGTTATAGATGCTGATGGCTGTAGACAGGAAGGATCTCTTGTAAAGATCCATCCCACAGTGGGTCCTAACAAACTGGCTGCAGATGCCATCAGGTACGTCCACCCAGACTTGGCTAACCTCTTGGTTCCCCGAGCTTCATCATGACCCAGTTTGGTCCAAGCTTCAGCTGTTAGGCAGATGGTCTCACATTTTACTCTGGAATATTTTGAGGTACAGAGGAGATCGTGGTTGACTTGATGGCTGCAAGGTGCCCAAGTCCTGTGGCTGCAGATCAAACCCAAACTGTCAGCTCTCCTCCACCAACAGCTGGTCTGATCTGTTCAAAGCATATCCATCCAGAAGTCCTATAGTATGTTGAGATACAACTTTACAAACCCAGTGTTCCCCCTATCATTATACAAGCGGGTTGTCCAGCCCCACCAGCAGAACCGAGCACCCCGTCAACCGAACTGCGTGCACCCCCCCACTATTGACGTAACACTAAGCTAGCGGCGCACAATACAGGTGCGCTAGCTAAAAATGTAAAGGCGGTGCTAGCGCTGCCTATTCCCTCACGCTGAACCCCCCACTCGCTCGAAAACTGCCGGTACAAACAGCACGCAGCTCAAATCTGATGTGTGTGTGTCCGCCCCTCTCGACAAAAGTCACGGGTGAGATGAGTGCCCTGCCATGGCAAGTTATCTGGGGTAAACACGTCAAACCTAAGACATGCTGTAAAAGTTGGCAGCTGACAAACATTTTCTCTTGTGAAAATCTATTAATTGAATGAACGGTTGGAAAAAAATATCCTTTCATTATCTGTTTTTCTTTTAAAAGAGTCACACACAAAGACAGGAGAAGATTTTTTCACCCAGTTTACCTGCAAGGGCAGAGTTCACCAGGCTTACACAGATGTTTCATTGAAGCCCCGGTCGCGAACATCTGCACTAGACAGTGTGCAGGAAGTGTTTTTATAATGCTTATCAGCACGATGACCTCGCCCTCTTAGACTCGGAGGAGTCAGGTGTCTGCAGGCTCCTCTGAGCTCACACACATGATTCAACATTAATTTAACATTAGCAGTGAGAAACATCCATAAACCTTTAGCTAAATTCCCCTGACATGAACTTCAGAAAGGTTTGGAGATTACCTTTAACCTCTACATTGATTAGCAGCACCAGCTGCTGCTCTCGAGTCATTGCTGATGTCCTTTCTGCTTGGCATTGTGGTAACACTCATCCATACTGTATGCTCCAAGACAGCAAGGTACCATAACTCCTGCTGTCACTGGTGCTCAGGTAATCAATACATTTGATCTGTAGGCTGCTGATGTCCTTCTTAAACCTTTTTGAAGCATTGTGGCATTTTTTTAAATTTAATAAATAATGACATTATTGAATCTATTCTGTTTATTTGACATTTAAGGTTAGATTTAAAATCATTTATTAGAACCTGACGAAGAACAGATGATTTTTATAATCTGATACATAAAACCCTACAACTGAAAGAAGGTGGACTTCCTGTTTCCCATGATCATGTGTTCATAAGAATATTTTAATTTAATGTAGTTCTGAACATTTTAGATTGTGCAACACGTGCGTATTGTTCTGACTGGTTTTGTTGTGCAACCCTCAGGCAGAGCAGGAGCTCGAAAAGGCCAGGAGGTTACTGGAACAGTCCGAGGACAGCAGGGAGTCCCTCGTTCAACAGGTCGGTTTGCGCTCGTCCACCCGATTATAAACGCAGATGCGCAGGAAACATCATGAGACAGAAAACCGTAAGCTGTGAAAGAGACTTGACAGGAGGCCTCGGTGCTGTGAGAGAGTTCGATGTGTCTCATGATTCTAGGTGGAAGGCATGCGCAGTGAGCTGCTGAGGACGAGGAGCGAGAGGACGGTGCTTCAGAGGGCACAGATGGAGACTTCCCAGCTCAGCGCTCAGCTGCATGGCAGCCACACCGAGAGAGAGGGTGGACGAGCTCGACGGCAAAGTTTAGGTACTAAACTGTCGTGAGAGGAGAAAACGAGAAACAGAAAAGATTTGGGTGCAGAGTAAATGTGTGGTTTATAAAGTTGCCATGACAACTTTACATAGAAAAATATGGGTGTGTGTTTGATTTTACCACACAAAACTTAAAATTTGAAGAAACTCCCCAGACAGTATCCATGTAATGCCAAACGCTGGATCAGAATATGAGAGTGTGATGAAAGATGAGTAAATGCAGAGTGATGAAACCACATGGGACGACCTGAGAATCGTACCAGAGCAGATAATTGAATCTCTGGGAAAACATTAGAATGAAAACTATAT
>NC_056509.1:21033243-21033624 GCF_014905685.2 Nematolebias whitei
AAAAAAAAAAAAATCACCTTTTTTCCATCTTATTTATGAGTTGTTTCTATCTGTTCAAGACCAGGGGCCTCATTTGCAAGTATGCAGCATGTACTGTAGATTTCCCACTAAAGTAACTGGGACCTTGAGTGCACAGTTTCGTTCCACCTCATGTACCACATGTGATGAGAATGACAATAAAGAACCTTGAATCTTAAAGCACTTGATAAAATGGCGTATGACCAAACAAATCCATATGTGACAAATCGGTGTTTCTCCTACCATTAAATAGGCAGGGCACCTCGCCCTGTCAACAGAACTGAGTGCCTGGCCTACCGAACCAAACTGCACCCCCACCCTTCGGCATTGGCGTAGCACTAAACTAGCTGCACACTAGCTAAA
>NC_056509.1:21033724-21048976 GCF_014905685.2 Nematolebias whitei
CAGCGTGCAGCTCAGACCTGTCTGTGTCTCCCCCCGACAACAAAATCACCGACTAGATTAGCACCCCACCATGGCAAGTTTTCTAGTGGAAACACTGGAAATGGTGCATATGCTTGATATGAAGCACATTTTCTTTGTACGACTCTTCACAGTGGCTCAGTGGTTAACACTGTTGCCTCATATCAAAAAGGTCCTGGGTTTAGTCTCCGGTTGGACCTGGGGTCTTTCTGTGTGGAGTTTGCATGTTCTTCTCTTGCATGCGTGGGTTTTCTCCGGGTACTCCGGTTTCCTCCCACAGACCAAAAACATGCATGTTAGTCTGCCTTCAGGCCTCCCTTGCAAAAGAGATATGTGATCTCAATGGGATTTGACTGGTTAAATAAATGTTAATAAATAAATAAAATCAGCCTGGAACTGATTGAATGTAAGAGCCTCTCTGGACAGGTCTCCTATTTAAATACGTGAATAAATGTGAATGTGTCCTGCGTGTGTGATTCTCATCGCTTCATGCTCAAACATCAGCCAGGGGCACGTCTGCCAAGAGCACACTGGCTGACACATTTCAAGCTTTTTACATGTTTATTGACACAACTTGTGTAAACACCAAAATTCTTGGGGGTTTGGTAGAATGCTGTGAAACTAGTTTACCTAGAAATAAAAAACGGGGTCACTTGCTTAAACCACCAACTAGTATGCTGGTGAAGATTCTCAGTCATCCAGGACATGATGAATTCAAAAAGTGTTCAATACAAAAACATCTGGAAGCTCCTCAGGACAAGATTCAGCTGTTCACCTCCACCTCACAGATAAGGGACTCTCTTTTGAGGACCAAAATGTGCACATTTTGGACCGAGAACACAGATGGTTTGGGGGGGGGGGGGGGGGTGAAGGAAGCTATTTATGTAAAAAGAGAAAAGCCGTTTCTTAACAGAGGACGAGGCCTCAGATTTCCACTTTCAAAAACCTATAATGCAACTTTTAGGGTGCATTCACACCTGATAGTCCGGTAGACTCGGTTCGGTTCGGGACCAATATTCATAACATTTTGTTTAAATTTGAGCTGGTGCGTTTGCATTCACACTGCACTGTGCAGTGGAGTCAACCTGTTGAACCAACCTGTTCCCCCGCTCGCCTGTGGGGGCGCTGCACCAAGAACTACTGAAAGAAACGACACAAAAACCTCTGAAGACACTTCTTCTTCTGGAAATAAAAACAAAAACGGAGTGGCATCAAGTTTTAGCAGTTTCATGAGTTATATTTTGTCATTTTTCAAAAATGGACTTAGCATGAGCAGAAGATGAGACAGAAGACCAGGGAGAATATTGTTTTTCACACAAGGCAGCTGACGGCTCCATATAAGGTCAGAGAAATGCGTGTTTGTTTGCCCTGCGTTGTACTCTACTTCTTGCTTGTGGAGCGGGGTCCGGTCTGTTTACATTCACACTGTACTCGAACCGCGCTGGAGTTCTCTTCTACCGGACCGAGACCTAGGTTTTAGCCCGGGCCAGAGTTCGCCTTTTTGTTACGTGACAGAGTTCGATGGCGCGTTCACACCTCCCCAAACGAACCGGACTTTCTAGGAAAACGAGCTAGAGTTTGATTAAAGCGGACTAAATAGGGCTGGTGTGAATGCACCCTAAGACTGATTCCCAGCCACTTTTCACACTTGATGGGAACAGAGGGGTCTCATCTGTGAATTAGAGTAACAAAGACTTTAAGAAACCCCTACTGTTAAGGTGTTTAGGTGTGAATTGCCAATCTACATATGTGTGTGTGTCTTATCTCACTCAGCCTTATAACCTGAATCTCTCACTCACTGCTCATTGAATTGAGAAAGCTCCTCGGATGAGGAGCGAAACGTCTTCTGTTACAAATAAAGTCAAGTTGTTTTTGCATTGAACGCTATTTGAATTCACCAACTAGTATTGATCAATATATGGTGCGAGGGCACATACACTTTGTGCACATCAGAGGCATTAATACTAAGATTTTAAAATGAATTAATTGGCTAGCTCTGTGGCAGCTTGTAGTCTGTTCTAAACCATGTTGTTCATTAGAACAGATAAATTGTGCATTGCGTCAACAACTTGTCATGATGTTGGTTAGTTGTTTTTTTTAATATAATTTGTACAATGACTGAAAGAAAATGTTTCATTGCTACATAACATATCAAATGGAGTCCAGATGATTGCAACCTTTTAAATAAATTTAATAAAAACATTAACCACATCAAACCCAAAGGGAGTTGGGAGCCCTGGACCAAACACGAGGGAGAAAGCCTCTCACTAGCTAAGGTCTGCTGCATATGGACCTCTCTCCTAAACCTGTTACCCCCACATTAAAGCTGAGGACCAGAAACAGTCTGTAAATTCCGCTCTAAATAACCATTAATAGCAGTGAAGAATGAAATGACTTTGTATAAGGTTGATGACCACAGCTGATGAAGGGAGTGAGCGTGGAAACAGAGCGCAGCACCAGCAGCCTCCATCTTTCAGCCTCTACCATCTCCAGTGAGCAGAGCTTGTTTTTTCTAAAGTCCTGCCAGTCAGTCAGGTCTGGAAACAGAAGACATCGAACAAAGACTTATTCATGAAGTGACACAAACAACAAACATTAACAAACATAAACACATTCAGCTGGTCATGGATGTGCAGTTACATTAAGATAACCGGCTGGCCTAATCGGCTGCATCGTATGTGACTTTGACGCACCTGGCTTAAAAATGGACAGTTCTGTTCCACACAGCTGGCCTGGCTCAGCTCAGGATCGACTGGCACGGTCCAGATCGGTTTGAGAATTGGAGATTTGACACTTCACCTGTGCTGCTGATTATCCATGTTGCTGATTTCTTGCCTTTAAGCTGCTGTATTCATACCCATCTGCTCACTACAGACTCATGCTCAGGCTGCTGTTTAATACACTGTATTATTTTACATTATTATTGTTTAATTTATATCTTAGATCCTTGTATACTGTTTCTTTTTATACTTTATATTTTTGCTATTTTTGGACCTTTCAGAGCCTCTCTTTGCATGTCTTTCGAATTGTAAATCATGGATCTGGTCAGCTGGTCTCTCAACGCAATTGATCACATTTTTTCAATGAGAAGACCGGGTGAAGGAGAGCCCTCCTGCTCCGACGGGACACTTGCAGCAGATGGATTCCTGGAGGCAGTGGAAGATCATGTGTACCTCTATGGTCCGGTCTGAAACAGTGTTCACGGACTTACTTACAAACGCACACATGTACACACTCATTCGCACAGCTCGCACTCCCATCACCTTCACTGGTCTCTCCTTTTGCCCCACTGGTGCAGTAACCTAGCTTGGATGCGGCGCGCCATGTGGCTGCGGCGCTCTCTTGGGTGGCCTGTGCTGGGAGCACCCCCACCCCACTTCACCCTCACCCACCCCACATGCATCTTATTATGTCATCTGTATGTTGCTTTTTGTGCTGAGTTTTTTTGCAACCTCACATTGTGAGATATGATTTTTTTTTACCTCCCCTTTCCCTCGTGTTCCCTTTTCCTTATCTAACAAAAAAAGGCAGCGCCTCTCATGAGGCTGCAGCCTCAGACACCCCGTCCTCCCATGTCTATGTTGTTTGGTTGTTTGTGTTTCTTTAGATGGACTGTACTGAAATGACAATAAAGCTGATTCTGATATTTGTTTTTTAAATGCTTTTTTATGCTTTAGCTTGTTGTCTCCTGTTTATTTTTTGTCTTTTCCTTGAGTCACAAATTTTAACAATTTGTTAACATTCTGCATGTGTGTGTGAAACCTCAATCACTCAGAACTGGAAGCAGAAGTGGCTGAGCTGCGGTCCCAGTTGTCCAGGTCCTCGGTCCTTGAGGTTGAAGAACTGAAAAGGGCCCTTGAGCGCAAGGAGAACGAGCGGCTCCAGCTGAGCTTACAGCTGAAGGTGCGTCACACAAACAGCTCAGGGAAGGAATTTCCTGCTTCTTTCTAAGTTTTATCTTTTGAAGAGACATCGAAGCCATCAGTTCAGATAAAACAGCAGTTTAGATTACAACATCAGTATTTATTCTTCTCAGCCTGCACAACGTGTCAATTCTTTCTCTGTAAAATCACTCCAGTTCTAATTGGTGGTATTTATGATTGTCGTTGGTGTCATGGAGAAATGTATGTGTACTTAAATATCTGCATTTAATCCCTGATCTGTGTCTTTCTTTGAAAATGTGTTTGAACGCCCACTCTCTCCCTGCTGCAGAGTAGATGTAAAGACACAAAGTGGGTGTTTTTACGCATCACCTGCGGCGTCTCTTGCGGTTTTTATGCTTAGATCAAATAGACGAAAGAAGTGTTTCATTTTAGAGGTAAATGTACAAAAATGAGCTATAATGAGGAGAAGAGGTTGGCTGAATTTGTATGCTGTCTTAATATGTCTAAGACGAATCAGTATGGCTAATTACCCCAAACTAGCAGCCTTAAAGGCCTCAGTGCGAGCAGGGTAGCCCTGCTTACCCTCTCTTTACACGTCAGTCAAACTAAATGCTTCAAACTTTTTTTTTATTAGGTTAATTCAGGCCAATTTCAGGACACTTTTCAGCACAGTATTAAATAGAACGTTTCAAAATAAATTTCAAAGGGTACCAATGCATCTACTTCCCAAAACTTAACACTCGTCAACATTCTTAGTGTTTTGATGTATTATGTATATAAGAAATGTTAAAAACCAAGATCTGGCAACAGCCAGTTTCACATTAGGGTCACCTTGGCAAACACACACACCTGTGTGTCTCACTCCCTGACAGCACTGTTCATAGACAGGCAGACTGGAAAGTAAACCTCAGTCAAAGGGTCCCTGTGTGAACACCACACGTCGTGTTGAAAAACGTCCTGAACGGTAGAGAAGCTTCTGGTGTCACTCATTAGTTTGCTGGAGCGGTGGAGCAGAGGCTAGAGAAGGTGGACCTGTGATCAGAAGGCTGCCGGTTCAACTCACCGGACCGTCAACATCAAAATGTGGGCGGAAAAGGTGAAACACCCACACCTGCCTCCACCCTCATTTGCCCTATCCTGGGCTCTTGAGCAAGGTATTTAATCCCCACCATTTGCTCCCAGACAGGTCTCTCTTGAAAATGAGTTCTCGTGATGGGGTGGGCGATATGGCTTAAATATAATATTGTGATATTTCAGAGCATTCTGACGATAACGATAAATTTTGTGATATAGCAAAACAAAATAACTAAAACCAGAAATCATAGTTATTGATTTAACAAAATTCACTTAACATGTTGCTTTGCAGTATTATATAAAAACAAAAGAACAAGGGTTAATTTTACTGAAATTCCTTTAGTTAGTAAAGTATTCAGTCTCAAAGTATAAAAATTAAAATTAAAAATGATCCTTCTGTTATTTAGATTGAAAAAGTCTGCACAAAATATAGAACCATAAAATCCACCACAAAAACTAAAGTGCAGGTGAATTTTCCCAAAATAACTAAATAAAATGAAGCTTAAGGTCTGTTGAGCATAAATGTAACATACAACAAAATATATGTTGCCTTTAAATGAGCTATAACTTCCAGAACTTGTGACAAGGTGATCAGCTGACCCTGAAGCTTGTGGTGTTTCAGTTTCCTCTGTTCCTGCAGGAATGATTCATTTCTCTTATGCTCTGTGTAGATGAACATATGCTGTGATATATTCATAAATTAAACGGATTCTTTCATTTTTCTGGACTGAATAATGTTGTGTGTTGAATTATTAAATGTGGACGGAAACGTGTTTATCTTTGACCCATCAAAATGAATGCGGTCATTTATTTACAGAATCAAAGTTTAACACATCACACATTTACATTAATTTGGCGAAATGAAAAATAACAACATGGCTAATTTAGCAAGTTTTACAAGGAGGAAACAATACGGCGATTGTTTCCCTTGCTTCCAGCTGTACAACAGACATTTCTGAAAATATCTGGAATGATTTCTAGCAGATAGAAGGGTTTTAAAGATGGAAATGAAGTTTAAGTTGAGAGAAAGGATGGATGAGGGAAATGTGTGTGTCGGCATCAGAATGGCACTCTCCGGTGAGTTCCCAGCTTCTTCCCCGGTACACTTAGGTGGTATAAATCAACTCTTTACCTGGAGATGTCTCCACTGGTACGAAGTTCCATTTAACGCACCCTTTCAGCGTCTCCGTAGGAACAGCTGTGAATCGTCCGAAGTAGTGACGGTACTTGTTCGACACAAGTTCACCTCTTGGTGGACTCACATGAGTGGAGTCCGTCAGAAGTTCCACTCAGAGGTGGAAGATGTCATAATCCCCACAAGACTCGGAAGAACTGCGGATCATGTCGGGATTTTCCTGTTTTCTCCAGCACTTCTCGGTTCGGTTCTGCTCCCAGAACTGAACTTCTCTCCCACCGCACTCGACTGGAGCTGGCGCTTGAAGCTGGAACCTGAAGCAACTGGAGCCGCTCTCTGCAAACGACTGATTTGAACTAGGAAGTACCGACATTTAAAGAGTTCTATTTCCGGTTCATTTGGAAGGTTCCTGATTGGTCGTTTCGACCAGACAGGGGTGTGTTTTTGTGACGTAAGAGGTCACTAGAAGTCAGAAAAACAGCAAGAATGTTATGGAACAGATTGAAAATGTTTTTCAGACAGACGAGAGGAATATTTAGGCGAGTTGGGGGAAAACAGGTGCCAGCCTCTATATTTACATCTGAGAGGATTTAAAAACATGACAGTTCATTCCAACAACTTGTTTTGCGTTTGACTCCAACCTTGGACCAACTTACACTTGCTCATTCAAAGACAGAAAATCAGAAAATGCATAATTACTCTGTAACAGACCTTAACGTGATTTCTACTTTGCATGAGGATTAAAAATCACTAATACTGTTTCACAGTTGATTAAAAATGAGTAGTTCACTTCAACATTTAAAAATGGTTTGAACTAAACACACTTTGATTATCAAACATTTGTAAAATAGTCATGATTATAGAAAAAGAGAGTGTTCTTTCAATTGATCAGTGCAGGACACTTAGAAAGTCTCTGGATGAACTTAATCTTGTGTTTCTGGACTCAAATCAATGAAATACAGTTCTTGTTCCAGGCAGGCCCTCAAGGCCAGATTTTGACCTGAGGCTTAGTTCACTACATCTGTCTCTGATCACCTGACTCTGTTCTTGGTCCTTGGACTGTGGAACTCGAGTCAAAGCTGAGCTGCACGTGTTTGTACCGGCAGTTTAGAGTGGGGGAGACCCAGCCGAGCTGCGCCCGCACCGGCAGCTCAGAGTGGAGTGGGGGAAGAGAAAAAAGCCGAGCTGCGCGGGTGGGGGAGGGAGAGACAGTTGAGCTGTCATTGTCTGTACCTGCAGTTTTGAGATGGATGGAGCCGTGCGTTGTTTGTTTTTAGCTTTTTAGCTAGCTAGTATTGCGCACAGCTAGTTAGCGTTACACCGATACCAACAGGTGGATGGTGGGTGCGCAGTTCGGTTCGGTAGTTTGGTGCACTCGGTTCAGTTAATGGGGCAGGACGTCCTGATGTATTTACGTCATGAAATTAGCATATCATGATATAATTTATTTCCCCGGGCAAGTTTTTTTTTAACCGGTATTATCGTGAACGATATGATATGGCCCAGCCCTACCTCCTGTCTCAGTGAGACTACCTGTATAAATAAAGGTTAAATAAAAATGCAAACCGGATTCCAAAAAAGTTGGAACACTAAACAAATTGTGAATAAAAACTGAATGCAATGATGTGGAGATAGCAAATGTCAATATTTTATTCGTAATATAACATAGATGACAGATCAAAAGTTTAATCTGAGTAAATGTAACATTTCAAAGGAAAAATATGTTGATTCAAAATTTCACAGTATCAACAAATCCCAAAAAAGTTGGGACAAGTAGCAATAAGTGGGTGGAAAAAGGAAATTGAGCATATAACGAACAGCTGGAAGACCAATTAACACTAATTAGGTCAACTGACAACATGATTGGTATAAAACGAGTTTCTCAGAGTGTCAGTGTCTCTCAGAAGCCAAGATGGTAAGAGGATCACCAATTCCACCATTGTTGTGCAGAAAGATAGTGCAGCAATACCAGAATGGTGTTACCCAACGTAAAATAGCAAAGACTTTTAAGTTATCATCATCATCAACCGTGCATAACATCAACAAAAGATTCAGAGAATCTGGAACAATCGCTGTGCATAAGGGTCAAGGCTGTAAAACTACTGGATGCTCGTGATCTCCGGGCCCTTAAACGTCATTGCACCTCAAACAGGAATGCCACTGTCAAGGAAATAACAGAATGGGCTCAGGAATACTTCCAGAAAGCATTGTCAGTGAACACAATCCACCGTGCCATCCGCCGTTGCCAGCTGAAACTCTACAGTGCAAAGAGGAAGCCATTTCTAAGCAAGCTAGCTCAGACGTTTGCACTGGGCCAGGGGTCATTTAAAATGGAGTGTGGCAAAATGGAAGACTGTTCTGTGGTCATATGAGTCACGATTTGAAGTTTTTTATGGAACACTGGGACACCATGTCATCCGGACCAGAGAAGACAAGGATAGCCCAAGTCGTTATCAACGCTCCGTTCAGAAGCCTGCATCACTGATGGTATGGGGTTGCATGAGCGCTTGTGGCATGGGCAGCTTGCATGTCTGGAAAGGCACCATTAATGCAGAGAACTATGTTCAGGTTCTAGAACAACATATGCTCCCATCTAGACGTCATCTCTTTCAGGGAAGACCCTGCATTTTTCAACACGATAATGCCAGACCACATTCTGCAGCAATCACAACATCATGGCTACGTAGGAGAAGGATCCGGGTACTGAAATGGCCAGCCTGCAGTCCAGATCTTTCACTTATAGAGAACATTTGGCGCATCATAAAGAGGAAGGTGCGAGAAAGAAGGCCCAAGACGATTGAACAGTTAGAGGCCTGTATTAGACATGAATGGGAGAGCATTCCTATTTCTAAACTTGAGAAACTGGTCTCCTCTGTCCCCAGATGTCTGTTGAGTGTTGTAAGAAGAAGGGGGGGGATGCCACACAGTGGTACAAATGGACTTGTCCCAACTTTTTTGGGATTTGTTGATGCCATGAAATTTGGAAACAACAGATTTTTCCTTCCTTCCTTTCCTTAAAATGATACATTCTCTCAGTTTAAACTTTTGATCTGTGATTTGTGTTCTATTCTGAATAAAATATTAGATGTTGGCACCTCCACATCATTGCATTCAGTTTTTATTCACAATTTGTTTAGTGTCCCAACTTTTTTTGGAATCCGGTTTGTAAAATAAAGTTTATATTTGTCTACTGTGTTTTATTAAGGATAAATGAAGAGGTAAAAAGACTTGCTTCAAGGTGGGCCGAGTTTCTCAACTGCTTTACTAAAATCACATTTGTATGTGCAAATTATTATTTTATTTCATACATTATATAATGTACTGATACTAAAATTCAGAACAGTATTCCCAATCGAGTTTTGTGTTTTCATAGATATTTTGTTTGGGTATGTTGCTGGAGAAACAAATCAAACACTGACAACAAGAAAAACTCAGCTGAATAATAATAAGGATGCTTTATTGTTTATGCATTGACACCCTTCAATAATCTACTGTTAGAGAGACTGTCAACAAACACAACTTTCTTTGACCTTTACTACTTTTTGTCCTCATGTTTGCTCCTCTGCAAGCCTTCATCTTTCCTTTTGATTTTTTTTATTTATTTCTGTTTTCTTACTTTCTGGTCACTATGCTCATTATTCACTCTATCTTTTTTCTTTTGGTACTTGTAGCAAAGTTCTTACCAACACTCAATCTTTGACCCTTTTTTCTCTGCATGTAAGGAGCTGACGTCAGACATGGCTGGACGAGAGCAGCAGCAGCTGCGAATGCTGGAGCAGCTGGGAGAGTTACAGGTAGTTTTAGAAAAAGCAAATATTACATTTGTTAACCATCATTTGAATTAAAGAAAAGCTGTGTTTAGTTCCTATTTTTGAGCTGCAAGGGTTATAAAATTATAAACTTAAGATCTGTAAAATCTAACGCTGCAATAATGAGATTGTTCAGTGGTAAAGGCTTAAAATGTTCTACTTCATTTATTTAATGTCTTGTAGCTCAGAATATAGACTTTATTGATCATAAGGAAATGATTTTATTAGAGTCGAGGGCAGGCAGACAGGAGGGAGATGGAGGCGTTACTCCAGGAGAGCACGAGGAGCAAAAAAGAGCTGAAGAGCAGGGCCCAAGAAGCTGTGAACCAGTGGAGGGCAAAGTGCATGAGACTGCAGAAGGAGCTGGAGGAGGCGAGGGGCCAGACTGAGCTTCACAACGACAAGGTCGGTGAAATCTTCTTACAAGTTTCATGTCTTCAGTGATGATGGGTTGGAACATACAGAACACTTACCGTAATTTCTGGACTATGCGCCGCTACTTATTTCACACACTTTGAACACTGCAGCGTATACAACACAGCGGCTAATTTATGGATTTATTTATTTATTTTTCAGCTTCATGCAGACAAAACATTTAGCCTTGTCACACACAGGTGCTCACATAGCTGCCCAATACATGTCTTTCTTTTGGGGTGGGTCCTCATGACTCCCTGAGACTACCTGAATAAATAAAGGTAAAACAAAAAACTGACCAATGAAATTATCGGACAGGTCACTGTGGTTTCTCCCCCCTCTCTGCAGGAGTATCCCCACAGGAGTTTTCCCCCTTGTTGTACACAACAAAGTATTTGCAGCCACTCAAATAAGTATGAATCGTACATCAAATTGCAAATTTGCCTTGAGACGAGTAACATTGAGAGTGACAACGAAAGAGACTGAGGACGTGTGTGATGAAGTTTTTCTGAGCCTGTTCAATTCTGACACTAACAAAGATGACTAGTGGTTTTAGGGCACAGGAGGAAGATGAAGAAGATGATCAATTACTTCCTGGTAGGCTACTATATACAGGTCCTTCTCAAAAAATTAGCATATTGTGATAAAGGTCATTATTTTCCATAATGTAATGATAAAAATGAAACTTTCATATATTTCAGATTCATTGCACACCAACTGAAATATTTCAGGTCTTTAATTGTTTTAATACTGATGATTATGGCATACAGCTCATGAAAACCCAAAATGCCTGTCCCAAAAAATTAGCATATTTCATCCCACCAATGAAAGACAAGTGTTTTTAATAGAAAAAACGCCAACCTTCAAATAATCATGTTCAGTTATGCACTCAATACTTGGTCGGGAATCCTTTTGCATGAATGACTGCGTCAATGCGGCGTGGCATGGATGCAATCAGCCTGTGGCACTGCTGAGGTGTTATGGAGGCCCAGGATGCTTCGATAGCGGCCTTAAGCTCATCCAGAGTGTTGGGTCTTGCGTCTCTCAACTTTCTCTTCACAATATCCCACAGGTTCTCTATGGGGTTCAGGTCAGGAGAGTTGGCAGGCCAATTGAGCACAGTAATGCCATGATCAGTAAACCATTTACCAGTGGTTTTGGCACTGTGAGCAGGTGCCAGGTCGTGCTGAACAATGAAATCTTCATCTCCATAAAGCTTTTCAGCAGACGGAAGCATGAAGTGCTCCAAAATCTCCTGATAGCTAGCTGCATTGACCCTGCCCTTGATAA
The DNA here is from genome assembly GCF_014905685.2 of Nematolebias whitei. Classification (NCBI taxonomy): domain Eukaryota; kingdom Metazoa; phylum Chordata; class Actinopteri; order Cyprinodontiformes; family Rivulidae; genus Nematolebias; species Nematolebias whitei. Next base: position 21,045,349 of record NC_056509.1, read on the forward strand.
AACACAGTGGACCAACACCAGCAGCTGACATGGCACCCCAGACCATCACTGACTGTGGGTGCTTCACACTGGACTTCTGGCATTTTGGCATTTCCTTCTCCCCAGTCTTCCTCCAGACTCTGGCACCTTGATTTCCGAATGACATGAAAAATTTGCTTTCATCCGAAAAAAGTACTTTGGACCACTGAGCACCAGTCCAGTGCTGCTTCTCTGTAGCCCAGGTCAGGCGCTTCTGCCGCTGTTTCTGGTTCAAAAGTGGCTTTACCTCGGGAATGCAGCACCTGTAGCCCATTTCCTGCACACGCCTGTGCACGGTGGCTCTGGATGTTTCTACTCCAGACTCAGTCCACTGCTTCCGCAGGTCCCCCAAGGTCTGGAATCGGCCCTTCTCCACAATCCTCCTCAGGGTCCGGTCACCTCTTCTCGTTGTGCAGCGTTTTCTGCCACACTTTTCCCTTCCCACAGACTTCCCACTGAGGTGCCTTGATACAGCACTCTGGGAACAGCCTATTCGTTCAGCAATTTCTTTCTGTGTCTTACCCTCTTGCTTGAGGGTGTCAATGATGGCCTTCTGGACAGCAGTCAGGTCGGCAGTCTTACCCATGATTGCGGTTTTGAGTAATGAACAAGGCTGGGAGTTTTTAAAAGCCTCAGGAATCTTTTGCAGGTGTTTAGAGTTACGTTGTTGATTCAGATGGTTAGGTTAATAGCTTGTTTAGAGAACCTTTACATGATATGCTAATTTTTTGAGACAGGCATCTTGGGTTTTCATGAGCTGTATGCCATAATCATCAGTATTAAAACAATTAAAGACCTGAAATATTTCAGTTGGTGTGCAATGAATCTGAAATATATGAAAGTTTCATTTTTATCATTACATTATGGAAAATAATGACCTTTATCACAATATGCTAATTATATATATATATATATATATATATATATATATACATCAGCGTTTCCCCTACCATTATACAAGCGGGGCGCCCCGCCCCGTCAACAGAACTGAGCGCACCGTCTACCGAACCCCACCCCCAACCTCAACCACCTGTTGGCACTGACGTAACCCTAAACTAGCTGCTCGCAATGCAGGTGCACTAGCTAAAAAGCTAAAGGCAGCCTCTTCCTTCATGCTGAACCCTCACGCTGAACGCACCCCTGCCACTCGAAAACTGTCTGTATAAACAGCACACGGCTCAGATGTGCGTCTGTCTCTCCTCCCCACCGCCAAAAAAACAAACAAACTGTCGGTTCAGACAGCGCGCGACTGAGATATGTCTCTTCTCTCACACACCCTGCTCTAAAACCGTCAGTACAAACAGCACGCGGTGTCTCTGTGTCTCCATTCCAGCGCCCCCGGACAAAAATCATGGATGAGATGAGCGCCCCTCCATGGCAAGTTATCTAGGGGAAGCACTGTATACTGTTCAGAATTTTTTTTTTTACTGTACATATTTGTGTATGTAACCGGTACGTATTTAATTAAAAGTTTAATAAACCTTTCTCTGTAAATATCTCGTCACAACATGTACACCTGCGGCTTATACATAAGTGTGGCCTGTGTACAATTTTTTTTATTTTTAAATTTAGTGGGCGTGGCTTATTTTCAGGTGTGCTCAATAGTCCGGAAATTACAGTAGTCATTGATTCTAGCGGAGTGATCCATTTGAAACACTTTTCTAGAAAATAGCAGAAATAACTCCTGAATTCAGCTTTTTAAAGAGCAGCGGTCAGTCTGATTGTTTCAGTCGTGATTTGGCTGGTTTTACACATGAACATTAGTGGAACTTGCCTAATTATTTGCCCACCAATTTCAGGTTTAGTGGGTAAGATGAGTCATAAAGGGTTCAGTTGTAACCACTAAAGTGTTCTGAAAATTAAATGCCAATTTTCTGATTGGAGATTTTTATATTTATGCAAGTCAAAAAAGATGCATATGAGTTTGAGCCAAGCATTAAAAAATACTATGGGGCCAGCAGAATGGCAGCTGTAAGAAAACAATATGTTGTACAGTAGTTCCTCGCTACTTCGCGATTCGTTTATTGCGGATTCGCTCCGTTGCGATTTTTCAAAATAAGATAGGACATGATACACAATTAGCTGCTTGATGTAAGACCTGCATGATCGGCATGGAATTTTTATTAAAAATAAATTATTTAAAATTATTTAGCACCTGCTGTACCTTTGCGCAGCCCACACTGCAGGATAGACTTCCTCCTGCAGCTGATCAGCTGATCAGCTGATCTGCGGTGCAGAGCGGAGAAGTGGGTGTGGCCGAGAGCCCTTGCAGGTGGCTGAGAGCAGCAGAGGCAGAGAGCTGAAATCATGACATTCTGTGCTCTTTTAGAGCGTTTAGAGTTTAGAAACTATTTTTAGGATATTGCAAGAGTGTGGAAAGGGTTTCACACGTCTTAATATATATGTATATATGTATATAAATAATAAAATAAACCACTACTTACTACTTGCACTACTATCCCTACTTCACGGTTTTTCACTCGTTACGGGTCTTCAGGGTACGGATCCACTGCGATAAATGAGGGACTACTGTATATTTGTTTGGGCCTGTAAGTATTTCAGCAGCTTCTTGTCTTCATCATTTTTAATGGGAAAAAGGCAGAAGTAGTACTTTAGTATAATGACCTAAACTCATATTGCCATTCTTTGGAATTTTAATGCGATATACAATATATTGCAATATTTTTACATTCTCATATTGTCATGATATTCTTTAATTCAAAACTTTAACCCAATCTAGTAGCAAATTGTATCTCGCAGACATCTATTTGTTCCTTTACTGGGATAAAGAAAATATAAACAGCTTTACAATCGTCTGCTCACATTATCCAACACCAAAAGTGATTTTTATTCTGTCTGGCTTCAGAACTAAAATAGGGTGCAGTCTACCGAGAAGAATGTAATGAGGCAATGATAAAAGACAACTTTGTTCCCCCCCAGAAACGTGTCATTGTAGATTTACCATCTCTAATTCAAGATTCTGGAAATTGTATTGTCATTCTAAAAAAAAAAAAAAAAAAAAATACACCTCAACATGTGGACATTATAAAGTAAATGTGAATAGCTATACCAAAATAGTAAAAAAACATACAGAACAGTATAAAACAATTAAAAATCAATAAAAATAACCCCTCTGTATTGCCTGTTTCTCTGCACCTGTGTTGTTTTAGAAGTGCACTAATCCGTTATTAATATTGGTATCGGTACCGATATCGGGTATTGGTAGAGATGCACAGCATTGGTACCGATAGCGAAAAAAATTCTTGATTAGGTATCGTGACAATGTGACTGATCCATAAGGACCGGAGCTGATTGCTGTTTATTTTAAATATCTGCCAACCAAGCTAGCGAAGCTGTTGTTATTTCTTCTTATTTCAGCTCCTTATTATTTATTTTACATTATATTTAGAATTCCTGAACCATTTGAAACGTTTGTTGAAGTTTATTTTTTCATGTTTGACCAAAGTTGTCAAACTATTTTTTGTCAGTTTCAGGTTTTTTATTATTTATTTTACATTGGATGTTATTCATGATTGCACAGACTGAACAAATTAAAGTTGTGTTCAAAGTTTGTTTTCTCAGTCATCCAGGTATATAACAACAAAAAAGG
>NC_056509.1:21048986-21109094 GCF_014905685.2 Nematolebias whitei
AGTTTGTTTTCTCAGTCATCCAGGTATATAACAACAAAAAAGGTTGATTCAACCTTTTTTGTTAAAGTTGTGTTGTTTTTACATGTTTGACCAAGCTTGTGAAGCTGCTGGTGTGTTTAAGTGTGCTGCACTGGCGCAGAGTTTTTAATACATTTGTATCAGTACATTTATGTCTGCATTAAAAAAAAAATTTTAAGTTAATTCAGCACTGTTTTTCTGCATCAGATTGGTATCGGCTGATATTAAACATAAGCTATCAGTATCGGAAGTGAAAAAAGTGGATCGGTGCTTCCCTAGTTGCCATACGGCACATCGGCACAGGAAGTTGGTGTCTACCTCAGCCCTGCCGTTTTGTTTTTTTCTCAGTAGGTATGAGCATTGATGAATGTTCCTGATGATGCACCTGGTGAAGGTGTTGGTGAGGTGAACACCAAGATATTTAAAGTGTGGAACAATCTCCACAGGAGCTCCATCGATGTAGAGAGAACGGTCTTCTGGAAATCCATAATTATCTTTTTGGTTTTGCTGTTGTGGAAGAAGTTATTCTCTGCACTAGGAATGCGCGATATAAACGGTATACAGTAGAAACGATAGAAATTTAGTCTACGATAGAGATCTGTCTTCTACCGGCTAACCTCAGTAATGCTGTGTCTGATGTAAAATCAGAGTTGTCAGATTTAATAGTTACTTTTTTTTTGTGGAAAACTGCGCAAGTGGCGTTCAAGTCTTTTCTTCGAGAGCTAAGTAGCGATGCTACAAGCTAACTATGCCCGGCTTGCCGTAGTGTTGCCGTCTTCTGACGCATGCGCAAAACACTGTGTTCCGTCAAAAGTTTTTTTTTTTTCTTTCCATCGAAAGTTAAAGTAAGCGTTGGTCAGCTTCAGAGAAACCTGCTCTCTGATCTGTGAAAAGAACGCTGTGTTGTGTGAGTTTACTGCGAGACCCTCTGGTCAGAGCCACAGACTCATTTTGTGTCAGCTCTCCATTAAAGCAGAAGGAGGCGCCAACTAGAGGTTTGGAGGGTGAAGTGTTTCAGTTGCTGCTCTGTTGCTGTTCATTTCTTAAGTGAGAATACTGGAAACTGTTAAGTAGGGCTGCAACTAATGATTATTTCAATAATCGATTCATCGGCCGATTATTTTTTCGATTAATCAGTGAATCGTTACGTTTAGCTCCGTGGTTCTCCCGTGTCGTGTCATAAATTTTCAAAGCAGCATGTTTCAGTTTTTATCTTTGTGAAGTTCTCCCACACTTTGGAGGACTTGGGTCGAACAGTTTTCGCAGCGTTGGTCATTTGTAAAATTTACTTAATTTCCTTTGAAAACAGCCTCTGCTCTTCTTCCGCCTCCCCCCTCGCTCTGTTCAACTCGCGCTGCAGCGTTTTTTTTTTAAACTTTATTCAGTCAGTCAGCATTGACAATGAACTGCCCGTGAACAAACTGAAACGGCTCTGCAGCGCCGTGAAAGACGCTTAATCGCGCGACACAACGAATCGATAATGAAATGCGTTGCCAACGCTTTTAATCATCGATTTTTATCGATTTTATTGATTTGTTGTTGCAGCCCTACTGTTAAGTTGACAACATATTATTTTGTTTAAAACATATGGCTAAAACTACATTTGATATCTTTTGCACTGTTTTGCACTACAAGAAAGAAGCCCAGTACTTGAGTTGTTTATTATTTAAAAACTCTCTGGACCTAGTAGTGGAATTTTCCTAATTCAAAATATATGATGGCAAAAGGACCCCCTATGCATTTTTTAATTCCTATTGCAAGTTTTATACCAAAAACATATTGTGTATTATCGTTATCGCCACCCTTCACAGTACATATCGTGATATGAATTTTATGCCATATTGCACATTCCTACTCTGCACCATTTTGATTATTTTGATCATTAATATTTTTCGAGGTTCACGTTGCCTTTTTCTGTTGCTTCATGTTTGAACAGAAACCAGTCTGTAGTGTTAAAGCAGTCCTGGAGCTTCAGGAGGCCACACAGTGATGGTCTTCTGTGTGGCCTTCAGGCTCTTAAACACAGGGTGATGTGGAGGGACCAGCATGGTAGAAATGTCAGAACAGCTGAGGCTTGGGTGGGGGAGAGCTCTACATGTTTCTCTTCTTCTGGTGTAGACTGTTTCCGTCACAACAAGAACACAGCATCAATGCATCTCCTATTGACACAGTCTCAACTAAAGTAGGTTAATATTGTTACCTAGAGCTCAGACACTGGACAAAAAGACTAACGGGGGGAGGGGGGGGGGGTGTTGGCCTTCAATTTGGCAAGCACAACAACTCCTTTACTCTTCTGTTTCTAGGCGCCACCTCTTGCCTTTGTATTGTATGTTTCTCCATGTCCCGGCTCTCTAAAGCTGGATTTACCAAGCTCTGTTTTGAGCTTCGGTGAAATTGGAGCCGACTGATTATTTTACTTAAGAAGCTCAGATGAGCTGTGTTTCATTCTATATCTGCTCTTAATATTCTTGAAAATGGTTAGAGAGAGCTGAAAAAGCTGCTCCATGGCTCGCTAATGAACTATTTCTTACTTTAAACACACAACTCAGTGTCCTCTGGACAATCTCCTGGATGAGTGAGAGCGGTGGAAAGGTGAAGGGTGGAGTGTTATCTGCATGGGAGGGGGTGTGGGCTTTGATGCAGAAGTTTCTGGAATAAACTAAATTCCTAGTGACTTAGATACAAATAGGGGAAATATTGACAATAAAATTTATATTCAATATTTGTGATATTGCTATTTAGGGCATCGCATGAGGAACAATGCGTGGTGTATTGAATATACGTGTTTTTCGCAATTGAGTTTGAAAGTTTTGTCTGTGATCAACCAAAAAGCTCTCAAAGCTGTGCAAAAAACAAACAAACTATAAAATGCAAAATCAAAAATAATCCATAGAGAGAATTTGAGAAAAGAACAGAAAAGAAAATCTATAGAAGTCAACAGATGACTGTAGATCCCTATGGTAATGCAAATGTCTGCACTAAATCCATCCAACAGTTTTCTTGAGGTGGGCAAACACGTTCATCTAAAAAAAATTAGAATATTGTGAAAAAGTTCAATTTCTTGTCAATAATTTCAGAAAGTGAAACTCATCAATCCATCCATCCATTATCTTTACCCGCTTCTTCCATTTTGGGTCACGTGTGTCGCCGGTGCCCAAGCCCAGCATTCACTGTGCGAGGGGCGGGGTACACCCTGGACAGGTCTCCAGTCCATCACAGGGACAAACAACCATTCACACTCTCACTTACACCTAGGGACAGTTTAGATTTACTAGTTGCCAGGCCAGCACTGTAAATAAGAATTTGTTCTTAATGTTTATGCCTGGTTAAATAAAGGTGAAATGAAATGACACCAATCAGCCTAACATGCATGTTTTTGGTCTGTGGGAGGAAACGGGCGTACTCTGAGAAAACCCACACATGCACAGAGAGAACATATAAACTCCACTCAGAAAGGTCCTGGGCTGGGATTTGAACCAGCAACCTTCTCGCTGAGAGGCAACAGCTCTATCAACTGAGCCACCGTGCTGCTGATTATGGCTTAAAAAAATGAATAAACAAAATTCAGTGTCTCAAAATGAGAATATTCCACAGCCAGCTGTTGGCACCTTTGTCAGTGCAGGCAGGAGTCGAGTCCTGCTGGAAAATGAAACCAGCATCTCCATTCAACTTGTCAACAGACGAAAGCATGAAGTCTCTAAAATGTCCTGGTAGATGCTGCATGGACTGGACTTCAGAAAAGAAAACCCAGTGGACCAACACCATCAGAGGACACTGAACCTCTGAGCAACAGTCCAGTTCTTTGTCTCATCAGCAGGGAAGACGCTTCTGGTGTTTCTCTGGTTCAGGAGTGGCTGGACTTGAAGAATGAGATGTTTGTAGCTCATGTCCAGGAGTTAATCAATTGATCAGGGTGAGACACCACAAGTTTAAATTGAATCTCTTCACAATGTTCTAAATTTCTGATACACTGAATTTTGTTTTTTCATTAATTGTAAGCCATAATCATCAAAATTACAAGAAATAAAGGCTTGAAATGTTTCATCTATGTAATTAATATATGTTTCACTTTCTGAAATGATTTACAAAAAAATTGAACTTTTTCATGACGTTCTAATTTTTTAGATGCACCTGTATCATTATTTAAGTGAATAGAAGACGTAACAAGAGCAAATACAAACTCTTTAAAATACCACACCAGACATACTTATTATGCCAGTGTGACGTGATGCCTGTGGCTGTTCAGACTCACCACACTGAGGCAGCTTAGCTTTTTGCCAGGGTGTACGTCATGAAACAGAAAAATCTGGATCATTTTGAAAGTTTAAAATGGTCATGCTGTCTGCTCATATTCCTCCAAATGCAACAAAATTTGATGGAACATCACAGACAATGAACAACAATAGAAAGAATCCACACAGATATTCCTGTATCTAAAAAGTAAAATATTAAGTAGTTGCAGCACAAGCCTAATAAACCTTCTCTTCACAGGTCATTCTCCTCACACTGACAGAAATATTGTTGCATATAGTCCTGGAATGCTGGGAGAATGTACTGAGTGTAATAAAATGTGAATCCTTTTTAAAACACCCAATTTTTTATCTACAGCAACAAGGTTGAGTCGGGTCCTCTGGATGAATTCTTTGTTGAAATGTTTCGTCTTTCATCCAATAGACTCCTTCAGTTTGAGGAGCTACCTGGGTTTTTGAGCATGCATCAGGACGTCCTCGGCTTTTAGTCGTTTGTCTTGGTTGTGCTTTTATTCCAGCAAAATGAACACTCTGCTGCTAAGAATCCAGCAGGAGTTAAAAAAAAACTGAGGTACTTTTTTTTTACTGCTTATCCACTAGCAGGGATCTTACAGCAGCTAGCAGTCAGTGTCTTCCAGCCTTACGGCTACAGGTAATGTTTTTGTTGCATCATCCTGAAAAGATACTTTCTCAAACATAGCTTGTGTTACACTGACACTGTGCTCTAAAACGTAAAAGCATCAATAATATGTTCACCGTTTCTCAACTCCACAAGTGACTCCTTGGGTGCAGAAGAGAAAAAAAAAGATATATCAGCCAGAATTCTTAAACTGAAACTCTGATCAGAATATATTAGTGGATAATTAAAAGGTTAGAATGAATTGCTACAGCAATTGAGCAAATACCAGAAAGTAAGAAAGGCTTTTCAGACACCACAAATGTTAACAGCTCATGCCATTTCTAAAATATGCATTTGTGGAAAAACTGTCATAGCACTGCGTATTTTGTTTAAAACAGAGCATACTGTACTTTTCGCTGTATAAGTCGCACCTTTTTACATTATGCCTGTGACTTATACAGCGAAGTGACTTATTTATGGTCCCCCCCCCCCCCCCCCATTTATAATCCAATTTTTGGTTGAGATCTGATGATTTCATTCATTCTGACATGGAAAATATTGAACGCTACCATTTTCAGCCACTAGAGGGCCCTCGACTAATATGGCAAACCAAGTGTCTCATTAATAGGCAAAAGTGGCTATTATTGAGACACTTGGCTTGCCATACTGAGCCGCCTTTGTCTCGCTCCAGAACTCCTGGAGCAAACGTCAAATCAGCCGCATTTTGCCGCGCCGCCCAGGTGAAATGCAGCTGATATGACCAATGAAGTACATTTATTAAAGAAAAGTTCAACTGACACGCACCTTTACTATAATGTCGTGCAAACAAATAATTGTTTTTAGGTGGTTATCTTGTTAAATTTTCGAGAAATGCACAGCGAGTCATCCCTCTGCGCGCTCCCGCAGCCGCAAATTGGTTTTTGAAATGCAGCTGATTGGACCATTGAAGTACATTTATTAAGTAAAAGTTAAACTGAGACACACCTTTGCTATAATTTTGAGCAAACAAATAACTGTTTTTACGCCGGATGTCCGTCCTGACACAACCACAGACCACCGAGCTACCACTGCCCCTCTGTGTGGAGCAGAGAACTGCTGTCTAGGACACCCAGACTCATTCCTACCACTGTTAAATTTGGGTTTGGGTTTATATCAGAGCAACAGTGTCCACTTGAATTAATTTTTGTTCATGTTATTTTTGCGTGTATTCTACTGTAAGTTTTAATGGGATAGGCAAGTCACCTGTGATGTTCTGTCAAATCGTTATCTGTAGTTCTTACCTAACAGCTACAGCGTGCGCTCTCAGGACATTATTACCTGCAGTGTTCCCTCTGTGAGGACTGAACTAGGCAAAAAGGCCTTCTCCTGCTGGAATATTTTTGCAAAAAGATCTGAAGCTCTCGACCTTGACCTCTAAGTGGCTTTAAGCATCTGTTGGACTCCTGGCAAAAACCAATGCAGACATGTTCCTGTTTTTAGTTTTCTTCACCACTTTACAATCTAGCTGTTTTTTCTGTACTTTTCCTTTTAATTACCATTTTATTTTCACTTGTTTAAAAACAAAATCAGTATATAAATTGGTACGCATCCTTTGTGATTGTCTATTGTTGTCGTTGTCCATTGTTGTCCTCACTCTTTGTTAAAACCAAGTCTCTCTTGTAAATGAGTCCCCGAGGCTCAATGGGATTAACCTGTATTAATAAAGGTTGAATGAATGAATAAACAAGTGCTGACATCAGTCATCGAGTACAGAGTAAAGGAGAAAGGCAATATTCCAGTTAATATTCCAGTTAATCAAATGAGGCCCATTTTCAGGCGTATAAAACATCTTAACTGGAAAAACACCGGTATAGAAGAATGCTACATTAGCTAACATTAAAGTTCCACATTTTTCCTCGACATGATTTGTTCAGTTTGTTGTCGTTTTCATAAACCTTTATATGCTGATGATGCCGAGGTGGCTGAGCGTATCAATATGTCTGATCAGTGCATTCGGTTAAAAGTTTACGCAACATCTTGCAGAAATCAGTTTAAATTAACTGGAGATAAAAAGTAATGAAATGGTGTTAAAAGTTGAAACACTATTTCAAAGTTTAAACAGACTAATAAGAAATCAGGAGAAATTCTAATCAGTTGAGTTTGTGGCAAAACCTACTCAAGTGTTTACTGGGCTTTTTTCCAACAAAAGTTTTGATCGTTTCCTAAATATTTTGCTGAAATCTTGGCTCATTTTCATGAATTGTATTTTGTCTTGTCTAGTGAGCTTGTATTGTTAACAACCCCACATTATGAACTCTTTTATTACAGTTAGTTATGTCTAAATGTTTGTTTATATACTACCTCTGCCTTTTGAGAGGCAAAAATAAAGTTTCATTTTGGTTTAGTCCATCATACAGAAAGCATTCAGACCTAATTCCTAAAGTTACTTATGTGTTTAAAGATTTATCATAAGTAAATCTGTCAAAAAATAACTGATTCAAATACACAAAGTTTTATTGAAGCCAACCAACCCAGTCTCACTGTGGTCTAGTGTTATTCACAGCAGACATTTTGTGTGGTCACAGCATGTAATGTACAGGTGTAAAGAATGAATTTACTGACAGCTTAGTACTTTTTAGTGCTACAGTAAAACTTGAGAGCACATGATAAACAGCTGGATCTTTTCCAATGGGGAATATTGCCACCATTTTTTTCATTCAACCTTTATTTAGACAGGTAAATCCCATTGAGCCTCGAGGACTCATTTACAAGAGAGACCTGATTTAATTTATTTGTTCACTTCCTGCTGTGTCATATCCCAATATTTGCCTTAGAATGGGTGCATTTTCAGAGCTCGCTCTCAGTAACAAGCTTTCCAGTAACAAATGATTAGTAGCACAAATGATTTGTGTGTTTTTATTTACTATCAGCTCATTGTGAATCTTCACTGTTTCAACAACCCTCTGCTTCTCTACTGGTCTTGTGTTGCCAGACAACTCCATTGTAACTCAAATTCACTTTGAGCACATCTCATCCTGTTCCTCTCAAGTCTCATGTTTTCTCACAGATACAGATTCTTCCAACCGTTTCAAAAATGTGATCTCTCAGAACAGAATAGAGTAGAAAAGGATGTTTTTTCTCAACTGGAATCACTAAACATACTATTCTGGACAACAGGACTTCAGTGTTTTTGTTTTTATTAATTTTAAATTTGAGAAGATTTGACAATTTCTATCACTGATATAAAAATGAACAGACTTGCCTGAGACCGTGTATCTCTACCTCTGTCTCTGAGCCCACCCCTTCTGTCTGTGTGGTTGTTGTTTTTTCTGAATAGTAAAACTCATTTTATCAGAACCTTTTTTTATAGCGGCTTTTATTAAACTGCCTTTGGTTGTAATAGAAGCATTCTGTTTACTCTGCCTTTAGTTGAACTAAAAAATGACTGTCTCTCTCCCTTTTCCCGGCTGTTTCATCTGACCCGACTGCTTACATGCAAACACCCACACATCATATCATGTAACAAGAGAATCAACACTTCTTACATTACCTAAAGACAATAAAAATGTTTAGCTTTTTCAATACAGTACCTCTATTTTTTAGCCAAACTCCTGTCTGTTATTTCAGTGTACTACATAGAATCATTATGTTTTATAGAGTCTTCATTTTAATTTCAGCATTTTCCCCTACCGTTTTTCAAGCCCTTCTGTTTGTTTAATCAGTGCAGTACTCTACAAAGTTGGTCAGTATAACAAAATCATCTATCCCCTGCCTCCCTCTCACCATTCTTCAGCTCTTTTTAGTGGATCTTGAGGCGTTCTCAGGCCAGATACTATATGTAGTCCCTCCATCAAGTTCTGGGTCGTCTCCCTGAAAAATATGCCCCACCCCCCCAAACTTCTAAAATGAAGGCAGTTAGGAGGCGTCCTTCCTGACCAGATTCTCAGACCACCTCAGCTGACTCCTTTTGATGCTGAAGAACAGTAGCTGTACTCCAAGCCCTTCTCAGATGACAACTACTCAACCCATCTCTAATGCTGAACCTAGCCACTGTATGAAGTAGTAAACTCTTTTCATCTGCTTCTATCCAGGATCTTTTTCTTTTGGTCATAATCCACATCTCATGACCATAGGTGATGGTTGGATGTTGCAGTTGCTGCTACTTCTCTGATACTACTTTTTGGAGCAGCTCTTTACCCATCACAACAAGCTGCAACAGTACCTTCATTACTGCTAATGAAGTCCTAATCTGCCTGTTTATCACTTGTCTCCTCCTACCATTACTGGTGAAAAAGACATTGAGTTATTTAAATGCTTCCTGTTGAGCCAAAAAGTCTCCAACCTGAAAGGAGCATTCTACATTTTTTGGTTGAGAACCATGGCCTCAGACTTATACAAGCTGACTCTTATCCTTGCAGATAAAAGGTTTGTAAGCTCAATCATCCAGGTAGATCTTATCCTTGCAACGTTACACTTGACTTCAAACTGCTGTGCATGGTGAAAGTCATGTTCAAGTTCAAGGTTCGCTATTGTCATTCACATCACACGTGGTACATGAAGTGGAAAGGAATTTTGTACAAAGGGTCCCAGTTACATCCAACAATAGCAAAAATATAAATTGTAAAAGAAACCGTAATAAGATCTAAGATACGAACTAAGAAATATGCTAAACACCTAATAGTGCAAAACAATATACCGACCAACAGCAGCATGGACATGAGTCTGTGTGAGTAGATGAGGCACCAACAGACCCACAGCTGCAGAATGGGAGGAAAATCAATTATCAGGCTCCTCTCGTGGAACCAGCTTTCAGAGACTGTCAGTGAGGCTGACGCATTGTCCAGTTTTAAGACTGGGCTTAAAACTTTCCTTTTTGATAAATCCTATAATTAGGGTTGGCTTGTTATACTGCCTTAAGATTAGACTACTAGAGGACAAATTGACCTCATTTCCTTAAATGATTTGTTAAAATTGAATAGTTTTCGTTTGATACTACACTGCCTGGCTAAAGAAAAGTCGCCAACAAAAAAAGGTCACACACTAATATTTCGTTGGACCACCTTTAGCTTTGATTACAGCATGCATTTACTGTGGCATTGTTTCAATAAGCTTCTGCAATGTCACAAGATCTATTTCCATCCAGTGTTGCATTAATTTTTCACCAAGATCTTGAATTGATGACTCGGCACTAGGCATGATGGGTGCATCACTTCACCTGCCTCTCTTCTTACCCTGATGCACCCATCACTCTGGAACAGGGTAAATCGGGACTCATCAGACCACACGACCTTCTCCCATTGCTCCAGAGTCCAATCTTTATGCTCCCTAGCAAATTGAAGCCTTTTTTTCTGGTTAGCCTCACTGATTAGTGGTTTTCTTAAGGCTACACAGCTGTTCAGTCCCAATTCCTTGAGTTCCCTTCACATTGTGCATGTGGAAATGCTCTTACTGTCACTATTAAACATAGTCTTGAGTGCTACTGTTTTTCTTCGATTTGATTTCACCAAACGTTTAAGTGATCGCCGATCACGATCATTCAGGATTTTTTTACGACCACATTACTTCCTCGAAGGCGATGGGTCCCCACTATCCTTCCAGTTTTTAATAATGCATTGGACAGTTCTTAACCCAATTTTAGTAGTTTCTGCAATCTCCTTAGCTGTTTTCTCTGCTTGATGTCAATGATTTGACCCTTCTCAAATAGACTGACATATTTTCCCCGACCATGCGATGTGTCTTTCAACATGGTTGTTTAATAAACGAGAAGCAACTCATTGCACCAGTTGGGGTTAAATAACTTGTTGCCAGCTGAAAGATAATCACCCATGCAGTAATTAAACAATAGGAGGGTCGTACGTATTTGCTTAGGTAAATCCACGTTGCAACATTTTTTTTTGGCCAGGCAGTGTATTTCTATATTAACATGTGATTCTTGGCCTGCCATTGTGTATCTGTTCCTACCAAACCCAGCTGGTTGAAGCAGATGGCCGCTTGTCCTGAGCCTGGTTCTGCTAAAGGTTTCTTCCTCATGAGGGATTTTTTTCTTTTCCACCGTCTCCTTCATGCTTGTTCAAGATGAGAGTTCTGTGATGGAGTTAAATTTAAAGCAGTCTGCTCCTCAGATAAATAGTGTTAAATTATTATTTTTATATATGAACGTTTCTGTTTAGTGTCCTGAGATGACTTCCGTTGTGACTTTGCGCTTTATAAATAAACTGAATTGAATTGAATTTGAATTGAAAGCAAAGATGAAGTCCTGGTATCCCCCTGTTTAAAATACAATTTAAGGGTTAATTTCCTAAATATCTTTTTTGGACAGAATTTTCTTGGTGCAGCCAGGGGGCCGAGGGAGTCCAGTTCGGTGACCTCAGGATTCCATCTCTACTCTTTGCAGATTATGTGGTCCTGTTAGCGTCATTGTGCTGTGATCTCCAGCTCTCACTAGAGCGGTTCACAGTCGAGTGTGAAGCGGCTGAGATGAGAATCAGCACTTCTGTCTCTCTCTTTGGATTGAAGGTGAGGTTCTGCCTCAAGTGGAGAAGTTCAAGTATCTTGGGGTTTTGCTCCCAAGTTCAGTTCATTTCAGTTTATTTATATAGCGCCAAATCACAACAAAGTTGTCTCAGGGCACTTTACAGAAACATTCACATACATAAAAGCCAATTAGTAAAGTTCTCTATCTAAGTGAGGGAAGAGCATAGTGTGAGATTGACAGACAGACTGGTGCAGTGTCTGCAGTATTGCAGACTCTGTGCCATTCCATTGTGGTGAAGAGGGAACTGCATGGTAAGGCAAAGCTCTCTGTTTACCGGTCGGTTTACATTCCTACTCTCAACTATGGTCATAAACTCTGGGTAGTGACTGAAAGAATGAGATCACAGATACAGATGGTTGAAATGAGTTTCCTCTGCAGAGTAGCTGGACTCTCCCTTAGAGATAGGGTGAGAAGTTCAGTTATCCGGGAGAGACTCAGAGTAGAACTGCTGCTCCTCCACATCGAGAGGAGCCAGTTGAGGTGGTTCGGGCATCTGGTAAGAATGCTTCCTGGGCGCTTCCCTAGAGAGGTGCTTTGAGCATGTCTGACTGGGAGGAGACCCCGGGGAAGAC
Source organism: Nematolebias whitei (assembly GCF_014905685.2). Classification (NCBI taxonomy): domain Eukaryota; kingdom Metazoa; phylum Chordata; class Actinopteri; order Cyprinodontiformes; family Rivulidae; genus Nematolebias; species Nematolebias whitei. Next base: position 21,060,960 of record NC_056509.1, read on the forward strand.
CCAGGACACACTGGAGAGACTACGTCTTTCAGCCAGAACAGCTGGAAGAGGTAGCTGTGGAAAGACATGTCTGGACCTCCCTGTTCAAACTGTGACCTGACTTGGGATGGATGGAAAGATTGACTGATTGATTGATTGATTGATTTGTAGTTCATCATAAATATCTGCAAATTTCAATTCTACACAGTGTTTTAGTAACAACAAGGTGTTGTGGCTGTTTGCATGATGGAAATTAGATTGTCACAGCAGCAGGAACAGCACAGGTTAAGGCAGCTACTGAAATCATAATCTAAAACAAATGCAAAAAAAAAAAACCGGGTGCATAAAACAACAGTTCAGAAACGGGTGCAAACATTAAACACAACATAATGACATGGTGTAGAAACAATACATTGCCAGATGTGCACAAACAACTGTAAAATTGGTGCAACAACCACAGCTGATCAATAGAAACACAGTTAAGTCCAACAATAATCATGTCATGAGGCAGATAAATTGAATAATTTAACCGCAGTCGACAGGAAAGATTTATACATGAGCTGAAATCCTGTAAATATAATCCCTTTGAATAAAATAATCATTTTAGGGGCGAAATCTGTCAATCTGACAAATAAGAAAAAATAATTTAAGTTAATTTATAGTCTGCAAAGGACTTCCTTTGCTATAAGTTTTAAAATCATATCTGACAACCCCTCAATTGAAAACAATGAAATAACATAAAAGTAAATTAGAGAAAAGTTGTTAAAACTCTCTTCCTTCAGAGTCAGATATTCTTTATTGTCATTCGCACCTCATGTGGTACATGTGGTGGAGCGAAATTATGTACACAGGGTCCCAGTTACATCCAACAATAAAATGTAAAAGAAAATGATAACATCTAAGATATGAACTCAGAAAAACATCAACTAAAATACACTAAGCACTAATAGCATAAAAACATCACGTCAAACATCAGCACAAACATGAACATGAGTCTGAGTAAGCAGATGAGCACGCATGAACACATCAACATTGAAACAGATCAGCAGCAACATGATGTGATTTTTTCACAGTGATTATTCTGGTTAGAGATTCATGAGTCTTAACAGCCTCAGGGTAGAAGCTGTTCCTCAGTCTAGTGGTTCTACACTTAATGCTCCTCAACCTCCTTCCTGAGGGGAGCGGGGCAAAAAGTGTGTGTGCTGGGTGAGTGGGGTCCTTCGTGATGCAGGTGGCTCTCTTCCTGAATCTGGAGGTGTAGATGTCTGTGATGGTGGGGAAACTGACTCCAACAGATTTCTGTGCAGCCTTCACCACTCTCTGCAAAGCTTTTCTTTCTGCAGCTGTGCAGCCTCCATGCCACACGTTGATGCTGGAGCACAGGATAATCTCCACTGCACACCTGTAGAAGGAGGTGAGGACTGAGCTTCCCAGACCAGCTCGTCTCAGCCGTCTGAGGAAGTAGAGTCTCTGGATGAGCTTTCTTGATCAGGCTGGTAGTGTTGTTGCTCCAGCTGAGGTTGTCATTCATGTGTACACCCAAGTACTTGTAGCTGGAGACCACTTCCACCACAGATCCTCTTATGTTCAGGGGGGTGTAGGTGTTTTTGTTCCTTCTGAAGTCCACAATCATCCTTTGTCTTCTTCACATTGATGTGAATGTTAATCTCTTTGCACCAGCTCTCCAGGTGTTCCACCTCTTGCCTGTAGCTGGACTCATCATTGTTTGTGATGCATCCCACCACCGCTGTGTCATCTGCAAACTTTACAATGTGACAGCCTGGATGGTAGCTGCACAATCATACGTGAGCAGATTAAACAGGAGGGGGCTCAACACGCATCCCTGAGGAGAGCCAGTGCTGAGGGTTATGGTGGAGGAGGAGAAGTTGTGGATCCTCACTAACTGTGGTCTGTTTGTTAAAAAGTCTAGTACCCAGTTGCAAATGGAGGGGCTTAGTCCTAGTGTGGATAGTTTGTCCATCAGGGTTTGGGGGATCATGGTGTTGAAGGCGGATGTGAAGTCCACAAAGAGCATATGGACGTGAGAGTTTTTCTGCTCCAGGTGGTTGAGCGCAGTGTGGACCACAGAGGAGATGGCATCCTCTGTTGATCGGTTCTCATGGTATGCATACTGATGAGGGTCTTCGTTGATGTTGATGGTTGTTTTGATGTGAGCCATGACCAGTTTTTCGAAGCATTTAGCGACTATCCAGGTGAGGGCCACTGGCCGATAGTCATTCAGACCAGTCACTGTAGAGCTTTTTGGGACTGGGAGGATGGTGGCAGTCTTCAGGCAGGTGGGAACTGTCTCCAGGGTAAGTGAGGTGTTAAAGATGTCTGCCAGCACCTCGCAGAGCTTATCGGCACATTCTTTCAACACTTTTCCGGGGATGTTGTCTGGGCCGTTTGCCTTGTGTGGATTAATCCTCCTGAAATTACTTTGGCTGAGGTCATGCTGAGATGCTCTTCATCCGGTGGTGAGGTGAGTCTGGTGCTGGATGGTCTGTTCGGGTCTTCAAAGCGTGCATAGAACTTGTTGAGGGCATCAGGCAGAGATGGGTTTTTGGGGCCTAGTTCACTCCTTCCTTTATAATCTGTTATGCACTTAATGCCCCTCCACATGCTCCGAGGTTCATGTGAGAATGAATTGACCCTCGATCCTCTGTGCATATGTGGCCTTGGCTTTCTTAATACCAGCAACCAACTCTTTCCTTGTCCTACTCAGCTCCTCTGAGCTTCCAGACCTGAAGGCAGTGTTCCTGGCTTCCAGCATGGTGCACACCTCTGCATTCAGCCAAGGTTTTCTGTTTGGGTAGCTTTTAACATATCTGATTGTGGAGACGTGTCTGTATATGTACTAATGTAACCCAGAACTGAGGATGTGTATTGGTCCAGATCAAGCGATTCTCCATTTACAGCAGCTTCTCTGAAAACCTGCCAGTCTGTTCGATCAAAACAATCTCTCAGTATGGGGCCACTGTCCTGGATCCAACATTTAACTTTCTTTTGTACCGGTCTGGAGCGTCTCAGTGGGAGCATGTAATGCCCCTTTTCCACTGTCACCAGCTCTGTAGGCAGGGACTAGAATCCAACTCGTCTTACCACCTGGTGGCGGTAGTGCTCCCTTAAGCTACTTACTAGCCGCCACTAAACGTATTAGAAGAAGAACACCCTGAAGGTTTTGTCACACAATGTTGTGGAAGTGATGTTATGCTCTAATGGAGTAACTCATGAGCTGTAACTTTTAAACCTGATTCATAATTCTACCTTACTGACTTCCCTGCCTGCTTTAAATCGATGTGTTTTCCATTTTAGTATAGATTTTTACAATAAAGATGTATTAAAAACATCTTCACTTTTATTATTTGCAGATATGCACAAGGTTCATGTTAAAATTGCAAAACATCACACTGTGCTGTAATCTTTGAAACTACTTTTACAATAAGCTACAGACTTGAAAACAATTAGGTTAAATTTTGTCCTTAAATTTTAAAGGGTTGTCTTTCATTAAATTTAAAAACATAAATGTATTACTTATTAATCTAAAAAAGTTAAGTCTGGTCCTCTGGACATTCAAAAAACAAAACAAACAAACAAAAAACATTTATTGTTTATTTATTATAAACTGGATTGTTTGTTTTGTGAATGTCCAGAGGACCAGATTTAACTTTTTAGATTTTTCTACCTGAATTATTGAGCAGCATCAGGATATTACTTAATAAATAGTCAGTTGGTCTGTGAACACCATGGGCTCCTAGAAGAGTTGAAGAGGTGGCTGTTGATGTCTGTGCCCCCCTGGTAAAGATGCTGCTCCCACAACCCGGAAGCAGAAGATGATGGATGGATGGATGGATGGATGGATGGATGGATGGACGGATGGCGAAGGAGGAGACCATCAAACAGCAGGAGTGATCAGTTCAGGTGAACACCTGCCTGTTTGCTTTAGGTCAGCTGTTCAAATCTCTGCAGGTTCAAATAAAAGGTGCACCAGGACTTTCAGCTGAATCTCTCGGGCCACAGTTGTACGGCCGATAAATGATAACTGATAACTGATAACTGTCTTTTCTGAATTTTTGACTGTTTTTGTCTCACTTCATCCTAGAACCAAAAAAATTACAACATAATAACAGTTGAGCAGATTCTGGTAATCTTTTCTTAGGATCCATTAAAGATCAAATGCAATTGGAAATTCTTCTCAATTCCAGTATGAATTTAAACAAACACTATATGAACTTAACATTGTAAAATTTGTTTAGGAAATTTAATGTTCAAGGACACCACTTAAGAAAAAAAATGTTTAATAGGAAAAGTAAGAAGTGAAAAATGTAGAAAAATAAAAAATACTGCGTCCAACTAATGATTGTGTATCTGTCTGTCCCTCGTCTCACGGGCTTCATCCAGAAGACACAAGTGTTGTTCCTGCTATGTCCGGTTCAGTTCTTCATGTTCATTCAGTGATGAAATAAGACTTTTCTTTACTGGACTCTTTTCTCTTTCTCTTGACTAGAAAGAAGAAAATGGTGGTTAATTCAAGCTACATACTGTTTTTGAATAAATGCATAAAACATAGAAAGGTGCTGCTAACAGCTATAATAGATATATTAATAATAAACTGATAAAATAAGAAAATGAAAAATAAATTGATTTAAAAATAATGAAAATAATATAATGATAACAATGGATATATTAATCAGAAAGTATTCTACAGATACAGATATTCTTGTCATTTGCACCACATGTGGTACATGTGGTGGATCAAAATTATGTTCACAGGGTCCCAGTTACATCCAACAATAAAATGTAAAAGAAAAACAGTAATAAGATCTAAGATATGAACTAAGAAAAACATCAACTATATATACGCTAAGCACTAATAGCATAAAAACAATAAACACAATACGCCGAACAGCAGCATGGACATGAGTCTGTGTGAACAGATGAGCACGAATGAACACAGCAACATGAAGCAGATCAGCAGCAACATTAAACAGATCAGCAGCAACATGATGTGATTTTTCAGTGATTATCCTGGTTAGATATTCATAAGACTGTACAAACTCAAGTTCATGTTGCTGTTTGACGTATTGTTTTGATTGTTTACTGCTATTAGTGCTTAGTGTTTTATTAGTAGATGATTTTTAGTTGATATTTTTCTTAATTCATATCTTAGATCTTATTACCGTTTTTCTTTTACATTTTGTTGTCTGTAACTGGGACCCTGTGTATATAATTTCATCCCAATTCAGTATTTATTCAACATTTTATTTTTTTACTTTAAAAATAAAATAAATCAAGTCCTTATCGGCACAAATAAAGTGATGTGGAACATGTTGCATCTGTTCTTTACCGAGCACAGGCTGCTGCGTTGTGCTGCTCTGTGAGGTGCAGGTGAGCTGTGATGGAGATCTGTCAGGTGTAGACTCTGCTGATAAAGCAGGAGCAGAAGCCGGGAGGCTTGGAGGGTTTAATGTGGAGTTTAGAGACGAACCGTCACGCGCTGAAATACGTTCTGGATAAAATACAGTGAGAAACGGGACCGGAGGACAGTTAGCGTTTATGCAAATTAACTTAGCATCGTAGCACCGATGTTGTCCTATTATGGCATCAGCCTCTTTTGTTAGTTAAAAATATGTTCAGAACCGATGGGATGAGTAACTTAAAATATGTTTAAAGTTAGAAAACACTCACCATCTTCTATAAATGATTCAAGTAGAGCAGTAACCGTGTCCAAACCACCCTCCAATCGCTCCATCTAGCTCGCTTTGACTTTTTTCGTCGGCCACCAAGCCCAACAACACCTGCACTTCTGCATTTGACCACGGCTTTGATATTATTGTTTTTGTATAGCTTCAAAATACTAAAAGATACGCTCCTCGAGTTATCGCTAATAGCAAGCGGGAAAGAAAAAATGGCGGATCGAGTTGTTTGGAAAGACTCCACAGACTCCTCCCCCAACCAATCAGTGATCGACAGTGTTTCTGACATCATGGCTCGGCTCGCTTGGACCCCTTGAGAAGCCGGGCCAGAATTTAGGGAGGCGAGCCGGTCCCAGGAACCATGGAAAAGACCTCAAACACGGGCCAAGCCGAAAATATCCGACCCGCACCGTGACAGTGGAAAAGGGGCATAAGTAAGAGCCAGTAAAATTGAGATGTGGTCCGACAGTCCTAGGTGGGGGTAGGGTTCAGCTTTCTATTGTAGTGGTCACGTAGGTACGTGCCACTAGTTGTAGTATGACAATATATGAGATATATATGCATACAATATTCACGAGTTCCTCATCTTTCTGACTGTGTAATGTCGTGCATTGAATTTAACAGAAATGTAACGAGAGACGTTATTTATCTTTGACCCATCAAAGTGAATGCGGCCATTTATTTTCAGAATCAAAGTTTAACATCAAACATTTACATTAATTTGGCAAAATATGAAAATAATAACAGACAAGTTTCACAGAAAAGGGACATCGATCACTCGGCGGTGAACAAGGACTTTGCTTCAGATATTTCTAAAATATCTGTACTGATTTTATGAGAGAGAGGAGAGTTTTAAGATGAAATGGAGATTTATCTTACAGAGAAATATGTGAGGGAATTAATCTGTTTGACCAGAAATTGCACGCTCCATCAGATATCAGCTTGCCCACGGTACACTTGGTCGAAAATAGAACCATCTACCTTGATGATGAAATCAGCGTCGGCGTAGGTTCCTTTCTGACTCTTTTCAGCGTCTCCGTGAGAACTACCAAACCCTCAGAGAGTCGTACGTGGTTTTCAAACAGAAATTATAATCCCAAAACGTCTCTGGATCATCCTGAATGCGTTTGCACCCAAGAACTCTGAACTCCTTTCATTCTTCAGAACTTCTCAGACTCTTAATTGTCAGCAACTCTGCCAGAACCGGGAAGTTGCCACATTTTTAATGGGTCGACTTCCGGGTCATTTGAGAGCTTTTTGATTGGTCGATGGACCAGAAATAGAGGTGTGGTTTGTGATGTAAGATGTTATCATAAGTCAAGGATTGTTTTCAACATACAGAAAAGATTATTGCAGACGACCAGACTTCGTGGAGTCTCACGCTGTTGTATCTTCTCAAATAGTAAAACATGACATTTCTTCTCAGTAAACATTTTAGTTGACCGAAAACCGACCTTTAACATACTTACATTACTTGGCTCATTTCAGACAGAGAATCAAGAAATGCATATTAACCTGATTTCTTCTTTGAATGAGGAATAAAAATCATTACTTACTGCTTATGTAAAATAAAAATGAGTAGTTCTTTCCAACCTGTAAGCATTGAATGGAACTAACACAATTTTGATTATCAAACATTTTGTAAAACAGTGATGATCATAGAGAATTGTCTTTTCTGCTTGATTAATTCAAGAAAGAAAGTCACCAGATGGCTCAGACTGTATTCAGATCAATGAAAATAACAGTCTCTGTCCATCTGATAGATTTGAGGTCATCAGGGTCAGATCAGGGTCAGACCAGGTTCACTACAGTATGCATCTTTTATGTTTGTGTAAACACGGTCCAGTGTGTTGTTCCCACGTGTTGGAATTGCCACATGCTGATTAAAGCTTGGGAGACAATCCTTTAGATTCACGTGATTAAAGTCTCCGGCTACAACGTAGAGAGCCTCAGGGTGTTTGTTCTGCAGAGAACTGATTATATCATGAAGTTCTTGCAAGGCGTTGTTAGCATTATCATCCAGAGGAATGTAACTAACTGTGATGAAAGTCACTGTGAATTCGCGGGGTAGATAATGTGGCCGACATTTCACTGTTATTTGCTCCAAAGCCTTCGAGCATGAGCTATTTACAACAGTACAGTTTGTGCACCAACGTTTACTCACGTAAATGCATACTCCGTCTCCCCTTGATTTCCCTGTTAGCTCGCTGCAGAGGTCTGCTCAAAAAAAAAAGTCTGTCATCCAGCTGGAAGACTGTATCCGGCGTGTCACTTGTAATCCATGTTTCTGTGAGGCAAAGTACTGCACACTTCTTCATCTCTTCTGAGGTGCTCGCTCTCAGATGAAGTAAATCCATTTTGTTTTCCAACAAGCGGACGTTCGACAGAAAGAAAGACAGCATCAGGAGTTTTCCAGATTTAGCGTTAGCTCGTAGCCTCACCATAACCCCCGCCCGGCATCCTCTCCTCTTAAGCCGGGAGCAGCGCTTCCTCTTCTGCCCGCTGGAACGCCTCTGCTGCAGCTTCCAGGTAGATGACTTTAAGATCTGCATTTTTCTGAGCCTAGTTTTGAGTTTGTTGTGGATTTCTGCTATATTTCATGGCAAATCCGCTCCTATTTTCATCAGTTCGGTTCGGCTATAGTTCGCACGCATAAATCATGCGGAGTCAGTCACAGAGTCAATATCAATACTTCTAAAAACTGGGATAATACCGGGAGCCTGTGAAGCTTCAACTGCTCTGAGCGCGGCCATCTTGGCATCATTCAGAATGATGTGCAAGTTCAAGTCTTCTTACAACTTCAACGTTAGAGAACATTATACTGTGTACTTTTACTAAGGTCATTTACACATTATACTCCTCTTTACGTAAAAAAAACCTTTGAGACTGAGAAAGTTCCACTCCAGCAGCTCCTGAAAGAGACTGCCACTCAGTAGCTTGTAAATTCCAAGCAGTCCACTAGATGGCTGACTGAGAACATTTGTATAAACTTTGTATATAGTGCAATATACCTATTAAATTAAACTTTTCTCAAGTTTTTTGCCTTATTTATTGAAAAGATTGTAGACAACCAAACATTTTGGCAGACAACCAGATTTAGCTAAGAAGTTGTCTGCTGGATAACTTGGAAAATGTCCTTATATGTCTACCCCTGTTTGCATCATATCGGCCACATAACAGAGATGCACAATCCTATTAAACTCCTATCAGAATACCTAAAGTACTTGCTGAGAAGTCTTCACAAACTTTTCATTAACATTTCAATTCATATCAAATAAACAAATAGCATTTATCGTTATGTATGCCCTTTTCCATTGGTAGGAATTTATTCTGTTTATTTCTGGCATATAATCTACAAAACTCTTAAATAATGTCTCTTGAGTTATAAATATTAATATGCTGCACAATATTCACAGTTCAAGAAAAAGGGAAAATAATTAGGCTTGTGTATAATGTAAGGAAGTTGAGCAATGGGTTTCATAAACCTGTATTCAAGCATCATCTTAAACTGATAAAAAAAAAAAAGTTGTGTTATTGACCCAAAGGTACATTATTACTGCAATTCATTTGCTTTGGTTTGTTCCAGTGGTTAGTTTTTGTTGAATAATTAATGTCTGACAATTTTCATTAGCTTAAAAAGTCACCTCCCAGAGTTTTCCAGTCCATTTAACCTGAGAGTCACCTCCAAACTCACAGTAAGCACCGTTATGCCTCTTATGACAGAAAGACAGACGGACTGACTCCCACCTGGCATATTCGACGTGACGCAAATTAATTACCAGACTAGAACTGTGAGCAGGTATTACCAGTGTCCAAGCCACCTGAAGCAAGTCGACCATGGCACACGTTGACCCCTGCACCCTGTCAACCCTTTAAGTATCACAGATTTGTGGCATAATAAAGAGTAATGGTAAGGTGTACCTGTGTACACACAGATTTATTCAATTCATTTCAAAAATACTTTATTAATCCCAAAAGGGAAATTAAGTGTTGTCGTAGCTCATCATCCTGATTTCATTCAAGAGTTGTTATAGATGGTGATAGCTGTGGGCAAGATAAAGCTCCTGCAGTGAGTTCGAAGAATCTGGCCACAGATACCGATCCGTCCACCTACATTCAGCTTGTTGTCAGATCTGGCGTGCCTCTTGGTCCTCCTGGACAGCAGGACTGCCCGAATGCTGGGTAGAATTCCTCCCTGAACGATGGTCACTCCTCCCAGAAGTCTGCTGAGCTCCTCGTCGCTACAGAAAGGTGAAGGTGCCGGGGGATGATCCCTGTCATCTGGTTGTCACATGCCGAGTTTCCCACCATCTCCAGGATCTAGGCGGTCACTCGTGCACCATTGCCAGGTTGACGGAAATTCATCCACAGCGCCTCCTTTTCAACTCCTTTGGGATTTGAGGCTGTGGTTGAGGTATTTGAGCGTTTGAGATGTTAATCAGCTGCTCCTGGTTTAAAAACACCTTGTTGCCATGGTTACGCATCATAACAACTGTCCAAAAGTAAAAAGGTTTCAGTGAAAATCCTTCCAGCTGCACAGTATCCGATATCAGACATGTGTATGTGTGATATACAGGTGCTGGTCATAAAATTAGAATATCATGAAAAAGTTGATTTATTTCAGTAATTCCATTCAAAAAGTGAAACTTGTATATTATATTCATTCATTACACACAGACTGATATATTTCAAATGTTTATTTCATTTAATGTAGATGATTATGATTACCTTCTGTTCTATAAGCTGCTACTTTTTTTTAACAGTCTTTGAATCCCACGGCTTATACAATGCTGCAGCTAATTTATGGATTTTTTATTTATTTATTTTTTTTACAGGCTAATGAGCCACCAAAGGCATGTGGGGTTCACTCTGTCTGTGTGTTGAACAATAAACTATAGTCTATGAAACGCCATCTGGTGGTTGATTCTTGAGCTACAACAAGAGTTGTACATCTCTCAGTATTTGTGTGCTGCCACTCATGTTACAACTTGAACACCTGCAGGGTATACACAAGCGCAGCTTATATGTACAAATAATTATATATATTTTTTTCTTATTTAGTGTGCATGGCTTATAGTCAGGTGAGCTCTATATTCTGGAAAATTAAAATATACAGTAATATCTCGCTACTTCGCAGTTTGTTTATCGCGGACTTGCTCTATCGATGTTTTTCAAAATAGGATTGAACATGACACACCATTGGCTTATTGATGGATGAGCTGCATGATCGGCATGGGATTTTTATTTAAAATAAATTATTTTAAATTATTTAATACATGCTGCACCTATGTGCAGCCCACAGCTGCAGGAGACACTTTCTCCATTTCTCCACTTTATGCATTGGACGACGTCCTCAAGAAGTTCAGTCTATGTGGTTGAGGTAACGAGCTCGTTTGGGTGAAGCATGATGTCGTGCATCGTACCAGACTTCAGAGCATCATTTACAGACTGGATCATTGCAGGTCTGGTGTTCCACCTCATCTCTCCACAGCTTGACCAGTCCAGAGCCTTGTGTAACCTAAAAGTGAAAGAAGACAGCGCACAAGTCAAAATAGGGTTACCATGACTACAAATTACAATTTGTTGGCCTTTCTTTTGGAAAAAAATATTTTATCAAAAACAAGAGATTTACAATTGAAATTGTCAAGAAAATGTGACCTTTGCAATTATAAATTACAGAAGCTCAATTTTTCTTTATTTCACTTATTATATTTTATAATTATTTAAGCAGCCTCACTAGGAAGAGATTACAAGATTTTATGTATCTTACCTGCTCTTTTGACGTGTGTGACAAGGGTCTTTGTGTCCAAAGCTGTTTAACAGTTTGTTTCCAGAGCTAACAGCTTCCTGTGTTAGGTAGAAAAATTAAATTAAATTAAAGACAAACAAAAAGCTTAGTGCTACTTCTTGTGCCATGCTTTATAAAACAGTTATTGAATAAAGGATTTACTTATGTAGGTAAACAGATGTTTTAAAACATGTTAAAATATGCCAGAATGCAGGAAATAGCAGCTACTTTATTTAAAAAGTTATGGGGAATGACCCATAGACCTCGCACCAATATGTCCACCCTACAATAACAGTTATTACAATTTATATGTAACCAGCCTTTCATATAAAAACTGGGATATTTTTTACCGGAGAATGCGTGCACTTTAACCAGGAAGAGTTCAGGGGTTTTTTTACATTACAAACAGCAACAGATAATGAAGATTTTAACCTAAAAACCCACATAACAAAGCAGAGCATAATTTTTAAATTAAAAGGGACGAGGTGGAGAAAAATGCACTGAGTCTGTTCATTTACTGACGGTAAACAAAGTCAGACTCCCCGCAGCTCCTCACAGCTGAGACTAAAGTTTAAAGCAGCACAGCACCAACACAACTCATGAAGTTCAGGGTTATTTCTTTGACACTTTCCTGCCTGTTCTGTGAGTTTTATAGACAGCCAGTTACATCTTACCTTGCGTTGAAAACTATTTTCAGTTACTCGGTACCGCTTCGCTTCTGCTCCTCTCATCCTCTCGGTGAAAAGCTACGGCTAGAACAGTTGACTCCTGGGAAATGTAGTCCTTTTGACTTGTGTTAAAGTGAAAGCTTACTGAAAGAAAACTACAAAAAAGCTGCGTCCTTGGTTGGTTTTTTTTTTTTGTTTGTTTCATTTTCACTTTTGGTTATTGGTCGGTTCCCGCTCCTGTCTTCTCCCGTTAGCTTTCAGTCCGGTCACATCCCGGTCACGTGAGTTATAATGAGGTTGACTCCGGTTCCGCCGGAATCCGTCCGGAATCACGTGACCGGCGGTAATCCAGAAAAAATGTCATCCTCTATGACAAAGCTCTCCAACCGAGCTCACCAGTGTACATCCCAGGCGGTCGCGGCAAACAACAACATCGCTCTGCTGTCCTACAGCATCTCAAAGAGGCTGGAGGAAGCAGACCTGCTGGAGGAGACAAAGAGCTCTCTCTGTAAAACTGCTGACGTCATCTTAAACATGTGCGCCACCTCTGCCGTCTGCCTGTCCCACGTCACCGCCTGGATGTCCATGATCCAGAGGACCACCTGGCTCCGCCTCTTGCCATCCTTGTCCGAGAGGCTGCAGAAAGACCTGCTGGAGGGCCCCATCACCCCAGAGACTCTGTTCGGAGCCAACTTCAGGACCATCCTTGAGAAATCTCAGAGGTTCCTGGAGGTCTCAGAGACTGTACACCATATGATGACGTCACAGTCCTCCTCCCGCCCCTCCAGTGGCTGGAGGAACCGCCTTGGCCAGCAGCAGAGGAGCTCCACAGCTGCGGCAGCGACTGCACGCTCCGCTCCTCCGCCGGCCCCCTCCACCAGGGAACAGCTCCTTGAGGGGAATGTGTGAGTTTTTTGAATATGTATGTTTTGAAATAAAACAGAAACATCTCTGAAAGTAAAGTTTCATCTGAGACTGTCAGATCAGCTGATTTCACAGCTGCCTCTCTTCACACATTCCCCACACAGGAAAAAGCCGGTAACCTCTAAACAGCGTTTTAAATGGCACCGCAGTTCAGTAAATATCACAAAACACTTGTCTGCCACATCAGCTAAAATGATGTTTTTTCAGCAGACCGAGTCCGGTAAATCCCTCATTTTCAGCCATAGCCTGTTTTTAATTTCTGCTGTTTTCTGCCCACTCACAGCGCAGCGGGAGTAAACATGTTTCTCCACGACAGCTGCAGCCTCCACCGAAACGGTGTCTCACTCAGAAAGCACTCACGCCTCCTCTCAGTGCGCGCCGGCTCACCTCAGCTCTAATGTGAGACCGCAGCCTGGGCTCAGCACAGAGGTACACATACAGCCTTTTTCTGTCGGAGCCTCCTTTGGGTTCCCCCGGAGAATCTCCGGAGCGAGTGATGGCAGTAAGGGTTTTTATTCTGGTTGACGTTCATGAAAAACATGACACAACACAAAATGCGTGCCCACTCCCCGATCGTTACTCAGAGTGGCAGCGAGTGTGTTCCCTGGACAGATGTACGGACCATCTGATCAGCAGGGGTTACATGCTGCAGTTTGCAGCTCAACCCCCACTGTTCAGAGGGATTATAGAGACGGTTCTGTCTTCTCCAGAACAGAGCTCGTCTCTCCAGTCAGCAGTTCAGAAATTTCTGACAAAAAAACGTGATTTCCTGAGTTCCCAACGGAGAGGAAAATACAGGTGTTTTTTTTCCTCCCACTACTTCCTGGTTCTGAAAAAAAAAAACAGAGGGATGAGACCCATTCTTGACCTGTTCATGTTCAACAATTCGATCATGGGGAGACAATTCCACATGTTGACAATTCAAACAGCTGCTGGAGAACTTCACCAGAACGATTGGTTCACCTCCATAGATCTGAAGGGCGCATTTTTTCACATTTTCCATCATTCTGAAACACCCCATGCACATTCTCGAACGCGTGGAGACGGCTCTGCAGTTTTTACACATGGCAGGAATGAGAATTATTTTTATCTGGACAATCTGCTTTTATTAGCTCGGTCCACATAGGAAGCAGTCGCATAGACCAAAACGCTAGTGTTACACCTGCTAAACCTGGCGTTTTCTATAAACTGGGAAAATGTTCAGTTCGTCCGTCCCAGAGGATTGTTTATCTGGAAGTGGAGCTAAACTCAACCACAATGAGAGCCCGTTTATCACAGCTGAGAGCCGAAGCTCTGTCCGCTCAGCTCCGCCGTGTCAAACCTTGCTGCATAGTAACAGTTCTGCCTGTCATGCAACTCCTGGGACGATGTCAGTGGCCCACATCGTGGTTCTGCTGGGCCTACTTCACATGAGACGCCTTCAGAGTTGGTTCGCCCACCTGCGCATAGATCCTGTGTTCCAGAAGAGGTGGATCATCTTTGTGCCCCCCTCCGTGAGAACCGAAACCCTCTCATTCTGTCAGAGGGAGCAGGCCTACGTCACACGTCTCAGTTTTCACAGACGCTTTCCTGTCAAGCTGGGAGGGATGTGTCTGTCCCAAGCAGTGGGAGCACAGTGGCTGGACCACATGTTGCTTCACATAAATGTGCTAGAATGTTTCACGGTCTGAAACGTAACTCAGCATTTTGCCCCTGCTGTGGGATCAGCATGTTCTGATCCACACAGACAACAAGGTGACAGCAGTTTACATAAACCGTCAGGGAGATGTGCGCTCAGCCCAACTGTTATGCATTGCTAAACAGCTGTTGTGTTGGCCACACAAAAACCTGCTCTCCATCAGAGCAGTGTACATTCCCAGTGTTCTGAACAGGCGAGCGGATATCATGTCAAGGGGCAGTCCCCGCCACAGAGACTGGAGCCTCCATCCCGAGCTGATTTCTCGGATTTGGAGCAGGTTGGGCCAAGCAGCAGTGGATCTGTCCGCCACACGGGAGAAAGCCCAGTGTCAATTATGGTTCTCACTGAGCCCACGAGATGACCCACCATTAGGAGTGGACGCCTTTGCTCACAGCCCGTGGCCAAAAATGCTCCTTTATGCGTTCCCTCCAGTCCTGCTGATATCACGGACCCTGGACCGGGTCCGGGAGCAAGAACCGTCAGTCATCCTCGTAGCTCCCGAACGCATAAGCGCTCTGTGGTTCCCGAATCTGCAGCGACTGATATCGGGTCGGCCGTGGAAACTGCTGTGGGGGTGCGCTCTCCTCCAGGCAGGAAGAGCGATCAGGAGTTACTCGGAAATAGATCAGCATCTTTGGGTCTGTCTGCTGAACGGATCCGTTTAGAAAAGATGGGCCTCCCCCAGGATGTGGTGCGTATGTTTCAGGGCGCACGAGCTGCTTCCTCCACAACGCTGTACACATCAAGTGGACAGTTTTTCAGTGCTGGTGCGCAGATAAAGGCGTGGAGGCCATCTCATGTCCACTAGGTGGCGTGCTGTCATTTCTACAGCAACTGATGGACAGAAATTTAGCGTTCAGCACAATTAAAACTTTTGCTGAGCGATTTCTTCCTGTCATGAGTTTTTTCAGTGACAGAACAGTTCTTAACCACCTGCTGATGAAGCGTTTTCTGTAAGGTGTACAGAGACACAGACCTGTGTCACGTCCACTAGCTTCACAGAGAGACCTAATGATGCTCCAGCACGCTCTGATCAAAGCTCCTTCTGAGCCTTTAGATCAGGTTTTACTTATATTTCTGTCATTTAAAACAGCCCTGCTGTTAATTCTGATGTCGGCAAAGAGAGTGAGTGATTATTTGCTCTCTCTGTTGCTCCCTCATGTCTCAGAATTCAAGCTGACGGCAGTTCAGCTGTACTGCGTTTTAACCCTGCTCTGAAAAGCATCACAAGCTCATTCAGATCGAGAGTGATAACCTTGCATGGGTTTTGTCCTCTTCCTCATAATTCTGAGGAGGAAGGAACATCTCACCTCTTTCTGTCCCATGCGCGCGTTTTCGTGTTACGTGGCGCACACGGCCGCATTGCGCCGCTTTCAGCGTCTGTTCGTGCTTTACAGGGACAGCTCTTCAGGACGCCCTCTATCCACCCAGCGCCTCTCACACTGGTTGTGTGAGGCTATTTCTGAAGCTTACAGTTCATCTGGACTGGATCCTCTAGAGAATCTCAGCACATTCCACCAGAGGGTTTTCATCCTCCATGGGTCTGCAAGGAGGGATGACAGTGGAGGATATTTGTATGGCGGCTGCCTGGTCATCGCCATGTTCAATTATTCGTTTTTATCTACATGATGTTTCTACTTTCTCCATGACCCATTCTGTTCTCAGTGTTCTGACAGAATTATTATTATTTGTTTCATGGAGCCTCACTTTTGAGCTCACACCTGCCTGCATGCAGTTGCAGTGTGAGATATTTATTATCAGCCACAAGTTCATGACTACTGATTTTATCTTTATTGATTGGTTCATCCTGAGGAGCTGTTGGTCTGCTCTGTTCATCGTTACACTGTTACAATTCTTATCCTCCGTTGTTCCTATTCACAGCTGCAGGTCTGCTATTTCAGCCTTTTTCCTCACCAGAGATCTTTTCTCCGGTGCGCTCCTGCACATGGAGCACGCAATTACGCAGCGCGTAATTACGCACACAGAAGGCTGAGTGATGAAATGGTTTTTTTGTGCAAGCAGGTGCTTCTTGTTTGTGTCTGAATGGACCCAGTAAGGCATAGACTATATCCTGCTTTGCCTTTAACCCACTAGCGATAGCCTTAAAGGGTGAAGCCTATACGAAATAGAATGTTGGTTACGTACTGTAACCCCAGATTCTGAGTATAGGCGCAGCCCTTTAAGCTCTGGGCCTCAATGCTTCCTAAATGGCTGAAGAAAAAAAAGCTTTTTGAGAGCTGATTGCCCGATCTTACCGTAATTTATACGGACCGGGGGTGGGGCCCACACAGCCGGTGTGCGTGGACTAAAGTTTTCAGTGCTGCGCTGTGCGCGACAGGATAAACCCACTAGCGATAGCCTTAAAGGGCTGCGCCTATACTCATAGAATCTGGGGTTACAGTACGTAACCAACATTTTCTGGCCGATCACTGATTTCTAAAATGTCTGCTCTGCCAATTTCGATTTTGGCCGATACCGATTTGGTTTTATAAGCGACTCTGTCAGGTGTTATATGGTCACAATACTCCTTCAATTTTCCAATATTATTTTATTGAAAAACATACCCTTGATCAATATCCTAGAAACAATACAAATTTGTTTTAACTGGCCATGAGGTAGTGCTCTGAAACATAAATGTAGTTCAGATAATTGTTGTTAAAACTACAAAAAATTGTTAAAATCGGTTTCTCATGCAAGTATCGGCTGATTTTAATTTCCCGAAATTAAGGAAATCATGGCCGGCCGATTTATCAGTGCACTCCTAATAAATAATAAAAAAAAAAAATAAAAAAATAAAAAAAAAATATATATATATATATATATATATATGTACAAATGCACACACGTGCACATGTAGGTATTTCTAGTTAATAGCAGTTAGCATACTTTATTTTTTCAATGAAATACTTCTTAAAATATCTTAACAGTTTAGACTCCGTGCCTGATTTTGTGACATTTTTTCTTTAAGACTATATAGGCCTCACCCACTTTACTTTTACGTAATTAACTTTTTGGTGTACACTAAAGGCATTGTTCTAAAAGTCAGTGCAAAAATTCATAAATATCCAATCAACCTTTTTTGTGGGAAAAATTTCTATGGTTGATAGCACTACTTATAGCTCAGTGTTTGTGAAATCTGGTCCATTAATTCATAATTGGCTCCTATAACGGTAGTATGAATTTCATGATATCATCTATTATTACTTTAAAGATTTGGCTGAATTTATCTTTAGCTAGCTTTCTAAAACTCTTTGCCTAGGCATAACTTACTTGCTTTCTAAACTAACTACTTTTCCTTGAGAACCTACTTTCAACCCACTATCTAGATTTAAGTTCGAGTGTTTAATGGCAACTGAACTTGAAACATTTGCGAAAAAGTCAAACGTAGTTTTCGCAAACTTTACAAATTAGTAAAATAATGTTGGAAATGGGCGTGGTCTATACCATTCGACTCTATAGAGACCAAGGATTGTGAAGGTATATGCCAATAAATGTGTCGCACATGCAGGCCATAGTAACCACCATGTAATTATCTTCACAGTACGCCATTTGGTTTAGGCTGCAATATGACTTACTTACAGGAGAAAAATAAAAATAATAATAAAAGCGGAACAGTTTCAATATGGTTCCATGTTCCCCTGGATGCATGGAAACGCTGTTGCTTTGCAGCTGCATTCCCCTACGTCTGCTGGCTTGGACCCCTAATTATCCCTGCCCTCTTAATGAATTAGGGGAGAGAATCAAGTGCTCAATTAAATGATTAGACTCTAAGCTGCGTCAAAGTCTTTGCAAAATCCTGTCAAAGCCTGAGCATTAGAAGCAATCTACCTCAAACAGACCTGAACCATTGTTCCTTATCAGAAACGGAGTGTTAGCATTTTCCTATCAACTAAGCGCTGGTACTGCATATGTTTCTATTCCTTCATCTCTCTCATTCTTTCACTCCTCATCATTATTGTTAGAGCTGCTCTGTGTAGCCCATCTTCTTTTTTTCATGTCATTTCACATTTTTCCTCTATGAACTCCCTCTCTTTCCCCTCCTTTCATTTGATCCTTTATTCTTTTTTATACCTCTCCCTCTCCAGGTAGCCCGGGAGAAGGAGAGCTTACAGGCCCAGCTGAAGGCGCTGAGCCAGCAGACTGAGGCGGCCCACAGGGAGCTCACCGAAATCCTAGGTCGTTTGGCCCAGCACAAAGAAGAACTCCACCGCAAGGACGTGGAGTTGCTGGAGGCTCAGCAGCATCAGTTGTCACTGCAGCAGGAAGTACGAGAGGTGTGTAGCTGTACATCTAGAAATAGATGTTTCCCCCCAACCACCACGGACACAAAACGCTCATCAATACTTTAAAAATAACTCAGATGAGAACAGACCAGGTCAGCTCTTCACTGAACAGTTTGCCTCTAGAAGTCTTTCTTTGTTCTTTGAAGTTCAATGGAATATTTCAAAGAGTAATTTAATTCCCAAACAGGTTTATTTATTTCATCATTCTTTCCCTTTTTGTTGGAACGTGGAAAACTAATGTCTCAAAACAACTTTGAGTGGTTGATAAGACACTAAACAAGAATTCTAACCCTAGGTGAGGGAGGCCTCGGCCACCCTGGAGCAGGAGACTCAGCGTCAAGCTGCTATCCAAGCAAGGCTGAGAGAAGAGAACCAGATGTTAAAAGACCAAGTCAATGCTCAGGTTCTTCGCTGCCATAGGGACCAGGACACACAGGCTGAGCTCCAGGCCACCCTTAAGCAGATGACGGCAGCACACGCTCAGCAATCCCAGCGACTGGCTGAAGAGGAGATCACCAGGAAGGAGCTGCAGAAGGGCACCTCAGAGCTTAGAGCCAAGCTGACTGTGCTGCAGGAAGAACGATCTGCTCTGAGCCAGCAGCTGAGGCTTGAGAGAGAGGTGCACCAGAAGGAACTAGGAAACATGAAGGCCACCAATGAGGACAGTCGGATGAAGAAGGATAGTGAAGTGCAAGATATGCTCAAAG
Source organism: Nematolebias whitei (assembly GCF_014905685.2). NCBI lineage: Eukaryota > Metazoa > Chordata > Actinopteri > Cyprinodontiformes > Rivulidae > Nematolebias > Nematolebias whitei. The sequence continues at coordinate 21,080,683 of NC_056509.1, forward strand.
TGTGCCGTCAGGAGCGAGAAGAAATGAAGGCACAACTGCTTAAAATTAAGGTAGGAAACTAATACCGGTAAATGCAAATTTGCAATAAATATATAAATACAACGAACATATAGTTAGCTTACAAGGAAAACAATGAAAATAATACAACAGTTTAACTAAGATCCTGATCAGGATCAACTATTTCAATCTCTTCTAGTTTCACCCCATCCAAAATGGAATATACATCTTGAGTGTGTTCAAGTCAGAGTCAGAGTTTCTTTATTGTCATATGCACCACATGTGGTACATGTGGTGGAACGAAATTATGTACACAGGGTCCCAGTTACATCCAACAATAAAATGTAAAAGAAAAACAGTAATAACATCTAAGATATGAACTAAGAAAAACATCAACTAAATATACGCTAAGCACTAATAGGCATAAAAGCATTACATTGAACAGCAGCACGAACATGAGTCGTGTGAGCAGATGAACACGCATGAACACATCAACATGAAACAGATCAGCAACAACATGATGTGATTTTCACAGTGATTATCCTGACTAGAGATTCATGAGTCTAACAGCCTCAGGGTAGAAGCTGTTCCTCAGTCTAGTGGTTCTACACTTAATGCTCCTCAACCTCCTTCCTGAGGGGAGCAGGCAAAAAGTGTGTGTGCTGGGTGAGTGGGGTCCTTCATGATGCAGGTGGCTCTCTTCCTGCATCTGGAGGTGTAGATGTCTGTGATGATGGGGAGACTGACTGCAACAGACTTCTGTGCAGCCTTCACCACTCTCTGCAAAGCTTTTCTTTCTGCAGCTGTGCAGCCTCCATGCCACGTGAACATGCACAAAAGTTGCATTACCTTAATTTTCGGATGATTGGGCGCACCCGAATATAAGTCCATCCATCCATCCATCCATCCATCCATCCATCCATCCATCCATCCATCCATCCATCCATTATCTTTACCCGCTTATTCCATTTTGGGTCACGGGGGTCGCTGGTGTCCATGTCCAGCAATCACTGTGCGAGGGGCGGGGTACACCCTGGCTGGGTCGCAAGTCCATCACGGGGCCACATAGAGACAAACGAGACAAACAACCATTCACTCTCTCATTCACACCTAGGGACAATTCAGAGTTACCAATCAGCCTAACATGCATGTTTTTGATCTGTGGGAGGAAACCGGAGCACCCGGAGAAAACCCACGCATGCACGGAGAGAACATGGAAACTCCACCCAGAAGGTCCCTGGACCGGGGTTTGAACCAAGGACCTGCTCGCTGAGAGGCAGCAGCTCTACCAGTTGCGCCACCATGCTGCCCGAATATAAGTCGCGTCCACTAAATAAAACAACATATAATAATAATTTTGTACATATATAGGCTGCACCTATATATAATATATGCAATATAATATATAAGCAGGTGTCCACGTTGTGACATTAGCTATTTACACAGAAAGGTTTTTTGTTTAACTTTTAATTAAATGCATACTGGTAACATGTTTTTCATTCATTAAACTTTTATTTATACAGGTTAGTTCCCATTGAGCCTCAGGGACCCATTTACAAGAGAGACCTGTTACATACAACATACAGAGTAGATGAGGAAAAGAGAACATGAGTGTGGAGGAAGTTAAAAAAAATAATGTCTCACACCAGGTCCTGGCCGGGGCACAGTGTAAAAGATGCAAAAAAAAGACCTCACAACATAAGCAGCAACATACAATGACATCACAATACATTTAAGCATAGAAGGTGGCGAGTTGTCCATGGACACTCTAGAAAGTTCCAAAGTTCTGAAAAGATGGTACATCGTCTATCAGCGGCACAATTCTCATAAGGCCACAAATGTCTTCGGGGGGTAAACTAAGAGCTTCTTAGTTTACGTATTCTCCAGGAGCAATTTGCGATAAGTTAGCCTATCCAAGGCCAGCGGGGAGTCCAAATTCAAATGAACAATTGTTTCGGGCAGGCAGACTTTACTGACAAGTCTGCCTTCAGTTCTGCTCATACACTCAATGGCAAATCCAAACAACCAGATCTGTGGACATTCCACCGGTCCATGCTTGTTAGCCTACATACACAAATACGTACAGTAAATGTTTTTTTTGTTTTTTTTGTTTTTTTCTGAACATTGTCTGTAACACGGCTGGTTAAAATAAATAAATAAACACAGCAGCCTACCAGAAAGTCACTGGTTGCTATTCACCTTCCCCTTGTGCTGTCCTCCATCACACAGCTGCCTTTCAAGGATTTTTTTTACACTGCTCCGCTGTCAGGATCCACAGGCAGACTTGAGCAAAAGTTGCATTTTAAATGCACGGTTCACACTTATTTCAAGTGGCTGCAAATACTTCGTTGTGCCCCCAGGGAGGGGAGAAATGAAGCACAAGGCACAACGGGGAGGAACGGGTCCACACTGTGACCTGTCCGGTAATTTCATTGGTCAGATTTATTTATTATTTTGTTTACCTTTATATATACAGGTAGTCTCACTGAGTCACAAGGACCCCCCCCCCCCCCCCCCCCAAGAGAGATATGTATTGATCAGCTATGTGAGCACCCAGGTGTAACAAGGCTAAATGTTTTGGCAGCATGAAGCTTGTTTAAAAAACAAAAAAAAAATCGTTAAATTAGCCACAGCATTGTATAAGCCATGGTGTTCAAAGTGTGTGAAAAAGTAGCGGCTTATAGTCCAGAAATTATGGTAATCTTGTTATCTGCCTCTTGTTGGAAAAAAATCACAAGTATAACATGAACTGTTCAAATTACTTTTAGTCTTTGAAGCTCTTTCTCCAAAGCACGGCTGATCTCTTGATCATATTTCAGGTGTCACACACTTTTTAAATTTGTTAAATCTTACATGTTCAAAGTCATAAACCTGCTGTAGAAAGTCTTTCCCAGCATGGGTCGAAGAGTTCCCGCACTTTAATTGGTGTTTAGAGGAATCACTGACTCTCACCTCATATTTGGCTAAAGCTAACTTGCATCAGCCACTAAACATCTGGGATATTTCCGACCCAGTGAGAGACGGAAGAAATTATCATTCAGAGTAATTTTCTCCATTGGTCTGGGTTTTGTCCCCCGAGTACAAGAAAACGGAGGACTGCTGAGCTCCTAATGGTATGTGGTGACCCGAGAATCTTCACGGCTCTAAAACTCTTCGTATCAAAATCACAAAAGTCTCATCAAGGCTGTGCTTGGAGATCGGGGGTTTCTCTTAACTTTCTCCCTCCTCTTCCCTTCCTCCAACATTTCAAATGATTAGCCCTCCTGGGTAGTCTGTTTTTGGGGGGGCACTGTCCTCCCGATATGGTAGAGTTTAGCCCATTAGCTGTGCTGAATGGCATTAATATCTGACATAGCTCATTGTAATGGTGTCATTTCCAAGTGCAGAAGGGACAAGGACGTTTGCTGAAATGCTTTTAAATACTCGCCCAAGGCTGCAGCAGATGTCCCATAGAAGCCCACCCAGTATTCATTCAGCATAGCTGGAAGCCTGTATTGCAATTGTGATACAGTCGACTGTAAGACGGCCTAAAATATTCTAATTTTCTCTGTCCTATCACTCTTCATTTCTTTTCCTCCTTGTCTTCCCTCTTGCTGTCTAGTTCTGTTTTAATCCCTTTCTTTCTCCTTCCCTTCAGTTCCAATTTGCATTTCACTTACAGCCTCTGTTTTATTTTCTTCTTTGTTTGTGACGCTTCTGTCTCTTCTAGTTCTAACTCATAGTTTTTTCGTTGCACTTTATTATGTTTTGATAATTGTAAGTGTGTGAGATCGTTACTGTTATGGACAAAACTCTAATATTTGAAGAGTGTTTCTGTGAGCTGTCCCAGATGCTGATGGACATGGTGTAAAAGGCTGACACTAGCTATGTTTACATGCGCAGAAATCTTTGACCGGATTGAAATGTGTTCTGCTTGAATAATTCAAATGTGTTGTTTACATGGGCACAATCTGTTCATGACGAGCGTTTACATGCAGCGGGCTTTGTTCTGAACAGCAGTACTGACATGCGCAGAGTGGTAAACTCTCCTTAAAAAAAACACCGAAGAAGAAGTTCTACTTCCGGGTGAACGTAAACAAACCTGAGCACCCAAAATGGACCCGCAACAGGTTTTAATGATGGTGGAGACGTTATTGCACTCCCTGACTGAGCTACAGGTAATAGAAATCATTTTGAGCTCTTTCAAAGTTTCTAGTAGAAATGTTGTGTCGCTCACCGACCAGTTTTACTTCCCTGACATGCTAATATTATTAGCGTTAGCCAGGCGGAAATGGCAAAGTCGCACATGCGCAGTCAGGTCAGTTTTTCACCATCAGATAAAAACGAACAGATCAAGTGTTTACATGCGCACCGATCGGGTTTCGGATCGGCGTAAACCACCCGTTTCGTTCTGATCACAAATTATAACGGATCTTAAATTAGTTTTCTTAACCAAATTCCTAATGATGTCTGTTTGAAGAGGACAAAGTCCTGTATGTGTCACACTTGGAAGATCACTGACAGATGATTAGAAAGCCTTCTGGTACATTTGTCATACCATGTTTAGCTAAGTTTATGTTAATTAAGTAGCAAGTCTGTTTACTCTGACATGCTATTGTCAGTATTTAAATGAACTAAAATTGCCACCCACAATGTATTCACTCCTGTTGGTATTCTTCGTTTTCTTGCCTTACAGTCTCAAATTGAATTGAACTTTCAAGTGGATTAAAGATAATAAGCTTACAGAAAAGACTCTGCATTATTGGGGTTAAATGGTGGACACAGTAATACAGTTCTAAAAAGCATATAAAAAAGTAGTTCATTCATATGCGTGCACCCTAGAAATCCCATTGAGCTCCATTAAATTAGGAAAAGGAAAAATTACGTCAACACTGAAAACCTACCAAGTGAAGGTCATTTACCTAAACTTACAGAACAAGTAAGAAGGGCATTAATCAGAAAATAACCAAAAGGGCTAAAATAAACGTGATGGAGCTGAGCAGCTGTTCTGCAGAGATGACAGTATTTGTAAGTTTGAGCTGCACAGAGCTGGGATTCATGGAAGAGTGGCAGGAAAAAACCCCAGCTTAAATCTAAAAATAAGGCAGAATGTTAGAGATGTATCTAAAGGCATATTGGGACACACCAAACCTGGAAGAAGGTGCTCTGGTCAGATGATGCATAACATATTTTTTTGGACATATCTGATGCAAATCTAACAAACCACATCAAACTAAAAACAGCAGAGCATGGTGGTGGCAACATCAATCAACCTTTATTTATACAGGTAAATCCCATTGAGCCTCGAGGACTCATTTACAAGAGAGACCTGATTTCAACAAAGAAAGATGACAACAATGGACAACAGCAACAACAATAAACAATTAAAAAGCATACTACAGTTTTTTTTTTTTTTTTTAACAAATAGGATGGCTAAAAGGAAAAGGTAACAAAACAAAAAACAGCTAGATTCCAAGACAAATGTAGAAAACTAACAACAGGAACATGTCAGCATTGGACCCTGCCAGGTGTCCAACAGATTCTTAAAGACTTAGAGAGGTCAAGGTCGAGAGCTTCAAATCTTTTTCTAAGATATTCCAGGAAACAGGAGCAGAATAGGAGAAGGCCCTTTTGCCTAGTTCAGTCCTCATTGAGGGAACACTGCAGGTAATAATGTTCTGAGAGCGCACTCCGTAGCTGCACTCACGCAGAGACATCTAGGAGGAGAACATCATGTCAAGGATATGTTTTTCTTTAGCAGGAACTTGGAAACTTTAGAATTGAATTAAAAATGGAGGGAGTAAAAGGTAGGGAAATTATTTGAAAGGAAACCTGTTTGAGTCTTCCAGAGGTTTGAGACGAGACAGAGGTTCAACTTCCAGCAGGACAACCGCTCTAAACACTGCTGAAGCAACACTCTGATGGCTTAAGGAGAAACTGTTTAATGTCCTTAAATAGTCCTGAGTATTTTTGTATGCTCATGTCTTATGGTGATAGACTTACGGATGAGGTCAGGTAGGATGGAGTGGATGGAGAAAAAAGTTTCAGGAGTGTTTTGTGAAAAAAAAAAAAAAAAGCGGCAGCAAGGTCAAAGGAAAGGTTTACAAGGTAGTTGAGACCAGCTATGTTGTATGGTCTGGAGACAGTGAGAGGAGAAAGAACTGGAAGTGGCAGAACTGAAGATGTTGAGGTTCCTTCGGAGTGACCAGGATGGATAAGATTAGGAATGAGATCATCAGAGGTACAGCACAGGCTGAACAACTGGGAGATGAAGTTAGAGAGGCCAGACTGAGATGGTTTGGACATGTCCAGAGGAGGGACAGTGGGTATACTGGTAGATGTTAGAAACGCAGCTGTCAGGAAAAAGACAAAGGGGAGATATATGGATGCAGTTAGAGAGGACATGGAGGTAGTTGGAATGAGGACAGAGGATGCAGAGGACAGAGTGAAGTGGAGGAGGAGGACTCACTGTGGAGACCCCTGAAAAGGGAACAGCCCAAAGAAAACCAACAAAGTCCATGCTCAATAATCCAGGTATAAAATCCAACAATTTTCAGTCAAGTCATTTGGACAGTTTCTATTTTTAATGCTGAAATGTTTCACCTTCCATCCAGAAGGCTTCATCAGTTAAGGAAACACACAACATAAAACTAATTCTTTCCCCAACAGCTTACTCTAAAGTGGAACAAACCCCCTCCTCCGGTGCCGGCCCTCTTCCTTGTCGACAGTCATGTCAAACTGGTTCATGCTCAATAATCCAGGTATATGTTTTTTGGGCATGCCAAAGAGACCGTCTTAGCACCAACATAACTGGTTTGTTCCACTTTGGAGTAAGATGTTGGGGGAAGAATCAGTTTTGTGTTGTGTGTTTCCTTGACTGATGAAGTCTTTTGGATGGAAGGTGAAACGTTTCAGCACAAAAAAAAAAAAGAAACTGTCCAGATGACCTGACTGAAAATTGTTGGAGCCCAAAGAAAATAAAAAAAAAGTATGTTTTTGGTGTAATTTCTTGTTTGGTTGATAATACATACTTTGCATTTTTAAATCAGAATCAGAATGCTTTTATTATCCTTGCGCAGTAAAGTACAATGAAATTACTTTCCGTACAGCTGTCCTAAAGATGGATAGAAGTGTACAGGGGGCTGTAGCTTCTAAAATGTGCTGCCTCTGTTGCTTAGATAAGAAAAGGGAAGAAAAAACAGGAGGAGAGCGGTATTAAAAAAGATCTCTCACACCGTATCCTAGATAGGGCACGGTTTGAAAAAAATAATAATTTTACCACAGCAAAGCCAAATAAATAGACATAATACATATGCGTGTGGAGTGGGTAGGGGGTGGTTTCTCCCAGCACGGCCGCCAGGTGAACGACACAGCCCTTGGCGCCTTCGCATATCCTAGGTTGCAGCACCGGGGGAGTTGAGGGAGATCAGTGGAGGCATTGAGTTCTATGGAAGTTCTATGCAGCACAGTCCAGAGCCTGATAAGAGGTGTTCGTTTATCAGCCAGCTCAGTTGAGCTCTGTCACAGGTCCACGACCTTGGGGAAGGGATGGGCGGGGAGGGGGACAGAGTGTCTTTGTTTCCATAACATCCCAGGAGAAATATGAGATAGTCGACCTTCCAAAGCCAGGTCCAGATTCAGATATCAACATTGTTTTTGGGTCAGGCTGAACTCGTAAATTTCCGTGTCTGCCTTCATAGTCTCGCTAGTAAACTCTCTCATGGCGACTCCAAACAGCCAAATTTGATTATTTACGCTGAAGTCGAGCTTACAACTTCTCCAAGATTTATTCCTTCCAACCGTACGTGGAAACTGCCAACAGCACCACATATGCACAGTCTTGAGTGTTGCCAAGCTCGGTATATTCTCGACATTCTAGGCAGCTTAAACAGCTGCTGATGTTTTCAAATTTGTCGAGAATCCACTAACTCCAAACTGTAAAATCCAGTTATCATAGATCCAATTATGTTTCTGTTGAGGTAAGAGGGTACTCCTTCACCCTGACTGCCTGTAGAGAGAAATTGATTAATTTCGTTGAGCGACCAGCTGATCAAATCCATCGTTAAACAATTTGGAAGGTATGAAAAAAAAGGGACTCCAAAAAAGGTTCACAAGACAAAGAGCAAAGCAGCGACGGGTGAGGGACGGAGCAGAGGAGGATGCGTCTGCCTTACACCGAGAGCAAGCAAGAAAAAAATGGAATGGAAATTATTGAGTCAGAGTCAGAGAGAGTCAGAGTTTCTTTATTGTCATTCGCACCTCATGTGGTACATGTGGTGGAGCAAAATTATGTACACAGGGTCCCAGTTACATCCAACAATAAAATGACTAAGAAAAACAGTAATAACATCTAAGATATGAACTAAGAAAAACATCAACTAAATATACACTAAGCACTCATAACATAAAAACATTGAACATCAGGACAAACATGAACATGAGTCTGTGAGCAGATGTGCACGCATGAACACATCAACATTGAAACAGATCAGCAGCAACATGAAACAGATCAGCAGCAACATGATATGGTTTTTCACAGTGATTATTCTAGTTAGAGATTCATGAGTCTAACAGCCTCAGGGTAGAAGCTGTTCCTCAGTCTAGTGGTTCTACACTTAATGCCCCTCAACCTCCTTCCTGAGGGGAGTGGGGCAAAAAGTGTGTGTGCTGGGTGAGTGGGGTCCTTCATGATGCTGGTGGCCCTCTTCCTGCATCTGGAGGTGTAGATGTCTGTGATGGTGGGGAGGCTGATTCCAACTTGGGGAAATAAATGGAAGTTAGGTTGTGTCAATTAAAACTAATTATGGTAATTCCCCCTCCCCAATTTGTATTTATTTATTCCTGGTTTAATGGCAACAAAATGCAGATGGGGTGGTGCTATGAATACTTTATTAATCAATCTTATTTCAAGTTGAGACAATAAATCAATTAATCTGATTTATTTATGAAGCATTTTTATGCCCATAGTGTAACACAAAGTGTTTTACACTGGATAAAATCAAAAATCTTAAAAAAGATAAACGACAAACAAATAACAATAGAAAATCACAAACAAAATCATTAACAGCAATATGTTGTTGAAGTTTGAACAAAGATAACTAATCTGTAGCAACAGAAGGAACTGAGGAAACACCATTTCAGTCATGAGAAAATGCCATAGTAAGTTAATAAAATATTAAATATAAACATCACACAAAACATGTATTAAAAATAAAAGTAAAAAAAAACTGATTTTTTTAAGTTCAGCATTTTGTTCTAAATAATTCAGCAGCTTTGATCTGAAATTATTCCATGTTTATCTATACTCCATAATCAGGCCGATGCAGCGTCGGACAAGGAGCTGTGTGCGGCGCTGCACGTCAAGTTGGACAAGATGAAGAATGAGTGCGATAAGCTGGCAGCACAGCTGTGCACCAAAGAAGAGGCCCATTCACTTCTGCACAGAAAATACCAGCAACTTAAACAGGAACTGGAAGATAAAGTAAGTCTAAAATCTTTTGCCATGTTTTCCTGCTGTAATGACTGTCATTACCAGGCAGATTATAAATGCAGACGTTTGGTTGCTGTTCCAAGCTGTTTATGCTGATTAGAGTGACAGAGATGGTTCAACGAGTCTGCAAGCACAGAACATAATGTCATACAATATGATTCACTCTATTAAGTGTCTTAAGTACACAGTGTAGTAAACTGCAGCATGAACTTCATTCACTGTGCCGTTTTTGAATTGCAGCATTAAGTTTTAGCGTTATTGTATCTAGCAGCTAAACAAAAACACAATCCATTTGACGATGTGTAGTCAGGCGGGGTGTTTCATTTCATTGTATTTATGTTTGCAGTCCATTTTCAGTTTTTAGAAAGATATTCCAGCAGTATCTGTTTATTTTGTTGTGTCAGCAGTACAACTGTACTGACTTTATAACGAGTCTTATCTCCCTCTAGCCTTATAATTTAAGATATGTTAGAATCCAGTAATGATACAAACCTAGGAGTTTTTTTTAAAGGTGGGTACCTGTTTTATTTTCTATTTACATGCCCCCTCTAGGCTCCATCTTTAGGTAATTGTAACATATCTTTTAGGGATGCACGATATTGGATTTTTGGCCAATATCCGAGATGCTGATATGTTAAAACTTATTTGGCTGATAACCGATACCGACATTTTATATATGTTCCTTTGTCAGAACATATCTCTCTTATTTAGGCTTATTTGCTACAAAAAATGTGCAACAGCTGTAAGAGCTGGTGACATATATTCAGTAACAGCCATATGATATGCATAGCACTTCAACTTATATTAAATGAAAAGTGTTAAATGTTATTTATTAGCATGAGTCACCTGTGATGCTGTCTCACTTGTGGAGGCTTGTTCCAGGTTCTTAGCTGCAGTGCAGGATCCTCTGCACTCCTGTGCATGAAGGACAGACTTCTTAAGATCAAAGTTTTTGTCTATCCATTGTGCCGAAAGACTAATCATGCTAACGGGGCTAACACGGCGTCTAAATGTCTGTGGTAAAACTCACCCAAGTGCTATCGGCTATTAGCTTCCTGATGACGTCGGAAATGACGGCTTGTAACTCGGATAAGGCTACATCGGAAAAATATCTCCGACTGGGGATGATGTAGAGAGGCTCAACATAGTCCAAAAACCTTCGGAATCCGACATCCTCACCAACGAAAAATATAACTTCCACTCCGAAGACATTTTGAATTTTCCTCTCCGTCGTGAGTTCAGGTAGGTGCACGTGAAATCATCACGTTGTACTGCCGCTGCAGACATCCTTGTCACTGGGTTGTCATTCAACAACAGCGTCTTTTGTATCAACAAGTTATTTTGATGGAATGGCCGATGTCCGATATTGAACTTTAACGCTAATATCGGCCGATACCATGCAGATAACATCGTCCATCCTAATATCTTTTTCATTCCTACTAACACGACACTAAGCGCTACCTTTAGTAGACCATTCCTTTTCACTAAAGCCATTGTTTGACTGCCTTACTGAGGTCAAAGCTTGGATGGATTCAAAGCTCCTAAATTTCTATGAGAATAAAACTCAAGTTTTTATTTTTGCTCCTAGTGGAACCAGCAGGACTTTTCCCTACAGATTTGAGTACCTTGGAGCCATTTGGAAATCTCATGTTTAAAAAAAAGGGTGGGGTGGGGTAATATTTTATTTAAATTTTAACTTTGAGAATCAAAATAAATCATAGTAAAGAGATCATTTTTATTATAATTTTTATTAATAATGGTTCACACTTTTTTTTACCTCCCAGTTGTATTGTTAGTTCAGAACACTGCAGCTCATCTTTTATCTCAAACAGATCTCCCCAGAGCTCGCTTCCCTTCATCGACTCCCTGATGGCTTTAAATTCATTTTAAAGTTTCATTGTTGACCTATAAGACTCTGAATGGACAGACTCCTGTAAACCTGTCTGACCTCCTGCAGCCTGATGTGCCCTCAAGATCCCTTATGTTGACAAGAACCTGGTTTTGGATTCAAGAGTTCAGCCAGCCACCAAGAACGTTTAAACAGTTTTATTGTTTTTAAGCTGCTGGTGGGAGTCTGAATCCAATGATGGGAACAGGTCTGCAGAGACCGCACAGTTAGTGGGCTGTAGGTTTCAGGAAATGTGCTCAAGGGCAGAAAACATCCACTAATCTTCTCAGGCAGGTGAGGCAAGATGTAGAGCCACCTTTTAGAGCTTGAGGAGACGTGTCAGTGATGGTAGTGATGTCACCGTAAGTGGTGGACGAGCAGCTGGAGAGGGAGGCCTTTAATGCTGTGAGTAGGCCTGTCACGATAAACAATAAATCGATTAATCGCATGATAAATGAAAATCATCAACCTCCTTTTCATTTATCGGCTTTATCGTTTCTTCGTGTCTCTCTCTTTCTACTGAAATCACTGGATGACAAAAGGCTCATCTCTGGTGCTCTTCACTGACCACTCCCTTTCTCTTTTCTCTTTACAATCTGTTGTAACCGTCCAAAATTGTGTTTTTGAATTGTTAAAAGCAGCTAAGCTGAGAAGCTAAGCTATGAGCTAAGCTAACAGGCTGACCTCAGGGGGAAAAAAAACTCTGTCTTGTCGAAGCTCCAGAATTCATGGTTCTGCCTTCGTGTAAAAAGTTGTTTTTCTCTGCAAAAAGAAACTGAAGACTTGTTTACTGATTTTTTTTATTTTTATTAAAAGCTTTCTGTAACAAATGCTATTCTAAAGAGCTAAAACTAAACCGAACATCTGCCATTTTAAGAACAGAAAAACAGGAATGAGACAGCCCATGTCACATCAAGGGGCCTCCCTCCCATTTTTCTTAAAGAGAGACGCTGTTCACTCCCTCACTATCCATCATTCAGTTCAAACAGTCTTATACTGCCATCCAGTGGTCAGAAAAAGGTGCTACACACAAAAATAAACCAACATTTCTTCTTAAATTTGACAATAATTGCTAATAATTGTCAAATTTCAAACAATATTATCGTTTATAGCAATTATTTCTGAGACAATTAATCACCCAGCAAAATTTGTTATTGTGACAGGCCTAGCTGTGAGTTGATCTGACAGTGGGGCAAACTTTAATCGTGGTCCGAAAAGAGAAGCAGGGGTCAAACACGTGGAGGCAGAGGTCCGAGAACAAATTCAGAGGAGAATCCTTAATCCAAAATCTGAAAAGCAAAGAAGGGTCATAGTTACCAGGGTCAGAAAGGCCAAATAAAGCAGACGTGGGGCAGACAGAACCAAGTAGGTATCTCTGCAGACAAATTCGGAAATTTTGTTTTTAGCTTTTGTTTTGGGCATTATCTCGTTACAGGACTCATGATCTTTAATTGAGACCAGGCTTTTTGACAAATGGGAGCAAGTTTCACTTCAGATGCTTCATATTTCATTGTACCCAGACCACACTCAAGGTAACCTGTGTCAGGTGCAGCCTACAACCCAAGAACAAAAGATATATAATCTTCTTGTGTTTGACAGCAGATATAATGATGTTTCTTAAAAACCTTCAGTTTTAAAAAAGAGCTGACATGACTTACCTAAAGAGCAGCAAATACAGCTAACTAATCAGTGTTTGCCCCCCACAAACACCTATTCTCCAGAAACGTCCACTTTTGGCCTGCAGAGAACCCCTTCTCGACAAGACGCAAATCCAAGAAACAGGCGTGAAGTCTAGACAAAAAGAACAGGCTTGGACATGGAAGATGGTTGGCCATCTACTAGCAAAAGTGCCCAATAATCCGGCAGAGATCTTGCGTGGATGGAGCTCTTATAAAGAGCAGCAGGTGCAGAGCATGAGTGCTGATAGCGGCGGGGAAGTGGGCGTGGCAGGTCCAGGCTGGTCCACCGAGGTGATCAGGTCTTTTCAGCTGTAGCTCCTAAACTACAGAACCAGCTGTCCTTTTATATCTGCCAGGCTTCAACTGTTGGTGTTTTTATGTCTCACCTTAAAACACATTTGTACTCACTGGTTTGTAATACTGCACGAGTTTACATTTTTTTGCTTAATTTTTATGTTCTTTTCTGTCTCAACTTATTTTTTTTTTTGCTTTTATTTGTGTTGTTTTCAAGGTCTCTTGTGTTTGGTATTATTGTTTTACTATTTATTGTTTTGTTTGCAGAACTTTGGCCATTGGTAGTTGTTTTTAAACGTGTTCTATAAAAAATTTTAAGTAGCACCGCATCAGCATAATTTTTTTTCTTCTAAATAGTATAAAGGTGTGAAGTATTAAGTCCAGTTCATCACTCCTACAGACCCCTGATAAATTGTATGTGGCTTTTTCAGAAGAGCCACGTATTGATTTGAAAATGGTTGAGTGAAAAAAAAAACCTGGTTCCTATTAATAAAACACAGTTTATTATCTCAGTGAGGAGATAATGATTTATAGACCACAAGCAGGTTCGCCAGGTTCCTGTCCTCTGATGCATCAATTGTCTTCGTTTTTCCGATATTTTTGTCAGTCTTGACCAGAACAGGAAATAATGTTTGTTTAAACTAAATTAGAATGGCTCTCTAAGGATAAGTATTGTTTTTGTAGTAACTGTAAAAGTTGAACTTTTATTATCCAATCAACTTTTTTTTCGTTCAAACTTTTTTTAACCCAACATTTTGTAAGCTGCAAACTACATGACCAAACATCTCAAAAAGTTTGTTCCCCATGCTGCTGTTGTCATCAGACCAGGTCAAGTGAACTGAGACGAGCATCTGAGTCTGAAATTGTGAGACTTGACCAGAAGGTGCTGCAGCTGGAAGCAGAGCAAGAAACCATCCTTTCGTCTTTGGGCAAAGAACTGGACTCGGCCTGTCGTAGCCTGGCTAGGAACGGAGAAGACAAGCTACAGGTATTTCTTTTATTACTAGTCTTTTATTTTCCCCAGTGCTGTTTGGCTTTGTTGTATTTAACAAGACATCTAGTTTCTTTTTTTTCTTTCTTTTTTGCAGTGAAGGTTTAAAACAAGCACATTCACAATATGTACTTACACAGATACTTTCCCAAAAGTCTTGACTTGTTCTGGTCCATTGTTAATTCTCGGTCTAGCTCTGACATTTAACAAACGCTTGAGGGAAATCCTTGGCTCTTTTGTTCACTGGATGCTACACTAAAGTGAGATGCCTATTAGGAATGAACAATTTATTAATCTTTTTTTTTTCCATGTCAATAATTTGGAAGTGGGGACAACAGCTGAAGAAGAGGTCCTCAGACCTCTGCACTTACCATTTCCTTTTAGTTCAGGGCCACTCTAAGACTTTAACATAAGAAATAATCTCTTAAGCAAATCATGTCTTTATCCTGAAACCTCTTCTTGGTAGGACCAAAACACCAAGTTGTCCAGAAGTCAAACTTTCTTGATACCCACACTGTCTTAATTAGTACGTTTCTTTCAGCTACTCCCTTGTTCAGTGCATGCCACAACAAGTCAGCTTGCATGAAAGATATGGCAAATGTTTTATGACAGATGCCCTTCCTGACACAACCTGGGCTCGAACCAGCAACTTTAGGATTACAAGACCACGGCACTGACCGCCAAGCTACCGCAGCCACACACTGGCTCCTTTAAATGCAAAGGAGCCATACTCTGATCTAATAATGGTCAATCAGGTCATCTGGACAGTTTATTTTTTGTGGAAAGATGTTTCACCCTCTATCCAGAGGGCTTCATCAGTCTGAGAAGTCCCAAGTAAACTGTTTTCCCCACTAAGCAGTACACTCCTTCAGCTGAACTCCTCATCCTTTTCCTGAAGGTGAATATAGCCAGAATAAGCTCAGTTCAGCTGTTTGTTACCTTTTTCCTTTTAGCCATCCTATTTGTTAAAAAAAACAAAAACAAAAACAAAAAAAACTGTAGTATGAGTTTTTATAACTGCTTATTGTTGTTGCTGTTGTCCATTGTTGTCATCTTTCTTTGTTGAAATCAGGTCTCTCTTGTAAATGAGTCCTCGAGGCTCAATGGGATTTACCTGTCTAAATAAAGGTTGATTGTATTTGCTGCCTTATTCCTTCGGTCATTAAGCGTAACTCAAGACAATGGTAGGTTGTGTGTGAACATACATTAACTGGTAAATGTACAACAGACTGTACAATGACACATCACTGCAGACCCTGATTATTCTTTTGTTCCTTTATGATCGCTCTTGAAAAGAGTAACAAATGTTCATTAGGATATACAGACATGGTAGTGTACTGTGAGTAATGTCTTGGTAAGCCCTTGTTTTGTCATCATTTACTGGCATTAAGTACTAACAAATTGTCACATCTACCAATAGGTGGGAGTAATCAAGCTGTTTTAGTGTTTTTAATGGTAACAGTGCTTTTTTTAGCCAATAAACAGTAAGGGATCCTGTGTTGTCATCATATTCTGTCTGGTTTGGCAAAATTTGCAATGGCCAAGCTTCACTGTTAAGCCACATGAGACATCAGGACCATATTCTACAGTGATGCATTGGCCTGCTGGGAAATGAGTTAACACAAACAATCTGACTGACAAATGTTTCAAAGATGTACCGGTACTTGTTAATACCTGCAACCTTCTCCAATCAAGGAGGTTATTTTCAGTACATTTACCATAAGTCCAACAAAGTTAAGTCAGGTCCTCTGGATGGTTTGTTTTTGTTTAAATGTTTCGTCTTTCATCCAAAAGACTTCATCAGTCCAAGGAGACACAGCAAACTCAAGTCTTATAAATAGCACCTTCTATTAACTAGCAACTGGTTGACCCACTATGTGATGGGTAAGCCCTCCAACTTTGTTGGATTGTTCTACCTGGATTATTGAGCATGAATCAGGATATTTACCGTAAGTCTTTATCCTGATCAGAGGCACATGCTATGCTTTTTTTGTTGTTGTTGTTTCAACACATTGTCAGTAATGCTGAACAACTGCTGAGATGAACCCCTCCAATTTGAACATACGAAACTAATGATGTTTAATGTTTATAATATTGCCATATCGTAGATGTGTGTATTTATGTTCTGTTTAAAAAAGTTTTATAAACTCTTAGTTTAGACCAGAGAACAGTTTGAAGTCATGTAGGGCAAAGTTCATACATATCAATATTTACTGATCTAAATTAATTATCCCTTCTGGGGGAGTGGTGGTGCAGAGAATAGAGAAGGCAAGCCTGTGATCAGATGGTTGCCAGCTCGACCCCTCGACCGACAACATCAAAATGTCTTCCCTCATTTGCTCCACTCTGGGCCCTTAAATACGGCCCTTAACTCCCACCACATGCCCCCTCCCCAGACTCCCTAGATGGCAGCGCTCTGCTCCACACAGTGGGCTGTGGTAGCTCGGTGGTCTGGTTGTGTCAGGAAGGGCATCCAGCGTAAAAATAATTGCCATGTCTTCATGCGAGTTAGTTCGCTGTGGCGACCCCTGACGAGGGGAGCAGCCGAAAAAAGAAAGAAAGAAAAAGCAGCTTAAATAACTTGCCCAAAAATTTGTCTAAAACTCTTACTGAAACTAGCTTTGGAAGTTTTTTCAGTCTCACAAACATGTATATGAGGACACACCTGCTCCCCAACTTGTTAATGCTAGTTTTCCTCTGCTTCTCAACACTTATTAACCCAGCCTGCTCTTTTCTGCTGGATTTCTGTCTGGTCCAGTCTGATTGTGTCAGATGGGAGCCAATGCCTCACCTCGTCTGTAATCCATCATGTCGAAAACAAGTCAAACTTAGCAGTGATTAGCTAATGAGTAGGCTCATTAATTAAAAAAAGAAGTTTTTTCAAGTTAAAAAGTATTCGATGCCAGAGACTTTGCTATGTGTAACTACACAAAATCATGTTTGAGCCTTTGCTTTGAAGCCAGTTTGATACAATTTTCAGAAAGATTTTTAGATACCATATTATTCTAGAGGTGACTGCTGTGACACAAAGTTGTGCTTTTTGGTCTTTTTAATTCCCTTCCTAACACAGTCTCCTGGAGTTGCTCTACCAGATGTGAGCTTTGCGTGTTTGCATACCAAAGCTTTTTAGCTTCAGATCAGTTGTGATGTTGTGCACAGTTACTAATAATTAACTCCCGGAAGGCCTGGATGTTCATCCATCATTTGTGACATGAACAGGAGAAGTCTTGGATGAGTTGTGGGCAACTATAGCTTGTTCTTGCTCATCAAAGTGCTAGAATGTATACTGCTATCTAAATGTACACAAGTGTATATTTAGTAAGGTCAAGGTTTCAAGGATTCAAGGTTCTTTGTCATTCGCACCCCATGTGGTACATGTGGTGGAACGAAATTATGTGCACAGGATCCCAGTTACATCCAGTAACAGTGCTCTATTACTTTCAGCACCTTTTTAAACTTATGTTATCAGGAATGGAGTATGGTTGCATGTTGCTGTTACTTTTTCTTGGTCTGTGTTTGAACTGCTAGCCATGGGTTGCATGAATGCCATGAGCAGCAGAGCTCGTACTATAGTTTTTCTTTTCCTACTTGTACCACTAATACATCATTCCTGCTGTGAAACAAATGTGCTCAGATATAGTTGGGTTTATCAGCATGGCTTTATTAGTTCAGTACACATACCGGTACATATTGATGCATACCAAAGAATTTCTTTACAAATGCAAGTACTGTTACAGTAAAACCCTTGTCTATGGGGTACTTTACAGAATCACAAAACAGTCACATTTATAGACTTCTGACATCATTAGTCTGAACCTGAGGTACAACTCATACAATGTCCACTTCATGTTTTATTTGTCTTTGTTCATTACTCCTTTTGGGGGAAACTGTGGCTGAGTGGTTAGATCGGTCATCCTCCAGTGGGAGAGTTGGGGGTTCAATTCCACCAGCAGTCACATGCTGAAGTGTCCCTGGGCAAGACACTGAACCCCTCATTGCCTCTGACGTGTGTCCCATCAGTGTATGAATGTGATAAAGCTCTGATTAGTCTTTGTATAGATCTAGTAGAGTGCTGTATGAATGGGTAAATGAGGCACAGATTGTGTTGTAAAGCACATTGAGTATCTTGATAAGATAGAAAGACGCTGTACAAGTACAGTCCTTTTTTATTTTTTGTTTTCCTCTAAAAAGTTTCCCTGGCTGTTGTGATTCTTATTTTCCCCACTTTCAGCCTGTTTCATTTTTAAAACACTGGCTGCATAATGTGTATTGACTGCTTCAGGATTTCTGTGAAAGAAATCGTTAGAACAGTACCAAACAAAATTCAACCTTTTAACCAGAGAGAACCGGGGGGTTGGTGTTGCAGTTGTTTTTTGCAGACAGATTCTAGATGTGCCATCTTTTGGTTCTTCTTATCCGTTCCCATCTTCCACTGTTCGCTGAACAATAAAGAGAAACACAAAGTGAACATCTCTTTTTAAAGATTTTCTACTTTGTCATCTGCACTTGCTGTTAGTCCTGAAAGACCCTCCATCTGTTTCTATCTGAATGTTTCCATCTTTTCCAATTTCCCAGTAGGAGGTGAAACAAACATATGGCTTCCAAGTAAAGGAAGAAAATAAACCTCACCACCACAGATTTCCTCACACTCTGAAAGAGACATAAACCGTGCAGTCTCATATTTAAATTAGCAGTTGCTAAGACACTGGTGCAACGGCAGTTCTCTTTTAAAAAAGTGGTATTTCTTTTCATTCGAAGCCCACAGACAACACTTTCAACTCCTTGCCTACTTGTTATGTTTTTTAACGGTTTCACCTCCTTTTTGTCTGCCGCTGCACCAAACAATCTTTGATGGTTGGAGAAAAAGTTAACAGAACCTGAACGAGAGGCTGAGGCACGTTTCATCTCCCATCGCAGTCACACGCTCTACCTGTACACTACCTGAGACAGGGACTTCTGCACAGCACCTCGCTGCCATACTTGAAGCTGCCAAAGCAACATATTGGGATTATTTTTGGGGGGTTTCAAATGACAGCCAGAAAAAGTCTCACTACACCTGTGCAGCAATGATTTTTGCTTGGAATCAGAACAGAAAGGATCCAGAAAAATCAACAGTTTTCCACTTGGAGTCCACATACATAACCTGTCACCATGTTGTGGAAAAAAAGCTACACTTGGTTTTTTTTATTTGTTGAGATGGGTTTTTTTTTTTTTTTTTTTTTTTTTTTTGCTGTACGTGAGTTTACACTTGTGAATTCATGTTTGTCAAGACGTTTCTTTAAACCAGTCCTTCTCAAATAGTGGGGCGTGCCCCCCTGGGAGGGTCTGGAGCAATGCTGGGGGTGGGCACATGTGACCCCAGGGAACATTTTGCGGCAGAGAGTAGTTTTTTTTTTTTTCACCATTCTCATTTTGTCTGGGTGTATTTGGCAACTGTTTGTTAAAATCCGGCAACTCTCAGTCTTACTAATAATAAAGTTATGAACAAATATGGCTGTCTTGTCGTTTGAGGAGCCATGCTTGAACCGTGTCGCTGTGACACCTCCTCAGCTGGTGACGCTCTGGACGCTTGTCCACCGCAGCACACATGCAACAGAGAATACACTCAAAGCGAGAGCATTACCTGCCCCTCTGCCTCTTTTGCTTTAACAATTTTTTTAGTTTGTCAAAGCACAATTTTTGTGTGTTTTTTTTTTTTTAAATTCATAAGTAATGTTTAATAAATGTTAGGACTCTATTCTTCGCTAACAAGTCCTCCGCTCTGGATGCATTTCACCCACAGCTCGCAGCAACAAAGAGTATAAACTCAAAGCGAGAGCGACACCTGCCCCTCTTTCCTCTTTCACACTGACAACATTTTTTAGTTTTATCGATTGTCAAAGCACTATTTTGATGGGTTTTTTTTTTTTAATTTGTTGTAAAAACCGATGTTTAACAAATGTTAGGACTCTATTCTTTGCTAACAAAGTATATTTTATGTCATTAAACAACTTGTCAGGATCTTCTCTTGTGAGCGCATCCCCCCCCCCCCCAAAAGCCAACCCGCTCTTGAGCTCTTTGGGACTTTTCTGCTGTTGCTGCTCTGAAGTCCAGGTCCAGCTAAACATTGAGCAGGAGCTGAGCGCTGCAGGATCATGTTTCAAACTCTGCTTCAAAAAGCCGTGCACTGTAAAACGTGCTCATTGTAGCCATTAATCCTGACTTCCTCATTTTGATTAAAAAAATCAGCACAAATTGTTTTATTCATTTTTGTTTTCTAGGTCAAAGTGTTTATTATAACACTCCTGACTTAAAATGTTGCTGATCAATTTGAATTTATTATTATTTATTGATTGTATTTAATTTAATTGTTCAGTATCAAATGGTCAAAAATGCTTACAGTTTAAATAAGGATAGTTTTTTTTTTCTTTGTTGTAAGTTGATCTATATTTCTTTCTTTTTTATTTAATGTTAATAAGGACACAATGTTATGCAGAGGTGTACTTATAATAATTTTATAGACAAATTATACTATTTACAGTCGCAGTAGAGAGTTGGGGGGGGGGTACTTCTTCCTAGGGGGGGCTTAACAGAAAATAATTGAGAAGCACTGTTTTAAACAAATGTTGCCTGAGGGAAGTCGTGTTTAGTTGTTTTTTTTAGCACACTTACAGGAAGACTCACCTAGTCACAAAACTAACCCCTGAACCCCCCACATGCCTAAAATGCCTGGAAAAAAAGTGCACCCAAAATAAATTAGAATGTACTCCCTTTGCAATATGTACATCCCTTTGAAGTATATTCAAAAACTTGGTCTCTTTGTAAATGCAAATCTTTGAATTTCTATCCCCAGCAGTCAAAATTATTGTAACTACCGGTATAACTAGATTGTAGGTTTTGAAATTGGAACAAACAAAAATCAAACACTTTTTCGTGCCCTGATGCTTTTGAATTATTTTATGTTTCTGCATTAGGATGGAATGAGGTATAGACTGAAAAATCTCACATGATTATAGATTTAAATCTTATTTGTTGCCAGTTCAAATTTGATAACAATAGCACAAAAAATGATTGTTCTGGACGTGGGTTTTCTGTGGCCATGTCCATGAGTTTATCAAAATACTCAATTTGGGTCTCCAAATGGATTTCAATCTCAAAAGGCAGCAACGCCTGAATGCTTCAGCATCCAGTCATCAGTGAGGGCTCTAATGAACGGTGATATTTGGAGGAATCATGTTCTCTATCCACATTCTCTGTCAGCATGATTGAAGTACAGCAGGTCGTGCATAAACAGTTAGAGGATGCACAACAAAGGTTTACATGAAAAGTTTACATGAACTTCACATTGTTTTCTTGATAATAAATTAATCAGAATATCACATATAGTTAGATTTTCTCAGTAATCTACCGTTGCTTTTGACTGGTTTAGAAGCTTCTAAACAACCTGATGGGAACCTTTAGATTAAGGAGCTAAAATCTGAAGGAGTGCATACGTTGACAAGACATACTTAATTTCTTTAGCACAAATTTTTAGCTTCATAATTGGACGATATGTAATAATTTCTTACTACCAGTTGCACTCACATTTGCAACACTAAGTAATCTTACCGGTATACTTGTTATTGAAATGTGGACGCAAAAAAAAAATACATAAAATGCCCAAATGTACTTTTTATTTCGTGTGGAGGACGTCCATGAGTCAAAGTATTACTGAGCTTGATAACGAGGTGCGCACTGTCTCCTGGCCGCAGGTGCAGCAGGTACTGACTGCTGCTGCCAGGAGGGGACAAGAGACGCCGTGTGTCCGTCCGTCTTGTCTGCATTTGGAGCTGCAGCGGTCAGTTGCTGCACACCTGCTGTCGCATGTGATGGTTTGAATCCTCTGCTGAAGCAAATGTATTATGAAGAAGCTCCGCTGCTTCAGCAAGGCCTCCTGCAGACTGTTGAACAGTCGTCATTATTTTGAATGAAAATAAAGCTGCCATTGTTCAGTGTCGTGAGCACACCAACCGTAACACCTTAACACACCAACTTCCATTTCCTGTGAAATCTTTTTCCTTTTCATGTGACAGCTTTCTTTTTAAATGAGATGCCTTCCTGTTCAACCAAGATCACGAGATGTTTTCACTAGTGTGCATGAAAGGTTTTCAGTATAGTATGGGAGAGTTATATTTCATATATATGCCAACTAATTCTGTATTTAGTCTTACCTGGCCTCCCATACCCACCCCCACACACAGCTGAAATACAACAAACAGTGATGTATTTCCTTCAAACATCTAAAGAACATGTAAACAAACAGCAGCTGGATATAAAAGTTTCCACTTACTTTTGAAGAACAGTATGTCCTTGAAGAAAGAAATCTTATTCCTCTGAATATTATCCTCTCTCCTCCTGATCAACTCCAGCACCTCGTAGCTCAGCTGTATTTTCTCTTTTCAGTTCTTTTTGGCATGTTTAGCCAAAAAAATAAAAACATAGTCTTTTGCCTTTTTGCATAAGCGCATCCACACACACACACACATCAGCAAAATTTACACATTAATTTTCTGCAGCCAGATTGCACTGAATCTTCACTTCTTTTCAATCCCCCGTTCTATTCAACACGTTGGTGTGAAGGAAATGTACTTTCTTATATCAATAAACCTTAGTGAAATGATCGAGTCTATCAGTTGGATTATTTTAGCTGTGCAGCACAGGGAGCCAGACACATGGGCCAGTTTAGTCGTCTCTGGGTGTAGCTCAAAGAGCAGCCCCTCTCAGATGAAGTATCTATAGAGGGATGGGTGTGGTGGTCTTGGGGGAAAAAAACTAAATGTATACAAAACTACGGTAGTTACACAGAAACTGATTGTTACACCCTAGGTCAGAGCCTAAGGTTTTTCACAGAAAAAAAAAAGAAAAACTATAAATGGTTATGGCTAGATCAAGGTTTCATGTACAAAACAGGTTTGTGTTGATAGAAACAATTATAAATACAAACGTGGAGAGTAGTGAGTAAAGGCAGCATCAAAATGAGATGTGGTCAGTTTGTCCTCCAGCAGTCTAAGCCTAACTAGCATAACTAAGGGATTACTCAGGACACACATGCAAACCCTAACTATAGGATTTATCAAAAAGGAATGTCAGAAGTAGTAGACAGATATCCTGATAACTAGGGGTGTAAAGGTACACTAAAATCACATTTCAGTTCGGTTCAGTTTCAAGGAGCGCTCGGTTCGGTTCATTTTCGGTATAAAAAAGGCCAAAATAAAGACTTGCAAAATGTTTATTTTGAAAATATGCCAAGTAAACAATACATTTCTATAACAATAAATAAAAGTGACCCATTTGGATGATATTTTAAATAAACGTCACTCTTTAAAATAAATAAACTTTACTAACAATAATAAAAATCTTAATAAATACAATAACAGTCAGAACCAGAACAGTAAGCAGCAACAGACTGTTTACAATCGAACTAATCAAGTTTTAAGTTTTTGGCCAAAAAGACCAACTTGTCCACATTTTCTGTCAAAAGCACAGGTCTAGTTGAACAGTAGCAGGAATAAAGAGGTAGTACTTTGCTAATTTTGCAGTGTGGCTGCATTTGGCCTCATTACTCACAACCTCTTGGACCTGCTCTCACCTGTCCCTGGAAAAGTTCAGAGTTCACTCATCACACACTTCTTAGCTGGAGGTGATCTCTGGTGGATTCCCCTGAAGAGGAAGAAGACTCAGCTGCTACCTCTGTCCCAGACTGAAAATAAAAGACAACGAGGTAAAAAAAAAAAGAAGAGTTAATAAGATTATAATTATAAAAAAAAAAGTTAATTAGATAATAATAATAAAATAACAATACCTCTTCTTGAACAGTCATCATTTGTTATGAGGTGGTTAAATCTCTCGGTCATCATCATCATGTGGCAGGGCTTTAAATCTGTGCTCCAAGGCTTGTTGACCAGTTTTAGCTTTTTCATAAGGTGCTGGTACAACTGTTTGGCTGAAGTGTTGACTTGATGGGATGTTGGGCTCAAGAACTTTAAAGCCGGCGCATCAACAACAGAATACGGACGTAGATCCAGAGCGTTAAAATCTCCTACAGCTTGTGTTATTGCTTTGGACCAAACTGAATTACCTGGTAAAGGTTGTTTAAATGCTGCTGTTATCGTTTTTTGCTCCAACCAAGCTGCTATTCTGTAGAAGAGACATTCACGTTCGGATGATGTCGTTCCAAGTGCATTAACAAGTTAGACGTGTTGCCTGTGGCAGATCCATTCTTTGTGAAACAACGTCGACACACAGCTTTGGATTTGCACTTGTTTTTTTAACAAGAAAGCCATAATGTTCCCAAACAGGAGACCACAACGAGATGTTAGGCTGCTAATGCTGCGCGTGCTGCAAGACTATAGTGCCGTGCTGAAACACACTTAGGAACTTTAGTTCCGTGGCACATAATCTCTCGTTAATAAAATTTAATGAGTCTAAAAATAACCGAAACGGTACACACGTGGACCGAACTGAACATGCTGTACCGGAACAGTCCAATACACCCACGTGTACCGTTACACCCCTACTGATTACCAACCTCTGCCTCTTATTTTACTTTTAGAAACTCTAGGAACCACAAATAAATATGAAGTCGGAGAGCCAAGTGTGTTAGGAGACTATGTAACAATAAGATCTTTATTGAAGGGCTGAACAATTAATTGCATTTGCAATAATATCACAATATGATAAAAACAAGATTTTCTAATCGCAGAGGCTGTGATTAGACTGGTCACTTGATCTGGTTACGTGACTTGCGCGTGAGTGGAACAAAGCAGAGCAGGGAGTGGGAGAAGTCAACACTGCACTTTAACCAGTTGCACAATGGCATCGCTTGACAGAAGCTGATGCATCTGAAAGTTTGGTACCAAAGAGGGGCAGCACGTCCGTTGTTTGGAATTATTTTGGCTATAAAAAAGAAGACGCTGCACAACGACATGTATTGTGCAGAATCTGCCTTGCTGCTGTTGCTACCTCTTGAGATAAGACTAAAAATCTTTATCAACACAAAGCTATTTATGATAGTTGCATGGCTAGAATGCCAACGACCAGTGTTTCAACTTCAAGTAAGCAAAGTACCAACTGACAAGGATCACTGACTGAACTGTTCCAAGGTATTACTCCGTATGAACATAATCCGAAACAGCAAGCGGAAATAATCGAGCAGTAACGGCGTTCATAGTGAAAGATGCCCATTAATATAGTGACCAAGCCTGAGTTTACGGCTTTGGTAAACACAATGGATACGCGGTACAGAATGCCCCCGTGCACACATTTTAGCCAAGTTGCTATCCAGGAGCTAAACAAAAATGCAGAAACGGAGTTGCAGCAGAGCTGAAAACAGTGGAGTTTTTTGCAACAGAAACAGATTTATTGCTTGTGTTCGTTGAAAAATACATGAGAAGAAGACATTGAAAGAAATCACATTCAATCGCAATCGCAATATTGAGGTAAAACAAAAAAACGCAATTTGAAGCTTTTCCAAAATTGTTTAGCCCTAATTGTAAGATGGCTGGTTGTTGAGAGCTTTGAACGTTACAAGTAAGATTTTAAATTCTATTCTGAATGTCACTGGGAATCAATGGAAAGAAGCTAAACCTGTGATCTCTCCTTCTAACACTCATCGGAACTCTAGTAGTGGCATTTTGGATCAACTGAGGACTTGTTAAAGATTTTTGGATCTCTAGCTCTAAAGGATTACTAAAGTCCAGCCTGGAAGGGATAAAGCTTGGACCAGTTTTGTCTGCATCATTGTGGGACAAGATATTTGTAAATGTATTTAGACCCAACTTGTAGTGCAGATGCAGACAGAATACTAAGGTATATAGTGGAGTGTATTTGGCATCTTTCCACTGGAAACCATCAGCCTTGCCTGATACCACAGGGTATTTATTATTTCACCACTGTTTCCAAGAGGTCACCTAGAATTACTGTAATTTATTCTGCAGACACCAAATCTCAACAAATGCTCTCGTCTGCACTTATAGCATAGAATAATGAACAGGAAAAGTGTCTTTGCTGAATGTCTATTTTCACAAGTTGTTTGGCCATATGATTGTTATGCAAATGGAGACAAACTTTGAAAGAGGAAAATGCAAATTGGAGTACATTTGCATTAATGGATGGAGAGTGAATAAACTGGTCTACATAGTACAATTAGGAAGACGTTAGATTTGTATTTACATTAGAAATTATTACACTTGAGCAACTAAATATCTTTGTGTTCCCCTTTTTTACTCTCCCTCATGTTCTTGTGAGCTGTTCTTTTGTTGTTGAACAGACTGCAGTCAGTCGGGTGGGTCTAGTATTGGACTGTGCTCTGTTTTTGTAATATTACAGCAGTCCACTGATTCAAGGAGCTTCTTTACTGTTGAAACACTGGGAAGAGGCAGGGTGAGCTGTTCTCGTCTATAGAAAGTAAATAATTTTACTTCAAAATATTTTTAGTTAATGATTTTTTTTTTTCATTAAAGAAAATTGCTATAAATGACTGAAAAGTGGATAAATCTAGTGACAAAAACACAAATTTGGTAACAGTTTAACCCAATAAGTACTCCTCCTGCAGATCATCATGCATTGATTTTGGTCTGAATCGATGTGCTGCCTGCAGCTCTACAGCAGCAGAATACTTTTATATTTAAGATGGTATAAATGTGAATGTATTGCCAAATATCTTTGGCTGCTGAAATGTGAGCTGCCCAGGCAAATATTTTCAGGGAATTGAAGCTTAACACTTCATAACACGCCGATAAAGTCAAGCTGTAACTGAAAAATATATCTATATTTTACTTAGTTTTTTTAGTCTACAAAAAAGCTTGACGCATTATGAATCAAATATTTTTTTTAATGATTTGAACATCCACAGTAGTTTCAAACAATTAAAATAATACTGGTAAGCTGTACTCGTCTCATATATTCAGTTCCTGTATTGCTACTTACCTGGAGAGTTTACGCTGTGGTGCACAATAAATATTTTGATAGGCTTCTATAAAAAAAAAAAAACAGTAGTCCTTCTTTATCGCAGGTATTTCTGTTCTCAGTCCACTCGCGATAAGTGAAAAACTGCAAAGTAGGAATAGTAGTACACGTAGTAGTTTATTTTATATATATACATAGCATATTGTGATAAAGGTCATTATTTTCCATAATGTAATGATAAAAATGAAACTTTCATATATTTCAGATTCATTGCACACCAACTGAAATATTTCAGGTCTTTAATTGTTTTAATACTGATGATTATGGCATACAGCTCATGAAAACCCAAAATGCCTGTCCCAAAAAATTAGCATATCATGAAAAGGTTCTCTAAACAAGCTATTAACCTAACCATCTGAATCAACAACGTAACTCTAAACACCTGCAAAAGATTCCTGAGGCTTTTAAAAACTCCCAGCCTTGTTCATTACTCAAAACCGCAATCATGGGTAAGACTGCCGACCTGACTGCTGTCCAGAAGGCCATCATTGACACCCTCAAGCAAGAGGGTAAGACACAGAAAGAAATTGCTGAACGAATAGGCTGTTCCCAGAGTGCTGTATCAAGGCACCTCAGTGGGAAGTCTGTGGGAAGGGAAAAGTGTGGCAGAAAACGCTGCACAACGAGAAGAGGTGACCGGACCCTGAGGAGGATTGTGGAGAAAAGCCGATTCTAGACCTTGGGGGACCTGCGGAAGCAGTGGACTGAGTCTGGAGTAGAAACATCCAGAGCCACCGTGCACAGGCGTGTGCAGGAAATGGGCTACAGGTGCCGCATTCCCCAGGTCAAGACACTTTTGAACCAGAAACAGCGGCAGAAGCGCCTGACCTGGGCTACAGAGAAGCAGCACTGGACTGTTGCTTAGTGGTCCAAAGTACTTTTTTCGGATGAAAGCAAATTTTGCATGTCATTCGGAAATCAAGGTGCCAGAGTCTGGAGGAAGATTGGGGAGAAGGAAATGCCAAAATGCCAGAAGTCCAGTGTGAAGCACCCACAGTCAGTGATGGTCTGGGGTGCCATGTCAGCTGCTGGTGTTGGTCCACTGTGTTTTATCAAGGGCAGGGTCAATGCAGCTAGCTATCAGGAGATTTTGGAGCACTTCATGCTTCC
>NC_056509.1:21114094-21162507 GCF_014905685.2 Nematolebias whitei
TTTTTTTTTTTTCTTCCTGTATATTTATATTCAAATGCAGAACAAGTTAGCAGCACAGTCTTGCACTGAAACCTTTGTGTGTAAACAGAATTATGTAATTCATACTAACAAAGGCGGGACAGCTCACATTTTCATTTATTTCTTTTCTGTTCTAACAGGCGATCTCCCAGAGACCTGGATTAGTGAAAGATCCACACCGCTGGCTTGCTGAGACAAAGGTATTTGGACTGCACGAAGTCGTACTGTGAACCTTTCCTTTGTGCCTCTATGAATCAGAATTTGATATTTTACTGCATTTTTTAAATTAAGGTACACTATTTATTAGGCCTGTCGCGATAAACGATAAATAATTAATCACATGATAAATGAAAATTATCGACCTCATTTTCATTTATCGGCTTTATCATTTCTTCGTGTCTTTTTCTACTGAAGACACTGGATGACAGAAGGCTCAACTCTGGTGCTCTTCACTGACCCCTCCTTTTCTCTTTAAAATCCATTTTAACCATCCAGAATCGCATTTTTTGGATCGTTAAAAGCAGCTAAGCTGAGAAGCTAAGCTACGAGCTAAGCTAACAGGCTGACCTCTGGAAAAAACCTCCGTCTTGTCAAAGCTCCAAAATTCACAGTTGAAACCCGTGCCTTCGTGTAAGAAATTGTTTTTCTCTGCAAAAAGAAGCTGAGAATTTGGTTACTGAATTTTTTTATTAAAATCTTTGTGTGATAAATGCTATACTAAAGAGCTCAAACCACACAGAGCGTCTGCCATTTTGAGAACCGAAAAAAGGAAGGAGAGAAAGCCCATGTCACATCAAGGGGCCTCCCTCCTATTTTTCTTAAAGAGACCCGCTGCTCGCTCCCTCACTATCCATCCTTTGGTCCAAACAGTCTTATACTGCCATCCAGTGGTCAAAAAAGGTACTACACTCACAACAAATTAACTAACATTTCTTCTTAAATTTGACAATAATTACTAATTATTGTCAAATTTCAAACAATATTATTATTTATCACAATAATTTCTGAGACAATTAATAGCCCAGCAAAATTTGTTTTCGTGACAGGCCTACTATTTATGTGACAGTTTGATTTGACATACAGCAATGGATATGAGCTCAACGTGATAGATCAGCTCTTTTGAAGTACGGTTCTATAGACATTTATGAACAATTAAGATCTTACTTGTCGTAGATAATTCTTTGAACAACACCAAAGTTCATGCTCATTAATACAGATATAAATCCAGTAATGCTCATTCAGGTCATCTGGAAGGTTTCTTTTGTTGCTGAGACGTTTCGTCTTTCATTCAAAGGACTTCTTCTTTGAACAACCTCAGCTTGTAGAAACAAAGTTTAGTTCTGACCTGACTGACAAGCTAATATCTAGCCCGAGCGATGGTAAGACCAAAGTCTTAACATCCGTGCGGCAGCGTTAAAACAACTGTCAAAACATTTTCATACAAGTTCATGTGAACCCTATTTACTAAACCAGCATTGCTAACAATAAATAAGTCAGGACCTATATAAGTAGATAAGTAGTATCTTACTGGACTGACTGTTCAAGACTAGTTCACAACTCAGAATTGCAAGAAAATAGTTGAATATTTTGTTACAGTCTCACCAGATTCTGTGTTCACGACCAGCAACCTGCCACCTCATATTGCACGGTCAATTTTAGGAAACATGGCATTTTTTTCCTTGTTTTCTTTTTCTTTTTTTGGAAAGCATGACAGACCTATGACGGAGCTTTAGGGCCACGCTAAGAAAAAATTAATTACATTACAAGGGAGAATAAAGTCATAGTATTACAAGAATAAATTTGAAATAATACGAGGATAAAGTCGTAATATTACAAGAATAAAGTCGTAGTATCATGAGAATAAACTCGTAATATTACCAGAATAAAGTCGTAATATTATCAGAACTCCGACATGAAAAAGCAGTCTTACAACTGCAGTAAAATGATGAATGTTGATTTCAGCAGTGCAATCGCAGTGGGCCCAAAACACTGTTGCATATAGAGTCTTATGATAAACTGAAGCCGTATTGCATTACTATTAATGGCTGCATTGATGGATTTAGTCGTAACATAATGTGGATGGAGGCATATTTCACAAACAGTGACCCAAAAGGGATCGGGGACTACTTCATAAACACAATGACTCAGCAGGTGCAAGTAGATCCAGGACATATGGCGAGTTTATTCTCCTAATATTATAACTTTATTCTCGTATTCGACTTTAGGTATTTGGACTGCATGAAGTCTTTCTGTGAGCCTTTCCTTTGTGCCTCTATGAATCAGAATTCATGATATTTTGCTGCATGTTACGACTTTATTCTCGTAATTTACGATTTTATTCTTGTAATTTATGATTTTATTCTCGTAAATTACGATTTTATTCTCGAAATATTATGACTTTATTCTCCTAATATTATGAGAATAAAATCGTAATATTACAAGAATAAAGTCATAATATTACGAGAATTATGTTGTAATATTACGAGTTCATTCTCATAATTTTATGACTTTTTTCTTGTAATATTACGACTTCATTCTCGTAATTTTATGACATTTTTCTAGTAATGTAATTTTTTTTCTTAGCGTGGTCCTAAAGCTCCGTCGTACAAAACAGCGTTTATGCTTGTGCACATTATTTGGCTACCCACATCGTACCCCACTCAGGTGGCTTTGATGAGTCCAGCTAGAGGCAAGAGGTGGAACACCTGGAGAGCTGGTGCAAAAAGAATAACCTTCACATCAATGTGAAGAAGACAAAGAAGATACCGTACCATACCATTTTATTTATAGAGCACTTAAAACAGCGACAAGGCCAACCAAAGTGCTGTACATGCAGAAAAACAGGCAACACACAAAGCAATGTACAAAATGAGATAAATCAAAATATAGACATAAAAACGATGCAGATAATAAATATGACGACTAACCAGTGTGGAGCATACAGGATCAAAACACAGATCATCTGGTGTTGAAAGCTACGGAATAGTAGTGAGTTTTTAAACGGGACTTGAAAACCAAGAGGGAGGGGGCCTGTCTGACAAGCAGAGGCAACTCGTTCCAAAGTCTTGGGCCTGCTACAGAGAAGGCCCTGTCACCTCTGCGCTTAAGACGAGTTCCTGGAACTGTGAGGAGCAACTGGTCCGCTGACCTCAGGGAGCGTGGTGGGACATACGGTTGTAGCAGATCAGAGAGATGGGGGGTGGGGGTGGGGGGCGAAACTGTTCAGCGATTTGTAGACATACAGGAGTATTTTGAACGGGATTCGAAGGTGAACCAGTAGCCAGTGCAGTGAGACCAAAACTGGAGTAATGTGCTCTCTTTTGCCTGTACTGGTTAAAAATCGGGCTGCTGCATTCTGGACCAGTTGTAGTCGTGCAATGGAGGTCTGACTGATACCAAACAGGAGCGAATTGCAGTAATCAAGCCTAGATGTAATGAATGCATGTATTACTGTCTCCAGGTTATTTTTGGACAATATGGGCTTCAGTTTAGACAGCCGCCTCAGTTGGAAGAAACATGATTTAACAATCATGTTTACATGATTGTTAAGTTTCAGGGAAGGGTCCGTTATCACTCCCAGATTAGTGACTCTTTGTTTTTCTTACAGGGTTAGAGCAGAGAGGTCGATGCAGTGGTTTGTGATTGTGTTGTTGGGAGGGAACAACATGACTTCAGACTTCTTTTCATTGCAACTTAAGAAATTTAAAGCCATCCAGTCTCTGATGTCAGCCAGGCAGTTGAGCAGAGGTTGAATAGAGCATGTGCCATTGTGTCTTGGGGGGAAGTAAATTTTACAGTCATCGGTGTAGAAGTGAAAGGGCATGTTGTGTTTCCGGAAAATAGCACCAAGTGGTAGCAGGTATAAAGAGAATAGGAGGGGACCCAGTATGGACCCCTGTAGAACCCCCATGTAAGCTCAGCCGCTGCAGAACTAAAATCCTTGATGGAGACACAAAAGGATCTGTCAGCGAGGTAGGATCTGAACCAATTGAGGGCTGACCCTGTGATGCCCACCCACTGCTCCAACCTAGCAATGAGGATCTCATGGTCGATGGTGTCAAAGGCGGATGTGAGGTCCAATAGGTCAAGCAGCACAGAATCGCCGGTATCTGTGGATAAGAAGATGTCATTAAAAACCTTCAGTAGGGCAGTTTCAGTGCTATGGAGAGGTTTAAAACCATATTGGAATAGCTCTAAGACGGTGTGATCCTCCAGGAAGCACTTCAACTGGGACTCAACTATTTTCTCCAGTGATATTTTCAAGATGATTGTGGACTTCAGAAGGAACAAAAACACCTACACCCCCCTGAACATAAGAGGATCTGCGGTGGAAGTGGTCTCCAGCTACAAGTACTTGGGTGTACACATGAATGAAAACCTCAGCTGGGGCAACAAAACTACCAGCCTGATCAAGAAAGCTCATCAGAGACTCTACTTCCTCAGGCGGCTGAGACGAGTTTGTCTGGGAAGCTCAGTCCTCACCTCCTTCTACAGGTGTGCAGTGGAGAGCATCCTGTGCTCCAGCATCAACGTGTGGCATGGAGGCTGCACAGCTGCAGAAAGAAAAGCTTTGCAGAGAGTAGTGAAGGCTGCACAGAAGTCTGTTGGAGTCAGTCTCCCCACCATCACAGACATCTACACCTCTAGATGCAGGAAGAGAGCCACCTGCATCATGAAGGACCCCACTCACCCAGCACACACACATTTTGCCCCGCTCCCCTCAGGAAGGAGGTTGAGGAGCATTAAGTGTAAAACTACTAGACTGAGGAACAGCTTCTACCCTGAGGCTGTTAGACTCATGAATCTCTAACCAGAATAATCACTGTGAAAAATCACATCATGTTGCTGCTGATCTGTTTCAATGTTGATGTGTTCATGCGTGCACATCTGCTCACACAGCCTCATGTTCATGTTCGTGCTGCTGTTCGACGTGATGTTTTTATGCCATTAGTGCTTAGTGTATATTTAGTTTGTTTTTCTTAGTTCGTATCTTAGATGTTATCATTATTTTTCTTTTACATTTTATTGTTGGATGTAACTGGGACCCTGTGTACATAATTTCCTTCCACCATGTGTACCACATGAGGTGCGAATGACAATAAAGAATCTCTGACTCTGTCTCTTTGTACCAACCTTGGCAGTCAAAGCAAGTTGAAACTTCAGC
Organism: Nematolebias whitei; assembly: GCF_014905685.2. NCBI lineage: Eukaryota > Metazoa > Chordata > Actinopteri > Cyprinodontiformes > Rivulidae > Nematolebias > Nematolebias whitei. The sequence continues at coordinate 21,119,277 of NC_056509.1, forward strand.
CTCGGTCAGTGTCTTCAGACATGAAGGCAGCAGAGGTTTTATGTTATGTTGCCATGGAGATATCTAAATGTGCAAAGCTGCCAAATTAACATTTAATTCAGTTACTCTGACAGACTACAGTTTTTGGTTTAGGCAGCTTATTGAAAGCAGACTCATTTTTCACACAGGGTTACTTTGTACTTTAAGTACCTTGGAGCGTTTGTAACTTTTACCTCGGTCCTTTAGATGATCATGTTTTGTTCTGTTTACTTATTGTGTGAATGCTTATTAACCGTTCACACTATTGTTTTCCTGTTTATTTTTATTATTGGCGTTTTTATCCCTATTCCGTATGTTTTTCAGCTCAATTTTAGTTCTGCAGTTTCTGCTTTCTTCTGCTATTGTAAGCTTGTTCTACATTTTCAACCACATTTCAGCTTGTTTCTTAACTAATCTTTATCTGTTTTAAGATAAATTCAATATTTTTGTAGTAATTTCTGCTACTTTCAGGCTAATTTCTTTCTTTCTGCTATTTTCAGCTTGTTATGCTCCTTTCAGATAATTTTTAGCTATTTTCGTGCAAATTTGAGTTTTTTCAGATAATTGCACATTTTTTAGCTCATTTCATCTCTTTCTGCTTCCTGCTGGTGGTTTCAGTCTAGTTCAGTTTAGCTGATTTCTTAATTTTTGTGCTCATTTCTGCTTATTTAAACGTTTAAGCAATTATGTGTTCTTTCTGCTTTTTTCTGCTCATTTAAACTTGTTCTTCCCTTTCAGCCACATTTCAGCATGTTTTTAGCAAATTTTAGCTGTTTTTCAGCAAGTTCTTCTGCAATAAGCATTCACAGCTGCATTTTCACAGGAAATGCAATTTCTCTAGTTGTGTATTCTTTGTACTTGACTTTGTTTGGGCTTGAACGGTAATTAGGTTAATCAGGTCTAAAGTAAAATTGTTGTTTCAAATGGCTGTATACAGCACACATTAAGCTGCACTGTCAACATTTAGAGCAACAGCTGTAGACAATGTAATTTGTTTAGGTTTAATGTAAGTAAATTAAAAAGTGTGCAGCTGTTCAGACTTGTCATTAACAGTGATATTGAGTGTACAGTCGTACTTAAAAGCACCGAGAGATGAATTCAGATAAGAAATACACAACCAGGTATTTAAAAACAGTTATTTTTAGCACATTTACACACAAACTATAGACAACACACAGTATTTCAGCTTTATGCCAAATGTAATTGTTTCATGTTGGTGAGGCTTATTTAATTATGGAAAATATGAAATATTATTAAAATTTAATGTTTTGCCGTCCTTCCATTATTTCTCTCTTACTGCAATAATATTAATTGACTGTTTATATATTTTTCTTCTTCTTTTTTTGTTGTTCAATACTGTAAACTTTCAAAGAAATGTAATTAAAGCTATGCCTGTGATGCTTGGCACTGTGTTAAAAATCATTAGCACATTTTTTAGTGTTTATAGCCATAATTTATATAAACTGTTGAAAAGAGCTGTAAACGATTATAGAGTTAAAATATTTAAGGAACATTAGATGTAATTAGCTCAGTTGTGCAGAGTTTGTGTTATAGTAAAAGGAATTATTTACTAGTCCTTCAGTGCAAAACTCTTAATCAGTCCTCTTGATATTTAACTGTTGCATAAACTGTGGAAAAAATATTTATTTTATTAATACAGCTGAAGTGAGTAACATTAGTGCAGTACTGCTTTTAAAGGTTTATCAACTTAAAGTTATTGGATTTTTTCTAAATTATTAATCAGGGCATTTGTAAAATTGCCAATTCATATTTATTCTTGAATTACGGTTTTAAAAGAAGAAATTTTCTGTACTTTTCTTGATGTGTCTATTTTTTATTTCAGCTGCTTTTTGCTGCAAGGGTTAGTTTGCTTTAATTGATCTTTAAAGCCTGGCAGCACAGTTAAACAATGTATTCTTTTGAAAAGTTTTGACTAATTTAAGCAACATATTTTGAATAATTTTGTACCATAAAATTCATCTTTACACTAGAAATCTTACCAGCCAGAAATTTGATATGTGTAGAGTCAATAATTGATTTTAACTTGCTCAGGAAGTCCCGTATAACTTCATTACGGTATTCTGTTTTGTTGTGTTTTACTCCGTTTTACCAACCAGACCAAGCTGCGCTGGCTCTGTGAGGAGGTGCGGGAGCGTGACACGAAGGAGCAGCGCCTGAGGAGGCAGCACCAGCAGACCAGGGATCAGCTGAAGGCTCTGAGACGGAGTCGAGACTCTGAACAGGCGGCTCTCCTGCAGCGTCTGGACCAACAGGAGAACCTGCTGCACTCCCTGAGCACTGAGAAGAAAGGTAGACCCCATCTTATATCTGCTCGTACTTTGTTTACTACTTTATAAACAAAATATAAGATTGGATTTTCAGGTTGACCAAGTCCACTGCATTAAAAAGAGTGAATATTTACTGAGGTCTTTATTAATTCAGACATCTTAATTTGTCTTTTGGACACAACCTCACAGTTTCTAATTTGTCCATCTAGTCACATCACCTGTAAGAATCATTTCAGGATATTATTGGAGACTTTTTGTGTTTTATTTTAATGGATGCTTAGAAAAACACCCGTGTGTGCCCGCCTATGCACTTTAGACAGTATTTTTACACTGTGTGAACGAGTCTGTCTCTTTACGATTACAAAGGTTCGAGAAAATATTTTAATGGTTTTTAAGCTTCTGTGGCAAAAATATTGTTTCCTTTTTTCATTAGCTCAGCTTTTTACTCAGGTTTTCCTAATGAGCTGGAACCAACGCTTGGTTTTTATTAGCTTTTCCAATAAACAATACAGGAAAATGGACCGTGCGTGTCTGTCATTAAAAGAGAAAAAGTCACAATGAGACATAGATGAAGAAGATAATTGTTCATAAAGACATTCTGGTTGCTGCTCTCTTTGTTATTGTGGCAATATTACACAATCAAACCACCAGTTTTCTCCATTAGGAATAAAATGGCTCACTTCTGCCAAAAATTTGCTGCCTGTTTGATATTTAACAGATTTAAACATCTGTGGAATTTGACTCGAACAGTGGCTAAAGACTGTGACGCACCCATCACCAACAAACATTATCAATCTGCCCAAAGGCCACATAAATGTCCACAAGGCTAATTGATATAGTGATGCATGTGCCATTTGCAACAGCTACTACTTAGTTTGTGTTTACACACACGTTGCATGCTTATGCCTACAATATGTTTGTAATAAAAATGGCTCAACAGACATTCATTAAGTAAAATCTCTGCAGTAAGCTTGGTTCAGATACTTTGAGTTTGTCACAGTGATGAGATAACTTCTCTGTTTCTCTGATGGTTAACACTTCTCTTTAAGTGTGCCTGTTTACGTTCATTCACAGTGTTATTTCACTCAAGTGTTTCCCTGTTCTTTGGATAAATATCAGCCAATATATGCTGACTACTCGCATACTTAACAGTTGTTACTTTATCTTTCAATTAACTGCTTTAAAATAACATTTTAACAGCAAGGGTTCCTACACAGTCACATATGGAAAAAATATGGATTTTGTTGTTAAAATAGTTCAGGGCTATATAAGCATGAAAAAAGATGGAGACAATTTTTGTTTTTGAGACTATATTCCTTAATGATTTTCATAAATTAAAAATGCACATTACTTAAAGAATGCATGTTGCCCACTGCTTTTCATGCCAAAGTTTTTAACCAAATAAATCAGTGAACTGTTATTTCAAAGGGTAAATATTGGGAATGACTCTAAGTTACTACCACACCAAATTGTATCTCAATATCTGTAAAACTTACTGAGTTATAGACAAATAGTTTAGCAGGCAAAAGAACAAAGCAGACAGTATAACACAAACATACAACATACTGTGAGGTCAGTTTTAAGGTTTGTAATGACTCAGAGTTCTATAGGAGATATCAATACCAGGCAAGTATAGTGAAGAGGCATGCATATCAGTTACATGTCTGTAATATAATAACCAGCATAAATGATCAAATACAACTTATTTTAGCCTCAAAAGAAAAACAAGACTTGATTCTAAACGTTCTAACTGGAGTTAAAGATTGGTGTTTTTTTTTTTTACCAGCTGTTAATTTAAAAAAAAAAAATCTTTATCTTTGATTTTGTGTTGAAGAACAAAAGTTTAGTTTTTTATAGCATTCATAACTAGTCCAAAATTGCACAAACTGCATTGAACAGAATTAAAATATTGCTGGAGCTGAACAGAAATGATGGTTTGATGCTTCTCTATTAAGAATGTTGATATAGTTTGTATAAAATACATAAAAGTGGCCTCAGAACTCATCCCTGTGGACCACCTTTGGCTACAGGAAGGAAGTTAGAAGTGATACCTACTTCTTTCACTCATTAAAATTTATTAGAGTTTTTAACCCTCACAAACAACATGTTCTGACTGTTCAAAAGTGATAAATCTTTGCTTTACTAATGTATAATCCACAGTGTTCAAAGCTCTGGAGAGACTTCTGCCTCCGTCAAACACTTGTTATAACAAATTTACATTCTATCAACCTAATTATCAGTTAGTTCATGTTCAAGTCAAGTTTATTGTCATTCACATCACATGGTACATGAGGTGGAACAAAATTATGTTCTCAGAGTCCCAGTTACATCCAACAGTAGCAAAAATATAAAGTATAAAAAGAAATAGTAAATAAGAATCTAAGATATACAATAAGATATACGCTAAACAAAGGCCAAATGGTACTCTAAAAGATCTAAGATTACGCTAAACACAAATAATGTAAAACAATATGGCGTAACAACAGCAGCCCCAACATGAATCTGTGGTGAGCAGATGGATATGAATCATCATCATCATCACGTTTATAAAGCTCTTTAACACCAGTCACAGCTGAAACAAAGTGCTGAACATCAGTAATAAATAAGGTAAAAGAAATTAATGAATGAAAAGGAATGAATACAGCAGCATGAGATCAGCAGCATGAGTTCAGCAGCATGGATAATCATCAGCACGGATGAATCACATATCACCAAATAAAGTAGCATTAAATGTGATTTATTTTTTTTTTTCACATTGATTATTCTGGTTAGAGATTCATGAGTCTAACAGCTTCAGGGTAGAAGCTGTTCCTCAGTCAAGTGGTTCTACACTTAATGCTCCTCAACCTTCTGCCTGAGGGGAGTGGGGCAAAAAGTGTGTGTGCTGTGTGAGTGAGGTCCTTCATGATGCAGGTGGCTCTCTTCCTGCATCTGGAGGTGTAGATGTCTGTGATGGTGGAGGGGCTGACTCCAAATAAGTTAGTCAGCGTTGTCAAATAAGTAGCGATTTGTCTTTACTGCATGGAAATGCACTAGTGTGGTGTGTTGTTTAGTAATTACAGCTAAAAGCGGAATATGTCTAATGTTATTATTATCTGCTTATTTAAACCAAAGAAAATGTGTTTAGGAATAAAAAGTGGTCAGATCCTGTTTTTGCTTTAACAAGACAAGATTTGACAAGACAAGACTCCAGCCATTTAAAAATGAATTCATGCACTTAGAATAGTAATGTTCATGGCAGTGCAACAATTACAAATGACTGAAGACAGATTTGAACTGCCACTCCTCTGAACTCTTACATGCACGTGCTTTATCTCCACAGATTAGGCACTGTTATTGTCGTTGCCACTCGTGTGAAAGGCCATCCAGTACTTGTGTGAGTGCATTTGTTGGTGTCGAGCTGCAGTCTTTTTATTTTGCCTCAGACCTTGTACAGAACTCCCTGTTGGCCTCTGCTCTTAAAAGCAGGTCTGCCCTGCATGTGGAGATAACTGCTTCTAGTATTATGGAGCCCACCACAGCTTTCAGGTGAAACGTGCGAGTCAGCAAAGATAGCAGCACCGCTATCTTTCTTTAGCTGGTTTTCAAAAGTTGATAGAAACAGACTCGGAGTTTGGAGACCCTAAAAGTTTGTTCAATGGGAAGACGTATAGTTTGGAGTGTGTGTGTGTGTGTGTGTGTGTGTGTGGGGGGGGGGGGTCGTCATATATTTTGAATCAGAGTTTTTCATATTTGTTTGCCACAAGGGTTTATTCAGTCGTCCTCAGTAGCCTGGGTGTTCAATATGTGGACATGTCGTGGTGTAAGCATAAAAGTACCACTTGTAAAATGTTTCTAGGTCGTTTTGGGCTTTTAGGCCCTATCCTGTCAGAAGTAATTTAAATATGTAACTCAATTTTCAAGTTGTGTGGTGCCAGTATTGATGCAGCACAAAACTAATTGATCCTGAATTCCCCTTGTTAGCACCACAAGGACTTAATGTTAAATGGTGTTAGAAGATTTCATTTCCTACTGTTACAGTAATGGAAACATTTAATTAAATCAGTCATAATTAATCTGGTTGACAACTTGAAACTTGGATTTGCTTTGTACTATAAGGGGTTAGCAATTTCAAAATGTTTCCTTCATATTTCATTAGGCAGCCACTGTTGTGATTTGAAAATGTTGGCACTGTGGTCAACAAATAGCTTTGCAGATGACAGTATGTCTTCTGTTTGATTTTTAAAAACACATTTACCTGTGTCAAACGTATGTAATGAATCAAGGATTCAAGGTTCTTTATTTGTCCTCGTATTGTAATGAGTCAAAAAAAAAAAAAAAAGGAAAAGCAACCTTAATTTACCAATTTGTTTAAAAAAAAATCTAAGTTCACTCACTGTGATGGACTGGAGACCTGCCCAGGGTGTCCCCCACCTCTCTCACAGTGATAGCTGGATATGAACAAAGTCCATGCTCAATAATCCAGGTATACAATCCAACAATTTTCAGTCAGGTCAGGTCCGGACAGTTTTTTTTTGTTTGTTTGTTTTTGTGCTGAAACGTTTCACCTTCCATTCAGAAGGTTTCATCAGACAAGGAAACACACAACACAAAACTGATTCTTCCACCAACATAATTGGTTTGTTCCACTTTAGAGTAAGCTGTTGGGGGAATAATCAGTTTTCTGTTGTGTGTTTCCTTGACTGATGAAGCCTTCTGGATGGAAGGTGAAATGTTTTAGCACAAAAAAAAAAAAAAAAAACTGTCCAGATTACCTGACTGAAAATTGTTGAATACTTGATATGGGCACCAGTGACCCCCGTGATCCAAAAAGGAAGAAACGGGTAAAGATAATGGATGGATAAGTTAATTCACCTGGACTAAGTGGCATTAAAAGCTCTTGACCAGAATGTTTGTTTTCAACCAAATTTTGTTTTATTTTTGTCCACGTGTACTAAAATGTGTTTGACGGGGCCTTGGATAGAGACTCTGGTTCGGCTCCGAGAAAATTCTGGTAATCCATCAGGCAGCTGAGGCGGGGAAAACAGCACTTTACCAGCATGGTGTATAGTGGAGGGGGGATACAGTTGACTTCAACTGGTGATGTTGTCAGGTGTTGGAAGGAATACTTCTTGGACCTTCTCAATCCCACCAGCATGTTTTACATAGAGGAAGCGGAGTCAAGGGACTTGGGGGCTGGTCTGTCTATAACCGGGGCTGAGGTAGTTAAAAAGCTCCATGGTGGTAGGGCTCCGGGAGGTGGATGAGATCTGCCCTGAGTTCCTCAAGTCTCTGGATGTTGCTGAGCTGTCTTGCATGACATGCCTTTGTAGCATTGCATGGACGTCGGGGGTAATGCCACTGGATTGGCAAAGTGGAGTGGCGGTTGCCCTCTTTAAAAAGGGGATTTGGAAGGTGTTTTCCAATTTTTGGGGCATCACTTTCTATCCTCTCCAGTAAGGTCTAATCCGGGGTGCTGGAGAAGAGAGTCTGATCGTTGGTTGAACTTCAGATTCAGGAAGAACAATGTGAGTTCTGTCTTTGCTGTGGAACACTGGACTAGCTCTTTATCCTCACTAGGATCCCTGATGGGGCATGGGAGTTTGCTTAGCCAATCTCCATGTGTTTTGGGAAATATTTCTTCCATCAGTTTTGCTTTGCACACTTATTCACATAAATTATTTTGTTATTTGCAGGCACAAATAGCAGCAGCTAGTTGTAGCACTTTCATTGCTGCTGGGAGGAACTTCAAACAGGACTAGTGTATTTCTGCTGAAATAACTTGAGAAAAATGTTAAGGGTTATGAAGTAACTCTTGCAAGAACTGCAGTGAAATTTTTGAGATTGCCAATTTCAAGACCATAACCATTATTTCACCCTGTATTCACTGGTTAACTAGTCATCATTAACTTCATGCAGACTCTCACACTGGTACATCACTTCTTGGTCTGTTGCCTTCATATACAGTATTTATTAACCTTTTTATTCATTTTTTTTATTTACCCTTTATTTATACAGGTAGTCTCATTGAGTCTCGAGAACTCATTTTCAAGAGAGACCTGTTTTTGGGAGCAGATGGTGGGGGTTAAGGGTTTTGCTCAAGGGCCCAGAGTCGGGTAAATGAGGGTGGGGGTAGGTATGGGTGTTTCACATTTACCGCCCACATTTTGATGTTGACGTACTGGGAGTTGCACCTGCGACTTTCCGATCACAGGCCCATCTTCTCTAACCTTGGCGCCACCACTCCCCAATAATTTTTTTTTTTTAATCAGGCAAGTCCCATTGAGATCACAGATCTCTATCACAGATCTCTTCTGCGAAGGAGGCCTGAGTCTGAAGGCAGCCTAACATGCATGTTTTTGGTTTGTGTGGAGGAAACCGGAGTACTCGGAGAAAACCCACGCATGCACGGAGAGAACATGCAAACTCCACCCAGAAAGACCCCAGGTCCAATCGGGGATTGAACCCAGGACCTTCTTGATGTGAGGCAACAGTGCTAACCACTGAGATGTCGTGCAGTCATGCATCTCCTCCTACATGTCACTGTGTGAGTGCACCTACAGCATGCGCTTGCAGAACATTATTACATGCAGTGTCCCCTCAGGGCAGACCTAACTTGGCAAAAGGTCTTCTCCTACTCTGCTCCTGTTTCCTGGAACACCTTGCCAAAACATCTGAAGCTCTCAACTTTGACCTCCCTAAGGGATTTTAAACAATAAGTTCATGGCAAAAAACAACAGATATGTTCCTGTTTTTAGTATTCTATATCACTTTATGATGTAGCTGTTTTTGTTTCATTTTTGTTATATAATTTCTTCCATTTACTTTTCATTTGATATGCTTTTTATATGATTGTCTATTGTTGTCTGTACCTCATCTGTGTTCTTTGTTTAAAACAGGTCTCTCTTGTAAATTAATCCTTGTGGCTCAGTGAGACTAACATGTATAAATAAAGGTTGAATGAATGAAGAAAAAAAAGATGGCAGCAATCCCTTTTACTCTTGGCTTGCTAGAACTATTCATTATTAGCTCATAGCTCCTGACAGACCAATACTCTATTTCCCCAAAATGAGGTCATTCATTGAAACTATGGTAAGATATAAATTGCTCATAAGCTTTTCACAGAACCCACTTCTATCCTTTAACATTTGCAAACTGTAATCACAGTATGAGGTGGTTTGAAATAAATGGTTAAGAGATGTGTACTTGTTTTGTGTGCAGACACTCAGGACTGTGTCTTCTGTATCAACACCAGGCTGGGCAAGCCCATTTAATACTGCTGTTCCTCTTGTCATATGAAGAACACAGAAAAATAACATTTGTGGGATTAGGTAAAAGACAAGATCTCAAACTCTGCCCAGGCAAAGGTGGAAGGAATGTACAACTGAACAGACATGTCATTAATGAAGCTCACAGTGCCCGAGTACTACTCTGTTACCATGGCAACATATGCAGAGCGCTTTGTGATGTCTGGGCCCATCAAATCCAATCTAATTGCTTCTAATCACATCTTACCATAGCTTTGTGAGCGATTTGTCTTGAAGACTTGGAAAGACACCATGTTTTTAGGTAGGCTGGGGGTTAGGCTGGGGTTATGAGTGATCAGAGACTAAATAAGTAATTAAACTGAAATCAATCTGAGAAACAATTAGAAATTTTTGTGACCAAATGCAACAATAATTTACATATTTCCAATTATGTTTCAATTCACATTTATCAAATTAGAGAAATTCAAAAGAAAATTGAGCATATATTAGAATCTTTTTTATTTTATTTATTTCAGATTCTGTCTCCAACTAGTCGCAGCCCAGTGAGATACTGGCTTATGTTAAAAAATGATGGAGCTGTAGTCATTTTGGTCAAGCCTTGAAAACAACGTTCACTGTTGCAATATTGCGAGATTTTTAACTAATACAGGTAAAAGAGAGCACATTACTCCAGTTCTTCACTAGCTCCCGGTTCACTTTAAAATTCGTTAAAAAACCCTTCTGTATGTTTTTAAATCTGAACAGTTCTGACCCCTCCTATCTCACTGATCTGCTGCAGCCATATGTCCCACATCGCTCTCTGAGGTCAGCAGACCAGATGCTTTTATTAGTTCCAGGTACTTGTTTTAATCTCAGAGGTGACAGAACCTTCTCTGTTGCAGGTCCAAGACTGTGGAATGAGTTACCGCTGCATGTCAGGCAGGCTCCCTCTCTCTGTTTTTAAGTGTTCTGTGAAAACTCATTTATTCCCTGGCTTTTGACACAGTGTCAGCTGATTTGAACTTGTCTGTATAAGGGCGCATGGTGGCGCAGTTGGTAGAGCTGCTGCCTCTCAGCGAGAAGGTTGCCCCAGTTCAGGGTGGAGTTTGCATGTTCTGTCTGTGCATGTGTAGGTTTCCTCCTACAGACCAAAAACATGCATGTTAGGCTGATTGGTAACTCTAAATTGTCCCTAGGTGTGAGTGAGAGAGTGAATGATTGTTTGTCTCATTAGTCTCCATTTGTCCCTGTTATGGACTGGAGACCTGTCCAGGGTGTCCCCCGCCTCTCGCACAGTGATAGTTGGACATGTGACCAGTGACCCTCACGACCTGAAAAGGAAGAAGCGGGTAATGGATGGATGCAGTCTACAATGTTAGTCATTAGTTGTTATCTTTACTTATTTGGATCTATGTCTTTTATCCTGTGTCCTTTGCTTGTTTTGTTTGTTTTTTTGTTGTACAGCACTTCAGCTCAGTATGTGTTAATTTTTCAGAGTTATGGCCATTATGTTTGTTAAAACTGACCAGCTGTGGCTGCCTTCTTGAATTGGATTGACTTCAAATGTGTATTTACATCTTGTGTATTCAGTTAGAGCTCAGAACTTGTGTTTGGAAAGACTCCGCTACTACCACACCAAATTTTAGCTCAGTATCTGTAATTGACTGAATTATAGTCATTTGTGTTTATTATTATTATTTAGATCTAGTTGTTATGGCGACCATCTTGAATTGGACTGACAATTGAAAGCTAATAATTTTTAGAGGAACATCCACAAATCATCCAGTAATTCATGAGATATTTTGGTAATAACGTGCACACACACGTGGGCAAAAACATGATCGCCTTTCAGCGCTGGACAAGAAAAGCAGTGATAAACCAGTGAATCAGTGAAATGTGTTCTGTTTATAAATTGAGTTCAGAGTTCAGATATTACTTTTCAAAGCTAACAGAGATCTGAGAGAGCAGCTTATCAACAGCAACATCTTATCTCACACAATCTCATCTTCATTTCAGAGCTGCTGGAAAGGAGTCGCAGGAAGGAGGAGGAAATGAGAAGCCTTCAGGTCAGATTCATGTATCTTTATTATTCCGTGCACTATCTGCTTGTCAGCACTTTTTATGTCCTTATAATCCAGTTTCCTTGGTACATGAAGACAGTTTCTTACATACAACACATTTTGCATGTCAGACCCGCCCCCCAGTGTACCTGCCAGGTTTGGGGGGGAATCTTGAGTTTAGTGTTCCCAAACATTTTTCCACTGCTGTGAGCACAACACTCCCCTTGCAAGCTCGCTCGAACAAATAGCTAATTACAGCAGACACGAGCAGCGGAGTTTAAAAGCCACTAAAGGCCTTGTCTGTTTTTCAATGCAGCTACACTTGGCAGGCCACCCACTCACCCCGGCTGGAGTGGATGGCCCCCTGAACACCTCACAGGCACTTTTATTCCCCATTAAAATGCAAAGCAGATGTGTGCACACATCTGAACACGACTAAAATGTCTGCAAAGGCGATGATTTACATGTGAAGGGGAAAAACAGGCTGCACGAGGGACACAGATGAGTTGAAAAGAAGTTGGGGATGAACTGATGGGGGGAGGGGGGACAAACCCTTGTTAGAAAGCGTCAACACGTTCCAGGCAGAGGGAAAAGCAGCCTGCTGCAGGGAGAAGCAGGTGTGCGTTTGAGTGGCAGATAAGAGGCCGAGCATCACTTATGCATCGTTAGTGAGGGAACATCAGTCAGGAGCTGGAGGAGTGGATGAAGCATTTTGTCTTTGTGTGTGTGATAAGAAGCCTGTTGTAGCTAGAGACTTTCCAAGCTTCTGATTTTCCTCTCCTTATGTTAGAACACCTTAGTCCCCTTTTCTACCACTCACTTCGTTTCACCATTTTAATCCGCACTCTGTTTCAAACTAGGGGTGCACCGATAAATCGGCCCCGAGTTCCTTAATTTTGGGAAATCCGAAATTGGCTGATACCTGCACGAGAAACCGATTTTACAGTTTTTTTTTTTTTTAGTTCTAACAACAATTGTCTAAACTCCATTTATATTTCAGAGCACTACCTCGTGGCCAGTTAAAACAAGTTTGTATTGTTTCTAGAATATTGTTCAAAGGTATGTTTTTCAATAAAATTGGAAAATTGAAGGTACATTGTGATCTTACAACACCCGACAGTGTCGCTTATAAAACAAAATCGGTATCGGCAGGTCAGACTTTTTAGAGATCGTGTTCGGCCAGAAAACTGCAATTGGTGCACCCCTATTTCAAACACATTTTGTTAAGTTAAGCTCCACGTGTTAAATTTAGGTTAATAATAATAATCTAGTAGATCTTTATTAATGTTTCTGTAATGTTTTCTTTTAGGATTGTGTGTTGGATCTGGAGATGGTAAGTTTTTATCCATCTAGTTCCCTGAAGTTAAATAAAATGTTGAGTTTCTGAGTGGTTTGACTTTTCTCATATGAGCAGGTTCACTCCAGGCTGTCAGTAACTCAGAGCCTCACACAGGGTTAGAAATGATTGTTTTAGTCAAGGCCCACAGCTCCGTTAGTCATCGTAAGTCTCACTGTTGGTGCTTAGAACTGAGCTGTCCTGACAATACAGTATTGATCTCGTCCTCCACACCACTAATGGCCCCCGCCACATCCTTAATCAGCCATTGGATGGCAGACAGATATTACTTAGCGCTGCTGAAAGGTTATATAGACCAACGCCATTTTTGCTATTCTTAAAAAACTAAATAAGCGATTGAACAGACCTTAGTAGTGCTGTCCATCCGTCACAGTTATTGCACCATGCTTGTGAGCTCATTTACCTTTCGGTCAACTGTTACTGCAGAGAAAAGGAAACGCCTCGGCCTGCCTTCAGCCCCCACATGTCCTGCTGGCTGCACCGGTGCAGAGACAGGACACACTGACCTGTTCTCCACTCAGCCCGGTCGCCTGGGATCATCCAGCGATCTTAGCAGCATGTCAGCGTGCCTTTCAGTGTGATGACGTCTAACAGCCGGCTCTTTTTGGTGCTTAAATGTTCCCCCTGAGTGAGAACAGGGAGCTTATTGAAACTGAGAAAGGAGTGTGCTACAGCTGGAATACTAATATAACAAATGATGGTGCTCTGGGTGGAGTCTGTAATTACCATTTGATTTGACCAGCCTGAGTGACATTATGTTAGTCACATGGTTGACGGGAGACACATTTTTTATTAATACAGTAACAGTTCAGACTCGAGAGAACTTATAGAAATTGTTTAACTGTAAATTAGGAAACAGCAAAGACATTGGTGTTCTCCAGTTTTGGCGTTATGTTGTAGTAAAATCCCTCTACTTGTCCCTAAAGACTGTATCCCACTGGGCTGTCACTGTTGGCGACATATTAATAGCACTTGCTGGGTTGTTTCCAAATTCAATTCAGTTTCAATTCATTTATACAGCGCCAAGTCACAACAGAAGTCGTCTCAACTGAACAGAAACATTCATACAGGTGCTGGTCATAAAATTAGAATATCATGAAAAAGTTGATTTATTTCAGTAATTCCATTCAAAAAGTGAAACTTGTATATTATATTCATTCATTACACACAGAGCAATACATTTCAAATGTTTATTTATTTTAATGTTGATGATTATAACTGACAACTAATGAAAACCCCAAATTCAGTATCTCAGAAAATTATAATTTTTGAATAGGTTCAATATTGACGACACCTAGTGCCACACTCTAATCAGCTAATTAACTCAAAACACCTGCAAAGGCCTTTAAATGGTCTCAGTCTAGTTCTGTAGGCTGCACAATCATGGGGAAGAATGCTGACTTGACCGTTGTCCAAAAGACAACCATTGACACTTGCACAAGGAGGGCAAGACACAAAAGGTCATTGCTAAAGAGGCTGGCTGTTCACAGAGCTCTGTGTCCAAGCGCATTAATAGAGCGGTGAATGGAAGGAAACAATGTGGTAGGAAAAAGTGTACAAGCAATAGGGATAACCGCACCCTGGAGAGGACTGTGAAACAAAACCCATTCCAAAATGTGGGGGAGATTCACAAAGAGTGGACTGTAGCTGAAGTCAGTGCTTCAAGAACCACCACGCACAGACATATGCAAGACAAGGGGCTCAGCTGTCGCATTCCTTGTATCGAGCCACTTGAACAAGAGACGGCGTCAGAAGCATCTTGCCTGGGACTGCTGCTGAGTGGTCCGAAGTTATGTTCTCTGATTAAAGTAAATTTAGCATTTTCTTTGGAAATCAAGGTTCCAGAGTCTGGAGGAAGAGAGGAGAGTAGGGATGCATGATATCGGATTTTTGGCTGATATCTGATATGCCGATATGTTAAAACTTATTTGGCCGATAACCAATGCTGATAACAATATTTTATATACTTTCCTTTGTCAGAACATATCCCTCTTGTTTAGGCTTATTTGTTACAAAAATTGTGCAACAGCTGTAAGAGCTGGTGACATATATTCAGTAACAACCATATGAAATACATAGCACTTTAACATATTATAAATGAAAAGTGTTAAATATTATTTATTAGTATTAGTCACCTGTGATGCTGTCTCACTTGTGGAGGCTTGTTCCAGGTTCTTAGCTGCAGTGTGGGATCCTCTGCACTCCTGTGCATGAAGGACAGCTTTTTTAAGTTTAAAGTTTATGTTTATCCATTGTGCCGTAATACTAATCATGCTAACGGGGCTAACACGACGTCCAAATGTCTGTGGTAAAACTCACCCAACAAGTCGTGCTATCGGCTATTAGCTTCTCAACGAGGTCGGAAATGACGGCTTGTAACTCGGGTAACGTTACGTCAGAAAAATATCTCCAACTGGGGACAACGTAGTCCATAAATCTTCGGAATCCGACATCCTCACCAACAAAAAATAAAACTTCCACACCGCCGACATTTTGAATTTTCCTCTCCACCGTGAGATCGGGTAGGTGCACGTGACATCATATCATTGTTCTGCCACTACAACGTCATCACGTTGTGCTGCCGCTGCTGGCAAAAACAGCGCCTTTTATATCGGCAAGCTATTTTAATGGAATGGCCGATGTCCGATATGGAATTTTAATGCTAATATCGGCCGATACCATGCTGATAATATCGTGCATCCCTAGAGGAGAGGCACAGAATCCATGTTGCTTGGGGTCCAGTGTCAAGTTTGCACAGTCAGTGATGGTTTGGGGGGCCATGTCATCTGCTGGTGTTTTTGGAGGTCCAAGGTCAATGCAGCCATCTACCAGGAAGTCTTACATCACTTCATGCTTCCTGCTACTGACCAACTTTATGAAGATGCAGATTTAATTTTCCAACAGGGCTTGAGTGCCAAAGCTACCAGTACCTGGTTTAAGGACCCTGGTATCCCTGTTCTTAGTTGGCCAGCAAACTTGCCTGACCTTACCCACATAGAAAATCTATGAGGTATTGTGAAGAGGAAGATGTGATACACCAGACCCAACAATTCAGAAGAGCTGAAGGACACTATCAGAGCAACCTGTGCTCTCATATCACCTGAGCAGTGTCATAGACTGATCGACTCCATGCCACGCCACATTGCTGCGGTAATCCAGGCAAAAGGAGTCCCAACTAAATATTGAGTGCTGTACATGCTCATACTTCTCATGTTCATACTTGAAAGTTGTTTCTTTAAAAAAAAATCCTTTTTTTATTGGTCTTAAGTAAGATTATAATTTTCTGATACTGAATTTGGGGTTTTCATTAGTTATCAGTTATAATCATCAACATTAACCCTTTGATGCAAAACATGGGTCAAAAGTGACCCAGATGAGTTTTTATCTTCTATATCTTTGCAATAAATTAATTTCATTATTCAGTATTCAAGGTATTCCTCAATTAACTTGTTTTTGATCATGCTACATTCTTATTTTATTTTTTCATTTATTACTTTTTTTAATAAAAACCCTTTTCGTATCACTACCCTTCTAATGCACAAAATAGGCCAAAAACGACTCGCATTCGTTTTCCAGGTTACTTCATGTATGGTTGAATATTTCTGTGATATACTTTTGAAATAAATTAATTTTATCATTTACTTTTCCAAATATGCAGTCAATATTTTGTTTTTGTTTAGCACAAATCATCTTTATTTTATTTTTCCTTTCTTAAGTTATGAACAAGCACAGATTTTGTAAGGGTGCATTCACACCAGCCCTGTTTAGTCCGCTTTAATCGAACTCTAGCTCGTTTTCCTAGAACGTCCGGTTCGTTTGGGGAGGTGTGAACGCGCCATCGAACTCTGTTACAGAACAAAAGGCGAACTCTGGCCCGGGCTAAAACCTAGGTCTCGGTCCGATAGAAGAGAACTCCAGCGCGGTTCGAGTACAGTGTGAATGTAAACAGACCAGACCCCGCTCCACAAGCAAGAAGTGGAGTACAGCACAGAGCAAACAAACACGCATTTCTCTTAACTCATATGGAGCCGTCAGCTGCCTTGTGTGAAAAACAACATTCTCCATGGTCTTCTGCCCCATCTTTCACTCATGCTGAGTCCATTTTTGAAAAATTACAAAATATAACTCCTAAAACTGTTAAAACTTGATGCCACTCAGTTTTTGTTTTTATTTACAGAAGAAGAAGAAGTGTCTTCAGAGGTTTATGTGTTGTTTCTTTCAGTAGTTCTTGGTGCAGCGCCCCCCACAGGCGAGTGGGGGGAACAGGTTGGTTCAACAGGTTGACTCGACTGCACAGTGCAGTGTGAATGCAAACTCACCAGCTCAAATGTAAACAAATGTTATGAATATTGGTCCTCAACCGAACCGAGTCTACCGGACTATCAGGTGTGAAAATGACCTAATTCTACATCAAGTTTACACACATGGGTCAGAAACGACCAACATGCATTTACTACAGCATTTGGTGGGAACAACTTTTTTACCAGTGTCCCTCTGGCTGAGAAGCTCCTCAAGAACAACCTGGTCATTGGTTGGGACTCTTCGCCAGAACAAGCCTGACATACCACCATCATGAAGCAATCTAAACCACAGGAGCTTCATAGCTTGTAATTTGGATTCCAAATGGCAACACGACCATGGTGAGCTATGTGCAGAAGAAGGGAAAGGCTGTTGTCCAACAGAGCACCATGCATGATGACACAGAAGTGGATAACAGCAGTCAAAAGAAGAAACCAGAAGTGATCCAGTACTACAATAAAACGAAAGGAGTGGACACAATGGATCAAATGATTAGCAACTACACATGTCTGCGGAGAACAAGAAGGTGGCCCATGGTTCTTTGGTACAATATGCTGGTTGCCACACTCGATGCCTACACCAACTTCAGTGCACAACACCCTGATCATATGGGTGGTGCGAGTAATGCACGCCAGCTATTGATCAAGGAGCTGGGCAAAGAGCTTGTCATGCCACATATAAAGAGGTGCATGGAGGGCACACCCAAGCTCCAGAAGCATGTTATTGAGGCAATGGGAAGGTGTGGGTTAAAAAACAAAACACAACCACCACCCAGCTACAAGGGGACATCAGACAGGAGGGCCAAAGGAAAAGGAAGAGGTGCTCGATCTGCCCAGTTTTGAAAGACAGAAAAGCCATCAG
Source organism: Nematolebias whitei (assembly GCF_014905685.2). Classification (NCBI taxonomy): domain Eukaryota; kingdom Metazoa; phylum Chordata; class Actinopteri; order Cyprinodontiformes; family Rivulidae; genus Nematolebias; species Nematolebias whitei. Next base: position 21,137,386 of record NC_056509.1, read on the forward strand.
CTGGTGTTCCCAGTGCACCAGGCCTGTGTGCAAGGAGTACAAACGCTTAATGATCATTTGTGAGGCATGTAAAACTGAGATGGCAATTTGTGTTGGAGTGATGTGTTCAGTTGTTTTATTTTGTTTTGTTTGGTCACATTTCACCATTTTACAGTTGTTAAACCACAAAGTTCAGTTCAACAGCTGTTATCAGGAGGTATGTGTATGTGTGTATGTGTATGTGTGACAAAATGACAAACATGTTGCAAATACTAAATAAATAACTGTTTGGCCCCATTCACTGCTAAAGTAATTACATAAAACTTTTTTTTATTATAGTATTAAGATATTTAATTTGAAATCACACTTGGATGACCCATGTGTAGTAATATAAAAAGTATTTTTGTTCATAAAGTAGGAAATTAAAAAATAAATTAATGATCTGTGGTAATTAAAAACAAGATATTTAAAGAATACTTGGAATATTCAGTCACAAAATGAATTGATTTCAAAAGATGGAGCAAAGAAAAGCTCAGTCAACATGAAATAACCTGGAAAATGAATGCGGGTCATTTTTGACCCATGTGCATTAGAAGCGGTGTGCATATGTTGTGCATCAAAGGGTTAAAAGAAATACACATTTGAAATATATCAGTCTGTGTGTAATGAATGAATATAATATACAAGTTTCACTTTTTGAATGTAATTACTGAAATAAATAAACTTTTTCATGATATTCTGATTTTATGACAAGCACCTGTATAAAAAAGCCGTTTAATAAAAGTTCTCTATCTAAGGAAGCAGCAGACTCGTTGAGTCTTCACTTCGTCACAGTCTCCCATCCTGAGCAAGCACAAAGGCAACAGTGGAAAGGAAACACTCCCTTTTAACAGGAAGAAACCTCCAGCAGAACCAGGCTCAGGACGAACATCCATCTGCTTCGACCAGCTGGGGTTGAGAGAACAGGAAGGAGAAATAAATGAGCACAGTATGGCAGGTTCAGGTGCAGGTGTACCTGAAAGACAAACATGTCAAGGATAGAACAAATTACAAATACAATCAGGTAAGTAAAGTAAAGACGGTAGCAGAGTGAATAAATATGGTCAGTTTGTCCTCCAGCAGTCTTAAGCCTATAGCAGCATAACTAAGGGATACTTCAGGAAACCTAAGCCAACCCTAAATATAGGATTTATCAAAAAGGAAAGACTTAAGCCTAGTTGTAAAAGTAAACAGTGCAAACTTTTGCAGGGGTTCAGTTTCTTAATGTGTCACAGACCCACCACAAGAATGTTAGACTCGTGGGAAAAACAAATTGTACAACAGGTTTTTATTCAAAACTGTCACTTCTCAAACATTCTCAATTTAGTTTCTGTAAGTCCAGATCGTGTGAGAAATGTGGGACAACTTTAAGAGAGTTTGATGACGTATGAAAACTAGATGACTGACTGGAGTCACGTGATTGAGACATAAAACATACTGAGACTAAATGGTGACAAAAAATGTGAACACGGTTTGTAGAAATGTCACATGAATGTTGCATTTTATTATTATTAATATGTGTCTTATGTACCAATTCAATGTGATTCCAAGTGAAAATTTGAATATTTTCTCACAATATTGTTTTTCCAGCTGGTTGTTGACCGTCACACCCGATGTGATACGGGCTTTATGTACAGTAATAATAATAATAATGTCATCACAATGTCAGCACTGTATGTTTCCATACAATGGCGAAATTAGTCTCTGCATTTAACCCATCCACCACCAGGTGGTGCAGTGGGCAGCTATTGAAAGCGCCCGGGGGACATTTTTGGGGATTAGACGTGCTGCCCAGAGACGCCACGTGATGTGCAGTGACTGGGGATCGAACCTGGGACTCTCGGGTCCCAAGCCGGCTGCCCTGCCTCTACACCATCTCGGCCCCATAGCTCTGCTGTTTGAAGTTTTTGATACAAGACAACAACAGTCGACCACAACTACAACTTCTACAGATGATGATGTTGACAAATGAATTGTGCTCAAATGCTGAACCACTTTGGCGTTTAGCTCTGTCCTGAACTACCATTGCTTTAATCCTTTTATGTCCCTTTATGAGATTTTACACCATTTAGGTTTCTTCTACCAACATTTTGCTTGACATTTTTTGTAAGTTGTATTTTGTGTTTTTGGTGGACAGAACACAAGAGCAGCTCTGGATCATTTGGAGTCAATTCCAGAGAAAAACTATCTGTTGGAGGACTTTAGAGATTTGGAGGTAGGTTTAAATAAGACCCACAACGGTCAACGTTCCTTTTTTAGTGTTAAATGTCGTTTTCAACAGAGCTGGGGTGGTATCCATCTTTTATTATATTTGAGCCTTCCTTAAATTATCCTGTGTAAACATAAACTTGTAAAGTTTTCCTAAAATTGCATGTAACAAAGGGCATTTTAAGTGTTGGATTTTTTTTAAACATTGCTTAGCTTAAAGATGCAATATACACAAATGATTTTTGCACCATGGAACAAAGTGATTTACACAAGAACCCATTAGATAACATCTAGAATAAAAGGTTCATGAAGTAATTACTTTTATTACTGTTACTGTAACATTACAGAATCAATATGTTACAAACATATTGGCCTTAAGAAGTGTTTGCAAATGACAGCTGAGTGCAAACTGATCTGGAGGTGCTCGTAGAACACGCACAGGGAAGTAGGACTGCATGGTTGCTGTCGCCACATAGACTTTCCACACTTTATTTTAGGGATCCACGATATTATCAGCATGGTATCGGCCTATATTAGCAATAAAGTTAAATATCGCTGTTGAGTTTAGATTTGTGAAAATTTACAAATTTGCACCGTTCGAGTTTTGTCATTGTGTTGGAGAGAGTAAATGTCATGAATAAATTTGACATTAAACATAATCCAAGTTGAAGTGTTACATCATTTTCAGCCCCTTTTTGGCATCTGTATTTGGTAGCAGGTCAAACTGACAAAGACCTGCAGAATGATGTACAGTTGTATTTTACTTCCACAGCAGAGAAAGCTATGCAGTCTCTGTAAGTAGGTCTAGGAAAAAAAATATCGGTACAGTATTGGTATCTGTTATCGGCCAAAAATCCAATATTGTGCATCCCTACTTAATATTTTTGTTTTCTGTGTTAACCGTCTCCTGCTCAGCTGTTCTTTTTCTCTTCAGCCTCCAACTATTGCTCCACTATCTATTGCATGAATAATAAAATCAGTGGCATGAAGATTTGGCTCGTGTAATTTTAAGAGGTCTTTATTCAGGAAAACTTTTATAACCCAGTAAAGTGACTTAAAATGAACATGTGCATTTCTAATACAGCTAATTGTGCCTTCGGAATGGGAAGTTGCTTCCTGCAGTTCCCCTCTTAAAAAGTAAATATTGCTACAGAGAAAATACCACTAAACAGCAGGAATGACAGCAGGTTTTTCAGGAAGTACAGTTCTAGTAAATTAATGTAATTACAGTTTTGGAAACTTTAATGTAACAACTATTACCACCCAACCGTAGTGCTCAGGACTGTGAGGACTTTCAGACTTGATTTAAAATGTCTGTGTTTCACATCTGGTTGGTTCTGCTGATGGCTTCATTTTGGTTTGTTCAGGAATCTCAGCAGCAGAAGGAGATTGTCGAGCAGCGCTACATTAAATACAAAGAGATCGTCCGGGACCTGCAGCACCAGCTGGATGAGTCCAAACATAGAATCCAAGAGTACAGAGTACGTCACATGCACACGTCATTCTTACTGAGGAAGAACTTGAGAATTTCAACAACAACAAAAAGTAAAATCAGGTCCTCTGGATGGATTGTTATTGTTGAAACGTTTCGTCTTTTATCCAAAATATTTTGTCAGTCTGAGGAGCTGCAACATACTCAGTCTTATAAATAGCACCTTCTCATATTGGATGAACCAATCTGTTGGTGACAGCCAAAACTAGTTGCTCACATGATAAAGGAGGACCATCAGCCTAATGACTTATCATTAGCATGCTGATGGCCACTTGCTATTCACAGAGGGCTGAGTGATAAACAGCATTGTAAGAGGGGGACAGTTGAACCCGGAGGCCTCCACCCCTGTTTAATGATGGATGATTTCTTTTCACAAAGATGGCCTCCTTTACTCTTCTCTCACACCATCGTTCCTCTCTGTCCACGATGTGAACATCTTCATCCCTGAAAGAGTGACCGCTGGCCTGGAGATGAGTGTAGACCGCAGAGTCCTGGCCTGATGATGTTGATCTTCTGTGCTGGGCCATCCTTTTGGCCAGTGGCTGTTTAGTTTCCCCGATGTAAGACTGATCACAGCCCTCCTGACACTGAACAGCATACACAATATTACTCTGTTTGTGCCGGGGGACTGGATCTTTGGGATGAACCAGTCTTTGCCGTAATGTATTTTGGGGTTTAAAAGCCACTGGGACGTTATGTTTAGAAAATAAACGTCTCAGTTTCTCTGATACTCCCTCAACATATGGAATGACCACTGGTCTGGGTCTGGGTTCCTCCTTTTCACCTGTTGGCTGACTGGAGTCCTGTTTGGGTTTCTTCTCTGCTTTCAGGAAGGCCCAGTTAGGATATCCACATTGCTCTAGAGCCTGTTTTGTGTAGGATTTCTCCTTCTGCCTGGCTCCTGAGTTAGTGGGGACGCTGTCTGCTCTGTGATACAGAGTCCTGGTGACAGGGGTGGAGGCCTCCGTGTTCAGCAGTGCCCCTCTTACAATACTGTTATTGCTAGTATCACTCAGCCCCCTGTAGCAAGTGGCCATCAGGACAGTAACAGTCAGTCATTAGGCTGATAGTCCTCCTTCATCACGTGAACAACTAGTTCTGGATGTCAACAACAAACTGGTTGATTCACTATGAGAAGTTGCTATTTATAAGACTGAGTTTGTTGCAGCTCCTCAGACTGAAGAAGTTTTTTTGGATAAAAGATGAAACCTTTCAACATGATCCAGAGGACCTGACTTTACTTTTTTAGATTTTTTTACCTGGATTATTGAGTATGCATCAGGATATTTAAGAATTTCTAACAAGAGTCTTTGCATCTCAACAACAGCTCTCTTCTGTTATTTCCATCTGTAACATCACATTCTGTTCAAACAGCAGCTCTTTGGACAGAGATAGTCTGACTGAGAACCATTTATGAGTCCAGCTCACCCACACAGATGCCAGCGGGTCGCACTGCACTCATTTGCAAGTTGTATGGATAAATGAATAATTTCATGTGGCGGTAAAGTATTGGTCATAGTGCGCAGTAAACTAAACCTGTACATTACCAGCTACTGTTAATTGCTACCTTCATGTTCTTTGCTATAAATCAATTGAGGGAGCCATTAAGACATCACTGTTGACAGCTGATTGCTGTCAGCTGTTTTTCAGCCTCCACTAAACAGTCATACACTCACTTTTAAATGGTTTTACTCTCATAGATTACTTTCTTGCTTTGCTCAAATGACTCCCGTGTTGAGTGATAAGTGGCAGTTGCATTAGCTTAATAGCTGTTGTTCACTCAAGGTTTGTTTAAAGAAAACGTATGGAGAGAATCTCAGCGTCAAGTTGTTCAGAGTGAGGTGCCACCAACGCATAGAAACAGGAATGTGATGTTTGAAAAAGAAAAGTCCCTCAGAAATATTTCAAACAGCCTTATTAAGCAAACACCTCTTGTTTACAGTCAGACAATTTAGTCTCCTTTGAAATGTATTCTAGTGTTCACATCACTGTAGAGGTGGTAAATAAAATCTCCACCTAATCACATTTTTAAATACATTTATTGCAGCTCAATATTGCAATATCTTCATCCATCCATCATCTTCCTCTTGTTCTGAAGTCTGGTCTCAGGGGACAGCAGCTTGAACAGGGAGGTCCAGACATCTCTTTCCACAGCCTCCTCTTCCAACTCTTCTGGGAGAATCCCAAAGCGTTCCTAGGCCAACCAAGAAACATAGTCTCTCCAGTGTGTCCTGGGTCTTCCCTGGGGTCTCCTCCCAGTCAGACATGCCCAAAGCACCTCCCTAAGGAGGCGCCCAGGAAGCATTCTTACCAGATGCCCGAATCACCTCAACTGGCTCCTCTCGATGAGGAGGAGCAGCGGTTCTACTCAGAGTCTCCCCCAGATAACTGAACTTCTCACCCTATGTCAAACGGAGAGTCCAGCTACCCTGCAGAGGAAACTCATTTTGACCTGTATCCACAATATCATTTTTCGTTCACTTCCAGGAGTTCATGACCATAGGTGAGTGTAGGAACGTAGACTGACCGGTAAACAGAGAGCTTTACCTTACAGCTCAGCTCCCTCTTCACCACAATGGACTGGCACAGAGTCTGCAATACTGCAGATGCTGCACCAATCCATCAGTATATCTCATGCTCCATTCTTCCCTCACTCGTGAACAAAACCCAGAGATACTTAAACTCCTCCACTTGAGGCAGAATCTCACCCTTGACCTGAAGAGCTCAATCCACCCTTTTCCAGTTGAGGACCTTGGCCTCAGATTTGGAGGTGCTGATCTTCACCCCAGCTGCTTCACACTCTGCAGTGAACTGCTCCAGGAGAGCTGAAGATCACTGCAAGACTCAAGCTTGTATGGAAGATTGGATCAGTGTTGATGACTACCAAAGCTAGACTCCTACATCCATTTGTTGTGTCCTTCTCTACGCTGCAGAAGCCTGGACTGAGATAGTGAAAAGAATACGCACAGTTGAAATGACCTGTTGGCAACAACTTCTTCAGGTCCATTTGCTCTCCGACACTACAAATGCTGAGGTCCACCGTAGAGTCCACATCCTCTTTGGAGATCATGACTCTTTCCTAACAGATCAAGAAGAAGAAATTGACGTGGTTTGCCCACGTAGTGAGGGCCACGGGAACTCTGTCAAAGGTAAAAATAAAGTGCTGTGTTGTCACCATTGTATGTTCCCATACAATGATGACATTATTTCTCTTCATTTAACCCACCTGAGATACACCCAGGTGGAGCAGTGGACAGCTATGTAAGCACTCGGGGAGCAGTTAGGGATTGGATGTCTTTCTCAGAGACACCACGACATGTGGGAATGGTGGGGAGTCGAACCGTAACTTTCTGGTCCCAGGTCTGCTGCTCTACCTCTATCCCATTTCAACCCCAAACATGATTCTCCCTGGAAAAGCTGGAGGAACCTGTAATATGGGGCTGCACCCTCGTCATATCCAAACTTGGACAGAGCTCCCTTTGCATGTCTTCACCCGGCCCGCTGAGGGTCAGCCCAGGTGGAGGTTGCTGGTGAATGATGTTTTTACTGCCCCCAAGGCTAAAGGACTGATGATGACGAAAACATACACATTAAATTATAGTTTCTCTGTTTGACCACGTTTGTAACAAAAATCACTTAAACAAAGAAAGCTAAAAGTTTGGTTAAGCTTGTATTTTAATAAAATACAAGACAAAAAGTAGGTTTAAAAAAACAAGATAGGTTAAGTCACAAACTGTTTTATTCTTCATTGGATAGTCATTGATAAAACCACAGACTGATGTGAAGGGTAACTTGTAAATAATGACAAATCAGAGTTGCATGTTTTTGCCTGACAGCGACAGTTTGTAAGTTTTGTTTTGCTTGGGTTTCACAAGTTCAGCTCCAACCTCTTTGTTTTAAAATGTGCCCTAAAAAGACCCCAGGACTGCCCCTTTGCCTTTCCTTGACATCACAAAAAAGATCAGGACAGCTTTTCCCAGTGCGGCTGATGAGGGATTCAGCCTGAAGCTGCTTTATAGAATCTGGTTTGCCAGCCCCAGTACTAAAATATATTAAATAAACACTAGACCTTTTGTTCTGATGTTTTTAACTGCTGACCTCTGATGTTTCAGGATGAGAAGCTGGATGCCACCTCCAGGAGCTTAAGACTGGCTGCTTTCTCTGCCTCCATCAAAGGCTCCACCTCTTTCTTCAGCAGTACGATGAGGTCTGACCCAATATGTGAGTACGCACCCTGTCTTTGAGCGAGTTTCTTGTCTTATTCTCTCAAACCTTACTCTTATTTTAGTTTGTGTTCAAATGTAGATGTTTTTGTTTTCTCTCTCACCACAGAATGCACTGTGGACATAAAAATAGACGTGACAATAAGATTTCTGCCACTTGTAATCCAATATTTTTATACAGCTCAGTGTTTAATATAGGCGTTGCTTGGATTATATATGAAGGGGACGTGTCCCCCTCACATTTAAAAAATATTCATTTGGACCCTCCTTCCATATTTACCATAAAATATCAGTTCACCCAGCACTGTTTCTATTTCTTCGTGAACAAATCCATTCCACTTGATTAATAGGAAAATACTCAAACCACTAAAAGTCCACTCCAGGTTTTCCTGGTTACCTGCAACTCACCACACCGCTTGCAGTGTTTCCTCTAGATCACTTGACTTGGAAGGGCGCTCACTGCTTTGGGGGGTTTTGTCGACAAGGTGGAGGGAGGAGGGGAGACACTTCTGTGTTGCATGCTAGCTTAGCGCTACGTTAGTGCCAGCAGGCAATGTCTCTTCCCCCTTCCCCCACATTACAATGCTTCTGACGGCAATGACCCTAGGTTACTTGCCTTGAGAGGGCGTTAGGCTCTTCAAGGTTTTTGGTGACTGGGGAGGGGAGTGGTTGGGTCAGTTGTTGAGTGGGTGGGGGATTTGGGAGTAGAGTGCTACATCTGTATTGCGCGCGTGGGTTTATTAGCTTAGCGCTACTTTAGTGCTGGCAGTTCTCGATGGGCCGGGGGTAGCAGGGCGCTACATTTGCATTGCGTGTGGTTTGGAGTCTGAGCTGAGCTGATACAATCTCCGCTCCCCATCCGGAAGTGATGGAGCAAAGTGGGGGGGTGGGGATTGATAGGGCGTTCGGTTCTGTTAACGGCCAAGTGCCCTCCTTGAATAATGGTAGGGGAAACACTGCAACTTATAGTTTTCAAAGTCATTTGTCAGCTTAGTTACTACTCTGCCTGTCTTATTAAGGATGTTGTCTGGGAGATGTAGGTGTATGGTTACCATGGTGACCCTTTTGAGCCACTGGCAGCAGCTTTGATCTTGGTTCTCTTTGCATAAAGTTTATACATCAAAATGTAAATGGTAAATGGACTGTACTTATATAGCGCCTTTCTATCTTATTTCAAGATACTCAAAACTCTTTACACTACAATCTGTGTCCTCATTTATCCATTCATACAGCACTTTACTAGATCTCTACAAAGATAATTGAACAAATCTTTCTAAAGAGACTAATCAGTGCTTCAGATCACATTTATACACTAATGAGACACACATCAGAGGCTATGAGGAGTTCAGTGTCTTGCCCAGGGACACTTAGACATGTGACTGCTGGTGGATTTGAACCCCCAACTCTTGCATTGGAGGACGACTGCTCTAACCACTCAGCCACAGCCGCCCCTTGTGGTCATTGTTTACAGCTGATGCATGTTGGGATGTTGAGTAGTCACTGTGTTGGCACCAATAAACATTTCTTCAGATATTTGAGGGATTTGTGTATTATTTTATTTTTATTTTTTTATGTAGATTTTGGGCAATTTTGCGGCAAAACAGAGTTCAATGACTGAAACAAACAATGTTTTTACAGGTGCTGGTCATAACATTAGAATATCATGAAAAAGTTGATTTATTTCAGTAACTCCATTCAAAAAGTGAATATTCATTCATTACACACAGACTGATATATTTCAAATGTTTATTTCTTTTAATGTTGATGATTATAACTGACAACTAACGAAAATCCCAAATTCAGTATCTCAGAAAATTAGAATATTGTGAAAAGGTTCAATATGGAAGAGACCTGGTGCCACATTCTAATCAGTTAATTAACTCAAAACAACAGCAAACGCCTTTAAATGGTCTTGTTCTGTAGGCTGCACAATCACGGGGAAGACTGATGACTTGACTGTTGTCCAAAAGACGACCACTGACTCCTTGCACAAGGAGGGCAAGACACAAAAGGTCATTGCTAAAGAGGCTGGCTGTTCACAGAGCTCTGTGTCCAAGCACTTTAATAGAGAGGCGAAGGGAAGGAAACAATGTGGTAGAAAAAAGTGTACAAGCAATAGAGATAACCACACCCTGGAGAGGATTGTGAAACAAAACTCCTTCCAAAATGTGGGGGAGATTCACAAAGAGTGGACTGTAGCTGGACTCAGTGATTCAAGAACCACCATGCGCAGACGTATGCAAGACAAGGGGTTCAGCTGTCACATTCCTTGTGTCAAGCCACTCTTGAACAAGAGACAACCAGCATTTCTAAAAATCCTTTTTTTAATTGGTCTTCAGTAATGTTCTAATTTTCTGAGATACTGAATTTGGGGTTTTCGTTAGTTGTCAGTTATACTCATCAACATTAAAAGAAATAAACATTTGAAATATATCAGTCTGTGTTAATGAATTAATATAATATACACGTTACACTTTTGAATGGAATTACTGAACTAAATCAACTTTTTCTTGATATTCTAATTTTATGACCAGCACCTGTATATTTCCCAGTCTGTCTAAAGGAACTGGTAATACGATCCTTTGTCTTAATGTTTTGTTCGTGTTTTACAGCTTCTTCTAAGCACCTGACCAGTTCAGACCTGGATGACTCCAAATACAGCACGACCTGACTCTCCGTTCAACCTCAGTTCAACCTTTAACAGACCTTTCTGTGCCTCTCTACAAACACGTCTCTTCCTGCCTGCACTTCAGCCAGAATGAGCTCGACTGTAGTTCGAGCTCTTTAACTCGACTCCTCGATGACTTCTACAAGGCAGTTGGACGTTGCTCAAGAGCAGAGGAAGAACAGATATTATAGCAAACCTTCAGAAACACTTTGAGATGTTCACTGTGAAGTGTTTAAAACGTTATTTATAAGCAACTGTACAGAATGTATTTAAAAAAGCTTAAAGCCAAAAATAGAATTACTAGTAGGTGTTTTGTTTTAACATTTTACTTGTTTATATCGTGTGATCATGCCAACGTGTCTGTGCTAAACTTCTACTGTATGCAGCCAAAACTGGTGCCTTTAGACCCCCTGCTGTTTCCACTAACGTGTTGTAGTGCCTTTATCATGAGCAGGTTTCTCTCTTAACGTCCTAAATAATTTTCATCACAACTACTGTATGTATTGTAGTATATATTTGTACAAAAAACATAAACATTATTTTTATGACATTAAACTTTTAAAATACATGCAGCTCAGATTCTGCAGTGCGCTGTTCTGTTTTAGAGCGTTAGCCTCTGAAGGGGAGATTTATGAGTCTTGTTTTGAAATAAGGTTAAAGGAAATATTTCACATACCTGGTCTGCAGAAAAGCAACGCTCCAAATGTGGCAGCACATATTTCTTTTCTCAACACCAGCAGTTTCCACGTAGAAAGTTCACTTTTCAACTTTAGCTCATATTTTCCTACACAATTTTAAAGCACAAACAACAAAAGTGTGTGTTTTAGCTAACAAGCTAAAATGCTTAGGCTTTATATTAAGCTAAGTAAGCACTAAAGGCTTTATTTAAGAGGAGTGGTGGCGCAGAGGTTGGAGAGGTGGGCCTGTGATCAGAAGATCGCTGGTTCACGCCCCGGTACCGACAACATCAAAAATGTGGGTGGGGTAGGTGAAGCACCCACACCTGCCCCCACCCTGGGCCCATGAGCAAGGCCCCCAACCCCCCATCTGCTCCCCAAACAGGTCTCTCTTGAAAATGAGTTCTCGTGGCTCAATGAGACTACCTGGATAAATAAAGGGTAAATAAATAAAATTAGACATTACAACAAATATAATTTATTCTAAATTACCAATCAGTACATTTTTTTTTCTTAGAATGAAGTGTTTTTATTTAACGTGAGGTGAAGCTCATTGAAGTCGATGAAAAACTATTAGCTAATTCCAACAAACTTTATGACATAAATTATTAATGCAACTTTAGAAATTAAACATCTGCAGCTGAGACGACAGAAAACAACTGTTGTGAACAAGATAATATTTAAGCAACGTTTGCTATTTTTTCATAAATGTTATAAATTTGCACAAAGCTTTTAAAAGTAAATGGACTGTGCTTATATAATAACACCTTTCTATCTGATCAAGACACTCAAAGCTCTTTACAACACAATCTGTGTCCTCATTTACCCATTCATACAGCATTCTACTAGATCTGTACGAAGACTAATCAGTTTTAGATCACATTCATACACTGATGGGACACACATCGGAGGCAATGAGAGGTTCAGTGTCTTGCCCAGGGACACTTCAGCATGTGACTGCTGGAGGAATCGGACCCCCAACTCACATTAGAAGACGACTGCTCTAACCACTCAGCCACAGCCGCCCCAGTTTGTTTTATTATCCAGCAGAACTTTAACTAACATCAGGAGTCAAACAGTTATAAGGAACCAACATCTACGTGCAAATTTTGACAACATTCAACAGGTGAGTGTTTTTCTTGTTCTACGTGGAGTTTTCAGATGGAGAGCTCCTCACACAGGCCACCAAATGCAGCTGAATGGGAGAAGTGGGAAACATGTTAAGTGGTACATTGATGTCACTGTCGCTGAAGGATTTGAGTAGTGAATGTTTGTAATTTTTGAGATGAGTGTTTTTCTGAACTGGAATTGAACAGGGAATGTAAACCTTAATGTTTTTGGTGCAAGATATTCAAGTGGGCAGATGTTGCACTGTGGAGAAGAACAGAGGTACTGGTAAGTTTTTTTGTTGTTGTTTGCTTTTGTCTGAGGCAACAAAGAGTGATGGATCCTGGTGAGTGGAGGGAGCAGTTTTATCCACCACCGGGAATGGAGGAGCCATGGGGTGACCAATGAGGCCTTGGCTAACAGATTAATCTACAGCCACTCCAGTTCCTTCTATCCATCCATTATCTTTGCCGGCTTCTTTCTTTTCGGGTCACTGGTGTCCATGTCCAGTCATCACTGTGTGAGAGGCGGGGGACACCCTGGACAGATCTCCAGTCCATCACAGGGACACATAGAGACAAACAACTATTCACTCTTTTTTTTTTCTTTTTTTTTTTGATGGCCTCCCTTCTCCCCTTACAGCCATCCTCTCCACACCATTATTATGAAATATTTATTATAGTGACATTCTAGTGTAGGTTTTTTTTTTTTTTTTAATAGGATAGAAAGAAAGAAAAGACAAAGTAAGACTCCAAAATATAAGAAATATATACAAATAGAGCACACGTCAAAACACCCGGCCACTGTCTGTTCACCTGCAAAGAACATGACAAAACACAGCAACAAAATACATATGTATAAAGAACTTAAAATATTCATGGCTTTGCAGTAAGTTTCCATAAATATATATATACCCATACCTACGCCTATATACATACATACATACATACATACATACATACATACATACACATGAATATACACTCACATACATATCTATATATCTATATATAAAGCCTACATAAACATCCCTGCTTCTATTTGTGTGTGGTTGTGAGCATGCATAAGTGTATAAGGCTTCTCTAATAGAACATTTATTAGTAACTGTGAAGCAGCAGAGACCCGACCCCCAAGACCAGAGGCAGACGAAAAAGGGGGGACCAGAGCCCAAGACCCCAGGAGGGACCCCGACCGCGGAGCCCCCAGAGCCACCCACACAGGGCGAACCACTCACCCACCCCCCAGAAGGGACCACAGGGGAGAACCGGAAGATCCCCACCAGCAACCACATACAGTGACCCCCCGGGGCCAACAGCGACAAACTCATAGGCCTCCGTCGGCACCCGCCGCACCGATGTAGGTCCAGGTCCAGGCACCGAGGCCCGGGCACCGAGGACTCACACCACCCAGGCCAAGGCCTGACAGGGCCAGAGGACCCGAGCCCCACCAGGCAGACACCAGGCCGAGCCGACACACGCCCAAGCGCCCAGCCCCCGATACCAAGGGCCCCAAGCACGCCGGCAGGCAAGGGCACACCCCACCAGGGGGCCGCGCGATAGGGGCGCGATGCCAAGCACCCCCAGTTGTATCAAAGAGGGGGCAGTCCGAGTCTCGGCCTAACAAATACCCATTCATACACATACACAATCACACTATCCCAACCTCAATCTCACATTCATTCACTCAAAGACATACAATAACGATACATTTCATTCTTATTCCCGATACACACTCTATACCCCCCAGGTCCAAGACATGTACCCGCCCTCTACAGGGGGCAGCCCATGCCCAAACCCAGGAGGTAAACCCATTCATTCTTGAGCGGAGAAGAGCCAATACCCCAGACCCGGCCCAGGCCATGCCCCGCCGACAGGACACCCCCCCACCATGAAGAGGACACGCCACCGACCACCCCCACACACCGCCAACAACCAAGCACGCACCCCCAGCCGACCGCCCGCCAGGCCCCGGCAGCCACCCCGGCCAGCGGGCCAACCATGGCACCCAAGAGCCAAGCTCAGGGGGTCCAAACAACCCCAGGGAGAGCACAGCGCCAGCACCGCCCATGGCAACCCCCAGACCCTGAACCCCCACATAGTCCTGGTCAACACCCGACGGCCTGCCCTTCTCCCGGACCCCACCCCCGGAATGGCAGTGAGGGAACTAGGTGGGTAGGAAGAGGAGAAAAAAAAAAAAATAATAAATAAATAAATAAATAAAAATAAGACCCCGACACATACACCCCCACCCCTAGATGTGCTGTTGATGTGTGTCGTTGTATAGTGCCATTAAAAAGGAAAGAAGAAGGAGCAAAGGCTGGCATGGTGCCAGTTTCCCCTCCACCCCAACTCTATCCAAACCCTAGTGTCTAAATGCAACCGTTGTAAGTGAGCACAGGCACAGGGGGTGAGAGTAAGGTCATCCCACCACCCATAGCCATGTGCCCACCTCAAATTCCTATATATGAATGTCATGAGGATGTTATGAATGAATGTCTAAAGTGTACAATAAAATTGAGTCCCAGGTGGCTATGGTCAACAAAGATGTAAAATTGTTGCAGCACACCCGAGCCCAAACAACCCTAAATGTATGGAATTGAAATGAAGAGGGTGGAGGTGCATGGTGAGGGATGGGGAGAAATAACTGTGAGAGCAAATGCTCCCACAGGGGGTCAGCTCCCCCACTGACCCAACAGCCCCCCCCCAGCCCCCCAAGGTCCACCCAGGGATTGAGGCCAAGACACCTCTCCATCTGGACCGACCGTCAGGCCCGCTGAGCTCCAGACCAGAGAGGGACAGAGCCCCGAGGGCCGCCAGAAGCTGCACCAGCAGCCTACACACTCGAGGGCCACCAGGACCCCCACAGATCGCAGTCAGCCCGCTACCAGATGGAGCCAAACCCCACCAGGACGACCCGGCCAAGAGCGCCCGCCCAACCGCCGACAGTGCCAGGAAGCACCTGGAGCGAGCCCCCACCACAGGAAAGGGGCCAGCCAGCCGGCCATGCACAGTCCCGGGCCGCCCCCAAGGACATCCACCCCATCCCCACTCCAGAAGAAATACTACACCCACCCCTCATTCGGACATCTCTCAAAACACATAGCACACTAGACACCTAGGCTGGGTCAAACTACCCCCTCCTAGGGGCCACTGGTCACACCCCCAAACACCCAACCCCCTAGCCCATGACCCACAACCCACCAGCGAGCCGAAGGCCCCCGCCCAGAACCGGGCACCAGAGCGCAAGCCGGCCCAGAGCCCGGCAACCCGCCCGCCAGAGCCCAAGATCCCCGAACCCCACAGGCCCAAGCCCGGGGGCGACAAGCCCCCAGAACCCCAAGCCCCCGCGCCCACCCCGAACCCACATCAGCACAGCCAGGCTACCAGATCGGTGACCCACGACCGCCGCCATAGACCACCTGAGGGCCTGCATGCAGCCACCAGCAGACATCCCCCAGAACCACCCAGGCCCTCCCCAGAGGGAAAGCAGTGCCCCCCTGCCCAGGTACCCCCAAGAGCCCAGCCCCCGGCAACCCCCCCGGGGCCCCAAACCCATACACCCACCTCCACATCAACCCCAAGGCCCCACAAGGTCAGATCCCAGACTACCCACCCTCACTATGTAACGGAGCCGATCAAAGGAGCCCACAGAGATTGATCCAATGTGTCGGCAGATGCTGTTTCAAGACTAATATGATCTAACAGCAGATTTTTATACTGATTAATACTAAGATTATTTTTATTTTTCCAATTCAGGAGTATAGTTTTCTTTGCGATGCATAATGCAGTGAAAATCATGCGACATGTATTTTTTTCCAGGGTAACATCTTCCAAGATAGCCAATAAGCAAACAGACGGAGAGAGTGGAATATTACATTTCAGACATTTAGACAAGTCTTCACAAACCTGGACCCAGAACCTCTGAACGGGTGGGCAGAACCAGAGTGCATGGATATAATCATCAGGAATATTGCCTGTGCACTGTGAGCAGTTGTTAGATGATGTAAATCCCATCCTAAACATTCGCTGACCTGTATAATGTACTCTATAAAGAACTTTATACTGTATTAATTGTAAGTTGGAGATTCTAGTCATTTTAAATGTTCTTAAACATATTTGAGACCAGGTGTTTTGGTCAAAATTGATTGATAAATCTGACTCCCATTTTGCAACAGGTAACATTATGGAGTCATTGATTCTAGACAATTTCTTGTATGTTTTAGATAATAATTTGGGGGATTTAAGATTAAGGAACTCTAACACACATATTGGTGTTTCTAACAAAGTTTTATTAAGCTTAAATTTCTTTTTTATGATAGACTTAATTTGTTGATATTGTAAGAAGTATTTATTTTCAATGTCAAATTGTATTATTAAATTATTAAATGGAATAAAGTCTACACCTTCATATATGTGTTCCAGACGTTCAATTCCCTTGACTCTCCAACCTGGGAAATTTAACATATTATTTTCTTGTAGGATGTCAGGATTGTTCCAGATGGGTGTATGTCTACAGGGGAGTAGTGAAGATTTTGTCATTTTCAAATACTCCCACCATGCTGTCAGAGAAGAGCTAATACTGATGCTTTTAAAGCAAACATGTCTTTTTATATTTGTGCTAATAAACGGTAGATCTGAAATCTTAATATTATTGCATAAAGTTTGTTCTATGTCTATCCAAGTTTCATCTAATGTATTTGGATTTAACCACTTTGAGATATATTGTAACCTATTGGCTAAATAGTAGTGATAGAAGTTGGGAAGTTCTAATCCTCCGGTAACTTTAGATTTCTGTAATGCTTTTAAGCTAATACGTGGAGTTTTGTTTTTCCAAAGGAATTTAGATATCAAAGAGTCCAGTGACTTAAACCATTCAGTTGAAGGTTTATTTGGAATCATTGAGAATAAATAGTTTATTCTCGGCAGGACCATCATTTTTACTGAGGCAACTCTTCCCATAAGTGATATGGGCAGAGATTTCCATCTAGTAAGATCATCTTCAATGTTCTTTAAAATTGGGATATGATTCAATTTTATTAAGTCTTCCAATCTAGGAGAAATATTAATGCCCAAGTATGCAATGTTACCTGATTGTAGTCGTTCATTGAGAGAAGTATTAAACACGCAGTTTATTGGAAGAGTTGTAGATTTTGACCAATTTATAGAATAATCAGAAACTTTTGAGAATGAGTTTATTAATTCGATAAGATTAGATATTGACTTTTCTGTGTTCTGAAGAAAAAGTAAAACATCGTCAGCATAAAGACTAATTTTATGTTCTATATTTCTACACAGTATACCTTTAATATCAGCAGTTTGTCTTATTGCTGCTGCTAAAGGTTCAATAAAAATAGCAAATAGTGCAGGTGAAAGTGGACATCCCTGCCTGGTCCCCCTCTGTAAACAGAAGCTTGAAGATATTTGATTATTTGTCCTGACACATGCTCTTGGTGAGTTATATAATATTTTTAACCAATTAATGAAATGGTCCCCAAAACCAAATTTACTCAATGTAGAAAATAAAAATTTCCAGTTTACCCTATCAAATGCTTTTTCTGCGTCCAAAGACAAAATAGCTGTTTCAATATTTTTACTATATGAATACTCTATTAAATTATATAATCTGCGTGTGTTTGTGGTCGAGTGTCTTCCTTTTATGAATCCAGTTTGGTCAGGATGAATAATGAGAGGAATTATTTTCTCTAATCTTTTAGAGAGGACTTTACTAATTATTTTAACATCTACATTAATAAGAGAGATGGGGCGATAACTGGTAGGTAGTACTGGGTCTTTGCCTGGTTTTAATAGTAGACTAATGTTGGCTGAGTTCATATGTGTTGGAAACCTGCCATTTTCTTCTGACTCATGTAGCATTCTGTGAAATATTGGTTCCAGGATGTTCCAGAACTCTATATAAAATTCTGCTGGATATCCATCTGGGCCTGGAGATTTCTTATTAGGCATGTTTTTAATGGCTTCACGGAGCTCATCTGATGTTAATGGTGAGTCTAGTTCTGAAGATCGACTACTGTCTAGTTTTGGAAGTATTACTCTCTCCAAGAATTGATTAATATCTTCATCTGTTGGATTTATTTGTGGAGTGTATAGAGTTTTATAGAAATCTCTAAAAACACTATTTACTTTTTCCTCGTCATAAGTTATGTTACCATTTGTGTCTTTAATACCATATATAGACGTTTTTTCTTTATTTAATTTGAGTTGATTAGCTAAAAAGCTACCTGATTTATTACTGTGTTCAAAATGTTCTAAGCGAAGTCTTTGTACTAAGAATTTGTTTTTTTTGTCAATACATTCATTTAGTTCTAATTTTATCTTGCGTAGTTTTTTCTGTGTTTCCTCTCCTTGTAAACTTTCTAATAATTTGATAGATTTCTCTAATTCCTCAATACGTTTATTTTCTTTTTTCTTTTTGTTTGTTGCGTAGGATATTATTTTCCCTCTCATAATTGTTTTCCCAGCCTCCCAGAGTGTACACGCTGATGTACCTGGCAAGTCATTAAACTCTAAATACGATGTCCATTCATTTTTAAAGTATTGTATAAATTCTTCATCCATAAGCAGTGAGGTATTTAATCTCCAGTTTATACTTTTTGGGATTTCTTTCTTATTATCTAAATTTAAAGTAACTGGTGCATGATCGCTGACAGCAATAGGGTGTATCTTAGTGTCTGAAATGTTGGTCAGCAATCAGTTGCTGATTATAAAATAATCCAGACGAGAGTAAGAGTGATGCACATGTGAAAAGAAAGAATACTCTTTACTATTAGGGTGAAGAGACCGCCATGCATCGCAGAGTCCATAATCACTCATGTACTGTTTAACTACATTTATGGATTGCCAACTGCGTTGAGCTCCTACTGCATTCAGCCTGTCTATTTTGTTATCTAGACCAAAGTTAAGATCACCTCCCAGTACCAGCGAGCAATCCATGTGATTTGATAGAGTAGAAAAGAGATCATGAAAAAAAGCAGCATCGTCCACATTTGGCCCATATAAACTAACAATACAATATTTTTGACTGAGTATGGATAATTTTAATATTATATATCTACCTTGCGGGTCTATAACTGTGTCTAATATTGTGAAGTTCACATTTTTATGTATTAATATTGCTACTCCTCTCTGTCTTGAGTTATAGCAGGCTGAAAATACATGAGGAAACTCAGGAGATTTTAGCTCATCCACAGTTGACGGTAATTTATGAATCTCTTGGAGTAATACAACATCTGCCTTTAATCTTTTAATCTGGCTAAAGATTCTATTTTTTTTATGTTGGCTACCGGCTCCATTAATATTCCATGTGACAAACCTTAAGATACCCATATTTGTGCTTGTGAAAATATAATTAAACCACACCCATTATCACAAATATCAAAAATAGTAAAACACCCAGACAATAACATAATCCTTAATGATTGATTATTTATGATTTATAGATAAACTAAGTGCTGTTTTTGAAGGTAAATCATGGATGTATTCCTTTATGAGGTATTTGTATGTATGTATATGGATATATATAAGCCTTTGTGCCTGTGTGCTAATAATTATTGAGTCAGAAAAATAGAGACAAAAAAAGAAAGTGAGATGATAATAAACACGTAAAGATAAAAGAAGAAAAAATAAAAAAAGAACCCCCTTACCACATTAAGTGTCATGCCACCGTGTACCACCACCATCTGTGTAACCCACCAACCGAGCTGTGCTGAAAAATTACATAAATATCTGGTAAGTAATATGAATATATATGCTTGCTAATACATTTTAAGTAAAATTAGCAACTGAAGATCATACTTACCTTATTTATATTATTAATAGAGCCAGGGAGTAACCTCTGGATCTCTAAACACCTGACCATTGATGTAAAGTTTGTCCACAGCCACCGCAGCTCTTCTGCCCTCGTTTATATTTTTCTTTCTAATCGGGAACAGGACGCGCCTTCTACTCAGAATCTCTGCAGGGAATTGGTCGTTCATGCTGAAGTTCGTGTCACGCAGTTCTCTACCTCGGCTTTTTACTTGTTCTTTTTGTTTATAGTGCTCAAACTTAGCTACAATCGGCCGCGGCCGATTGCTTCCAGGCTTCTGACCTCCGAGGCGGTGGACCCGGTGAAAAGTGATCGATTTAACCGCGTCACTCGGCAACTTCAGCTGATTCTGGAAGAAGTCACGGACGGAGGCCTCAGGGTCTTCGTCCGCTCGCTCCGGTATTCCCGAGAAGACTAGGTTGTCCCGCATGCTCCGGGCTTGGATATCCAGGATCGATTCTTTGATTTTTTTATTATCCCCGGATAGCAGCGTCATCTCCTCGGTGAGTTGTTTTACCGTTCCTCTAAGCTCCTGATTTTCACTAGCAAGTGATGCTACCTGCTGTTGACTGAATTCCAAAGACTCCCTGAGGCCTTGAAACTCTTTATGTAGCATCTCCACTAATGCTAGTCGGGCGTCCAAGCTAGTTAGCTTCTGGTCAATTGACTCCAATATCTCCTTTAAACCTGAATCGTCAGGAGACGGTGCCGTAACGCTGTCTGAGCTGCCCTGTCGATGTCGCTTAGCATTGGGGATGTTAGCTGAATCGCTAGCAGCACCGGATGTTTCTTTAGGCTTACCCATGACTAAGCTGTCAAAACACTCGTCAACAAACAATTCCAGGCTCTCCAAAGTCTCCTCGTCCAGTTTGTTTGATCGAATGAAAAAAGTTTATTAGTAATATTTAGGACTTTCTTAATGATCTTATATTTAATTAAACAGTTTTTATTTAAATAAATACGGACTTACCAAAGTTTTATCATAATACTCACGCACAGTTTCTTCCTAGTTCTCAGCAACAGCTCATTGCACCGCCACCTATGAACTATGTTAAACTTTGGAGGTATTCACTCTCTCACTCACACCTAGAGACACTTTAGAGTTACCAATCAGCCTAACATGCATGTTTTTGGTCTGTGGGAGGAAACCGGAGAAAACCCACTCATGCACAAAGACAACATGCAAACTCCACCCAGAAAGGTCTTGGGCCGAGCTTTGAACCAGCAACCTCACTGAGAGGCAACAGTTCTACCAATCATGCTGCCTGACATGACTTATTTAAGTAATAAGTAGA
The DNA here is from genome assembly GCF_014905685.2 of Nematolebias whitei. Classification (NCBI taxonomy): domain Eukaryota; kingdom Metazoa; phylum Chordata; class Actinopteri; order Cyprinodontiformes; family Rivulidae; genus Nematolebias; species Nematolebias whitei. The sequence goes on from NC_056509.1 coordinate 21,158,898, forward strand.
GGGTCTACTTACTTTTATGGAATATAAAAACTAGAAAAAGTAATCTTTATACGTATATTTGTATAAGTATGGCAGCAGCACGGTGGCGCAACTGGTAGAGCTGCTGCCTCTCAGCGAGCAGGTTACCTTGATTCAAATCCCGGTCCGGGAGCCTTTCTGGGTGGATCCAACATTTTTCAGTCAGGTCATGTGGACAGTTTCTTTTTTTTTTTGTGCTGAAACGTTTCACCTTCGGTCCGGAAGGCTTCATCAGTCAAGGAAACACAACAAAACTGATTCTTCCCCCAACAGAAGAATCAGAATCAGAAGAATCAGTTTATTATCGCCATGTCAATGAACGAGGTTCACAAACTAGGAATTTGCTTCGACATAAGGTGCGAATAGTAGTAAAGTAAAATAAAGTAAAAATTAAGTAAAAATGAGAACATTACATAAGACATAAGCCTGTGTACACCCACAAATAAAGTAAAATTAAAACCATAACATAACCATATGTACACCCATACAATAGAAAACAATAAAAAAGCTTAGAGAACAGTACAGATGGAGTATTCAGTTATAATACAGATGTAATGTGACCAAAGCAGAAATTATGAGGTAGCATTATGAGTGTTCAGGAGTCCAACAGCAGAGGGGAAGAAACTGTTCTTATGGCGGGAGGTTCTGGTCCGAATGGACCGAAGCCTCCTGCCTGAGGGGAGTGATTCAAACAGTCCGTGTGCAGGGTGAGCAGGGTCAGCTGTGATCCGACCTGCTCGCCTCACAGTCCTGGAGACGTACAGGTCGTGGAGGGATGGAAGGCTGCAGCCGAGCACCTTCTCAGCTGAGCGCACAACGCGCTGCAGTCTGAGTCTTACTCAATAAAAGTCTTACAGCTTACTCAAAGTGGAACAAACCAGTTCTGCTTGTGATAAGATGGTCTCTTTGGTATGCCCCCTCCTCCATTGCCGGCCCTCTTCCTTGACAGTCTTATCAAACTGGTTGAAAACAACAAAGCACAAAAAAAGAAACCGTCCAGATGACCTGACAGAAAAATGTTGGATTGTATACCTGGATTACTGAGCATGGACTTTGTTCTTTCTGGGTGGAGTTTGCATGCAAGGGTTTTATCTGGGTACTCTGGTTTTCTCCCACAGATCAAAAACATGCATGTTAGACTGATTGGTAACTCAAAAGTGTCTCTAGGTGTGAGTGAGAGAGTGAATGGTTGTTTGTCTCCATGTGTCCCTGTGATGGACTGGAGACCTGTCCAGGTGTCCCCCGCCTCTTGCACAGTGATTGCTGGACATGGGCACCAGTGACCCCCCATGACCCAAAAAGGAAGAAGCGGGTAAAAGATAATGGATGGATGCATGGCAGCAGCCATCTTGGATAATGACAACCTGGCAACCCAGTTTTCAAAAGGAACCTTTCGACTAGATGTAGGTACACGCCAAAATGGAAGTCAGTACTTCACTTTTTTTTTTTTTTTAGTTATTTCACTCAAAACATGAATGAACTGACAGTAGTTATTTCTAATCCCCCTTTTTCTCTCTGATGGAAGATGTTAAAAATGAGCAAATTTGAATCTGAGCGTTAATTCTGTCAAACGTCCTCCAGTACTTACCTGCATCAGCAGGACGACTGTCGGATCTACTTCTTCCCTCCGAGCACACTGCTGAGAAACTTGCTGAGACACGATCTGATCGCATATTCAACAGACAAAATGGTCATCAAAGATTTGTCATTTCACAGGTCTAAAACTTTTATCTAAAATTTATAAATGGAAATGTCTCGTTAAAGCACTTATTAGAATAGAAGAACCATTTGTCACATTATTCAAGCAATTATGAGTGTGCATTATGGATCTATGCTTTAAAAAAAGAAGTGGAGTGCTTCCTGTCCTGACTTCTAAACATCTGAAACAAAGTTTACAGAGAATTTATTCAGCGCAGACTGGATCAGTGTTGGAAGACATTATTTGTACCTGCTTATGTGAGGAGTTTAAAGCAAAGCTGAATATTTTGAACTTTTTTGTAACAGTTTCACTTTTCAGAGATCAGTCCTGGTTTAAATTAGAAAATGATGAGCAATCTCAAACTTTAGCTTTTTCGTTTTGCCTGTTTATCGTGGACTAAACAAATTCCATTTTTCAGGTTTGCCTCAGTTCCTCTTGCACACAAACGCCTCTTTGCTCTGGAAGTGCACCGCTCTGCTCATCTAAGCTGCTTTACTTTGCGAAACGCATCCAAAACTCTGAGCTCGGTCCTGCAGCTCCCAGCAGACTGCTCCACATTTACATTCTGCTCCACCGTCAGTCCAACAGAACTCCACTTTATCCAGACACTAATGAGGAACCAGCTTCACTCACGTTCGTTTTCCACCAGAAGAGAATCGATTCGAAACATCAGAAACGAAGAGGTCGTTTTGTGTTCACACACGTGAGCGAAACTGAGTTGGACAAAATAAACTTGCTGAACGGTGTTAGAAAAGATACTTAGCTGACTATTCAGAGTATTTATGATCCCACAGTCACATGTAGATGTAGAGAGGACAAGGAATGAGGAGAGAACATCAGCATGTCCAACTCCTTTCACACGGGATGATAATAATAATCCCTCCATGATTCATTGAAATGTGGCAGCAAATGTGGGAAAAAAACCTTTGTGTGAAGGTAAACACGATGCTGCCATGCTCCTTGTGCTCACCAGATAAGTCTTTCCTTGTATTTCTATAACACACAACTCTCTGGGCCTCACCCTGACACCACTTTCTTGAAAGGCATCAGGAGGTGGCTACGACTAGAGATGACATATAAAGTTCTTTGAAGGGAACTGGATCTAGAAGATCCATTTGTTTCAAATAGCCATACATTTTTGAACAGTAGTGACATTACTACATGGGTTAGGGCTGAGGTGATGTGATGTATGATGCAAGGGTCGTACCATGACTTGTCAAGTGTGCATACCCCCCTCCCCTCTTGAGCTGATGCACTCTTCCCCTTTGCTCTTTTCTCCTTGGTCTCAGTGGAAAAGTGAAGGAGGAGAGTTTGAATCTGTATTTGAGGAGGAAAGAAAACGAGGAACGTCTCTCAACTGTCTGTTCCCATCGTTCATTGTAAAGAGTCGCTCTAAAGATTTGGATCGTTATCGAACGTTATATCTCTACATAATATCAGGTTAGCATGATGCTGATAGCCTCGTTGGAGCCGTAGCCTCAGCATGATGCCAGTTTGGTTAATTCTGCTTACAACAATCAATGACCAAGCTACGCCAGTGCACGTAGGTCTCGCAGCAAGGATATGTTAAACTGCCACAACAACGCACCAGGGACTTGGTACACCGGTAACACAGTGACAACCCACCACAGCCTCTGTAGAAGAATGCTCAAAACCATCATCACCCTCACAATCTGTTGTGTTGCACAGCAGACATTTTGAATTAATACTGGAAGTGGAAAAAGTAGAAAGCTTAAGTTCCTCACATGATGGAGATGGTGGTTTCACAGTACTATATATATTTATATATATGTATATATATTAATATATATATGTATGTATATATATATACATATATATACATATGTATATATATATATATACATATGTATATATATATATATATATATATAT
>NC_056509.1:21177507-21184800 GCF_014905685.2 Nematolebias whitei
TTACATTCAAAAAGTTAATCTTTAATAGATGATAGATTCAGGGCCCACAATTTAAATGATTTCAAGTATTTATTATTATTATTATTATTATTATTATTATTATTTGCATAATTTGGGCTTCCAGTTCATGAAACCCACGAAAACAGGATTTCAAAATATTAGAATACTGTGAAGAAATCAGCCCACACTACTCCGTTTTTGCAGAAAAAAAGAAAGAAATGAGGATCACAACAAATCAATCAAAATATGATACTTTCAAAATGATATGTAAATCTTCCAATACTTGGTTGGGAACACCTTTGCCTTAATCACTGCCTCGATGCGACGTGGCATTGACTGGGAGTTATGGAAGCCCAGATTTCCTTGATGCTGTCAGCTCTTCTTTGTTGTTGGTCTGGTGCCCCTCATGTTCCTCTTGAGAATACCCCATAGTTTCTCAGTGGGGTTTAGGTCTGGTGAGTTGGCTGGCCAGTCAAACACTGAGGCATGGGCATCAAACCAGGTGTTGGTGCTTCTGGCAGCATGGGCAGGGGCCAGGTCCTGCTGGAAGATGAAATCTGCATCTCTATACAGATCCTCAGCAGAAAGAATCATGAAGTCCTCTAAAACATTCTGGTAGACAGTTGCAGTGACCTTGGATTTAAGAAAGCAGAGTTTACCAACACCTGCCCCGGACATTGCCCCCAAATCATGACTGACTGTGGATATTTCACACTGGACCTCAAGCAGTACGGGTTCTGTTCCTCACCCTTCTTCCTACAAACACTTGGACCTTGATTTCCAAATGAAAGACACACTTTACTTTCATCAGAAAAGAGGATCGAGGAACCCAACAGTTGTAGACCATCTCCCGGATGTGTCTGAATGTGGTGGTTTTTGAAGCTGTGACTCCCGCCTCATTCCACTCTTTCTAGATCTCTGACAGATTCTGGAATCTTCTCTATTTGATAATCCGCTGAAGCCCATGGTCATCTCTTTTACTGGTGCATCTTCTCCTGCCACAGTTTGCCCTTCCACTAGACTTTTTATTGATATGTTTGGACACAGCACTCTGTGAACAGCCAGCCTCCTTAGCTATGAACGTTTGTGTCTTACCCATCCTATGGAGGGGATCAATTTTATAAATCAGTCACAGTATTATGATCATCTTCTGTACGTTTTCCGGCATGGAACTCGTTCCATAATTTTTGTGCCATTTCAACAAGTCATATATCAAAATGTTCAGCTCATTCGGGACTTTCTTAATATGACTTTTAGTATTTGTGATATTTTTATTTTTTTAAATGTTTGTCTTTACTGCTATATTCTTATTAAAAATGAATGGATCCCTCTTCCTTCAGACTCTTTGTGCTGTTGAACTTTTTACTGTTCATTTCAGCTTTTGTTCTGGTTCAGCTTTTTTCAGCTTTGTGTTGATCATCTTCCTTCAACTCCTTTCAGCTTCTTTCAGCTGTTTCTCTACTTTCAGATTTTTTGTTGTTGCTTTTAGCTACTTTTGAAGGAAATTTCCTGATAATTTTAGCCTTTTTTCTGCATTCCCCCTACTTTAAAACATTCGGACTTCCCTCAAATAATTGCAATATTTAATTCTCCTTTTAGCCTTTTTCTACTAATTTTAGCTTTTTGAAGCATTTCAGTTACTTATATTGGCAAATTTCAGCCTTTTTCTGCTATTTTTTTGTAATCTATTTAGCTTCTACTTTTTTCACCTTATTCGGCTCATTTCTGCTCTATTCAGCTTTTTTACACAGTTTTGCTGTTTTTCTTCTGCTTTTATTTTCCTGCTTTCAGCAAACTTCAGCTGTTCAAATTCACACTGAGCTTAGCGATGACTCTTTTCTGCCTGGCTTCAGCTTCTTCAGCAGCTCTCAGCAACAATCATTCAGCAACAAGCAGCCACACTGCAGTTTGACAGGAAATGACATTTTCTAGTTTTTATTATGACGTGTGTAAAATCAGAGGGGGCACATTTTTTCCTCTTGATTGTATTTATCCAGGGCAGCACGGGGGCTCAGTTGGTAGAACTGTTGTCTCTCAACGAGAAGGTTGCCAGTTCAAATCCCAGCCCGGAACCTTTCTGGGTGGAGTTTGCATGTTCTCTCCATGTGGGTTCCTCCCACAGACCATAAACATGCATGTTAGATGGATTGGTAACTCTGAATTATCCCTATGTGTCCCTGTGATGGACATGTGCAGAGTGTGTCCCCCGTCTCTAGCGCAGTGATGGCTGGATTGGGCACCAGTGACCCGAAAAGGAAGAAGCTGGTAAATATGATGGAAGGATGTGTTCATCCATGCAGTGCTACAGCTGCAGATGTTCCTGAAAGTGTTTCCAGCATCCAGAACAGATCTGATCTGTAATCAGTGATGTAGCTGCTGTTTATCTGAAGGAAACTCGTCCATAAAGTGTTTAAATGGAATTAACCAGTTCATTGGGTGACGTAAAGTTTCACGACAGGTTGGCTGGCAGATGTTTAATGCATTGGGGGAGAGCGGTTCCTCTCCGGTTCCTGTTCCACAGAGCCCGACGGCCCTCTGGGAACTGGCAGAGCTAATACAGTCAAACAGAAAAGGCATTAGCAGCTGTAAATTGTTTTTCTGTCAATTAAGGTATGAATTATCCAGCTGACATCAGCGCGACTGATGTAATCTACTTCTATTAATTTGACAAAAAGGAAAAGTAGTTGCTACACAAAACCCAATCAATAAACTTCAGCAGCCAGCAACAGTGTGAGCTAACTGTGAATATGAAGAGGGTCTGTTTCCTCTGCCGGCGCCCTGCTGGGGAGAATCCTAACGTGATGACTGAGTGAGAAAGTAGCACTTCTGTACTGGTGCAGGGATTTTCAGCAGTGGGTGCTACAAGAAACACTTAAAGGTTGTTCTTCCTTTGTCAGTAACACCTTTTGTTTTAGCTTTTAAACAAATCAGCATCAAAAAACAAGCAAGACACTTTCTTTTTAGGAAAATGGTTGAATAAACCAGCATACCTTCTACATGCTCTGCTGTCTTTGTTTTTCTCTGAAGTGTTACGATCAGATAAAAACACAAAGGAACAAACACAAGATATAAAAAATACCAACTGAGTTCTAAACAGGTGCAGACAGAAACATTAAAATATTTAATGTGGTGCAGGATTAATTTTATTGTCCTGTGTGTAGAAGGGGGAGGAGTTGAATAGTTTAAAGGACTTCCTGTGTTGCTCTGTGGAGCACCTCGTGGTCTCAGTCTACAACTGAAGGTGCTGCGGTAAGAGTCCAGGGTGTCATGCAGGGGGTGTGACGTGTTGTTCAGGATCTGGAGCAGGTTCCTCAGCATCCTCTGCTCAGTCACCTCTGTCAGAAACTGCAGGTCCACTCCCAGAACTGAACCAGCTCTCTTCATGAGCTTATTGAGTCTGTTGGCTTCAGCTTTCTTCACCCTGCTGCTCCAGCACACCAGAGTAGAGGACGATGCTGGAGACCACCGAGTGGTGAAACATCTGCAGCATGGTCCTGAAGATGTTAAAGGACTTCTTGTAGAGGGTGTTGGTGTTATCTGTCCAGTCCAGTTTATTGTCCAGGTGGACCCCCAGGTACTTGTAGCAGTCCACAGTGTCCACCTTAGTACCCTTGATGTTGACAGGGTTGGGGGGCTGGTCTTCTTCCTGTAGTCCACCTGCAGCTCTTTAGTTTTTCCAACGTTGAGTTGCAGGTGGTTCTGTCCACCACACTTCTGTGTTCAGCTTCCTGGTCACCAGTGATGCAGCCCACAATGGCAGAGTCCATCCAGAACTTCTGCAGATGCAGGATTTTCAGTTGTACCTGAAGTCTGAGGTGTAGAGGGTGAAGAGAAACGGTGAGAGGACCGTGCCCTGAGGAACCCCTGTGCTGCTCAGTACTGTGTCCGAGGTGGTGTTCTGCAGCCTCACACACTGTGGTCGACCTGTGAGGTAATCTCTGGTCCAGGTGACCAGTGAGTCCTTCACCTGCATGTCCAGGAGCTACTGCAGAGCAGAGCAGGTCTTGGAGAAGTCAAAGAACATGACTCTGTCCAGGTGTGTGTAGGCTCTGTGCAGCAGGTAGATGATGGAGTCATCAACTCCGATACGTGGCTGGTATGTGAACTGGAGGGGGTCCAGGTTTGGTTCCACCACTGATCCTATGAGCTTTAGGACCAGCCTCTCCAGCGACTTCATGACACGTGATATCAAGACCACAGGTCTGTAGACACTGTGTGAGTTTGAGTGGTTATTTTTCTTCCCACAGAAACTGGATCAGTTTGTTTGTGCTCGTCTTCATCTCCTTCTCGTCCTCTCAGAGTTAAGCTGGCCGAGGTCCATGCTCACTCATCCTGAACCAGATTCTGGTTCTGCTGGAGGGTCTTGCTGTTTAAACAGTTCCTGTTTTTAGACAAAATTGTAAACTAGCTTAAGAAATGTAGCGATAACTGTGCCATTCTCAAAAGCTGCTAGCCTCCGTTGTTGGATAAGTAACGCAACCAGTTTGATAGTAAACCTGATGCATCACATACTGTAGTTGTGTGAATGCTGAGTCAGCATTTACATTATTGTTGTCCTGATATTTTACTTTCACAAGTCTTCTGCGATCAAACTACTTGTGTATATTTGTGCTGTTTCTTCTACTCATATCAAAATGTTCAGCTCGTTCAGATTAGTGCTGCGACTTTTCACATTCATCATTTTTTTTCACACTTTTTACAATATCAAACTTTATTTCACTTTTTTGGTGTCACTGAAATAAACGGCGGTCGCTTCAAATCCCTCAAAATATTTGCTCTCTGAAACCTAACTACCTCTACGACGGAGCTTTAGGACCACGCTAAGAAAAACAAACAAACAAAAGCCATAAAATTACTAGAATAAAGTTGAGTAAAGTCTAAATATTACGAGAATGAAGTCGTACAAGACTTTTTGTTTTTTGCAACTCTCTTTTTTTCATAAGTCGGATCCACAACGCAACCTGTCAATCAATCCAGTAGGCGTGTCAGCAAATGACCAATCCGAAGCTAAATGCTCCTTACCTGCAGAGTTGCTGCAGCCCATCATGATACTGATAATAATCTGATGTGCTAACACAGGGGTGTCAAACCCACTTACTAAAGGGGGCCAAAATTAAAACCGTTTTCAAACTAAGGGCCAATGTCAAAAACAACATGAACTCAAATCAGATACCCGACATCTTTTCTTGGTCACAGGTTCCTCAACAAGAATTTGATTGGTCTCATTTGATGTTCTCTGTTGTACTTTTGACATCATAATCAAAGATTACTGAACAAATTAAAGTGATAAAAGTATTTTACGTTTCACATATCATCTTGAGGGCCAGATGTCAACGAGGGCCACATTTGGCCCCCGGGCCTTGAGTTTGACACGTATGTGCTAACAGATTAACTATCTCCTTATCTGTAAAACCAGTACCAAAGTATAACTTAACAAGATGCTCAACATTCTTCACTTTACCAGTTAAAATGTGGTGAACCTGCTTAATGTGTCAGAGTTCGGATAATATTACGACTCATTTTGCTTTGGATTGCCATTTGTTGACACGCCTACTGGATTGATTGACAGGTCGCGTTGTGGATCTGACTCGTGGGAAAAAAAAGAGAGAGCTGTTAAAAAAAAAGTCTCGTACGACTTTATTCTTGTAATTTTATGGCTTTTATTTATTTTTTCTTAGCGTGGCCCTAAAGCTCCAGCATGTGTCTAGAAACTCTTCAAACCTCGAGTCATATGACACCGTCACTGAGCGATTCCACTTCTTGATGTCGTGTGTCGTTTTCTAAAATCACAGTTGAGTTTTAATGAAACTTTTGATCAGTTTCTTGTTTATGATCAGCTGTGAAATCATAAAGTCAAGCGGTGAGAGCTTTTTAAACATGTCAGAACTCTTTTGACTGTATTTACAAATTATTTCTCAAATTGTAGGCATTTTAGTCTTTTGTCACCAAGTGTGACTCTTATCATCCATCCATCCATTATCTTTACCCGTTTATTCCATTTTGGGTCACGGGGGTCACTGGTGCCCATGTCCAGCAATCACTGTGCGAGGGGCGGGGTACACCCTGGACGGGTCGCAAGTCCATCACAGGGACACATAGAGACAAACGAGACAAACAACCATTCACTCTCTCACTCACACCTAGGGACAATTTAGAGTTACCAATCAGTCTAACATGCATGTTTTTGGTCTGTGGGAGGAAACTGGAGTACCCGGAGAAAACCCACACATGCACGGAGAGAACATGCAAACTCCACCCAGAAGGCCCCTGGACCGGGGTTTGAACCAGGGACCTGCTCGCTGAGAGGCAGCAGCTCTACCAGTTGCGCCACCGTGCTGCCCGACTCTTATCATACGAATCACAATTTCAGCACAATTTTCCCTTAAATACAGAGTGTGCACTGTGCACATCCAAAACCTAACAGGCCTTCATAATATTTTAGCTTGCATAGTCAGGTTTTATTTTTTAAACACGCCATATCTTCTATATAAAACAGTGTAGAGATTTATGTGACACTGTGATTCAGTTTTAAACTGAGGAATTTGGTCAGAATGAATGAAGCACATTTTCTAATTCCTACTTTTTATGAAACATTTTGATATTCAGATATGAGCGGTTCAAGATATATGACTTGATTTGTCTTGCTAATTGGAATAACCCCAGGTAAATGGGTCTGAATCCATTTTTTTCCTCATTATATGATGATTTGTTAACGTCATTTGAAAAATAAAAATAAAACAACCTCAAACCATATTTGAATACTGAGATTGAACTCTACAGTCTTTCATTTTTACCAGTTTACAGGGAAAGTATAAAAAATTTAAGGCTTTTCTACTCCGATGTTTTGCATAGCAGCTGTTTCTGTTGTGTATGATCCAGTCTCTATTCAGGCAGTGGAAAACACACCTGTATCATGTTTATATTAATACAATCAAGTCCAATTTTTAATCTGCTCTTTTGGTCTTTGTGAGTAAATTACCTTTTCCTCTGAGCGGGACTGATTTGTCCCATCTCTGCAGTGACAGTCAGCAGATGCTGTAGCGTGTTCTGAAATGTTTTAAAAAGGAGTCTCACTGTTACTAGTTTTCTGTGGCAGCGACGTGTTAACTTCTTCAGTGGACGTTGTTGTAGGTGGATGTTCTGAAGCAGATCTGACTGATCGTTCACATGAATTCCTCCAACACTGACTGACTGTTGTGTTGACTTATGCTGAATACATTTCCACACATTCTTACCAGGGAAAATAGATTTTTTTCTGTGTAAATGGCACAGAATGGGGGGGCCGTCGTGTAG
>NC_056509.1:21184900-21190490 GCF_014905685.2 Nematolebias whitei
GGGGGGGGGGGGCTCGCTCAGTTAAATGAATCTCTGCTGGCCCTCTTACTCTCTTCGCCTGTGGCAGGATGAACGAGTTAATATTCAGTCGTTGTGTGAGTTGGATATACTCACACTTGGCGCTCTGATATCCTACATCAATGGGGCTATTGCAAGTTAATGACCAGCTCTGTGAAGGCCCATTTGCACGAAATATGGACAGTGTAAAAACGAGTGGGGGAAGCAGGTGCTCCTGCCACTGAGCAGCTTATATCTGAGCTGTGTGGCCGTGAAGAATCTCATTCTGGCTGAGCGCTTATCACAAAGACTCAAATGTACCGAAACCCAGAACCATTCTTCTCATTCAGGTTGGGAAGACTTTGGACCCTCAGATAAACATTATCACTTGCTGCTGAAAGTGGACAATAATATTTTTTCTTTTAAAATTATATGATAAACCACTGGACAAATTTTAATAACATTTTTGGGAAATAATCATTAGATGTTCATCTACAACTATCAACCTTTGGAATCAACTCTATCCAAGATGGCTGCCAAAACCAACTGATCCTAGGAAACACAACAAATGGGAGTAACTCAGTCATGTTTAAAATACTGACCCAGAAGTCAGAATGTTAGTGGCTGAAACTGATCCCCAATAAATAACCTACACGATAACGGATTGTACAAACAGGATTCCAAAGAAGTTGGGACACTAAACAAATTGTGAATAAAAACTGAATGCAATGATGTGGAGGTGCCAACATCTAATATTTTATTCAGAATAGAACACAAATCACAGATCAAAAGTTTAAACTGAGAGAATGTATCATTGTAAGGGAAAAATCTGTTGTTTCCAAATTTCATGGCGTCAACAAATCCCCAAAAAGTTGGGACAAGTCAATTTTTTCCACTGTGTGGCATCCCCCCTTCTTCTTACAACACTCAACAGACGTCTGGGGACAGAGGAGACCAGTTTCTCAAGTTTAGAAATAGGAATGCTCTCCCATTCATGCCTAATACAGGCCTCTAACTTTTCAATCGTCTTGGGCCTTCTTTGTCGCACCTTCCTCTTTATGATGTGCCAAATGTTCTCTATAGGTGAAAGATCTGGACTGCAGTCTGGCCATTTCAGTACCCGGATCCTTCTCCTACGTAGCCATGATGTTGTGATTGCTGCAGAATGTGGTCTGGCATTATCATGTTAAAAAATGCAGGGTCTTCCCTGAAAAAGATGATGTCTAGATGGGAGCATATGTTGTTCTAGAATCTGAACATAGTTCTCTGCATTAATGGTGCCTTTCCAGACATGCAAGCTGCCCATGCCATCCTTGTCCTCTCTGGTCCGGATGACATGGCGTCCCAGTGTTCCATAAAGAACTTCAAATCGTGACTCATCTGACCACAGAACAGTCTTCCATTTTGCCACACTCCATTTTAAATGACCCCTGGCCCAGTGCAAACGTCTGAGCTTGTGGAGCTTGCTTAGAAATGGCTTCCTCTTTGCACTGTAGAGTTTCAGCTGGCAACGGCAGATGGCACGGTGGATTGTGTTCACTGACAATGCTTTCTGTAAGTATTCCTGAGCCCATTCTGTTATTTCCTTGACAGTGGCATTCCTGTTTGAGGTGCAGTGACGTTTAAGGGCCCGGAGATCACGAGCATCCAGTAGAGTTTTACGGCCTTGACCCTTACGCACAGCGATTGTTCCAGATTCTATGAATCTTTTGATGATGTTATGCATGGTTGATGATAACTTAAAAGTCTTTGCTATTTTATGCTGGGTAACACCATTCTGATATTGCTGCACTATCTTTCTGCGCAACAATGGTGGAATTGGTGATCCTCTTACCATCTTGGCTTCTGAGAGACACTGACACTCTGAGAAACTCGTTTTATACCAATCATGTTGTCAATTGACCTAATTAGTGTTAATTGGTCTTCCAGCTGTTCGTGATATGCTCAATTTCCTTTTTCCAGCCACTTATTGCTACTTGTCCCAACTTTTTTGGGATTTGTTGACACTGTGAAATTTTGAATCAACATATTTTTACTTTAAAATGTTACATTTACTCAGATTAAACTTTTGATCTGTCATCTATGTTATATTACAAATAAAATATTGACATTTGCCATCTCCACATCATTGCATTCAGTTTTTATTCACAATTTGTTTAGTGTCCCAACTTTTTTGGAATCCGATTTGTACAAGATCTTAGTTTTTAGCTAAATTTTTAACAATTTAAGTAAATTATTTAAACAAAATATTAGGGATGCACGATATTATTGGCATGGTATCGGTATCGGCCTATATTAGCATTAAAGTTCAATATCGGGCATCAGCCATTCCATTAAAATAAGTCGCCGATACAAAATGCGCTGTTTTTGCCTGCAGTGGCAGCACAACGTGATGAAATCACGTGCGCCTACCTGATCTCACGGCGGAGAGGAAAATTCAAAATGTCGGCGGAGTGGAAGTTTTATTTTTCGTTGGTGAGGATGTCTGATTTCGAAGATTTATGGACTACATTGAGCCTCGCTACATCATCTGCACTCTGAGAGATTTTTCCGAAGTGACGTTACCCGAGTTACCAGCTGTCATTTCCGACGTCATTAAGAAGGTAATAGCCGATTGCACGACTTGTTGAGTAAGTTTTACCACAGTCATTTAGACGTCGTGTTAGCCCCATTAGCATGATTAGTCTTATGGCACAATGGATAGACAAAAACTTTAAAAGTCTGTCCTTCATGCACAGGAGTGCAGAGGATCCCACACTGCAGCTAAGAACCTGGAACAAACCTCCACAAGTGAGACAGCATCATAGGTGACTAATGCGAATAACATTTAACGCTTTTCATTTAATATAAGTTAAAGTGCTATGTATATCATATGGCTGTCACTGAATATATGTCACCAGCTCTTACAGCTGTTGCACATTTTTTGTAGCAAATAAACCTAAATAAGAGAGATATGTTCTGACAAAGGAACGTATATAAAATATCGGTATCGGCATCGGTTATCGGCCAAATAAGTTTTAACATATCAGCCAAAAATCTAATATCACGCACTCCTACAAAATATTCCATGAACCACGGAATGATTTTAGCAGAACTTTTAGGATATAATCACTGGACACACGTCTACCTCCTTGACCGATGTAGGGAGCTAACCCAATGTCAAATGTTCAGATCAGACCACCGAACCACTGAACACACACAAACGGTTGTAATAGGGAAGATCAAGTATGCAAACAGAAGCGCTCATTTTCGTGCATGCACACTATGTGAGATGGCAAAAATCAAGCAGCCAACAATGCAAGAGATGCTAAAGAAGAGAATCAACCCAATATCATCTGATTTATATTTATCAGATTATGCTAAGAAGCTTATCCCTGAGTCAGGACAGCAATGTGTGAAACTACTTAATTTCTGCCAAATCTTGCTCAGCGATCTAAACAGTCTGAAAAGTGGTTGGAAGTCCACCCCAACACTCTGGTCAAACATCCACTGCACGGATATTTGGCAAGATCTGTTTGAATCTCTGGATTTGTTCACCAGAGAGCCACTGAAGGACCACATACCACAACAGATATAATAAAGTATTAAATATAATCATAATTTCACGAGTCTCTCTCTTGTTCTCACTTACTGTACCTTCTTCTCCATGGCAACATTTACCATAAATTCATATCCATGTCCATTGCTTTGCTGATGACACCCAGCTCACCAAATTCTTCATTTCCACTCTCCTCCCTCACTTGTTGCTTGGCTGAAATACAATCCCGGTTACGTCAAACTTCCTTAAATGGTGATAAAACTGAGTTTCTATAGGCAATAAACCCACCCAATCCAAAATCAATAGTTTTCTCCTGACCACTGACGGCTCCCTGGCTCCTTCCTCCCCTCAGGTCAAAAGTTTGGGTGTCATTCTTTCAGCACATTTCACTCTCACATCAGTAACATCCCTCAGTCTGCATGTTTTCACCTTCGAAACATCAGCCGACTCAGTCCTTCTCCTTGCACTGCTTCCATCCTGGTTCGTAGTCTCGTCATTTTCTGAACCGATTAATGCACCTCTCTCTTCTTCAGTCCTACTCCACTGGCTTCTGGTCTTGTTCAGAATTCAAATTAAAATCCTCCTGTACACATTCAAGGTCGTCCACAACCTCACCCCTCCTTACCTGTCCGATCTCCTGCACATCACCACACATTCCCGCTCCCCGTTCTTCCTCGGACATCCTCCTCGCCGTGCGCTTTGTCCACCTCTCCACCATGGGGGAACGCCTTTTTCTCACTGTGCTTCCAAACTCTGGAACTCTGACGTCTGTAATATTCTGATTCTCTTCCTACCTTCAAATCACGACTAAAACCCCACTTGTTCAAGTTAATTAGTCATTTCTAGCAGTTTTTAATTTCAGTACGTGTTTAAATTGTAATTTTGTATTGTTTTTATTTTGTAAAGTGTCTTTGGGTGTCTTGAAAGGTGCAAACAAATAAAATGCATTATATTATAATTAAATAAATGTTTAAAAATAGGTTACACTTTATGTGACCAGTCTTTTTTTCAGTATTGGTTAAGACTAACATGTATCAAGAATAAAGTGAGCTGTACCTCCAAATAGGAGAAATATAACAGGATTTCATGTCTAAAATTAAGAATTAACTTTAAATATAACGACACAGACACAGTCCTCAGTATTCAGAATCCAACCCTTTCCGTTGATTGCAGATCTTACTTCCTCCATCTGGATCATTTTTACTCAGTATATGGCGCCAGAAAATTCTACTCCTCTTTTTGTGCATCCGACTACAACACAGTATTAGACCATTTTCATTTAAATTTGTGAAGAAGTGAGTGATCATGTATAAATCAAACGGTGCGTGTCGTCCTTCTGCCAGCCAGCGATGATTTGAATCATGGAGTCACATGATAGAGACGACATGATGATCCTCACTGTTGAATCAAGTCTGCAGACGTGCTAAAAACTGGTGTGGTTGTAGCCGAGAGTTACTCAAAGCATATCCTCTAAGGCAGAGGTGAGCAACAGTCTTCTCCCAAAGGGCCACGTCATGACATTTAAAGCAATGAAAGGGCCGCATCGAGAATTGGAAAATAAAATTTCTTTATGAAAAATAATCAAGCTTTTCCTTATTGTAGCATAGTTAGCATGCTTTATAAAAATTTCCTATATTCTTTAGGAATATAAGAAGTATTCTGTAAAGGGGCTCTTGCAGCATTATATACACGTTAGCTTAACATGTTATACAGGTTAGCTTAACATGTTATACACATTAGCTAAACATATTATACACGTTAGCTAAATATGTTATACATGTTAGCTAAACATATAATACATGCTAGCTAAACATGTTATACAAGTTAGCTAAACATGTTATACACATTAGCTAAACCTGTTATACATGTTATCTAAACATATAACACACGCTAGCTAAACATGTTATACATGTTATCTAAACATATAATACACTTTAGCTAAACTTATAATACACATTAGCTAAACATAATACACATTAGCTAAACATGTTATACACATTAGCTAAATATGTTATACACATTAGCTAAACATGTTATACACATTAGCTAAACATG
>NC_056509.1:21190590-21222254 GCF_014905685.2 Nematolebias whitei
GACATTAGCTAAACATTTTATACATGTTAGCTAAACATATGATACACGTTAGCAGAAATATTCAAAACAAACTTATATTTGCGTTTCTAAGTCTTTAAGGTTCAATCCAAGTCTCACTGATAAATTGCTATTTTTTTAAATAAACATTATTATTTTTATTTTTTTAAGTTTTTTTTTACAAGGATATTGGGGGCCTGATGGAGATTGTCCAAGGGCCACTTTTGGCCCTCAGACCTTAAGTTGCCCACGTCTGCTCTAAGGGATACTCATTGGGTAAAATCATTGATTAAAACGTCAGCGTTCAGTAATAAACAGACATCAGTGACGTGACAGTAAATATTCTTTGGCATCCATCTTCTTGTTGCGCCATCTCCTAATCTCATCAGACATAAACAAATGATGGACATTTGATATAAAACATTTAAAAAATCATTTAGATCTACACTTTTTCTTTTTATTTCTGGGAATTGTTTGAAGTCAAGAAGACAATAATTATAGTTAAAACTACACACAAAACAAGAAAAAAAAAATCAAAGTGGAAACACACTGACTGACTGATATGCATGAAAATGGAGGAAAACTAATAATGTCAGCAATAAAGACTTAAAAAAACAACAATCAGAACATATTGTCAAATAAATGAGACATTAAATCAGCTGTACAACAAAAAGAAAGCGAACAGACAAGTTGAACAGAAGATATGTCACACACAAAATAAAATATTTAAAAAAGGAGAACATTGAGTAAAGTGCCAGCACAGATCTCCAAGTCCACCATCATCTGTCTTTATTTATCTTATACTCTTTTTTTAATTTTCCAATAAAAAAATAAACAACATGGTGAAAGTTATTTGAAAAGAAGGAGGAGGTTTCCCGTCGCACAAAGTCTGAAGGAGGTGTTTCTGTTGGACCGGCTGCTCCAAGCGGTCAAATATTCATGCGACTGAAACGAAACCGTCCAGAGAGACTGAACTTCTACTCTAACAGGACTTGCTCATTGCATGAATAAATGCACATCACTTCTCAACTCCAGGACTGAAGAGTCTTAAAATGCAGTTTTTGTCATGTTGCTACTGAAAAAAAAAATCTGTTGAAGTTTTCCGTCCACAAAAAAAGGACTAGAAAAAAAAAATCATAACTTATTGAAAAATGTTTGTTTTTTTAAACACTGACCCAAAAACACAACCAAGACAACTAAAGGAGTCATACTTGTTCACACTGCACCAAATCTTTAGCCTGGCCTCCCCCCTCTTATCTAATATGACAGTTTTAGTGTTCCCACGCACATGTTGATGATTCAGTTTATTACAGACTTTGAGGTAAAATAAAGACAGGAAAAAAATTAAACGAAGGCAAAGAAAAGCAATATCAGAGATTTTTAAACAATTACAGTTCAGGGAAATCAAAACAATGCATGGTACGTATGTTTTGGCCGGGTTTTGATTTAATTTTGCACACTTGAGTAGCATCTTTAATTTGGACACAGACGACCGATCGTTGATGAAGAGAAAACTGTTGAGACACACATCTGTTTCACGTCCTGCTGAGCACTGTCTAGTTTAGTCAACCCTGACGGCTGACTACATTCTTTAATAAAAGTAAATTCAATAAATAAATGGATAAATGAGTAAATAAAAAACACATAAATTGAAGACAGCTCCTTGCACACATACCTTACCTCATGTCTCGCTCATGAAAGCTACATTTAATGAACCCCTTTTAAAGCCAAAAAAAAAAAAATCATGTTTTGACTTCTGACCTTTCCCCACATCAGTTTCTTGAGGTCTTTCGCTTACACAGATGCCAGCACATCACATACACCTCACATGCATGCTCAGAATGGCCAAAATGACAGTGATCGTATTTTACAGGGTTACAATGGACAAGGTCATCAGAACTCCAAGGATTACACACCTCTTCACAGTCACTTGGGGTCATGTGGGGTGTTCAGAGTGATAACTCACACTGGCAAATGTCTTCAGCAGGGACTTCATAAAAACGTCCCGATGAAGTTGTACTGCATTGTCACTTTGTAACGCTTACAATAGTAAGTGGGCTTCTATAAGCCAGAGTTCTTTTGAAAATGATTCACTGACTCTGAGTCTTGAGTTCTCACAAGGTTTAGTCCTTTTTAAATCACAGTTGCCAATATGGTACTGTCAAAATGTTTTTGTTTCAAACAGTTTATGTATATCTTGTGAAATGACTTGTTTTCTATACATAGTATTCCTTGTCCTTGTCTTTCGGTCTCTTGCTACTGGAACTACCTTTGGCGCTACCGCTGGGTGTTTTATCCTTCACCACAGCGCCGTTGGTTTGCGCCGAGTTGCTGATGTAGTTACGTGTTTCATCCACCTGGTAGGATCCCTCATCCCTGTTCCTGTACTTGTACATGGCATAGAGGAGAATGAGGATGCAGAGAGCTGCAGCTGAGACAATGCCCACCACCATGCCCGTAGTACTGCTGGATTCCCGGATCACCTCCGAGACCCCCGGAGGCATGTGCCTCACCACATCAGGTATCGTGGGCAAGGCAGCAGGTACAGTGCGCAGCATAGGCGAGGTGATGAAAGGGTCTCTTGGCTTGGTGCCGTCCACATCAAAGGACGTGGGCAGGGGCAGCAGGACGATATCTGGCTGCAGGGGTTTTACCTCACGATTGTCCATTTTCCCTGCAGGCAGTTTAGGTGGCGTATCCGAGGGGACCGCTGCCGGCGGTGTGCCCCCGATGTCAGGCAGAGGCAAGGTGGGTATAGTCCTACCTGCCTCTGAGGCTTTGCTAGGCCTCAAGTCCTTGGCTTCCCACTTGGGCACGAGAACTTTGTAGCCACCTTCATAGGCCGATGTGGTCAAGGTCTTATCTGTTACCAGGGAGAAGGTGGTGTAAAAATCTTCATCGTCAGTCGGGGGCAGGCTAGAGTCGAAAGCTTCACCAGAGCCAAACCCCGAAATCACCATGCCATCATCATCATCATCATCATCACCACCATCACCATCATCATCACCACCATCACCACCATCACAATCATCGCTGCCTCGGTCCGAAAAGCAAGGTACCCCCGCCTCAGTGGCCATGGCCAAGGACTCTTTGGTGGTGTCGATAATGGTGAGGACGGGGCGGAGGGTTGGGGGGAGGGGAATGAAGGGTGAACGGGTGGATACAGAAGGGATGTCTATGGGGTCCTCGACTAGAATGGGAATGACTAGCTCCCCTCCTGCAAAACGAAAGAGACAGAAACAGAAGTCAAGAAAGTCCTCCACCAAGAAAGCAAGAAGCACTCAGCCACCAAAGAACCAGTAAACAAAGAACGTAAGAAGCAAAGCTCATATAAAAGGAAATGAAATAAGAAAAAAGAAAGAGAAATTTAGAGAACAGAAAGTACTGTAACAGTGCAAAAACAACAAAACTCAGAACAAAACAAGACCAAAACTGAAAGAAAGCAACAGCCATAAATAAAGTTTATATTGCATCAAAAGGCTTTGAGGGATGCACAAGGGTGAGCCACAATAAACTGACACGTCGTATTGAGTCCTACATATCCTACACGTCTACAGAGAGTAATAACATACATTTAAAATGTGATGCAGACTAGGTTTGGTATTTTTAATATGATTGGCGTCATATTTAGCTCCACCTAGTGATTCTGTACATATATCTATGTAAATGAGACTTTCAAGCTTTTCATGGCCAGTTTTTATCAGTCTTTCTAGAGGAAAATATTTTCTTTTAGTCCATAAAGAAAGAGCAAGCACCAAAAGATGGATAAAAAGAAGTCAAGATTTTAATATCTGTATGCCGTTCAAACACAACACTGTTTGGTCTGAAAGCAGGTTAACTAAGTTTGAAATGAGAAACAATGTGTTTCAGACTGTTCAGTTTTTTAACTCGTCTAACCTATATGGGCCAACGAATACAAACAGCTGCTTTGTCCGAAAAGCAAAGAAATATGACAAAATGCTATTGGAATGAAAGTGCTTGAACACCTTTTCAGATTACTGTGTATGTGTTACATCTCTATGGTATATTAGATACTGGAAGAACATAGCATTGTAAAGTCTCCTCATTATGTTTCTAATGCATCAGCTGATGTGTTATGGTCTCCAGGTTGCCAAGCAACAGGAGGTCATCTCAGAAATCTCCTATTATGACTATGTCAACTTTAAAACTTCACATCTACCTAATATACATGTCTTATTAAGACATATATGTGTAGGTTTGGACTTTACTTGAAGATGAGGAAAATAGAAGACTAGACTGAGAAAAGCCATAGTAGAGTAACTATTTTCTATTATAAGCATGTAGTCATGGTCTAGGTGGCAACAGAAGTTTGCCCATTACCACAGGCCAATGAGAGAAAGTGGTTGGTAAACGTCACATATGAAGTGGACTGAAGGGCCCTGGATTCTCCATCTGAAGCAGCAACAGTGGCTCTCATTGACGTAGATGAGTGACGATAATCGCGTCATTTTGTTCTCAGAGTAGCTTTGCCCGCCCCTTCTCGACACAAGACCCAGGGGGAACTTTTTCCTCACAGGAGTATGCACCAAGTATTGTGTGATGGGTCAGAAGTTTGTGGGCGTGTTCGTCAATGTGGAAATGCTCTTGGATATTCAGCTGTACGACTCTTCAAACACACAAATTAGTCAAATGACCAAAAACTCCTGGATGGAGATCGTGCCGACATTTGGAGTATGTCTGCTGGAAAGTGTGGCACTTCCTTCATGATAGATTTGTGGACAAAATGGTGGATACGGAGATGGAGTGGCTGGAAGAAACCCATACGGTGCTATACTGCAGCAGGAGGGGTTTCCCAGAAGCTCTGTGCCTGGGTCTCATGGACACTAGTGTGTCTGAAAATCATCATCCTGCAACCATGTGACTGTGCGTCGACTGCTCGGCTTCAGATGGAGTATGCTGGGCCCTTAAGGCATACGTAAGAACAGATGGCCACACCAACAAACCCAGGACGGCTATGTGATGGGATCGTGGCATATACCATAAATGTGCTATGGTATGCTGTAATTTTCCAACCTTCAATCCATTGCAAATGCAACATATGTGATGGAAACACTGTGAACGTATGGCATTTACCTCACAAGACTTAAGCTTTAACTGCAATAAGTATCCCAACACGTGGCAGAATATGAACAAGAGTTACAATACTCTAGTACGTAAAACGTGCCTTGATTAAGTGAATGTGTTTCTCTCAGCATTACTGGGCTCCCCTAGTTGCCCGAGCCTCTCGCCTTTTGACCCTACAGTTACCACAGTGGCATAAAGTCGCTGGGCAGTTCAGTGACACCTGAATGTTTGCTGACTGGAAGCAAAGTCTTAACTTTAGAAGGTATTTCAGTCTGAAACCAAATAAATCAAACTTCCTCACACTTATTTATCTCAAATTGTTTAACTTAGTTTTTAGTTAGACTGTGCATGAACACCTAGAGTCTGAAACGTTCAGATGTCTGTTGAAGCTGCTTTTCCTCTTGTCAAAGTGGCTTGTTATAAAATTTATTTACTTTTTATTAATAGTGCAAAGGCTCACAAACAGGGCATTATAAAGAGATGCAAACCTTTTGGAACAAAAAGAATAAAAACAACAAAAATGAGGAAAACATAAACAAACAAACCAAAATAATAAAAACAATAATAACGGCATTGCAAGAAGACCTCAGAGTTAGAGCAAACATTGTGATCAAACATTCACAACGTAAAGCCACAGATATCCAGAAAAGAGGATTAGTAGTAGGTAAACAGGTAAAAACCAAAGTCAGCTCAGAAAAATCATAGAAGCCTAAAAAGAACAAACAAACAAACAAACAAACAAAAAAAGAGAGAGATTTCAAAGGAAGAAAGCATACCATCAGTTTTGTCAACTTACATCAACAAATTGCCCGCATGATTTTGGCAGGAAGAAAAAAAAATTTACAAAAGAAAGTTGTGTAAGAATGCCTTTGGACAGGTTAGATTCTATTTAACAGTTTCTGATTGAATACTATATATGTGTGTGTGTATGTGTATATATATATGTGTGTATATTTTTTTAAATATATTTTCTATTTTTAGACAGGATGGTACAGGGAGGTAACGACACATACATCCACACATGACATGAAAACAATCCTCACCATTCTGTTCAGGATATCTTCTTTTTTTGTTCTTTTAAATGTCTTTAATATTCGTATATATAAAAAAAGAAATATGTACATCTATAGCTCCTACTTGGATTAATATATCTCCATAAATATGTACAGCCTGATCAGATCTCTTAATTATTTGACTTTAGCTCCACATGAGCTTGTTCATCGGTCGTGAACAAACGGGACTGTACAAATCTTGGACTGGACTAAAGGGAGGAAGGAGTGGGGGGTGGGTGAGACCTATGAACATACTAGGGAGGAAATGACATAAATGGGGGTGACTGTGTACATCAGTTGCCATGTCCATGTAAAGGCGGCACGAAGCGGTCGGGCGGCATTAGAGCTTTTGGCTGTAAGGAAGGGATGGGGATATACAAACAATGAGCATATACATGCCCATCTACAGAAGAGAACAGCACTCTGAACACTGACAAGTTTTACAAACCCTAAGCTGCAACTTCTTTGCCATGCACAAAAAAAATTAGACTGATTTGATCCAAATTTCATTAAGAGTGAGCTAAAGAACAGATGAGAATTAAAATAAAAAACAGTGTAGAAACAGATTTTTACAATAGTGGTTAGATCTACTTTGTGGGGGGGGGTCTTCTCTTTTTTCTCTATGATAACATAAAATCAAAACTGCATAAATTTGATGCCCAGTTTAAAATTAAAAAAGGCACCTTGTGTTGTTTGTCGATTGTGAATGAACTCATAGAGAAAAGAGGAAGCTTTAGTCTAATTAAAGGAGAAAATTCATCAAAACACTGGCAATTGTGATTCAGAACAATTTAGCAGAAAGTTAACAAATTGGACATTTTCAGGAAAATAAACCGATTCACATATATGTGTTTACATATATGCACAAATTAATACAGGTTAGCAAGCAAGAAAAAAAAAAGAAGAACGGCATTAAATTTCTCACACTATAAGAAACGGACAACCAGAAAGCACACACTGAGGCAGACAAGGAAAAGGCCGGGACAGTTTAGAGGCAAAATGTCACCACCTTTGAATAACTAATAATAACAACCTCTTTATTATTAGTTATTTTAATACATTTCTATTGTTAGTATCTTAAAGCACAAGACAGGGCGTGCAATCTGGATGTATGTCAAAAAAAGAGAGAGAGGGAAAATAGACATTTTTTCTTTCTTTGGATTTGAGTTTTACGGGAAGAAGTTGGGTTAATGCATGCTTCAGTAAGTTGCATTTAGGGAGAGTAAGATACAAAAAACAATACAGCAAGCCAGGGGACAGGTGAGGAAGGGGGTGGGGGGTAAAGAAGGGGTTTATGATCAGTAAAAGGCATCGCCACCAAAGGCTGTGGGGTACTCCCCTCAAGCAAACCATTCATTAGCAGCTAAAGGGGAAGAAGGTGCATTGTGGGTGATGTATAACCAACATTAAATGGTATTTAAGCCCATCACGTTCACTAATTAATCAAAAAGGTGGTGTTTTGTAATTAACCAGCTTTGTTCTCTGAAAGCTTTAGATGCTTTGTGTTACGTGCATCACCAACAGCCTTTGTTTGAAAGATAAACCTCATCCAGAGTTCCACAAGAGGGCGCAGGGTGGAGCGTTTCTTTATGCCTCTGCTAAATGTAGAGATGTGCACATTTATCTTCAAATACCAGGTTTAGGTTCCTCTTCTGTAGGTAAAACCCCAAGCCTGCTCATTTAGCAAACTGGATCTGAGTTCAGAGTGACATGTGACTGGTCACGGATATAGAACACGCTGCCATGATAATATTTCAATTACGTAACCTACGGTGGCCCTGAGGTGTAAATGAACAAAATTTGAAAAAACGGAATTACATTAAGCCAAACCAGAATTGGTGGTGGTGAGGGGTGGGTGGGGGTTAGAGTTTTTATTTTTATTTTCTTACTTTATTAACATAAAACTACGGAGGCCCTGAGGTGGTTTGGCACAATGCAATTCCTTTTTTTTTTTTCAAATGTGATTCCGGCCACTTCTGCTTTGGCTTAAAGTAATTCTGCTTTTTTCAAATGTTGTTCATTTTCACCTCAGGGTCACCGTAGTAACCTGCTCTGGTAAATAAACAACAACAGTGTAGCTCACTCCATCTCAGGCTTTATTTATCCAACTCCATCCTCGTTGTCCTTGTTGTCCCAGCCTTGTTTGCATCCTTTTCACTCCCATCTCTGCAAACAGCTTTCGGTAACTGTTCGCTCTACACTGTATCAACAGAACTCTCAGATGGGAGGGAGGCACTGCAGTTACGGGTCTCTAGTAAAGTCAGTGCAGAGGACCTTGATGTTTGTGGTAAACACTTTAATCCTGTGTAAGCTCGTGCACAAGCGTTGCTGCATATCTGAGGCAGACAAACACTGTGGCTACTAATGGGTTTGCTCTAACAGATTGCGTTTGTTTTTCGAATCCGTCAAGATGGATGAGGATTTTTACTCCCAGCCTCTGCCTCCCTGGCTGATAATTCTCATCGCCCGTGAGAGCTGCTGCCAGATACTTTGTTTTTTTTCGGTGTGTGACTAAAACGGAGCCCAGACTTCTGAAGAAGAGCGTCTTTGTGCCATTTGACTGGCCTTTGCATCAGTGAGCAAATCCCATTTTTTCAAATTAAACATAAAACAAACTTCATTTAAAAGCTCTTTCCGCTTTTCATCCCAGCTTGTAAGAAAGACGCTATCTGCTGCAGGCCTGCGTGGCCTTTTAAAAAAGGAGCTGAAGTAAATTTAGAAACTCTAAATGGCTGATTGACTGCCTCAGCAGCTTCAAGGCTACAGAAGCAAAAATCTCGGAGCAGCACTTTTTCTTCACTACACCCCATCCTTCTTTTTCCCTTCCTCAGTCTGATCCCCGTGTCCATCTTGCGTTTGCTGAGGCTTCCGATTGTCAATGAATCCAGACGGTGAGCAGGGGATTTGACAACGCCACATCATAAAAGCAGAAAGTTGGTGCACCGGCATCAACTGAGGCTGATGTGGGTCAATGGGATTTTGACGCAGCAAATTGTGGATGAGTCAGTGGTTCGGGGCCTCCTGAAATCCCATTGTGGTTGTGTGCATTGTGCCCAGAGGCCTGTTGAAGCAGATTCATTCACCCCTGCTTATTACAGGTGGTGAACTGATTACCAGAGGCTGCAGCACACACAGTTTCAATGTGGTCATGCTTACAGAGACACGACAGGGATTGTGTTGGTGTGCTCTGCAATGGCTGAAGTTTCCAAGAAACATGCGACACCTTTACCCCATTAAAACATTTTATCTTGCCTGTGCACACCCCGGCCAAAAGAGCTTCTCCCAGATGGGCATTTATTTCCTTCTAAAAAGTGAAGCGATGTTTAGCAAACCAGCTCCTAAAAGTGAAAAAGACAGAAGGAGAGAAGAGCCAGGAAGGCTGCGGCTCATTTGCAAGAAGGGTTGTCTTTCAGTCAAAACGGTTGGTGAGTCGATCACGGCTTTATCCAACATTTCCACAAGTCCACTGAACCCCACATAAACTGTGATCTGACAAACTGGAGTCTGAATGTGACCAGTAGTGTAAACACACTTTGAGTGGTCAGTAGGACTAAATAAGCACTGTATAAATACACTCTATTTCCCATTTACCACTTTCAGCTGAAGGAAGACCTCCTTTGGAAGAGTCCTGAAGTCACTGCAGACAGCTGCTAATCCTTCATCATATGGTTGACTGCAGCTTGGGGACAACTTGCCCCTGTGACCCCATCAGTTTGTGGTAAAACAGCACCGTAGCGCTCTGTGGGATAATCTCCAGATTGATCTCCCTTCTGTGAAGCGACGGCGGACTCAAGCCATAATCAACAACAAAAGAAACTCACAGATCCATTTGTGTTTTCACCACCTTACAGTTTTACTCTTCATTCACCGTAATGAAGAAATGTTGCACCATGGCTTCAGTCTGACGTTAATGTGAGTAAGAGATCCCTAACGGTGCTCATCCACAGCCAAGGAGATGAGGAGACATTTATGTTTTTATCATTCATATTTAGATGTTCCATTTGTTTGATCTGTGCTCCATTTGATCAAAAGCTGAGGGTAATGGTGCCTGCAGGATCATTTATGGCCGGTTTGGTGAAAAAAATGGCCTTTTTAATGATGCACTTAACTTAACATAGACTGCAAGCCGCCCTGGAGGAAAACTGCATTGCTGGTTGATGTTCAAAAACAGAAGTCTGAAGCAACTTGCTTGATTTGTATTTGAGATCGACTACTTTTAAAGCACAGCAGGAGCTAAATCCACGCAAAATATTGGAGTTGTTTCTAAAGCATTCCACTCACATGTTTGGTGTCATCCCTCAACCATAAATCTGCATTTAATCCTAATGATTTGATCAAACTTTTAAGATCTCATCACTGTACGCCATAATTACACATTTAAAAAAAATCTTTGATAATCATCTTTTCATTCCAGGAAATGGCCTGAACAGACTTCTACCCTTTTGCCTCATTTGATATGCATGGAACTGGGAGGACGTAGATTATCCCTGCCTTGACTTGCACCACTCGCCTAGCTGTAGCTGCTCATAATCAACCCTGCTCTGACACGTTTTACTCTTCATCTATGTAATCAAACAGCTAATGAAGTGTTGCTAATGTTAGATAAACTTTACTCCACACCACCGGCTCTGACAATCCCCACTCTGCAAGATGACATAATTCAGTTGGTTTGTATAAAACTCCGACTGTCTGAACAAAGAAGACTTTGGAGCTTTGGTGGCCCTGACAGCTCAAGGATGAAAAATGTTTTAGCCTATAAAGATGTGATCTGTTGGGACTGAGGTTCTGCCTCAAGTGGATGAGTTTAAATACGTTGGAGTTTTGGTCATTCATTCAACCTTTATTTAGACAGGTTAATCCCATTGAGCCTCGGGGACTCATTTACAAGAGAGACCTGATTTTTTTTTTTTACTCATTCATTCAATTTGAGTTGAATGAGTCATGAGTGAGGGAAGAATCAAGCGTGAGTTCGACAGATGGATCTGTGTGGCTTCAGAGATACAGTAGTCCCTCACTACTTCACGGTTCATTTATCACGGACTCGCTCTATCGCGGTTTTTCAAACTACGATTGAACATGACACACAACTGACTGATTAATGGATGAGCCACACGATCGGCATGGACTTTTTATTTAAAATAAATTATCTTAAACTATTTAACACCTCCTGTACCTGTGTGCAGCCCATACCGCAGGAGAAGCTTCCTCCTGCAGCTGATCAGCTGATCTCTGTGCAGAGCAGAGAAGTGGGCGTGGCCAAGAGTGCTTGCAGGTGGCAGAGAGCAGCGGAGGCAGGGAGCTGAAATCATGACATGCTGTGCTCTTTTAGAGCGTTTAGAAACATTGTTTAGAATATTGCAAGAGTGTGGGTAGGGTTTAAAACACCTTTATATATATATATATATATATATATATATATATATATACACAATATATACATACACACTAAAATAAACTACTACTTGTACTACTATTCCTACTTTGCAGTCTTTCACTTATCGTGGGGGCTTCAGGGTACAGATCCCCCACGATAAACAAGGGACTACTGTATTGCCAAATTTACGCCGGTTCGTTGCTGTGAAGAGGGAGCTGAGGTGCAAAATGAAGATCTCTGTTTAATGGCTGGTGTACATTATTACCCTTTCACAAATTCTGGATCTGAGTGAAAGGACAAGATTGCAGATACAAGCAATCGAAACAAGTTTTCTCCGCAGGGTAGCTGGCCTCTCTCTAAGAGATAGGGTGAGATGTTCAGTCATCTGGGAGACACTCAGAGTGGAGCCTCCTACACTGAGGAGCCATTTAAGGTGGTTTGGTCAACTGGTAAGGATGTCCCTGAAGAGGTTTTTCGGGCATGTCCAACTGAAAGGCGACTACGGCAAAGACCCAGGACACACTGGAGAGACGTGTGTCTCAGCTGGCATGAGGACAACTTGGAGTCCTCGCTGGAAGAGGTCACTGTGGAAAGACATGTCTGGGCCTCCCTGCTCAAGCTGCTGCTCTCTAATAATGAACTATAAATTCGCTTGTGGTACAATTTCCTCCTGGCAGACATTTTGACGAGCTAAAGGAGAGTTGCGACCAACAACAACAATAACTTTTTCATCTTTTATTAATTTAAAGATGATGCCTCTCCCTGATAGGACCTCTGGGCACACGTAGAGAAAATAAATTAAAGACTTGGTTAATGTTATCAGCCACACCTGTTCGTTCGCAGCTATAAAATGCCTGCTGTGACACATTTCCACACCTGCGCTCAATATCCGTGAAAATCTGACTTCGTTCGATCGTCTTCTGAGCCACAACAACAACAACCACATTAATAAGGAAGAGTTGTAGCCACCTGTGCTGCGGAAACAGATTTCAACCTCATTTTGTTACTCTATGCACACCAGTTGCATGTGTTACCATAACGCAGGTAAATATTAATCACCAAATGTCTCTGATTGCACCGTGCTGACTCATTACACTGTTGATGCTGTCAATTAAATCTTCACTGAAGTTCATTCAGTTTCTGCTGAAGTCTGACTCCTGACCTGCAGGTGCATGAGCGGTTATTGTTCAGAGGAGTCTCGCTGCGCGCTCCTTTGTTTGCCCTCCTGTGGAACTCTCAGAGGACGGGGGTAAAAAAAAAAAAAAAAAGGGCAGGGGGTGGGGAAGGTGAGGTTTAACAGTTTTATTAAACAGACAGACGCACGAACAAGAAGATGCTGCGGGGGAACACCGATGGGGCTTTTTTGGACCCACTGTGCGTGCCCCACCCCCCCACAGCATGCGCCACTGACATACTAGAAGCCAGGTGGGGGGTAAGCCTGAGATATATGCGTGGAGAAGCAGCAGCAGGTAAAATTGACAATAATCATGCAGAAGCTGAGGAGGATGAGGGATGGAGTATTACAATAGTTACTGTTTAGTGCTGGAGGTGGGAGTTGGGGGGTGGGGGTGGGGGCGCAGGTTAGGAGGGAGCATGCCACAAATGCCTTCTACTTGGAGCAACAGATAAAATAGAAAAACAGATATACTTTGTGGCAATAAAAGTCTTTTTATGCCATCTGCATTCAAACAGACATGTATATGCAGAGAGGCCAAAGGAAAGTCTGATTTGGGATGAAGGAGGAGGTTTTGGGGGTGAAGGAGGTTAACACTCGCGAAAGGGAAGGGGGGGGGGGGTCATTCTTTCACACACAACTTTCTCAAGACAGAATGGGGTTCTTGACAAAACCAAAAAAAAAAAAAAAAAGGATGATGGCAAGAAAAGATTTTGTTGCCGTTCATTTCCCCTACATCGTATCAGAATGGAGTAAAACAAAAAAAAAAAAGTGTTTTTGTACAAAAAAAGATGAACACAGAGAAGATGAGAGGAGCAGTTTGAGTTTTCCAACCCACAAAACTTCATGCGGCGCAAGATGAGGGCAACAACGAGAGGAGCGGCTCTATCCTTGCTTGGAGGATGGGGCGACGGATGATGACGATGATGGTGGTTGATGATGATGATACCAAAGAAATTAGAACAATAATAAAATTAAAATAAAAACAACCACAGCAAAATCAACCAAAATGAAAGTCGCCCCACTCTACCCACTCTGGACCCAAAGATCAACCAAAAAAAAAAAAAGCAAAAATCTTAAGCACCCCAGCTCCTGGTCACGTGCACCACAGGAGGACACAACAAACTCAACAGAAAAGAAACCAACACGTCGTGCAACTGGTCATGTGACTGGAAGCAGGGCGAGGAATGAGGATATGAATTTCTGTGTCCACATGGTGAAATGTACCATCAGTATGAGTGTGCCTCTGTTGCCACTATATGGGGGGGGGGGGGGGTACTGTTCTACTAGGTGAACCTTTACTCATCTGATTTTTGAGAATACTTGGGTTTGAAGTTGTAAAAACTTAATTCAGGTTAAAAAAAAAAATCCAACAAAGTTCAGTCAGGTCATCTGGATGGTTTCTTTTTTTGGTGAGATGTTTCATCCAAAGTACTCCATCAGTCCAAGGAGCCACCAGTTGGCTGGTGATAAGATGGTTTCTGGTGCCCGCCCTCTGGCTATGGCTGCCTGAGAGGAGTCGACGGGGGAGAGGGTGGGCCCCAGAAACCATCTTATCACCAGCAGACTGGTTGGTCCACTATGGGTGTGTGCTGCTTGTGGGACACAGTTTGTCTGTGGCTCCTTGGACTGAAGAAATCCTTTGGATGACGGATGAAACATCTCAACAAAAAGAAACCGTCCAAATGACCTGACTGAACTTTGTTGGGTTTCAGAAGGAAATTAGTAAGAAGCAACCTTTGGGCACATTTATTGACTAAATCTAACATTTTAAAATGTCAGAATGTCATAATTTGATTAACATATTGAGTTACAGTTCATTGAGGCTTCACTGACAAGAAAGTACACATCTGGAGGTGAACTGATATTTAGAGCTAATACTGATGCAGATTTGTCCACGTCAGGACAGCCAGTAGATGATTTGAAGCTTTGTTTCTTTATGGCCAACTAGTTATAACAATTCATTATCCAGAAACATTCAAAAGTGCTACATTTGGAAAAATGAAATTTGGGGTTCAGGACGATGTAAAATGTTCTTATCTAATAGTAGAAACGTACAGGCTTCAATAATAATAATAATAGAGCTGTTTTTAATGTTAAACATATTTTTCTTAATTCAGTTAAGATTAAAATTGTTCTTGTGCAAAGCGAAGATTGTAAACAATATCAAATAAAAACATAAAAAACCTAATCATTGTTTTGGAAAAATCTTTAACCAAGACGAGAATGTTTGTTCTCTGTAACTTGATAATGTGGATGTTCTCGTCAACTAGTGGCAAAGAACAAGTACTGTAACATTTCTTAAATGTCTGAACTGAAATTTGTATATCCACCTTATTCCTGCTGGGGCTCCACTGTCTAAATGATTATGGGTACAACTTCCTGTCAGACAGGAAGTAGTAGTAAACATTAGCTAACCACGGTAGCAGAGAACGAACCGCGGTTTATTTGAAAGTAAGTTTAGCAGATAAAACACTATTTTTGTTTTCTTCACATTTATTTAACAACCATAAAGTTTCCTATAATAGCCGTGCTGAGTTCAGGTACCTGTTGTGTTCACGGCTGCATGAACAACCGCACCAAATTAAATCAGTGGCTACAACAACAAAGTTTTGAACACGGACCCAGAACAGAGAGTTCCTGTGAAAAGCTGTATACTTTCCATCTCCTACCTACAGATGAGGAATTAAGAAGAATGTGGCTGAAAAATGTGAACTTGAAGAGACCACCCAAAACTCTGTATGTGAGCTCATTTCACTTTGTTGACAAATGGCCGACGGAGGAAAACCAGCATCCTACTTTGTGTCTGGACTACAATAAACCACCGGAGAGGAGACACCGGATCCTCAGAAGGATTGAAAACAGTGACGAGAACATCAGGTCTGATTTCAAGTGTATGGAGGCACAGCTTTATAGTATTTGTTCATCTTTGGCATTACATGTTTTTCTGATAGGTCTTTAAGGTTTTGGCTGGGCTCCATGTCTGCTTTAAGATAAATAAGATTGTGTCCCACCTCTTTTAACAAAACATGACCGACCTTATTACTGTGTAGATACTGATACACCTCAGAGCTTTTCAGGTTGTTCATCACTTCACTGTTGGAAGAACCGAGTCAGTGACCGAGCTAAATAGTCACCGAGCTAAATATGCTGATATAAGTAGCTAAATATGCTAGTAGATGTAATCTGCAGCCACTTCTTCAGCTCGTCCTCAGCAGGCAGCAGGATGATTATATTGTCCTGTTGGAGCTCTGACAGGTGGTGTTTCTACATGTTTAAATTAAATCCACAGTGATCGGAGAAACTGCATTAGCTCGTGCTGTTCGCTCATAAACAAACGCCGGTTCTGGTCCGCACCAGAAGTCACGCCCATAATTCATGCAAGGCAGCATGGAGGCTAGGAATAAGGTGGATAAACAGAATAAAAAGTTTGAATTTAAAACATGTAGCATGGACAGGGCCCTTATGTGTTCAATAAAAGGGAGTTTTTTCTTTCCACTGTCTCCTTTGTGCTTGCTCAGGATGGGAGACTGCAACGAAGTGAAGA
Source organism: Nematolebias whitei (assembly GCF_014905685.2). Taxonomy (NCBI): domain Eukaryota; kingdom Metazoa; phylum Chordata; class Actinopteri; order Cyprinodontiformes; family Rivulidae; genus Nematolebias; species Nematolebias whitei. Next base: position 21,206,820 of record NC_056509.1, read on the forward strand.
TTCAACTTGTCTGCTGGATTCCTTAGATACAGAACTTTACTAATTGGATTTTATGTGAATGTTTGTGTAAAGTGCCCTGAGACAATTTGTTGTGATTTGGCGCTATATAAATAAACTAAACTGAATTAAAATTGAATTGAGTTCAATTGGGGCTGATAATTAAAATTTGGCTTAAGTAATAAGTTGACTAATTTATCGGTCTAGTGCTTGTTACAATAGTAATAAAATATCCACCAAACTTGTTAAACGCCAGAGTTGTGCTTAGAAACAAATGCTTCATCGCGTTCTGCACTCTTAGAGCCTTGTTTTAATCTCGGCTTATTATTAGCAGTGAAAAGTGGACATATGCTTGGTGTTTCGCTGAGTCGTGTTCGGGCAGATTAGTGCAGCATCAATTAGTCCACTGCGGTGGTATTTTGAAGGACAGTGAAGCAATCAAATAGCCTGAGCTGTTAATGATTTCCAGAGTGCCTACGGGGAGCAGCTTGTCAAGCACCGAGCCAGCTTTTACTCGGCTCACAGTCTCCTGGTTTCCACCACGTCACGAGGACGTGCGCCAGCTGCTCTGAGGCACGACAGTGATTGACAGCTGCTCACTATAAAAGTCTTTCAAACCCAAGCTGCCTCAAAAATACCACTCCTTTTAAATCTGAGGCATTATTTCTAGCTCTTTTATTATATCTCTAAACTCCAGTGTCTTATCACTTTGATGGGATCACAAAGTGATACCTGCGTGCAAGTTTGCGTAAAGGGGAGGAGGAAAGAGAGATGATGTGCACAGAAATTCGAGGATATCTGTTCTCTATTAGAATGTTTCAGGTAAGGCAAGCCTCCGACGAGGAAAACAGAGGTACGAGACAGGAGAAGAAGAGGGAAGGAGGACGCTCTGTTGCAGTTAGTCTGCTACATATCACAGTATCTGGGCTGAAAGCATCTTTGTTCTCGAAAGAATCTCAAAATGTATCGTCTGTCAAGAGAGACGCACACACGCACAGCAAGAGGAAGTCAACCAAGTACAGAGCAGATACATTTTGAAGCATCAGTGAAGGCGACATGTGGCTTGATACTAATCTTTGGGTAAAGTTTCGCTCTCAGCTGGACGTAGAGAGAACTAAATTAGTATCAACGCGTCATCATGTCTGCAACCAGTGGCCCCATAGCTTAGTGTAACTTGTGCTTTTAACGTCTTCAGTTAAAGTTGTGACTTTCTGAAAAGGTCACGCTAAATAGACTCTAGCTTTATCCATCTCCAAAGAGTTTTTAAAACAAAACTCTTGATGCGGTGAGAGCTCCTCACGCAAATGGATGTTTCTTTTTTTGGGGGGGAAGTTACACTTGAAGCTCTCATGGGGCATGATGCTCAGAGGAGAAGCTCCTCGGTAGCAAATCAAAGAAAGACAGGGAGAAATAGACCAGGTTTCAGAGCAAGCACAACTTGACACACTCATCCCACCTGTGTGTCCGGAGTCGCACTCCTCCAGGTCCTCGTCGTCGCTGGAGCACTCGGCGGACGAAACGATGTCGTCGGTGGTCTGTGGAGGAAGCACATTCACAGGGAGGGGGAGGAGGACAGGGTTAGAGCTGAAGTAGTACACACATTCAAGGGTATCTCGGCGCACAGACACCCTCCGCCCATCCTTCAGCTCCCATATATCACTTGGAGTCAATCATATTTCACAGTGTTTATCATTCTTTACTTTATGTGCTTTCCTCCTCCGCAGATAATTGTTTTCCTTCACCCTCCGTGCTCCGCCTCGGATTATTTATCGCCCCTCTCCTCCTCCATCGTCCACAATCAATGAACTCCGCCAAACCCGCACGGCTCAACAGCTTCCCAGCCTCTGATTTGTGCTGGAGGCTGCAGGAGGAGGGGACGGGGGCCGCCAGAGTGTCTGGCTACACCTGGACCAACCGTGGATTATCTGCACCCTCCAGTTCTCACAAATCTGATTTATCCCACCCCTTCCCATCCCCCTATTCTGGTCAACCCATGGAGGACAGAAGGGGTAGGGGGTGGGTGTTGTATTTCAGCAGAGGTGCGCTGGGCAGCCGGCATTTATTAGAATGAATCAACGGGGCGATAAAATAAGCCCTGTCACCAAGCTGGGTTATGAAATCAGAGTGCTGATTGAGTTTTCCAGTCCTGGCCGGGGGAGTGGGGGCTCTAAATATCATTGGGCTTGACAGACTAATGAAACGCGCCCCCGTGCTTGTTCTGCTGTATTCAACAGGGCCAACAGAAAGCTGTCCTCATCTGCCAGATGCTGAAGCACAAACAAGCCGCACAATGAAAAGGCAGATTTTTCTAAGCACATTCCTAATGCGCCCCGTGATTACACACGATGGCCCGTGCTATTTTCTGTTTCAGTACATTTGTAAATGTGTTAATGTGCTGCTTACGCTGCTGTGCATAACACACCACATTATGTACTGTACTCCATTCTGAGGAGGCTAAAGCAGGAGGGGGGGCTCGAGAGGAAATTGCTGTAAAATATGGCCTCTTGGTAAACATGGCATTATTTATTGAAGCCACATTATGGGTGTAAAGTCTTGCTTATTGCTTGTTATTATGATGGCAGCAGATGTGGGAGGCAGGCACACGGGGGAGGGGATGAAACACAGCTTCAAAGTCTGTTCCAACAAAAAACCTCCGTCCTTCCTCATGTCTCTGCAGCTGACGTCCAAAACATCTCAGCTCAGGAAATGTTGGCATGGAGGCACCACGTCGCAGATATTTAAAATCCAAACGTTAAGCTAACACGAGGGCCACCGCACCAGCTGTTAAATATTAAACAAGGATTGCTGCGCCGGAGTAGCATCGTTACGGATCGTTCCGCAACAGAAACATCTGCTTTAACAGCAGAGATCACTCTAATAGTTATCTGGAGCCAGTGGTGCTGATAGATTTTTATGTATCGTGTGTGTGTGTGTTATGCACATTTGAGTTTAAGTGTTGATGTGTCTGTTACCAAAACATCTCATGAACCACTGAATGGATTTCATTGAAACGTTCTGGAAACAATCATTGCATGTGCATCTACAACTGGTTAACCTTTGGAGACAACCCTATTAAAAATGGCTGCCACAGCAAACTGGCCTTAGAAAACAATAAAAAGGCTTTAATTCAGTTAATCTTGCAGGTATTGTGCCAAACTTTGCTGTAGTAGTAGCTTAGAGTCTCCACAACACATATTCTAAGTGATATGCACAGCTTTGCCTAAAATCTTAGCATGAACTAGAGTTGCATTCAGGCCTAATAAATCCAGCCTGGACCGGACCAGCCCGTAGTTGTTTTTCCCCAAACCCTAACCGGACCCAACGGATTACCAGTAATTAGAGGGCTGAACCTGAAAAAATAGCCCCAAAAAATGGCTTTTTAAAAAATTTATTAAGTTTTTACTGCTTTTGTACACAAATCAGTTTGATATGATAGTTGTAAAAACAAAATGAAAGGAAGATATAAGATTTATGTTTATTAACAAATTGCCGAATGGATATTTACATACAAAACAAAAAGCCTAAAAATCAACTGTAAAGATAGGCTGTTATACAGAATGGTAAATGGACTGTACTTATATAGCGCCTTTCTACCTTATTTCAAGACACTCAAAGCGCTTTACATCACAATCTGTGCCTCATTTACCCATTCATACAGCACTCTACTACATCCCTACAAAGATAATTGAACAAATCATTCTAAAGAGACTAATCAGAGCTTTATCACATTCATACACTGATGGGACACACATCAGAGGCAATGAGGGGTTCAGTGTCTTGCCCAAGGACACTTAGACATGTGACTGCTGGTGGATTTGAACCCCCAACTCTCGCATTGGAGGACGACTGCTCTAACCACTCAGCCACAGCCGCCCCCATAGAGATGAACAAAATTATTGTTAGAGCAAAATTATTTGGGAAAATCTAGAAGAAGGCTATTTTAACTGAGCGCGCTGCTCGCTTCAGCTTTTGTAGATGCTGCTACTTCCTTCACGCAGATGACAGCAGGTGTGGAGATGTGTACAGCCAATCAGCTGATCGATCGATCGATCCATCCATCCATCCATCGATCGATCGATCCATCCATCCATCCATCCATCCATATCCGCTTCTTCCTTTTGGGGTAGCGGGGGTCGCTGGTGCCCATGTCCAGCAGTCACTGTGCGAGAGGCGGGGTACACCCTGGACAGGTCTCCAGTCCACTTCAACCAGCGAGTCAGCGGACGTGTGCGGCCGGTCACAGGTGTCCATCTGAGTTTTAACGCAACTTTTTTAAACCTCTATAAACCGGCCGGTCGGACCTCCCTCCTCCTTAACAAGTAAATTAACACAATTTTATACTGTGAATTCTTATTTAGTTTTCTTTGTACTGTATGATTCGTAAAACCGCATCTAAGCCAGAGACCGGCCCAGCCCACACATTAATCACATTATAATGGTCTGGACTGGCCCTAATCCAGGTCAGTCCGGACCAAATTTCGGGTTCGGGTTAGAAATGACAGCTCTAGCACGAACCATTGGTCAATCTTTTTGTCTGTTAGCAAAATATTTCATAAACCACTAGAGGGATGTCAATGCAACTTTCAGAAATGAATCACTGAATGTTTATTTATAATTTTTGAACTTTTGGAGTTATTCCATTATGAGATGGCTGCCATAGTTTATCAAAATTACACAAGATAAATATGGCTATAATTCTGTCAGTTTTAAAATTATTGAGGTAAAATCTGATCAGGTTGTAGCTGAGAGTCATTCACAAATCATACTCTGAGTGAGACGTCTCACACCAGTTGTGCTTAATTAACTTGTCCATTTCTTGATATGAATTCCTTCAAGTACTGCTAGGTGTTTACCAAGTCACGATGTTACCAGGCTAGATGAGTAAATTTAAAAAAAGCAGATCAATGTAAGACCTGCAGTGAGTATCGCCAGACATTTTATCTTCTGTAAACTTCTTGGAGAAAAAGAATCCACTTTAAAGACTGAGTTGTGTATAAAAGGCAGAACGTCTCTGCTAAATCAGAGTAAGAGACCATCTCATGGTGATCACTCTGATTCCACTCAGAGAAATTGAAAGGGGGGTTTGAAGTGCGATGTTTGACCTTTGGAGACCTCTCGACACGCGCTTGATTAGGTTTTACAAACATAAGTTGCATCTCAGGAGTCAGTTCAGAGTGAAGTGCTCCTTGTGGAAGGCTAAGGGTGCCGGCTCTTTGCATTTGAGCTCATACAGAACAAATAAAGTGGCAAACGTGGTCTCCTCCAAGTTGACCCATGACTTCAGTAATAACATAGAGTACTGTAAATGGCTTCATGGGTGCTGCGGTGGAAAGCAGATTATTGCAGGAGGATTCAGCTGATCTGAGGGAATACAGATAAACACATTCACAGCTGAGGACATCTAATTCTCTGTCCAAATCTCTATAACATGCATATACGTCCGTCCGTCCGTCCGTCCATCCATCCATCCATCCATCCATCCATCCATCCATCCGTCCGTCCATCCATCCATCCATCAATTTATTATTTATTAACCTTTATTTAACCAGACAAATCACATTGAGATCATCACATAGCTCTTTTGCAAGGGAGGCCTAGGCCTGAAGGCAGTCCATGTTTTTGGTCTGTGGGAGGAAACGGGAGTACCCAGAGACAACCCACTCAAGAACAAGAAGAACGTGCAAACTCCACACAGAAAGACCCCAGGTCCAACCGGGGATTGAACCCAGGACCTTATTGCTGTGAGACAACAGTGCTAACCACTGAGCCGTCTTGCTGCCAATACATCCATCCATGCATTGTCTTTCATTTATTCTGAAGTCGGGTCTTGGGGGCAGCAGCTTGAGCAGAGAGGCCCAGACATCTCTTTCTACAGCCCCTCTTCCAGCTCTTCTGGGAGGATTCCAAGGTGTTACCCGGCCAACTGAGAGACTATTACTTGAACTCCTCCACTTGAGGCAGACATGTAATTATTTTCTACAAAAATTGTCATCTTTGTTTTGAGCATCTGGTTGGGAGTATTTTGGTACTTTCAAAAAATAAAAATACATTAATTATTTTGTAAAAAAAATAAAGCAAAAACAATATTAGCATTGCACCAGATTATATTGTTTACCCAGCTTTCAGTTGACACTCAAAGTCTACCAACAAACAGCAGAGACTAATCAATAGTCAGACTTCATTAAAAGAGCATTTACCTCCGAACACTTCAATGATCGATGCAGACAGATGGTCTCCTTGGGACACAAGTTAAAAAATAAAAAATAAAACAATACACAACGTTCACTTTACAACTGATGGCACAGTCAGAGGAGATGGCGCGGTGGTTTAGTCTTGAGTTCTGGGAATCAGAAGAGGCCATTTTACCACTCAGGCCTGACCTCAGACCAACTGTAAACCCTGAAACCTCCTTCTGTTACCTACACCATCAAGTCCAAGTTTAAATATTTTATCAGTGGAAGCGTTTTTATTAAATGTGTAATCTGCTGAGTGTAGTGTGGAGTGAAAACCCATCAATAATCATATGTTGATTGTTTCCATCTTTTGTTCTTGTCCATCAGTGGCAGTAAGGTCTAGAGCTGTCATTTCTAACCTGGGCCCGAAGCCCGGCCCATTGGTGTCGGGCTTTTGATTGCGTCAGCGAATCAGCTGCGATCCAGTTATATGGCAGCAAGGCTTACCATACTATCCAAATATGGCAACATAGCTTACCATACTATCCAAATATATGGCAACATGGCCTGCCATATATCTACCAGCTGCACGCGGCCATTTGACTGTGAGCTGATCAGCCTTGAAAGAGTTCAAATAGAGTTCAGTTAAGCTTCAGATGGGACTGTACTACCAGGAAGTGATCCATCGCCCAAATGGACATTCATTCAGCTGCTACACACAGTGGACGCACGCGGCCGACGACTCAAACAAGTCAGATCCCAAAGCAGACATGTCAGAGTAGGGTCCGTGTCTGAATAATGCAGCAGAAGCAGGGATTTAATGCACTTTGACGGCCATGAAAGGACAAACACCTCCTCAGCTCCGATCTTCTGCCCCCTTTATTCAGCCGCACATATCCGCTGACCGTTAATAACTATATAAGCAGTCAAAGCTTGATTGAAAATGTCAGGGTTTTTTGGGGGTTCGAACCTATAATTAATTAGGTAGCATGGTGGCACAGCTGGTAGAGCTGCTGTCTCTCAGCGAAAAGATTGCCAGTTCAAATCCCGGTCCGGGGGCCTTTCTGGGTGGAGTTTACACGTTCTCTCTGTGCATGCATGGGTTTTCTCCGGGTACTCCGGTTTCCTCCCACAGACCAAAACCATGCATGTTAGACTGATGGGGTGGCTGTGGCTGAGTGGTTAGAGCAGTCGTCCTCCAATGCAAAAGTTGGGGGTTCAAGTCAACCAGCAGTCACATGCTGAAGTGTCCCTGGGCAAGACACTGAACCCATCATTGCCTCTGATGTGTGTCCCATCAGTGTATGAATGTGATCTAATGCACTGATTAGTCTCTTTAGAATGATTTGTTCAATTAGCTTGAATGGGTAAATGAGGCACATATTGTAGTGTAAAGAGCTTTGAGTATCTTGAAATAAGATAGAAAGGCGCTATACAAGTACAGTCCATTTACCATTTACTGATTGGTAACTAAATTGTCTGTAGGTGTGAGTGAGAGAGTGAATGGTTGTTTGTCTCGTGTGTCTCTGTGTGGCCCTGTGATGGACTGGAGACTAGGGGTTGAACAAGTATATAATTTTTAAACTCGACATTAACATAATAAAACCCGGGTAGAACTCGAGTATTTGATGACGTCATAGATCTCAAGATACAAAAATAAATAAATAAATAAAACTGCAAAAAAAGGTAATTATTTACAAAAAAAAAAAAAAAAAAACACCAACAAAACATTGGGAGCGTATATTATGCTCCTACCATTTATCATACTGCAAATAAGTCACAGGAAAAAACTAAACTATTAGTTATTATTATTAAACGGCAAACGTGAAGAAAATGCAGACGTCAAAAACGAAACTTAACCGAAACTGGTTCGGTGGATTGGACCCGGTGTTACACCATACTCTGTGACCTGCAACAGTGCAACACCGCCCCCTACGGTCATACGGTGGTCACATAATATGACGTCACTACAGATACTCAACATAACATTTTTAACCTCGATAGATGTCCTAGCAATCGATGTGTAGATTACTCGAGTACTCTGTTAATGCCCTACTGGAGACATGTCCAGGGTGTCCCCTGCCCCTCGCACAGTGATTGCCGAACATGGGCATCGGCAACCCCCATGACCCAAAATGGAAGAAGCGGGTAAAAAGGTAATGGATGGACCTGTAATTACTGTTAATTTGTCAGGTCAGATGGGGTTCAGAAATGATGGCTACGGGCTGGGGCCGGGACGGATTTTTTGGGCCCGAATGCAACTCTAGTAAGGTCCTGTGTGTCCTGCAGTAATACCATAATAAAACATGTTGCAATTCTGCTTATTGTGAAACTTGTTTGTTTAAATTGAGTACTGAGTCATACATTATTTAATATTTCAGCCAGATCTCCGTGTAATCTTCTAAACTCATCTTGATCCATAGGTGTCAGACCTTCTGACAGTCTCACAAAGTTTATTTTTGGACTTTTTTCATTATATGACAATTTTTTTTTTTTTTTTTTTTTTTGGTAATCCACTTGACAGATTAAAAAAAAACAATTCCTTCTCTTGGGCTTAATTCTTTTTTTTAAACTCCAGAACGATCTTCAGAAAGCCTGGAGATTATGATGATTAGGACCAATTTGAAAGATGACAAGAAAGTCTATCTGCTTGGAAGCAGAATATGAAGTAAATGAAGTTAAATTAAAATATTTGCATTAGTGTATATACACAATATTAGCATAAATTAAGATCTTTAGTATTCAGTTTCATCATATGCGGCCCCTTTAAGGAATCCAGATATATCCCCCCTTCTATATACAGATGATATTTTCACTTTTAGTGCAGCCAAAACAGAACAAATATACTTTAAATACTCCACTTGAATTGCTCCTGTGTAGACACTGATGGAGGACTAATGCTGCCGCTGCTATTCTGCTAATGTGCTGCTTCTGCTATGAGGCTGTCACTCCCCCCACAACACTAAAACCACATCAAGAGGGGATAGTTTCCCAAATGGACAGGTAGAACACTCAAAGCAATGAGAGAAGCTGGGACAAACATGGACTTAATGCTGTAATTTCAGCACATTAGGAAAGAAAAAAAAAATCCATATTAGCTTGAGAGGCATGGTAGGCTGCCACGCTCTGTAACATTGAGCAGGTAACGAAGCAGATGTCTGATAAATTTTCGTCCTAAAGCAAATATTCAGCATGGAAAAGCTGAACTTCTTACACGTTTGAAGTGTTCTTGCAGCTCCCAAATACCTTGGTTTGAAAAGGATTGAAAGGAGACCGGAGGAACAGATTCCTTTCATTCTTGTGCAAAGAAAACTATCCAACGTGGAGTCTGCAGAAAGAAAGCATGCACTCACACATCTCTTCACAGCTGGGCCTAAAAATAAGCACTATCATTCTGACAAAGATGTCTGACAAGAATCAAGATTTTATAAACTAACATCTGAAAAGATACAACAAAGAGACAGTAGAGTCAGATGAGTACAAACCCAGTACTAAACACTCCCCATCTTTAAAAAAGTGTCATAGCCTTAGACGATGACCAAATACTCCTAACGTTTTGTGTTCAGAGTCTACGGGTCGTTCCAATTAAAAGAGAAATATTTCAAGTTGGGATGAAGCTCATCAAATACATGGACGGTAACAAGAGGAGCCGCTGTGGTTGCAGCTGAATATTCTGCTGAGCATGACAGTGATTTGATCGATCACATCAAAGCCAGCGTTTGTGCTCGGCTGTGGGAGAGAAAGACGTAATGTACTCGACTGTCTGTGGTGCCCCCTTGGGTCAGAGATAGCAGTGTAGAGGCTAAAAATCAGCCGCGGCCCTCGGGTTACAAACGCAATATGAAATATGAGTGTGAACAGAGCCGAGGCTCAGGGAGATGCTGGGAATCGGGGCGCACATGCTTAAGTGCGCCACACTGAGTCACATCACGAGGGAGGGCGAGCTGAACGTACCGCCGCCCTATCATAACAAATGACCCTCATGTGTTTTTATGCCCACAGGCCAAAGGAAACACGGAGAAACAAAGTATTTTCAGAGAAAAGAAAGAGACGCTGTATAATAGATCCACATTATGGCTTCACTATAAAACCCACTTTGGCTTATTCACAATGCCAGAGTGCTCCATGCCTACAGCAGATTTAGTTTTACTGATGGACGTTAAAAACATCTAATGTCTTGAGCATGCCGTCCTGTTTGTCAGTACCAAGACTTCCACTGTGGTTACATGTTCTGAGATCAGAAAATACAAAAAAAAAAGCTTGAGCATACTAAGCCTATCAGACCTGCTTCATTCTAAATTAGGACCTACAAGACATAGAACATGGCTGGATTGGGGCAAATTTGGAAAACATTTAGTATGAAGACCAATATTTCCCTTAAATTATTGGCCTTGGCAGAGCGCTTGTTGGACAGAAGGTGGTGGGGGTTTGGTAGGCAGGGTGCTCAGTTCTGTTGATGGGCGTGGCGCCTCTGTTGGATAATGGTAGGGGAACACTGAAGACATCATGAAGCTTGAGATGTTCTCCTGGGCCCTCACCACTCAACATGCCAGCTCTTACACAACTCTCTCTAATCACAGCAGGATTCAGTTGTGTGCTAAAACATCAGCATGGATATCACATCTGTGCCAGACTGTTTCCACATTCTTCTCACAAATGTGGTCACAGCTCATGCATGAGGTCAAGGGGGTTGATCCTGTTTCAAGTTGGCTCTGTGTGAACCAAATGTCTTGGATACGCAGCCATTACAATGCAAACCAGTGCAAACCTCCAAAATAAGTTTTGAGCACTTTTAAAAGCATGGACTCTGTAGACCACTTTGTTCTTTTTGAAGAACCTGCCAAGACCATCCATATTTAGGATAACTTGGCTCAAAGCTGTGTCATTGATATGGGTCGACATTTTTAGTCCAACACCAACAGAGCCCCCAAAACGTAAAATAGTACACTAACTTCTGAAGGAAAAATGTCATATCTACAAAGTGAAAGAGAAGGGGCTGCATCCAGTGGGCTGACACTTATGATCACTGGTTGGAGGCAGAAAATTAAAAGACAGTATGCAAATTTTCTTTTGAAATCACAATGCATGCAGTGACATTTGATGCAACATTATTTGGGCCAAAATTTGTCAGGAGTTGCATGCATCTTCTTCTTGCTTTTCTCTCTTCAGAGGTTGCCACAGTGTGTCACCCTCCTCTGCATCCTCTGTCCTCACTCCAACTACCTCCATGTCCTCTCTAACTGCAGCCATATATCTCCTCTTTGTCTTGTCCCTGGCAGCTGCATTTCTAACATCCTTCTATCAATATACCCACTGTCCCTCCTCTGGACATGTCCAAACCATCTCAGTCTGGTCTCTCTAACTTTATCTCCCAGTTGTGCTGTACCTCTGATGATCTCATTCCTAATCTTATCCATCCTTGTCACTCCTAAGGAGAACCTCAACATCTTCATTTCTGCCACTTCCAGTTCTTTCTCATGTCTTTTTGTCCATGTCTCTTTCTTCAGACCATACAACATAGCTGGTCTCACCACTGTCTTATAAACTTTTCCTTTGACCTTTGCTGACACCCTTTTGTCACAAATCGCTCCTGAATCTTTTCTCCATCCACTCCATCCTGTCTGGACTCTCTTCTTCACCTCTTTACCAAACTCCCCATTTTCCTGGACAGTGGACCCCAAGTACTTGAAGTCCTGCTCCTTTGTGACCTCTGCTCCTTGTAGCCTCACTGTTCCACTGGCCTCCCTCTCATTCACACACATGTACTCTGTCTTACTACGGCTGACTTTCTTTCCTCTTCTTTCAAGTGCATACCTCCACTTCTCCAAGTTCTATCCATTCTTAGGAGTTTGCATATGTATCACCCAAATTTTGTGTAAATTGTTTTGTTGCATTTTAGTCATAAATTGTCTTAATAATATCTCAATATGTGCTCGATTTATTCTCAGTGCTGTTAATTGTCTCCCAAGGCACCCAGGTTGTTAAATTATTTTTTATGTCTCCAATTAGTTACTTTATAAATTTATTAGGTGACAACCCCGTCAAACCGTGGGACTCGTTTCTTTCACTTTCTGACTCCTGGAATCGAAATTGAGGAGGGTTAAACATGGGTTCCAGACACCTGCAGCAACTATTTAGAGATTAGCCTTGCACACTTCTGAAAACTTTCAAAGTTCAGGCAACATGAGAATGAGGCTCTTTGACTCATGCAAGAAAATGGAGAGTCCTCGTCAACACTTCAGAATATTTTGGAAACTTCCTAGAGAACGCAGTTCTCAAGTTATTGCTAAGAGTAGCAGCCAAGTGAGAAACACAGCTTTATATTAAAAAAAAAAGTTTGAACATTTTTGTCTTCTTTACTGGCACAGGATTTTTGTCTTTTGATCAGTTAATGTGTTTATGCTCCTAAACGCAGAGCTTCGTGTGGTGTCACCTGATACTTCTGCTAGCACCCTCAAAATGATGAAACCAACACAGACAGAAGGTCTAATCAATGCAACTGCAGCAAACATGGGTATAAAGTGTTTCCCTGTGAATCACTGGTGCAGCTGTTAAAGGGTTTTGACTTGCCGTTGACGGAGTCCCAGATTGCTTTCTTTATCATATTTATATGTATTTATCTTTGGCACATCCATACATATGCGCCTGTGTTCATCCGGTCAAAAAACTATATGCCTTCTGGACTACACATCGGCCCCAAACACAAATCAGAATATATTCACATTTCAGATGATTAACATGAACTGCCCACAAACAGGTGCATTCAACAAACAGTAGAATGGTCTTTACAATGGGTTTAGGAATACGTTTAGCCATGTACAGAACATGTACAGAAAAAGTCAACCCTTAATGTTAGTCACTGTCTAAACATTAGTTAGTTGAACATTCAAAAGTTGAAGTTTGTGCGTCTTGTTAAACCTGATTGGTCAAGAAAACAAATCTTCAGTCAAGCTGTTTAATCTTCTAGTCTGAAAATGTCAATCCTCTATAAAGATTCATCAATTTAGAGCCCTACAGTAAGCATTAGCTCTATTTTTTTTAATAAGACATTTTTGCTGTACCCCCCCCAACACCTCAAAAAAAAAAAAAAAAATAAAAAATCTTAGATTGTCAAGTATATAAATATAACTTTAAACTCATGGGCCAAAATATAAAACAGTAAACTAGCTTTGTAAATTGGCTTTAAGCTGTTAAGTTTGAAAGACAATAGGTCATTAAAAAAACATCTGTCAGCCTCTGTTCTATTATTATATATGTTACTGGAAAAAAAGACCCACTGCTCAGTTTTTCAAGTGAAGAAGGTGAGAAAAATCTGAGGTCTCCTATTGTTTCTTCCTCACTGGTCCACTAATTCCCCACTCCTCCATCTCGCCAGCCCTCGTACCCACACAGGATAGCCATCTCTGTGGTGAAAGCTTAGCCCTTCTATTGATGGCTGCATGATATGCGTGTTATCATGTCCGATCTGAGCTTTGACAGCCTGACAAGGGAGAGGCTTGTTTTACAAGGGGGATCAATGGCACGAGCCCATATCCCTATCAATAGGCTGCCACAACTCTTTTAGCTCTCGTTCTCACTCTGTGACAGATAAGATGATCTATCCGGGAGCAGCAGGAGAAAAAGAAAATTGGAATTGCAGCATGTGATAAAAATAGGATAAGATGTTGATTCTGATCATGCAATTTCATTTACATAAGAAGCAGCATTGTTGGACCAGACCTGTACAGTAAGGCTAGGATCCCTGCTGCCCTTCAAATGAAGACATAAATTATAAAAACATGAGCTCCATAAACGACTTGTATAGTACCAGAGCCGTATGCTAAGTGATTCCCAAGATCAAATATTGATATTTCAAATGAGCACCCACAGTGGGCCTTTCTGTGCAGCCTCCTGTAGTCAGCACCTTTTATTCAGGTTAATGGAGAAACAGGGAGCAGGAGGGAAACAGCTGGAGAGGTGGGGAAAAAAAAAGTAAAATAAAATGCATTTAATTTGTTTACCGTCACCATGGCAGGTTGGTTTCAGCAGAATGGGTTATGTGTGGAATATTTCTCTTTTTCTCAAGGACCTGCTTTTGTACACCGTGCAGTGAGGGTTGTTGCTTTACAGCAAACTCTGATTGCCCTCAGGCCGCAGGTAGCCACTTTCAAACAGGGTCATTCATCTTCCTGTGGAAAAGGAAATGGTCTCCGGCCCGGTTCCTTAATCACCCGCATGCCACGGCGTACAAGGTCATCACACACCTTCTCTGTGCACACCAACACACAAACACACAAGCTGAAAGTGTGCAGTGAGAGGGTGCAGAAGATGAGGGGGAGCATCCTCGTCATGTTCAGGACCATCTTCAGGTGGGACTCTGGAAGTGATCAGAGGTCTCGGTTTTGGGTCGTGTTGCGTTTTTATCCTCCCCGCTCCCCCCACTTACCAAAGGCAACAGGTGGGCAATAATGGACTCATCTGAATTTAACTTACCTGAATTTAACTAGCAGAAAACAATAATTAGATGTACATCTACAGCTGAAGGCAGCACGGTGGCTCAGTTGGTAGAGCTGCTGCCTCTCAGTGAGAGGGTTGCCAGTTCAAATCCTGTCCCGGGAACTTTCTGGGTGGAGTTTGCATGTTCTCTCTGTGCATACGTGGGTTTTCTCCAGATAGTCCAGTTTCCTCCCACAGATCAAAAACATGCATGTTAGACTGATTGGTAACTCTAAATTGTCCCTAGGTGAGAGAGTGAAAGGTTGTTTTTCTTTATGTGTCCCTGTGATGGACTGGAGACCTGTCCAGGGTGTCCCCCGCCTCTCACACAGTGATGGCTGGACATGAGCACCAGTGAACCCCTGACCCAAAAAGGAAGAAGTGGGTAAAATATAATGGATGGATGGCTCTACAGACTCAACTCTGTTCAAGATGGCTGCCACAGCCACACCAAAACGACTTAAACTCAATTAATTTTACACACTCTGATGGAAGGTTTGTTGTGGTAGTAGCCGAGACCGATCCCCGACTCATATTCAAGGTTTGTCTCAACTGACTACAACGTTTCTCAACATGATCTGAATAAGTGTCTGGTCTGAAGGTGCAGGGCAGTGTGCAGTTCTTCAAGGACTCTCAGGCTTTTTATGCAGTTCAAAGTGAGGAATTCATATATAGATGTGATGCAGAGCTGTACGCTAACAGCTGAGACTGATGGAAAAATAGTTGAAAGAACACGAGAGCCATATGGGAGCAGGAGAAAGAGAAGGGGGGGGGGGGGGATTCTGAACGT
>NC_056509.1:21222354-21229080 GCF_014905685.2 Nematolebias whitei
GTAGTGAGGGGTGGTGTGTTTGGTGAGATTTGGTTTGGTGGTTTGTTTGTGGGGGTGGGGGGGGGGGGGGGGGGGGGGTCATAAGACTTTAAGGTATAACTTAGATCACCTGTTAAAATACTCCTACAAAGCAGGCTTGTGTTGAAACATGACTGCATAGTTTAATGTTATTAACTAGGATCTTACAGAGAACTTGCTGTATGTTGCATCACACGTTTTTAAAAATTATTCCTCAGTTTTAAATGTTCTCATTAGTCCACATTTAGTTCTGTGTTCAGGTCCGCCGACAGCCTGATCATCAGTTCTCATAATGTCTCCTCCAGCATGCCGACACCTTCAGAACGCAGTAAACACGCACTTCTAACCAGCCGCTGATCACAATCATCGCCAATTAATGTTCTGACATTCGAGTCCACCTGACTCGTACTGGGCTCGAGTCCAATGTAACGTGATTATCGTGAGCGCTGCAGGAAGACGATTTGCTCGAAGAGAAAGCTGAACCACAGCTGTACCTGTCGGTGTTAGCTGTTCTCAGAGTTTGGCTTATTTCATCTTCATTAGACGTGTCTGCATGATTAATGCTGTGGAGTGATCCTCTGTCTCCATTTGCATTGTGAATTGATGTGATCTGTGTCTTGATGTCCTCCTGAGGTCTGGGTTATGAATCTGGGTGGATACATATTTCAATGAGGGCTGAATTCATCTGAACACATCTGGGTTTCTGGAACAGTTTCATTCTGCTTTACTTTGTTTGGCTCATAATGATTTGCAGTAGCAGCCCTTTATCTATAGCTGTTGACGGTCGGGGGCATCATCGGCTAAATAAGCCATTAAAATGCAACGTTGGTTTACTTGTTGCTCTCTATTTCATGTGAGAGTTCTGTTAATTTGCACAGTGCGCATTGATACAATGTTTTCCACATCCTATACAATATAACACTGTCTGGAGGGAATTAATGTTTGTATTTTTACAATCAAAGCCAATGTTTGTAACTCTTAAGTATATTTAGTTTTTCATTTCATTCTGCACACTTATATTAGAAACATTTATCCAGTTAATATTTGACTTATGATTCATGGAAACAGTCGAGTTAACTAAATATTAACACAGAATTTGACTGAAAATCCTTTCATAGGAAGTAACATCTTACATGTTATAAATTGTGTCAACTTTATGCATATTTTTCATATGACTTTGGAAGAGCAGGTTTAAAAATAATAATAAAAAAATAAAAAAAACGAATCCATCACTAAAAACAAGTTTATGGTTATTCTCACAGGCTATCTATTAAACATTCTCGTGTTTTCTGGGTAAGATCGTTCCATCTGTTTTTTAACTATCGCGTACAAGAGTATAACTACTGATTAACAGTTGCAGCCTAAGTAAGCCTTTAGTTTCTGTAATAACTCATCTGCATGATCAGGTTGAAGCACACTTTTAGTGTTTGTTGCTGTTAACGCAGGAATCATGTTACTAAATACTATTCATTTTTTGGTGAATTTGGAGAGTCACTGCACCGTCAGACAGGAAATTGCACAAACCAAGTAGAGAGCAAGCTAACAAACTGATCTGGAAATAACAACAACTTTGTACACTGTATCCACTGCTGCACGTTAAACTGATTCATCTGCTAATGTTTGCTAAACAAAAGCGAGTTCACACACGAAACCTGACTGTTACAATACTGTGATTTAGTTGCAGAAATTCTATGTACATAAAAAAGGAAAGTAGCCATTTAAGTGGAAATATAACTGAGACTTGTGTCGCTTTTGGTTAAATTTGCAAGAAACCTCATCAGAGAGGCAAAATATGTACTGTAGTTTAAAGCACTAATTGCAGGTCAGTCAGCATTTAGTGAATTAACTTCTTGCTGGAAATGTGGGAAGCCCCAAACAACAGTTGAAATACCATAATTGCCAGTCTATAGGCTGCTCTTGTATTTAAGCCGCGGGTGTTCACTTTTTAACTAGGGATGGGGCAGATCCGATCCAGTATTGGTATCGGGCTCCAATACCAGCATAATTTACGTTATCGGATTTTTCCGATCCAACTTGCAGAGATTTCCGATCCATGATGCATGTTTCTGTGTCTCCAAGTAAAACAACTCCTTGTGACTCCCTGCCAGCTGCTCTGCACGTTGGCTTCAAACTATGGAATGGATTTCCTGAACAGAGGCGTGTTTCATGAACCCAGAGTAATAAGACCCGCCTCATATTCAGGAAATACATTTCATTATTTGCAGCCAGCTACAACGTGCAGCAGCACTGTGGCTAACAGCTAACCAACTTTTCATCATAACATGTCCGCTGTGTGGAAGTATTTTACACTAAACACCACAAAACAAGACAGCAACGCAACATGCAATGTCTGCAGAGCTATAGCGCCACATTAAACCACGGTAAAGTTAGTTTTACGATGGACATTCGAACTCCAGGGTTTCAGCAGTGTGTTATTCTTGTTCAGTCCGGAGAAGGCAGTCTGATTTCGGTCAGCTGCGCTCAGTCTGCCTGTCTCGGAGGAGGGGCAGACTGAGCGCGTATAAGCCGCGGTGTTCAAAGAGTGTGAAAAAGTAGCAGCTTATAGACTGGAAATTACGGTAACTTTGCTGTTTTTCTTTGTAATCCAAATTTTCATCTTCTTCAATCCTTTTGTAATTCTGGCAGTGCGAGCCTATGATGACTTTAAAGGCTGTAATACAGAAATCAATGCAGGCGTTGCGTAACGGCCAATACTGAAAGCCTCACGTGACCCTTTTTAATAAGGAGTCCCATTTGGGTTACGTTCCTAATGAGCACAAACCAAATTAAGCATTCGATTTAGCTTCTTTTTGGAAGATGAAAGTTGAACTATAATCACTATCCAACAGAGAAATTACCTAAAACATACCGTACATAGGGAGCCCTGTGGCTGTGCTTTACCATGCATAAACAAGGATAACATCCCAAGCATGCACACACTCAGACACACACATCTACCCAATTATCTTTCTCTCCTTACTGTTAAAAGCAACAGGTTTGATTGTAGTTTATAGCAACTCTTTGCAGACAGCAAGGAAAAACAAGACTGGGCTTTGCTAACAAATCAACCGAGCACTGCAACAGAAAACAAACCATCTCTGTGGAACATCAAGGGCTTTGTGGGATGTTTTATTAAATCCTACTCATTTTTTATATAGTCTCCACACAAATGCATTATTAAAATCAGTGAATAATCCCCCAAAGGTCCAAGCTATCTCTACCTGTATTACATTTCCAGGAACGATTCGTAATCTTTGCCTTTTGAAATGCTATATTGCAGCCTGATGCCACAATCAGTTAAATTGTTCATTTCTCATCAGTTACTCTCATCAACTTGCAATTATAAAGGGAAAACATGATTTAAGATAATTTAGTCATTTAAAATAAGTATTCACAACACCTATGACAGCAGTTACAGCTGTTACCTCAAGTCGTTTGGGATTTGATGCAACGAGCTCAGCACACCTGGATCGGGAGATTTACTCTTTGGAAATCATCTCCAGCTCAGTCAGGTTGGACTGGGACTGTTAGAAAATCAGATCTCTTCACAGAAGTTCACATGTGAAGTCAGGGCTCAGTCTCGTCCACTTCAGGACACTCACAGAATTGTCCCTAAGACACTCCGCTGTTGTCTTCACTGTGTGCTTTGGGTCAGTGTTGTTAGAGTGTGAATATTCAGCCTGGTCTGAAGTCCTGAGCTCTATTGAACAGGTTTTTCATTGAGGATATATTGCTGTGTTTTGATCCATTCAAGTAAAAGAAAAAAAAAAAACTTTAACAAGTTTCCTAGTCTGTGATGGACTTGCGACCTGTCCAGGGTGTACCCCTCCTCTCAAACAGTGATAGCTGGACATGGGCACCAGTGACCCTCGTGACCCGAAAAGGAAGAGGCGGGTAAAGATAATGGATGGATGGATGGAAGTTTCCAAATTCCTGCTGTTGAAAAAGAACCCGCAGCATGATGCTGCCACTACCATACTTCACTGTTGAGCAGGAGATGTTGCCTGGTTTCCTTGAGACCAGGGATGCCCAATATGTTGATCACGATCTACCGGCTAATTGCAAAAGGTATTATGAATTGATCGCATGGCATTAAAAAAATAGACGTCAGCCTATCATCCATCCTTGCTATGAAATTTGTCACTTGATTGACATACAGGCCAGCCAGTCTGAGACCTGATCTTTTCTGACACAGATCACCATGCATGTGCATACAACCGCGCAACAAACTAGCAAGCTACCTAGTTGCCCAGTACAGTAGTCCCTCGCTACTGTGCGGTTCGTTTATCACGGATTCGCTCTATCGCGGTTTTTAAAATATGATTGGACACGACACACAATTGACTGATTGAGGGATGAGCTGCATAATCGGCATTAAACTTTTATTTAAACTAAATTATTTTAAATTATTTAGCACCTGCTGCACATTTGTGCAGCCCAGAGCAGCAGAAAAAGCTTCCTCCTGCAGCTTTGTGCAGCCCTTACTGCTGCAGGATAAACTTCCTGCTACAGGAGAAGTGGGCGTGGCCAAGAGCACTTGGCAAAGAGCAGAGTAGGCAGAGAACTGAAATCATGATATTCTGTGTTCTTTTAGAGCGTTTAGAGTTTAGAAACATTGTTTAGAATATTGTAAGAGTATGGGAAGGGTTTAAAATGCCTTAATATTTATCTATATAAATAATAAAATAAACTACTACTTACTACTTGTACTAGTATTCCTACTTCGTGGTTTTTCACTTATCGCAGGTCTTCAGGGTACGGGGGACTGAGTGTAGATTAGAGTGACATGTATATTGACTAAAAAGTGACTAAAAAGATGAATGGGGTCTGAACACCCTCAAGGCTATTTAGTCTCATATTATATGTATAATACTGATGGTGCTGAAACATTGCACAGCTCTGTGAATATGTCTATAGTACATAAGCACAGGATTTTTAGCACATTACATTAATAAATCAGAATACTTCGATGCCAGAAGAACTGAGCCTGTGTTTAAAGACAGGAAAATGTTCCCTTCCTTGGTTAAACTAACTTACAAAGTGTCAAAGAAAAAGAAAATGCTGGCAACAGCAGTTATACTTTTGTAATAGTTTTGTTCCCAGAACCATTGTGCTGGAAAAAAGTTAATTAACAGCTAGTGTAGGGGATCTTGCAGCAAACCCACGACTCTTTAAAACGGCTTGGCAGAGAATTTAATACCAAACGTTCCACTTTGATAATCCATGTAAGTGTAGTGGCTTGTGTCTGGGGAAAGATGACATCTGAAATATGAAAAGAAGAGCTTTGAGCTGGTAAACTTTGAAAGGACAATTTCCAGGTGCTTCTGTTCAACTCTATTAAACATATCTGTTTGTGTGAGTGTTTATAAATCATTCCAGCTATTGAGCTCTATTGTTCTGAGTTTTACATCACGTAACTCATTCTGCTGTTTTTGTTCCGTTTCAACAATTCGTAAATTAAAACATTCGGCTCGTTCAGGACATTCCTCTGACTTTTGGTGTTTGTGCAACTTTTATTTTTTTGAAATATTTAGCTTTTTCAGCCATGTTTTCCTCATTGAAAATGAATGGAGCTCTCTTCCTTCAGACTCTTTGTGTTGTTTAACATTTTACTGCTCATTTCAGCTTTTGTTCTGGTTCAGCTTTTTTCAGTTTCTCTATGATAATTTTAGCTTCCTTCAGCTCTTTTCAGCTCCTTTCTGCTAATTTAAGCTTTTTGTTCTTTTTCCATCTACTTGCTGCTAAAATCAGCCTTTGATTCAGGTTGTTTCTGCTAAATTCAGCTTTTTAAGCTACTTTCAATGCATTTTTCTGCAAATTTGAGCTTTTCTCTGCTATTTTGTTTCACTAGTTTCAGCTTTTTGTGCTTCTTCTGAATAATTTCAACTTGTTATGCTTCTTTCAGCCTCTTTATGTTAATTTCAGCCTTTTGTTGGCTTTTTCAGCTACTCCTTTCATTTTACAAATTTCAGCTTTTTTCTGCTCATTTCAGATTTTTTGTGATCTGTTCAGTCTCTGCATATTTCAGCTTTTTCTACACATTTCTGCTGTTTTTTCTTCTGCTTTTTTTTCCTGTTTCAGTAAATGTCCGCTATTCAACTTCAACTTTCCTGAACAGTTAAGTGATGAAACATTTTCAGCCTGGTCTCAGCTCCTTCAGCAGCTTTCAGCTAAAATCATTCCACATTAAGCATTCACACAGCAGTTTCAGTTTCACAGGAAATTACTTTTATCTAGTGAATCGTTTTGGTTTGCTCAGTTGTGCTTTTTAATCAGATTTTCTTCTTTCAGTTTGTGTTGTTAGTCGGACAGGCGCCGTGGTATAACCAGTCAGGTGTCTCTGGAGGCAGCGCAGCATGAGGTGAGCCTCTACACCACCCAGCGCCCGTGTTGAGACGGTCAGCTCAAAAACAGACCGTACACATGCTCCAGGATCTGATGTTGCCTCCCAGTGTGCGAGTCCCCCCCCGCCGTGACAATGGCCCCCGACAAGACAGGTTTACACATCAACACGAGCAGTCCTGGAGGATCTAGATAAGCTGTGTTGCAAGGAATGGAAGGGAGGGAGAGACATCCATTATACAAAACCACCACAGTCCAAAACCCCCCTGAGCTAGCTGCTGGTTCTCACACACAGAGAGACAAAATGCTCTGAGCTCAAACACACACACACACACACACACACACACACACACACACACACACACA
>NC_056509.1:21229090-21246778 GCF_014905685.2 Nematolebias whitei
ACACACACACACACACACACACACACACACACACACACACACACACACACACTGAGAAACACATGATGTAGTGACATGAAATTGCAAACATCTACAAACACTTTCACACAGAGACTTCTAATGGAAACAGCTCTATGTGCATATTCTGCTGCACGCTGAGCTGCATGAAGAATTCATAAAGAGAATTACAGGCGTGGTGCTGAATACAAACTCTGACGACAGACAGTCGAGACAGGAACGAGCGTCATGTTGACATTAGAGGGGCACTGTTTGATGGATAAACACGACACGTTTCGTTTCAGTATTTTGACCGGGTGTGAGTGGATGTTACTGCGATGGGGTGTGTGCGCTCGCACTAACTCACTCCAATTATGGTACATTAACTTGCACGTTACAGACGTGTGAGTCAGAGATTAAAACAACAGTTCAGATCTTTCAGAGTGGGGTTCTGTAGAAAAGGTATCAGAAAGACAGCCACCTATTGTTATCCACATGGAAAGAGTCGTGCTCTTCCTTCAACTTTAATGCCGCCTGAACCGCAACGTATACCCGCAATGTAAAGATTAACGTATATAAGCTCAGGAGGAACAATATGGGTTCCGTCCTGGTCGTGGAACACTGGATCAGCTCTTTACCCTCACTAGGGTCCTTGAGGGGTCATGGGAGTTTGCCCATTCAGTCTAAATGTGTTCTGTGGACTTGGAGAAGGCATTTGACCGTGTTCCTCAGGGTACACTGTGGGGGGTGCTCCGTAAGTATGGGATTGGAGGCCCGTTGTTACGGGCTGTTCAGTCCCTATACAAGCAGTGCGAGAGTTTGATTCGCATTGCCGGCAGTAAGTCGGACCCCTTCAGGGTGGGAATTGAACTCCGCCAGGGCTGCCCGTTGTCACCGATTCTGTTCATAACTTTTATGGACAGAATTTCTCGGTGCAGGCAGGAGGCGGAGGGTTTCCAATTCGGTGACCTCAGGATTCCATCTCTGCTCTTTGCAGATGATGTGGTCCTGTTGGCGTCATTGTGCCATGATCTCCAGCTCTCACTAGAGCGGTTCACAGCTGAGTGTGAAGTAACTGAGATGAGAATCAGCACCTCCAAATATGAGGCCATGGTCCTCAACTGGAAAAGGGTGGATTGCTCTCTTCAGGTCAAGGGTGAGGTTCTGCCTCAAGTGGAGGAGTTCAAGTATCTCGGGGTTTTGTTCACAAGTGAGGGAAGAATGGAGCGTGAGATTGACAGACAGATTGGTGCGGCATCTGCAGTATTGCGAACTCTGTACCAGTCCGTTGTGGTGAAGAGAGAGCTGAGCTGTAAGGCAAATCTCTCTGTTTACCGGTCGGTCTACGTTCCTACCCTCACCTATGGTCATGAGCTCTGGGTAGTGACCGAAAGAATGAGATCGCGGATACAGGAGGTTGAAATGAGTTTTCTCCACAGGGTAGCTGGACTCTCCCTTAGAGATAGGGTGAGAAGTTCAGTTATTCGGGAGAGACTTGGAGTAGAACCGCTACTCCTCCACGTTGAGAGGAGCCAATTGAGGTGGTTCGGGCATTTGTAAGGATGCATCCTGGGCGCCTCCCTAGAGAGGTGCTTAGGGCATGGCCAACTGGGAGAGACCCCAGGGAAGACCCAGAACACGCTCGAGAGACTATGTATCTCGGTTGGCCTGGGAACTCCTTGGAATGCCTCCAGAAGAGCTGGAAGTGGTGGCTGTGGAAAGAGATGTCTGGGCCTTCCTGCTCAAGCTGCTGACTCTGCGACCCGACTTCGGAATAAGCGGAAGATAATGGATGGTTGGATATATATATATATATATATATATATATATATATATATATATATATATACATATACATAATAAATACATTACAAAAAAAAGGACTAAAATTACGAGATAAAAGTCATAGTTTTACGAGAATAAACGTCCTGGGTCAAGCTCTGCTGTGAACAACCTCCAATGTGAGTCGTGTTTATGAAGTAGTCTGCAATCACTTTTGAATCACTGTTGGTGAAATATGCCTCCATCCACATTATGTTACGACTAAATCCATCAATGCAGCCATTAATTGTAATGCAATACGGCTTCAGTTTATCATAAGAATCCATATGCCACAGTGTGTTGGACCCCCTGCTGTTATACTGCCGATGTCAACATTCATCATTTTACTGCAGTTGTAAGACTGCTTTTTCATGTCAGAGTTCGGATAATATTACCACTTTAATCTAGTAATGTTACGAGTTTATTCTCATAATATTAATACTTTATTCTGGTAATTTCACAACTTTTTTCTCGTATTGTAAATTTTTCTTAGTGTAATTTTTTTTCTTCTTCTTAGCATGGTCCTAATACTCCATCGTAACACCATGATGTGTGCTATTACTTTTATTGGCGTTTTGAGTTACCATGGCAACGTAATTTGCAGACAAAGAAGTCATTTTTCCCATTGAACCAAACTATAAATCAGGCATTTTTAGAGATATTAAGCTAAAATTTGGTGTGCTGGTAATTGAGAGCAATGCCCCATAAATAATGAATTCAAATAAAAAAAAGCAAGGCCATCAAAGCTAAAATTAAATGGCCTTAACTCAGCTACTTTTACATATACATAGCTGTAATTTAGTGAGGTTATAGTTGAGAATGTTCCCCATCACATACTGAATCCTACAAAAAAATCCAAGATGGCCACCTTAGCTTAAAAATATTACTAAAAGTCATTGTTGTTGTTTTTTTGCCATATTGAGATTAAAATTGGTAAGGTGGTAGCTAAGAGTGAATCCTGACACAGTACTGTCAAATCAAAAATTTTAAATAGCTGCAATGTGGCAGTCCCTGTCAAATTTTCTCCAAGGACTTTCTAGTAATGACTTTGTTGTAGACATCTCTTTGATCAACCTCAGTTAGGAAACAAGGTTTATTATTATTATTTTTTATTTATGCATGTGGACACAAAGTGTAGAGCTTTGCAGTGTGATGATGTCATCACTGATTTTGTTCTAGAAACTAAAATAACAAAGAAGCTGTTTTTGTCAGAATTTTTTTTATCTGTTCTGTTTTATTCTGAATTTGTTGCTATTCAATTTTGGCCATGTGTTGGAAAGATTAATTTAAAAATATATAAATGGTATCTACATAAATTTTGGGAGAACCATGACATGTCTTGTGTAGTTTGATTAAGTTAATGGGGATGTTCCCATCTAGTGTCATAGTGGAACTATTTCAGATTTATTTGCTAAAATAGCGTTGACAGAGAAATATAAACTGAGAAATAAATGTATTTAAAAAATCTAGACAAGTTTAAACTAAATCTGACTGAACTGACAAACTAATGTTGCTAACGAGGTTAGGACCAAAGTGTTTTTTTTTTTTTTGTGGTTGTCTTGAAACATTTCTAATCTTTAAATTGTCCATGGCATACAATCTTTATCTAGCGGTCAAATTCTACAATTATTTACATGGAATTCAATGGGCTTTTGCTAACACAATAAGCAGCAGCAGATAGCTGTAGCACTCCTGGTGCACTCAGGTCACTTCCAGCCAAATTATAATGTTTTAGCCAGAAAAACAACTCATTAGCTCGTCACTTCAGTCAGAATAAAACTCTATTTCTTCAAACTGAGGTTCTTCAAAGAGCAATCTGCAACAGGTAAGATATTAATTGTTCACAACCTTCCTACAGAATCCCGCTTCAAAAGATCTGAACAATTTCTTTAAGATAACCTTGACCAAACTTTGCCTTTGTGTGTTGTTGTGTACGCCTAATGAGCCACGCACACCAGCAGGGTCGCCATCCCTCTGCTGTCTCCTAATTGGACACACGGAGCAACCAGCGGATTTCCAGCATTCATCTCCGACAACTTACAGAGAGCAGAGGTGCCTGGTGGGGCAGCCCGAAACAGAGAGAGAGAGAAAAACATGAAGAAGAAAGCGTTTCAAGGAATACCTGCCTGCTTGGTTTGACCTTTACACAATTAGCGGCAGGTCCGGGGCTCTGGCTGTGAGAGGAGCTGAACACAACAGAAGACTAATGGCAGGTGGACAAATGAGGCACATCTGCCCGCTCACACCCATGCGGTAAGGCGTGCGCTCATCACATATCATCTTGCGTGCGGAGGCGCACAGCATGCTGCAGAGTTCCCCACCACTTCCAGAAGACAGAATAAATTAGTGATTATCATATATCCCTATGAGCTCAGCTGTATCTTCTGTAGAAAGTGAGCTGGAGTTTAATTTGTTTTCTCATATTTCCTGCGTGTAGCTCAACTTTTCCAAACTTATCAGTAACTCTCCACCTACGGAAACCCATTGAAATAAAAAAATAAAAAAAAATCATGGAGCCACAGACTAATCCACGCCAATTCAACAGAGAGCGACTGCCATCGTGGAATACGCTCCCAAGTACAAGCAGAAAGAAAAAGCTCAATTATGCTACAAACTATTTACCCCTCGTATTCCCCGTCTCTTGTGCATCGGGCCGGTTGAAGATGATGGACGCGAGCAATTCCTGGAACACGGTAAACATGCAAATCACTTTCAGTGTCTCTCCCTCGGCAGTTTCCCTCTGCGGTCCTCTAGATTGCAGCCTCCCATTCTAATTGTTCCATAACATCTCACACCAGCATAAAGAGTTAATTGAGAATGGGTGGAGATGATCTTCCACGATACAGAGCCGTGCAGTAACAAGTATTTCTAGAATGACTGTCCACATCAAATTGGCCAGAGTAAATACTGAAAAGATAAAGCTCTTAATGTGATTACACATTAGAAGTTAAGGTTATAGGCATTAGTGGATGTATTATCACCTTGACTGAAATGTTTAGAATAAAAGAAATTACAATTAACAATTTACAAAAAATACTTAAAAAAAAAAAGTTGATTCCATCAATATTTCTAGAAATAATTAAAGCAGCAGTTTAGAGATTTTGAGGAATAGAAAGATATTTAACAGCCTCAGTCTGGAATCACAGTTTCATCTGACAAGACTGACAAGCTAACAGCTAGTTAGCCGACACTAAAGTGAGCAGCTGCCGTCATAAAACAACTCCAGCATACTTCAAATTTACATCACAGTTAACGCCAACGTAGGCGGTTATTTTGGCAGAAACATACTGTATTTTTCGGAATATAAGGCGCACTTAAAATCCTTAAATTTTCTCAAATATTGACAGTAAGCCTTATGTATTAATTCTGGTTGTACTTACTGACCTTAAACCAATTTCATGTGGTTAGTGTGAATGAGTTGAATGAAGTTTAACTTATCCGACTGTTTTGTTTCACTTAATGGGCCTTATAATCAGAAAAATATGGTAAAGTTCCTGGCAGTTGAGTCCCATCAACGGCCTGAAAATGCTACAGCTAGCTGCTGCTCTTCATGCTTGTAAATAATCAAACATACAAAGTAAATAATGGAAAACGTAAAATAATGGAATTTAAACTAAGAAAATGTAATGGTCAACAGCCCCCTGCTGACCCCACATCTACTCACGTCACTGCTCCTCTTGCCATGTTTCTGCCCATCCTGCCAAAAACCTGCCTTCATGCTTTTTGTTCTCCTGCCCATGTCACCTGCCATAGTTTCTGCCCCTCATGCCATTGTTTGTTTTTCCCTTATGTGTTTTGCCTATCACCCATCCTCCAGCTCAAGCCTGCTCCCTTCACTCCAAGCCACGCCTCCCTTTTCTCACAGCAATCAGCCCTGATTCCACGCACCTGTTCAGCTCATCTAGTTCCCCTGCTCTGCACCTTTTATAAGTTCCATTCTCACGCTCCACCGGTGCCGAATTATTACACCACTCATGGTCCCTGATAGTGAAGCCTTCAATCATAGTATCTGTTCCATAGTTTTGTATCCTTGCTTTGTACCCTCGCCTGTTTTTTGATTCCTTGCCTTGCCCCTTTCTGGATTTGTCTGCATATCTGACCAAGGTAACGACTCTTGCTCTGCCTTGACTAGTCTTTTGGATCACGACTCAGCCTTGTTCTTGCTTCTCTGCTTCAACGTGCTTGACCCCTGCTATGACCATCGAACCACGCCTCTGGATTTCACCTGCCACGTACAGACTGAGGAGATTGGACTCCTGACTCCAGCAACCAGCAGCATAATAAATAAAAACTGTTCTTGTTTTTGCACTCCTGTGTCTGGCTTATTAAGAATCCGAAAACCCATTCCTGACAGAAAAGAGTAAAAAGTTTAGATGTTAGCATCGGCATTGGCTCATACCATTTGCGACAGGTTGTTTAAGAACGTTAGGGACTGATGTTGGTCTTAGCCAGTGTTTAATTTGAGCCGGATCCTGCTTCGAAACAAGATCCGGGGACTCCCTCATTTTGACAGGGTGTGTTCCGGCAACTGTTTGCTCGGATCCGGCAACTAAAATCTACGCCCCTAAAAGTCCAAAGTCATTGCACATTTTTATTTTAATTATTTAATAAAAATACAACGAGAGGAGAAGGTGCCCTTGGCCCGGTGGACCCAGTCTGTGGAGTGGATGTTCCGGCCATAGAAAGCGCACCAGCTTGAGCACACGCCCCTGCCCAGCAGAGACATGGACTGCATGTACCGTGGGGATGAAATGTCTTCATCCAACACCTTCAGCAGCGTGTCCTGCAGACAGTGCACGTTATGCACAGCAGCGTCTCCAGACAGCTCTGCAGAGCGCACACAACTGCTGATGTGTCTGAACTCCTGCATACATTTCAGACATAATAAATAAAATAGCTTACAGAACAAAAAATACAATGAGAGAAATGTTGGATGAGTATTAGTCACATTAATCACGTATCAAAACAACAGTGCTAATTTGAATAAAAATAACAGCAATCAAATTGTTGAAAGACAGTCCAATTTACTTTTATTAAATAAATGGATGGATTGTCCTGAGTTGGACAACCAAGAAGTCAGTCGTAATTGAGGTTGGAGCAGCAGAAGCAACAAGGCACAGGAATGAATTCAGTGGAGAAGAGTTCGGCTCAAAAACGTGGTGTTGGGGGTGTAGGATGCTTGACAGAATCAGAGCTGCTCTATTCACACACAGCCTGTTGTTGCTCTCTAAAATAGTTACTGAATCAAGAGTTTACTAATGTAGGTAAACCCGTTAAAATAGGCTACACCAAAATGCAGGAAGTAGCATCTACTAGGAGGACCCACAAGGTCACTCCACTTCCCGCGTTCCCCCCACGCACCCCCTCCCCTGCCGGCCCGACAACTACTTTCGTTCCGGCATCGACCAGTTTTCAAATTAAGCCCTGGTCTTAGCTGCATTTGCACGTGATGTTAGCTCGTCAGTCCTTTTGAATTTAAACTCAAACTGAGGTCATTCAAAGACCTAGCTACCAGGAAAAACTAATAATTTATTCATATTTCACAAAATACCAGTTCAAAATGCCCAAACTATTCCTTTAGCATGAACGCAGTTTTTATGTGGAGTTTTTTATTAAATCTCAAAACAAACAAATTTCCCGTTTGTGTTCGTTTGGTTCCCCGTTAGCCTTGCTGGTGTGCAAACTACCAAGTGGGTGAAAAGAAAACAAAAACATGACATAATTATGAGTTTGTATCTCATAATTACATCATACTATTATAAGTTTTATTTATTTTTACTGGCGGTAACGGTCTTCCAGGTATTCCTCTTCATGGAGCCATCAATAATTAAGTGTGAAATGTGTCCTTTTACCTCACACCCCTGCCTCTCATCCTGCTGACCCAAAAATGCCAACCTGTTCTCACCTCAGAAGGTGCACAGGTAGGACAAGGTCCACTGGTTATAAACAGATGTCTGTGAAGATGCTAAGCACACACATACTTTTTGGCCCCTGAAACAAACCGACTTCTGAGCACAAGCTCAGGTCCATACGGCGTCAGGCGCCTATAGCTCTTTTTCACCACAGCAGTACATCACTAATGATAGCACAACTCCCCAAACTCCCCTATACTACCCAGAGGGGTGGAGAAATCTGCCAAACGGGTGCAGGTCCTCTCTACTTCTCACATCACAGTATTTGACAGCCAGCAAGGGAACTGTAAAATTAAAGGCCTTGGCAAATGAAATGCTGCGACACGGCAGCGTGAATCAAAGCAGAGCCTGTCAGGGGGGCTAGTAGATGAGAAACGACCGAGGAGTGTTCTCAGAAGGAATACAAAAATAAAATGAAAAGTTAGCCAGGGCAGAACACTACATTTTTATTGTTACGTTATCCAAAGTGCGTTTTCTGGCATCTGACAGCACCATCCTGAATACAGACTGAACAGATACTGGTTCACCTTGAAAAGAGAAGCACTTTAGATAAAGCGGGAGCTTTACTGACATACTTTGATACAAATAGCAACGGAGCCCAACAGTGATATTTCCTAAATGTTACCGGTGCAAAACACTGACATGTTTCTCAGCTGAGTCACCATCACTGCACATAAACAGAGATGGAAACAATGTTTTACACAAGAAAATATTTTGACTCTCAGTCAACTCTGTTTCAAAAATGTCCTGTTTCTTTAGTAGCTTTCTGACACTTTCATAGGAGTGCCAGTTCTGACATAAAGGGCGTCCATGTCTGTGTTCCAGGCAATCTGATGTTGAGGTGATGATAACAGAGGTCCGTCGTCCAACAACCAAAGCTCTCCCCTACAACCAAACGTTTCACCCGTGACTGAGAGTTATTGCTTTAATATAGACAA
The DNA here is from genome assembly GCF_014905685.2 of Nematolebias whitei. Classification (NCBI taxonomy): domain Eukaryota; kingdom Metazoa; phylum Chordata; class Actinopteri; order Cyprinodontiformes; family Rivulidae; genus Nematolebias; species Nematolebias whitei. Next base: position 21,237,759 of record NC_056509.1, read on the forward strand.
CTAACAGTTTAATTTGTGCTCTGGGTGTCAAAGCAGAGCGAGGTGTGATTACTTTCTTGGCACTGTGGTGATATTCATTGGCTCGAACTTGAAACGTATTGGAGACAGGCCCCTCTCAGTCCAGAACGGTTGGGTGAGTGACAGATAGAGGGAGAAAGAACGGTAGAAAAAATGAGAAATGTTGAAGAAAAAAGAAAAAGAGAATGACCGGCTTTGCACACCTCGCTGAACAGCAGCACTTCAATCCTCCACAGAATGAGAAATACAGTATCCTGACCTTGGCTGATCAAGCGGAGTTAAAAAAAGGAGCACAACTTCAATTCAACTGTGGTCAGTGTGAAGAAAGGGGCCAAATCCACATTAAATAGTAAAGAAAGGAGGACAGCTCTTGTGTTTACTTTTTGTCATAACTTTGAAGATGGCAGCAAAAAAAAAAACAGAGCCACTGGCTGTTAGATAAAAGCTTCTTTTCAGATGAAGAAAACAATTATTTAACACTGAATGCATCCAGATGTTCTAGATGTAAACATGCCACTGAATGAACAATGGATTTAAGTTATTAGTTTTAAGACTATTGGGGCAAAATATACGACACTTTTTGGTGGTTCTCCTATGCCAAATCACTTACTTTCAAATGATAGATACAATTTGGACATAAAAGCTTATTACCAATACCAGTACTAATTAAAAGACTCAAATTACCACTAAACTGGAATACCAGTAACACTGTATCTGAAGCTTTGAAAGGTCTTGGGTACGAAACACATTATTATGTCTTTAATACAATTCTCTGGAAAAGAAACCGGTAAAACTGGACACGTGAACACAATGACTCATCACGTCACACACTCTCCTCGTCTTCCAGAGGGGCGTACCTGAATGGTAGGTGGAGAGCGCTGTTTTCGGGTGGTTGTAGTAGACAGGGTGGTGGTCGTCTCGATGAAAGTGGTGGACATCTCTGGTGGTACCGAGGTGGTGGTGCGTGTCGCACCCCGGCTCGTGGGCACGTCGCCCACCAGTCGCACGCTGCCATTCACCTTGATGTTGGGGTGGCCCTCTGCGGCCATGTTGAGAACCTTGAGCCCATTGTAATAAAGGCCAGAGAGCTGACCCTGGTAGGGTCGCTTCCGGTCATTGCCGCCGATAGAGATAGTGGCCTGAGTGTTGAAGATTGTCAGCTGCCGGCCTGGTGCAGGAGGGAGGAGGGGCGAAGATGTTAGCTAAAGATTATTTCACATAGCTGGCAAATGAAACTAATAAAAACTGGCATACATCACCTGTAATAGTTATTCAATGTAACACAAAAGCTGTGATAAAAATGTACTCTTTAATAATAAAAAAAAAAAAACTTGGCTAGTAACACACTCTGCTTTTACTTTTAGACAAATTTATTTTTAAATGAGACAATTGTTTGTTTTGTTGCGGTTTTTGGTCTAGTAGCATTTGTGCCACTATGCTAATTGCCTGCACCATGGCTACTAACAGTAAATTGTTTGAATACCATTGAAAAAAAAAAAAAAATTCCAAATGTTTATTAAATACTCTGACACATGCATTTTTACCTCATACATTAAAACTCAAATATGTGAATGTTGTCAGCCTCAGCTTAGGTCAGAAAAACAGGATTCACTCATCTGTGTGCTCAGTGAACAGACCAACTACTATTAGCTATACAAATAAATTACAGATTTCTATGAATTATATGTTTTCATACACTAACATGTTCACCTTTAGTGGTTTATATGTGGCTAATAATGAGATACAAACTGACAGATTGACAACATTATTATTTTTTACTACAGCTATCACAACTTTACATGCACAAGTCAGCCATGTTGGATTTTGAGGTTAAAGCGGCTCAAGAATAAGACTTTTCAAGCTTAAATTTAAAATTTTGGGAGTTCTTGTTGATTTTTCTGACTTACAATTTGGAAATTTTCACTTTCAAGTCTAAATGGAAATCATTACGTTGGATTAGCTTTGGAAATGTGCAAGTCACAGCTGACCTTCAGCAGGATACAACTAGCAACCATTTAGATGTTAGCTTGATGAAAATAAAAACAAAGCTAACAATTGTTTCATGCTAAAGGGACTAAATAACTCTAGTAGTGTAGTGTTAATGCAGAAGCTTCATTCCTAATGTGTCCTGATCTGATTAGCTGTTTGCTTGACTCTCTCATGATAATTTCCCTCCACACTGAGTGTCTGCTATGCACAACACTGTAAGATACTGTCTACTCACAAGTTCTCAGCACAACCACTTAAAAAAAACAAAAACAAACAAAAAAAAAAAACCCTGAACTATCCTTTTATTATTATCTGAAGAAAACAGAGGACTTCACTGATAAATAGAATAATAAATATGCATACAGGAGGTGTGTCATGAATTTCATTGGCCCAGACCTAAATATCACAGCCAAAACATGCTGCTCATGCATTAGTCATGGAAGGAAAATGCAGAAACAATTCACAACACAGGAATCATAATTAAAAATCTCATTTGTATAATTCACAGACTGGCATGGCTTGTTACATTTGTCTTTTATACAGTACATAAAACATTAAGTATGGAATGGCAGGGACGGGTTCATATCACAGGAAATGATACAGCATGTGTGGAGTTATGCATGCAGCAGTAATGTTTTTTTTTTTAACCTGCAAGTGTTTTAGGCGTTGTTAAAGGGACTTTTATAACAAGGTTAAGATGTTTATGTGCAATGGATTTTAAGAAAGCAGTTTATAATGGTTTTATGTAGAGTGAGATCACGTTTTATGCACACAAAACAAATTAAAAAGCAGGGATGCTTTAAATCCCAGCACGTTTTTAACATTAAAGCGAGACGCTGAATTGATAATCTCAGCGACTGGTGAGTGCAGCTTTATCAGGCCTCAGCGCACCTTAGCGCGTGCACTGTGACACTTTTCTGTCAAAATGGCTCCAATTATCTTTTCATCATCAAACAGAGGTTAGAAATCCATTTTGTGCGATAAGTACAAAATTACAGCGGAGAGGAGCACCTGCTGTTTGGAAAGTTTTCAGGGAGATATTCCCACTGATTAGTTTGTTCTCAAACATTGCCATGGATGAGAGCCAGGGGAGTTAATCCTCCTCTCCAAACAGTCTGCTGACTGGTGCATAGATAATAACTACCTCCAGTCAGTGTTGCTTGTATGACCAAGAACACTTATACTTAAAAGATTATTCCAGGCATTTGTAAGTGGGGTTTTGAAGAAAAATTGTGAACAATTAGTATCTTACCTGTTGTAAATAACTCTGAGTGACTTCAGTTTGGAGAAAAAGTGCTCATGTTTGACAGGAATGAAGAGCTAATGGCTTGTGTGAATGAAGCTAAAGGTGATCGCTAAAATCTGGGGGTATTTTTCAAGCAAAGGTAGCAGCAGCAGCTAGCTGTAACACTTCTGGCATAGTCTGGAAACCATTATGGCAGATAATATTTCTGCTGAAATAACTATATGATGTAAAACTGAAGGAGGTGAAGAGGTTTAAACAGTGTTTGCATTCACTGCCATTAATTTTTAAGTTTGGAGTTGTTTTACCATAAGTGAGCAACAATTCACTTTGAATCTGACCCACTCATTAGTTCATCTAAAGTGGATTTTTGTCATCCTAAAATTGCTCCAGTCTTTTAAAAGTTAAAAGTGGTTTGTGCTATTTAAACCTATAGACAGAGCTATTTTGACTAAGAAAAACAAAATAAAAAAACGTACTAAATTCCTTCTACAAATTACCTCAAGTTGTGCCAGAAATGCTATTACAAGCTGCTGCTGCTTTTTGGATGTACAAACGAGCCACAGAATTAAATGTAAACAAGTACCGTATTTTCCGGACTACACATCACACAGTACAGGTTGCATCAGTCAAAAAAATGTCTCATAAAGAGGAAAAACCAATATATAAGTCACAGTTTTACCAGTAGAAGAACTACATATACCAAAGTCCATGCTCAATATTCCAGGTATAAAATCCAACAATGTTCAGTCAGGTCATCTGGATGGTTTCTATTTTGTGCAGAGACTTTTGGCCCTCCATTCAAAGGGCTTCATCAGTCAGGAAACACCAAACAAAATTTATTCTCCACCAACAGCATAAACCAAAGTGGAAAAAAAAAACAGTTATGTTGGTGCTAAGATGGTCTCTGGGGCACGTCCTCTCCCTCATCGACAGTCATGTCAAACTGGTTCAAAACACCACAGCCCATGCTCAATAATCCAGGTATAAAATCCAACAACGTTGTCAAGTCATCTGGACGGTTTCTTTTTTTGCGCTGAGATGTTTTGCCCTTTAAAAAAAAAATTGCGTAATGAATGGGAAAAAAAAAACAAAAACCCATACATAAGTCGCTTTAGACTATACGTCGCAGAACTGGCCAAACTATGAAAGAAAGAGCGACTTATAGTCCGGAAAATATGGTATGTAGTTTCAAACCAGTGGCAGTGTGAAGTTTTAAGAAAATGTGTTTGTATAAACTGAAGACTGAATAAATCTACTTCAGGGGCAGCTGTGGCTGAGTGGTTAGAACAGTCCAATCCAGTGGGAGAGTTGGGGGTTCGATTCCACCAGCAGTCACATGTTGACGTGTCCCTGGGCAAGACACTGACCCTCTCACTGCCTCCGATGTGTGTCCCATCAGTGTATGAATGTGATAAAACACTGATTAATATTTGCAGAGATCTAGTAGAGTGCTGTATGAATGGGTAAATGAAGCACAGATTGTGTTGGAAAGCACTTTGAGTGTCTTCACAAGACAGAAAGGCGATATGTAAGTACTGTCTATTTACCATTTACTTTATTTTTGACCCAACTCATCAATCCTGTCATACATAAACACTCCAAACTGGATAACCCCAACTCAAAATGCCTGGAATATCTCTTTATCAATCATCCTGTTGCATATGTCATACTGTCCCCCTCAGTCCCTTTAACTGGACCTCATGGCTTGATAATAATAAAAAAAAAAAGGTGACAATGGCAAAAAGGGATAACAAATATATAAAGGATAATTTTCACAAGAAAAGCGTTGTTTTATAGACTTTTAAGGGGTTTTACAGCACCCCCCCACCCCCCATTCTCAAAGGTTGAAAGGGAGCAAGCCGATGGAATGACAGAAAAAATAATAATAATAAAGGAAAAAATAAAATACATTCTAGAAGTTGGATAAAGATTTACCTTTCTCCTGAATCCAATCTTCTACTGGCCGGGTATATTTGAAAGGGATTTTCTTATTTGCCATTTGATAGCGCTCAATGTCGCTGTTGCCTTTAAAGTTTGAGAATTTAACAAACAGCTTGAAACAGTTGGCGACAGACAACACACATTTAAACACTGGTTTATGATGAGGTTTATCTTTGTTTAGAAGGATTTATAAAAGCTTTATGAAGTTTTTTTTTTTTTTTAAATCCATGTAGCGTTACTTTAGTTGGTTTTAGCACACTCCACACAAAGATTATACAACATATTCATAAAAGCACAACAAATATCCTGGAAGAACAAAATAAAAAATGCATCAGTGAACAGAACGTTGATTAGAAAACAGCAAAGAGAAAATATCATGCGCTTAAGAATAGAGACTTAATTTGACCAACTTAGAAGAAAAATTGGCGGTAATTTAAGAGTACTAAATATCCCACTGGACACCATCTGCTTTTACATTTCAAGGGGTAACAAATGATTTGGAAGAGTAAGTTATTTTGGAAGGAAGGAGGTTTGTAGCCAATTTGCAGGAAAAGGAGGGCAACGTTAGAAGAGGGAGTTGGTAATTCAAAGTATGGCAGACCCATTGGGGGTGAAGTCCCACAGCGACACAGATTTGAAGAGGACAATGCATACAAATGAGATCATTACTAACTTTGTGGGAGGCTTTTTGGGTGAAAAAAGATGCTACAGCCCAGTTGCCACAATCATTCCTTCTGAGACGCGTTCCAGGTAAAGGAGAATTAAGGTTAATAAACTTTCTTTTTTTTTACAGTGTGTGTACTCTGTCGCTTTTCTAGTGTGACACCATTTCCCTTTGTGTCTGTGTGACGGTACAACGTTTTGTCTGACAATCACAGAGCCTGTCGGCGCTGAGGATTGAGACGCCTGCATCTGTCTTAGGGCGCTTTGAACTAAAACAAAGAGGACGTGAAGGCTGTAACAAATTACAAATGACAGCGTGACGTCAGTCAGGTGAGTAAGCATTTGAAGCAAAAAGGAAGAGAATCAATCATGCTATGAAACAAAGAACGAGGCTTCGTAAGCGTGCAAACGTGCCTAGTGTGGGATTGTCTCAGGTGACTGAGCTACTGAATGTTAACTTCATACACACTTCTTTTGGTGCCACCTGTGATAACGCTGTGCCTGGGTATGATATCATGCACGTCCTCACAGCCATCCCAGTTGCGCTTGCGTTATTTGCTTTCATTACGTTAAAACCCACACGGCTGAGAAGAACGAAACGCAATCGCGTCAAACCATACTGTTCCCTCCGTCCTTTCGTATCCCAGGAGAAAAACCCAGCCAAGTGCCCCGTTTCCACTCAGCTGGGAAGGAGTGTGATTAAGGCAGCCTGGGAGCTCAGGGAGCTAAAGGACTGTGTCAGGAGTGTGCCAGCAGGTTAATCAGCCACAAGCAGAACTCCATTCGCTTTCCTTTGATCGCAAACAGGTTTCAAGTGGTGGCCAAATACGCTCTCCGCTGGACGAGGACCACAGAGGAAACCAGTACAGTTGTACCAGGGGACAGTGAGGAAGGTTTGGTTTAAATTTAGTACGTGGTTTGTTTTAGTCAAAGGTATACGTTTAGTTTGAATCTGAGAGACGACGAGCTTATGGCGTCGTTTCAGGTGGAGTTCTTCCACTGTTCCAGGTGATTAATGAGGTGACAATTCCTTGGTAATGAACACACCACAAGCTAGTCATCCAACTAGTGGGAACGATCTCTTTAGTTTCTCAATCTGATATTCAGTTTCTGGAGGCGACTTGAAAAATGGATAACCTTGTGAATAAAAGCATTATTTTGCTGAATATTCAGTCTGTCTTTCAGGGTTTTTCTGTTTGTGTCTTTTGAACACAGAAGGAACTGATAATTCCTCAAGGAAATTTCCTCAACCCTTCACTTTGCAGGGAATAAATGAAGAAGAATGTGGGATGAACTAACAATTTAGTGTGTTTGTTACTTCCTGAGATACACCTAAGGTCTTGTTTATATGATGCACATTTTGAGTGAAATTATAGTTTTTCTTTTGTGAACACAACAACAGTGCGTGCTTTCTCTCTTTGGGGCACTGTGGCTAAGTGGTTAGAGCAGACATACTGCAGTGGGAGAGTTGGGGGTTTGATTCCACCAGCAGTTACATGTTGACGTGTCCCTGGGCAAGACACTGAACCCCTCATTGCCTCCGATGTGTGTCCCATCGGTGTATGAATGTGATCCAAAACTCTGATTAGTCTCTGTATAGATCTAGTAGAGTGCTGTATGAATGAGTAAATGAAGACACAGATTGTGTTGTAAAGAGCTTTGAGTATCTTGATAAGATAGAAATACCTTGTATAAGTACAGTCCATTTACATTAAAACCAATCATTCATGAATCCAGGTCTCAGACCCTGTTTATACAACAGTCTATGGAAACGTTAGTGTTTTTCCAAACATTTTTTGTGGCATATCAGGTTCAAAATCCAGCTTTTATGCTAGCATAAAATGTGTATAGTCTTCTTTCAGGCTGAGTTGTTTGTGTGACAAGGGCATAGAAAATAATTTAGTGCAGAAAGTGACAGGTGGAGTTAATGTTCAACAGTGGTGTTGTCTTTTATCCCATAGCTGTATCCTGACAGGGCGGCACAGTGGGGAAGTTGGTAGAGCGGTTGCCTCTCAGCGAGAAAATTGCCAGTTCAAATCCCAGCGAGGGACCTTTCTGGGTGGAGTTTGCATGTTCTCTCCGTGCATTTGTGGGTTTTCTCCGGGTACTCTGGTTTCCTCCCACAGACCAAAAACATGCATGTTAGGTTGAGTGAGAGAGTGAATGGTTGTTTGTCTCGTTTGTCTCTATGTGTCCCTGTGATGGACTGGAGACCTGTCCAGGGTGTCCTCTACCTCTTACACAGTGACTGCTGGAAATGGGCACCAAAGACCCCCATGACCCGAAAAGGAAGAAGCGGGTAAAGATGATGGATGGATGTATCCTGACAGCATTTATATGAGCACGTATCAAATACAGTAAAAATATTTAGAGAGATCTAAGAGTGTGTCATGCCATGCTTGCCTTGACACAGAAGGTTTTACAGTTTTAGTAAAATTCAACTATGTTAATTCAATAGTTTGTGTGGATTAAAGGAAAAAATATACAGTCAATCTATTTTGTTGTTTGTTTATAGCTCATATCAGTTTATTGTTCATACACATTGAAATCTCCTACGTAGATTATATATATAAAAAAGAAACAATGGGAATTTAAGAAATTTGGTGTAATTCTTAGGGTGTATGATGGTTAATAGTAGGAAAAACCTATGACTCAACTGTCTTTTCGACATATAAAAATAAACGCTGTTCCATTTTCCCTGGTAAAGTCAGTTTTTCTTAAAAAGGTCAAATAGTCTAGTCAATTTCTAGTCTCGTCAGCTGGTGAAATGACAGCAATTACTCAGGCTACTTTCAGATAAATTCAGGATAATGTCACCCATTTTCTAAAATAAACATTTTAATGTGTAGATTGAGGTTGGTTTAGCTTTTACTCTTAAAAAAAAAAAACCCTAAAAACTTTGATTTGAAAGTACAGAAGTACAGATAAGCACACGAGTTTCATGAGATCTCATGGGGTGCTTGAAGGAAACGTGCGATTTAAAAAGACTCCCACTCAGTCCGGACGGTGCAGCAGTCCTTAATATATCATTTTTAGTAGCAGTTTTAAGATTTCAAAGTTTTCATTAATCATCCTGCTCAAACTACAGAGCCACTCGTAGTTCTCTCTGACATGCAACATGCTGCAATGATAAACTTGTGCTTTTTTCTGCTTATAGCAAGTA
>NC_056509.1:21247178-21270140 GCF_014905685.2 Nematolebias whitei
ATATATATATATATATATATAAGAAGTTCCCAAAGAGCATTCTTTTTCAGCCATTTAGCAGTGAAATGCACTGAATGCTAACCTCTTTAATCCTCTAATAACCTATTTTCCTTATGTTTAATGAGATTTATGTTTATTCACAGTCTGCTTGTGTCTATTTTCGCCCTCACACATGCCGTCGCTATATTTCTTTCCCCAGCCAAAACAATGTTTAGCCTTTATTCCCATTGGTGGCAGCTCTTCAGTCAGCACAAACACTGGCGCAGCGACAGTCATCTGCTGATTTGTCGCTTCGTTCTACTCGGTTTGTTTGCCAGACTGATCTCACCAGGGTTCCATCACAGGGCCAGAGCCAGGAGCACATCAAGACTGGGAAAATGGCTACCCTGACAGGCTCCTGTTTTATATATTTCTTTCTGTTTTTTGTCATTTGGGAAGGGGAATGATAATGAGTACTTTTGATATAGTGTGGCTCCGTCCAAAAATCATAATTCCTCAGCCTAAATCCAGAGCTTGTAGCTGCAGCTGCCGGTTATGCTGCGTCCCTCACCTGACTTTCAGCTCTCCTCTGACAGGCCATTCACGTCTTATCCTGTTCTCTTCAGCTTACAGTCTATCCAGCTAGATTTTCTGCTCCTTCATTTGCTCCCTGCTATCCGTCCTCTCCGTGTCTCAGCAATCAGCGAGCGGCGCTCTTCTCAGGTGATTCAAGCCTCTTCAGCCACCCAGCTGCAATTCTGCTGTAATTTATCTACTTTTCTCTCATTCCCCATTTCATTTCTCGTCTTCTATAGCCCTCCATCAGTTTATGTGCCTGCTATTTCTCTCATATGTCAGCTAATCTCAGTTTTCTACTCCATTAAAATTAGATTTTTTCCCCCCAACCATGGTGCATCCATGTCTCCTGTTGGCTTTCCCTCCTTTCTCTCAGAGAAGTCAGCAGATTCATCAAGTTGGCTTGAAACTGATTTTGTTGAAAGGATAAATTGGACTGTACGCTCAGCTTAGTCCGAGTTCTGGGAGTACAGATGATGGAATATCAGGTGTGTGGCTCACCAACACATTAGGGTCTGTTTTAATCATGAGCATTAATATTTTCCTGCATTTCAGGTTAAAGATGTTCTCTGTTTCAGGTTGTAGGAAGTTTGATTGTATGCATCAGTGAATGGATACAAGTCTATGTCGATTTTAGGGGATGTACTGTATGCTTGACAACGATTGCAAGACTGCTATTGCCATAAACCGCTTGCTTGAACACACACACTCAAAGACACACTTCGCCTCAGGCACAAACAGGGTAGTTAGGCTAATGGCCATTCATCTGAGACAAAGGCTGAACCAGGGCGACGGGCGACGTGCAATGTCTGCTTGGCTCACGTAACCCTTCGACTCAAAGATTCAAACTCACGTGGAAAAGATCATGTAATCAAGGAGCGCAGCGATTCACACTGTTATATAAGGTAATCGGAGCCCCCTCACTAAAACAAAAGGCGAGCCCCCTGCAGTAATGTGGCTTGTCACACGACGTACACTGGACTGTTGCAAAGTCGTGATGAGCTGCGACCGAAGGAAGAAAAGGGGGAGGAGGAGAAAACACGTATAAAGAAAAAGAATCAAAGGACGGAGGAAGAACAGAGATCTGAGAGGGACACTGTTGCAGGGGGAGAATAATTAGAAAAAACCCCGAAGAGACGAAGCATCACACACAAATCCAACACCCACACGCAGAACACGCGTGTGCACAAGGAAAGCCTGATGAAAACATTTCTGTATGGGATTTATAGGTTTATTGTTGTACAGACGGATGGCATCAAGTCTTCCCTCCAAACACAAGCGGCAGAAAAAGAACACCTTATTTTTATCCAGTTACCACTGCTGGTGAAAGTCCTCCCGCACCTTAAAACTAATAAAACGCTGATATCTACCAGGCTCAGCAGGCTTCACATTAATGCTCTGGAACTTAACGTATTTTCTTTGTTTTCATTTAATAGATCCTGTTGTCTCCAATTTGAATGACCAATAAAACCAAAGACTGTAAAAACAATTACAACTGTTGACTAAAACAACCTCCATTTTCTTTTTGTTTACTAGACGGCTGTTAGACCGTGTTAAAGAGCACACACACATTCAGACTGGGCATAAAGTCATATTGTCTTTGTTTAAATGACTCACTCAGCTGATTATTAAAACTAATCCTCTGATTTTATCTGTTGTCAAAAACCTTTTCAGTTTTCTTGGGAAAAAAAGACTGCTGACATGCAAATGCAGACACATGGATTCAAATACCACCTGACCACCTTATCAGGCACCGTACACAACATCTATTTATCTGTCACACATTCTTACTTTATCTGGCTCTTTGTGTTCTGAAATATTATTATAAAATCTTTATCAGCAGTGTTGCATTGCACTGCAACATATTAACATGTCTTTTCTCTGTCATACAGTGCAGTCTACTGCTAAACTACGAGCTCAATACTGAGATAAAGTTACTGTAATACCTCTCCTATAATGTCAATCAATGTTCCACATGAGCACTTCTGCAGAAGTACAGCTCATGACCAAACTGTTGAATGAGATTTGAATTGATTTTACCGTTACGACTCAGGAAATAGGATCCAGAGAAAAGTTTAACTCAGATGCAATTCATGTGATGGTCAAATAATCAAAGGCCAAGCATTCTTTGAAGGAAGGCATATCGTGTGCTGCCTTTCGGGTCGAAGGTGTAGCAACTTTGGTAAAACTTTGGCAAATGATGTTAAGCACAATTTCATGCAAGACGTCACGCTCAGAGTTCATGTGGAGAATGATTCTCAGCTACTTCCAAATCAAAGTGAGGTATATTTTCATCAGATTACAGTGTTCCCCCTGCCATTGTGCAAGCAGGGCACTCTGCCATGTCAACCCCCCCCCCCCCCCCCCGGACAACTGCTGGCACAGACGTAGCGTTAAGCTAGAGGTGCTCTGTTTTCCTCCACTAACCCATTGCTACCCCTCCACCTGAAACAGCACACACACTCGAAACAGCATGAAAGACAGATGAGGTCTCTGCCACCCCCCACCCCTCCCCTCGCATAGGATGGACGTGTTTCCACCCCCCCACCCCCCGACAACTGCCGGCATGCACGTAGCATTAAGCTAGTGGCACTCAGTAGCGTTAAGCTAGTGGCACTCCGCAGCGTTAAGCTAGTGGCACTCCGTTTTCGTCCACTGAGTCGTAGCCACCCCCCTCCACCCGAAACATTGCACAAGACAGACGTGTCTCCCCCGCCCCCGCATGCTCGAAACAGACATGCATTTGTTCTCCACCCACTACCCTCGTCTACAAGAACCACGGAAGCTGAGCGTCCTGCCAAGGCAAGTAAACTAGGGGAATCACTGGATTATATATTATCATATCATCTTACTGAAATGTGTGATTATTTGTATTAAAGTTTTATTTTATTTATTTATTTATTATTTCATTAAATTAAATTTTATGTGCTAAAACAAGGCACACCATTTGTTTTCAAGTTCTGTTTCTGGTAGGAAGAATTTCCCAGTTACACGCCGGCACTAACACACACATTAGTGTTTTGATATTTTACGGACGAGGATCATTGGCAGAGAGCTGGTCACATGATCTAGTATAGGGACGTCCCACCCGTAGGCGGTGACAAATACTTCCGGGGGGTGTGGCCAGTTCTGAAGAAATGTGTGTTAATCGAGGCTCGCGGCCATTTCCTGGGACCGCGTGGCGGCCCAGGATGGTCCAGTGCTGCAGTGATCTTGTACCTTATATGTGTAGTTATAATAAACCTTCTGAGATGGAAATCAATTGGCCTTCCAGAGCCTGCTTCAGACCATCAGAGCATAAAAATATCTTACAAAGGTTTAGCTAAATATCTGTAAAATTGACTGAGTTGTAGCCTTTGTTGTGTTGGCTAATGCTAATTAGCTGTGGCATCCATTTTATAACGGATAGACTCCGAACAGTTTTAGTTGTATCAATTGTAAATGAAAGTCTCTGTAAAGTTGAATTAAAAGCAACAGGTTTATTAGATATTTTGCTAGAGTTGATTCCATAAGTTATTGCAAAGATACTGCACACTGAGTATTACAACTTTTGTAATATTGACTGAACATAGCCATTTTTTCAGTAAGCTGTGGCAGCCATCTTGAGTTATAATAACTCCCAAGAGTTAGAGTTAATCAGATGATGCATGTCCAATGATTACTTTCTGCCAGTTTCATTACAATTCATTGGTTCAGAGATATTTGGGAAATAGACACCCCAACATGGTCAAACACATTATTGTCCACCTTCACCGTTCAGTATTTAACCAACATGTATATTGTAAAGAGATATCAGGTCTAGAAACTAAAAACCTTCACATTTGACAAAAATGTTTGGCTGTCAGACAATTGTGCAGGTTGTTCTTAAGTCAAACTGCTGGCTTGCAGCTCTACTGCGACTCAGTTGGTACGAAACCTATCTCAAACCATCTGGTCAGTAAGAAACGAAGGGCAGCCAAATGTAAAAGGAAACCAGAGGCAGAATGGATTATTGTCATCTGGACTACTGACCCAAACAAACAACAAGCCAGGCCACGCCAGGAAAGCAGGTGTCGGTGAAGACAACATTGGTGTTCAAAGGGTCAGCTCAGATTGGTTCATCCCTCATGACTGAACGGCAACAGCCTTAACATTTTACTTCTTTTGCTTTAGCCTTTGATAAGTGTTCCACCTTTAATTCTCTATCACATTTATTTTTCCATCCAAACCTTTATTTAGGAAGTCTCACTGAATCATGAGGACTCGTTTACAAGAGAGACCTGTTCATGTTTGTGTTGTAACCGAGCACGTCACTCGTCAGTGGTCTTGTATGTCTTTCTGTCTAATTGTAGCACATTTTTACCACAGTGATCAATAAAGTTTATAGTATCTTCTGCCATCCGTTGTTTTTGTCAAACCAAAGCTTTTTACCTGTATTGTTTCTCCGTGTGTCTGCTCTGATTGACTAAGTAACATTGAGGGAAGGAAAGAGAGAGGAAAACGATGTGGTTTCTCATAAGCCAGTTCACTTGAAGACTTGAAAGGGTATCAAACTTGAAGAGAGGCAGCTTCATTTAATTGACTTGGACAGGAAGGAAAGGATTTTTTCCCCTCTACACCCCCCACCCACACACACACTCCCTCAACTCGCTAGCTGAGCGGCACATATCAGCTCTGAAGAAAGAGAGCACCTGAGCCTCCAGTTGGAGCAGGTAGTGTTTGATGAACCTATTTGTATTCTGCATCCATGCTGCTTCTGCTGACCTGAGAATAAGAGATACAGGAAAGTAGCAGCTATATCTGGCCAACAGGCCACTCATGGTTTGTGCCTCCATCTTTTCCTTGCTTGCCCACTGACCAAACTGCTCTTGGTGCGTTTCATTTATCTTCTTTTGCTTTTTCTGAAATTAACAAGCCTGATGTTGCTCTATTAATGCCTCTAGCAAGACCAACAAATCTAGCTCCAAGCATTTTTTCTTGTGGAGTCAAGTGGAATAATCAAAAAGAACATTGCATTTAATTAGCATAGCTTATAGATACTTTTGGACCTCAACACACCACTTCTTAGTCCTAAGTGTAGTTCACTTTGCGTTTTTGTTGTTGTTGTTGTTGTTTTCACATTGTGGTCATTAGTAGTCCTAGTAAGTGTCTTTGTTGGATCTGTTGAATCTCCTGCATTGTAGACACGTTCTTGGTTCAATGGAGGCTCTTGAGTTGCAGATAAGACATGATTAATATACATGTTGATAGGTTGAGCAAACTGAGTGCTGTACGGCATTCACATTGTTAAAGTAGAGTCAACAGATACAGTTGTCTATGACATGATCGGTTTTGACTGATCTGTCCTATTTCAAATTCTGCTTTAAAAAGTAAAACCAAGGACCCAAAACTCAATCTACAGCAACTCATTGTTGTTGATGATATTATGTGTAATATAAAAGCAACGCTGTCCATCGGTTGATTACTGCATAATGAGCATGTTTCACTGGCATTGTGGATGCAGACATGTGGGTTCTTATAGTTGCTTCATAATAGGTCTAACAGCCATTAAAACTTTCAGAGAGTGCTCCACCCTCCTCGACCCTTTGTCACAATGACCCAGGAGGCCTCAGTCATTGGGCTTGTGGGTCATTTTGACCCAAAGGCAACAGGAGAGATTAAAAAATGTTTAGTCCCTTAGACTAATTAGCCCTTGTTCAAACTAAAATTGTCGGTCAAAGTAGATGGCCGCTTGTCCTGAGCCTGGTTCTGCTGGAGGTTTGTTCCTGTTAAAAGGGAGTTTTTCCTTTCCACTGTTGCTGTTGTGCTTGCTCAGGATGGGAGACAGTGACAGAGTGATGAGTCAATGCAATCTGCTGGTTTCCTTAGATAAATAACTTCTAATTGACTTTTCATGTATGTGAATGTTTCTGTTCAGTGCCCTGAGACAACTTCTGTTGTTACTTGGAGCAATATAAATAAACTGAATTGAATTGAAAGATTTAGCTAAATCAGCATTTTATGCTGTGCTTGCATTTCTCATCTACAGAAAAATATTTTCAAAATAAAGCAGAAAAAAAATAAAACCTTGTGAAACAATGACAACTGTATATTTTGTGCACACCCACTATTGCTCTCTGTGTGCTAGAAACTACAACAGAGCAACATTTTAATTTCTCACTTTTGTCTTGATTTGTTCTAACTTTCATTATTTAACTTTAATTGTGCAATGAAGAAAATAAATATTGAGAGAGATTCAGAGTGTAAGTGGTATCAATGAAAAAGGAACATTCAAAACATTTTCAGGAGAATCATGCATCCATCCATTTTCTTCCACTTGTCCAGGGTCGGGTCGCAGGGGTAGCAGATTAAGTAGAGATGCCCAGACTTCCCTCTCCTCAGTCACTGCAGACGCCGCACCTATCTGCCTATCGATCTCACGCTCCATTTTTCTCTCATTCGTGAACAAGACCCCAAGATACTTAAACTCCTCGACTTGGGTCAGGACCTCCTCCCTGACCTGGAGAGGGCACTCTACCCTTTTCAAGCTCAAGACCATGGCCTCGGATTTGAAGGAACTGATCCTCATCCTGGTTGCATCACACTCGGCTACGAACCGCTCCAGCGAAAGCTGTAGATCACGACGTGATTAAGCCAATAAGACCACATAATTTGTGAAAATCAGAGATGTGATTCTAAGGCCACCAAAACGGATCCCCTCAACACCTTGGCTGCACCTAGAAATTATGTCCATAAAAGTTATGAACAGAATCGGTGACAAAGGACAACCTTGGCGGAGTCCAACTCTCACTGGGAACGAGCCCGACTTACTGCTGGCAATGCGGACCAGGCTCTGACACCAGTCACACAGGGACCTAACAGCCCATATCAAAAGGCCCGGTACCCCACACTCCCGGAGTAGCCCCCACAAGGTTCCCTGAGGGACGAAATTGAAGGCCTTCTCCAAGTCCACAAAGTACATGTAGACTGGTTGGGAAAACTCCCATTCATCCTCCAGGACCCTGCTGAGGGTATCATTGATAGTTTATTAATATTGGATGTCATCACTCGCCTTGTCTCTATGCTGAGAACTGAAACCAGTAGAATCTGGTTTATGGCCATGCTGTATTTCCAGAGTATGCACATTAGAGATGTGAGGCTCCTTCTGGATACAATCATGGTGTCACATGACCTTTCTTTTAATCATTACAAAACAACTACAGCTTAAAGTATTTTTGAAACTTCAAACTTAAATATAGAGCAGAAAGGTAAGAACTACATGAATCAAATAGAGCAAACGACTGAAAATTACAGAGGTGAATTTTCTTTTTTTACTTAGGGCAATGTTCTGTTTATTTTTGAGAAGGGCAAGACATATAGGTTGTACTGGGACTGACAATAGTTCCCTACCAGCTCCAACTTCCAGGTTCTGATCAGATGTCTACATTGTATTAATGGTTGGACGAGGCAACTAGACAATATTTGGATCTACTTTCTGTTTCTGTTTGCTTTTGTAGTGGGGGTTCTAATTTCTCATCCAGATTTTTTTATTTTATTTTTTCCACAGAGAAAACATTTGCTTAAAATTATAACCTGGGAGGTGTAAAACCAGATGGTGTCCAGTGGTTCAAAAACCTCACGATAATTTTTACTCTCATGTTAAAGTAACAGTACACATGACAAGTTATAAATGTGGGCAGTACCTGAGGGAA
This sequence comes from Nematolebias whitei, assembly GCF_014905685.2. NCBI lineage: Eukaryota > Metazoa > Chordata > Actinopteri > Cyprinodontiformes > Rivulidae > Nematolebias > Nematolebias whitei. The sequence goes on from NC_056509.1 coordinate 21,255,404, forward strand.
AGTGCTCATTCACCGGCCAGTTGTCCACCTGTAAGGTTGCATTGCCTCCGTTCCTGGTGAATCGGACCAAGTGGTATTTACCATCATTTACCGGTGTGCTATTTTCCTTAACGCTGATGTCCACCGTCCCAATGTTAAACGTCACGCCAGCTTTGCCTTGTTCCTAGAAAGGAACAGAAAAAAACAGAAGGAAAGAGTGGGCGTTAGACACTTTAGCAATTTATTAAACATATGAACGCCATCAAAACCAGCAACCATCAACGAGCCCGAGTCGCATTAAATGTGCCACAACTGTCAAAGCTAAATTTATTAATCACTTGAACTGCGTGTTTTCCATGACTCTCACTGCATGTTTTGTTGTGCACTAATGAAATAATTATACAGTAAACTAAGTGTAAAAAGTTCAATAAAGCGACTCGGATGAATGCTCCCAGCTGGTGCTAATGGTGAACTACACAAAGTACCTGAGGACGTTTGTGCGCAACGCTTCATTATACAGCGGTAATGTGATGAAAATAGGCTGCCAGCAGAGAATGTAATGATGAGTAATGCTCCCCGCTGCCTGTCACTACGAACTGGCAGGACGGATGCCTTTTCTGCCGCCATCCGTGTGAACCGCGTGACTATCATGTTTTGTTTAGCTCTTGATGCTAAACCAGTTAAGCCGTGTCCATAAATTGCCAGGCCATCCCCATCACTTTCCGATTCCACTCAACGCGGCCCCCACTAATTTCCACAAGTCTGCCAGCGTGCTTTACTGTGACAGCTTCTGTATTCATGGGCGTGTGGGCGTTACAAGCAGAGGCTTCAAAGCGGAGGCTGGGCCTGAGCGTGCGGTGGCGACCAGGCAGAGCCGTGTTTTCTGTGTCGTTTGTTTTTAATCCCCCACAGGGAATCTCTCTGTGTAATTACTTTCTTTAGAAACCCACAGCAATGGGACCATTTCTCATAACGAAACCAAAATTACGAGGGTGCGCACGGGGGAGCAGACACATACTGTTAATTGATCAGCCGAGGCCCCGGTCCTGCATGACAGACTTAAAGTAAGGACCCTGATCATGTTCAGCAGAACTTAACAGCGTCTGTCAGCATGAGTGGAACAACTTACGATGTACGACACGTCACTTAAACCTGCTCACCGCCATTAAATGCCACACATTCTGCTGGAAGGCACAACTCAGTTCTTCATGTTGCATTCTTAGGCAAAGGAATACAAACTTCTTGTCTATGACGGAGCTTCAGGGCCACGCTAAGAACAATAAAAAATAAAAGCCATAAAATTATGAGAATAAAGTTGAATAAAGTCAATATTATGAGAATAAAGTCGTACGAGACTTTTCAGCTCTCGTATTTTTCTCTCTCCCACAAGTAAGATCCACAACGTGACCTTTCAATCAATCCAGTAGGCGTGTCAGCAAATGACCAATCCGAAGCTAAACGAGTTGTAATATTATCTGAACTCCGACACGATAAAGCAGGTTTACCACATTTTAACTGTAGTAAAATGAAGAATGTTGAGCATCTTGTTAAATTATACTTTGGTATTAGTTTTATAAATAAGGAGACAGTTAATCTGTTAGCACATCAGCATCAGATTATTATCAGGACTTTGAACCTGCTTACAGACTCAGGTGGGCTGCAGCAGCTCTCTGCAGGTAAGGAGCGTTTAGCTGGTCATTTGCCGACACGCCTACTGGATTGATTGACAGGTCGCATCGTGGATCCGACTCGTGTAAAAAAATCAAATAAACAAGAGCTGTAAAAAAAAAAAAAAAGTCTCGTACGACTTTATTCTCGTAATTTTATGACTTTTGATGTTTTTTCGCAGCGTGGCCCTAAAGCTCCGTCATACTCGTCACCTTTTATGACAAAGTAAAAATTAAAGGCACTCATAATGGCAAATATGAGAATTAGCCATTTTAGGCAAACCTTGAAAAAATGTGCAATTACATGAAGCACTCAGACTACGTGTTGGGGATGAGTCTCATCATGACAAAGTCTAGCTCAATACCAGTAATATTACCCAAGTATCCTGATGCATGCTCAATAATCCAGGTAGAAAAATCTAACAAAGTTAAATCTGGTCCTCTGGACATTCAAAAAACAAAACAAAACAAACAAACAAAAAAAAAGAACTGTAGAAACGTTTCGTCTTTCATCCGAAAGATCATCAGACTGAGGAAGTCTTTCGGATGAAAGACGAAACGTTTCTACATTTATTATTTTTTTGTTTTGTTTTTTGAATGTCCGGAGGACCAGATTTAACTTTTTTAGATTACCCAAGTAATAGGCGTTTTTTGTTTTAGCTAAATTTGATTTGCTGTGCTGGCCAACTTACATCACATTGACTCCAAAAGTTAATCAGTTGTAGAATGTTTTTTTTTTTAATCCTGGTAATATAAAGGTAAAATAAAAATGTACATCTAATGACTACTTTCTGTGAGTGTCATTAAAATCTGTCCAGTTGTTCCTGAGATATTTAGCTAACATACTGACTTGTGGGAGTATTGACTCCATCAGCTAATGCCAACGTTTCACACACATAATGTGTTTAAAGTGATTAAACTATGTGTTTGAGATACATTTGAACTATCACCATTCCACTTTTTAACTCAATATCTGTAAAATTGTTTTTGTTTTATTATTATTGGGTTTACTAAGGTTACTTTGCTGAGCATGAACTTTGGTGTTTTGAACCACTTTTGCATGACTGCCTCCGAGGAGTTGACGGGGGAGAGGGCAGGCCCCAGAGGCCGTCTTAACACCAGCAAACTGTTTTTTCCACTATGGGAGTGTTCTGTTTGTGGGATTCAGTTTGTTTGTGGCTCCTCTGACTGAAGAAGTCCTTTGGATGAAGGACGCAATGTCTCAGCAAAAAAAAAAAAAAACTGTCCAGATTATCTGACTGAACATTGTTGGATTTTTACCTGGATTACTGAGCATTAACTTTTGTGTTACTTTGCTGTGGGGGCCATCTTGAATGGCGTTGACTCTAAAAAGTTATAACTAGTTGTAGATGCAGATTCAGTCATTACTTCCTGAGAAGTTCATTGAAATCCATCAGGTGGTTCATGAGATATTTGGCTAACAGATAAATGATTTTGCACACAGACATGTAAGGTATACATTACATTAAAGTAAAAAATAAACACCAGAGTACTTTAACATGATACACCATGTCTTTCTTTTAAAAAAAAAACTTGTAAGAGTTTTAAATGGTTCTTAATAATGTCTGCTGAAGAGAAACCTTCAGCATGCATATTTTTTGTGTGGAAACCACATAAAGGGAAACAGGATGAGAATGACATGTAACAAGTTTTACATTCTAAATCAGGTTTGCTCCAACACTTCTTACAAAAAGTGGAACACAGAAGAAAACCTTTAGAGAAAAAGAGACATTTTTCCACATCTTTAAGTTAGAAGGACTTTTTGTGCTTCTATGCATTTTTTAGTGCAAGAGGGCAGGAGTATATTCTTATCTTTATTGAAGTGCAGTGCATCATTCTATGGTCAAATTTCCCTTAGGTATTCAAGAAAGTACAAAGCTCCAAAAGTAAGAGAAAAAAAAAACTAAACTTTGCATTGAATATGCAGTACTCTGAATATACAGCAGAGCTGCCTAGAATTTCCCCTTTTTAAAACTGAACAGCCTCACACTGTGTTCAATGCCTCTCCCCTACTTACACAGACAACATCTTTGTCTATTCATAAAACGGGATACGGGATAATGTTTCAGTGATATTGAAAGCGGCTCTCCTCGGCTCAGTTAATAATGGAACAGCAACGTCAAAGACATGAGAAAGCCATTTCCTAAAAGCTGAGGTAGTGCTCAGAGAGGGAGTTTGGACAAGCTGAATATTCAACTCTGCACTTAACTTCGCTGTCACTGACACTGTAAATGGGCTCTTAATATAAGTAGCTGTTATTAAAACATGGGGCGACACACAAACCCGTGCGTTAAAAGTGTGGGTTCACGTGTGCACAGCAAAATACACTTTAGTCAGGGCATCAGGGCAAGATGGCGACAAGCTGGAGTTCGATGTTAGTGGAAGACTTTTTATTGCCAGTCGCTGTGATGAAGACGAAGAGACGGGCAATAACTGCACGTTTGTGTGTGTTAAGTTTGTCTATACTTTTGGAAATATCTCGTAAATCACTAAACACATTCTAATGAAACTTTCAGAAGGTAACCATCGGGTTGACATCTACAAATCTTTAACTTTTGGAGTCAACCTGATTCAAGATGGCTGCCACAGCCAACTAATATTATGAAACACCAAAACAGCTATAACTCTGCTAATTTTACATATTTACTTGTGGTGCGGTAGTAGTTGACTGTTACCTTTTGGGAGCGTGGTGACGCAGAGGTTAGAGAAGGCATCTGATCGGAAGGTTGCCTGTTCAAATCTCCTGACCATTAAATCAGTATGTGGGTAGGAAATATTAACCACCCACACCTGCCTTCACCCTCAATTGCCTCACTCTGGGCCCTTGAGCAATGCTGTTAACCCCCAGCACCCCCCACCACACACACATCAGCTAGATGCAACCCTCTGCTCCACACAAGTGGGCTGTGGTAGCTCAGTTGTCATTGATTGCGTCAGGAAAACAGCCGGTGTAAAACATAAAACAATTGCCAAATTCTCGTGATAATTCTCTTGTTGTGGTGACCTTTTGAAGAAGAGAGCAGACAAAAGACAAAAAAAAGAAGTTGAGCGTTATCCTTAACACATACTTTAACCAGTGTTTTTCAAAGTGGGGGCCGACAGTGGGCGCTAGGAGAGCCTCAGAAAGCTGGAGAGAAGAAGATAAAAAATCAAAAATAGTAATAATAATAATAAAATTGCACACTAGGGCAATCTGTATCTGTCATTTCCAGATAAACACGCTTGAGAGAGGTTAAGATTTCTTTTGTTTTGGTTCTTCTGGTCAACAATTTGTTGAAAAGTTGTTTTTAATCAGTGGGAATATGTTTAAAACATGTTAGTTATAACATTTTAAGGCTCAGCAGCTGTAACAATTAATAGAATATAGTGAATAAAAGTTAAAACATTCTAAAAGTTTATGTTACTTTACATATTTTGTAGCATTGTTTGTGTATTTGAGAGGGGGGGCTCAGCCAGAAGCTATTGCTGTTGGGGGGGCTATGGCATGGAAAAGTTTGGGACCCCCAGCTTTAAAGCACTCATTACACAACATATGTACATAAAACCTTGGAAGTAAACTTTGCAATCAACCCTGTTTATATGTTAGCAAAATATCTTATAAACTACTGGAATGATTTCAAATAAAACAAAGTAATCACTGGCTATACATCTACTAGCTATACCTCAGTAATATTTGTACATATTGAGTTAAAACTTGGAGTGATAGTAGTGACTACCATTCACAAGTAACACATTGTTAACAGATCACATTAAATATTGCATATATACATATACATATACATACACATATATACATATGTATATATGCATGTATATATACATACAGTATGTATATATGCATGTATATATATACATACACATATATACATATGTATATATGTATATATATATTTATATACTGTATATATTAGGTTTGACAAAAATGGCTATAATTCTGTCATTTCTCAACATAGGCTATACATAGATTTAAACTTGGGCATTAAAGGTAATAAGCATTCCTTCAAGGACCATTAGATCTTTAATTGACGGGTACAAAAAAGCGTGTCTGGCTGTTTCCCGTGCAAACAAAGCACATGATAAGTTGCACATCAACTGTGACCTTCAGAGGTTGCGATGCAGCCACGGCTCTCCTGTGTAGCTGCATCAAAGCCACACATCCAACCCACTAATACCTACAAGCAAAGACAAATTATCACCCACCCGCCCCTGGCTCTGGTACAAACACAAAGCAAAACACAACAACTGCACACCTTTGTAACTGTTGCAGAGCCTCCAGGCACTGTGAAAATAGAAAATAGGTACCGTGTGTATCAGTGCTTCGCAGTGGTACACCTCTCTTTTTTATTTTTTCTACACTGTTCCAGTTGTCCGGCTACCCTCCCACCTCTCCTGCCACCCACCTGCCTGCCCACCCCAGCACTGCAGCAATGTTTGACTGACAGATCCAATTACATTTTTTATTGGCCTGTCGCTCTCGAGGCAGGAAGGCACTTCATTGTCTCCTGAGTAAAAGGGGAAAAATGGCAATTGTTCTCTTAGTGGAAAAGATGATGGCCACTATTCTAGCTGTAAACAAATGATGCGCGCAGAATCACTCACAAACTTACACACCAACACAAAGGAAAAGCCTGAAAGTCTACCCTCGCGTGAAATAATCTAACACACAAAAAAAGTATTTAAACATTCAATCAGCTGCCTTTGCCGACTCTAAATTGCAAAAAGCTACAGACTTTAAATCACAGTAATTTACTGGTATGATGCGCTAAAGCCTTTCCATCGCCTGAAATGCCCCCAAGTATCTATTTGCTGCCAAACGCACACACACCAAGACTGTTACAGCACTACAGAAAAAGATTATGCCAATGGTGTGTAGGCATGTTGTATTCACACTCCGTGTAACCAAGACCGATAAATGTATAACTCCCCGCCCCCTTTTGCTGTTAGCTATCTCGGGCTTGGCACGCGGCGCTCCAGCATTCCCACGTGTCTCGGCACACACTGACATCAGTAATCAGGCCTGCCGCAATCCAATTCAGGACCGATCGATGCCTCCAACACATGAAGCGCTGCTGGCAGAGCGAAAGAGAGAAAATCACTCAAAGCAGTGGTGGGCAATCCTGCAGACAGCCATCAAGGCCCTCAGCGGACACCTGCTGTACAGAGGATGAGCTGCTCACAATAGACCTCGTCCCTGGCTCGCTGAATGGCCATTCTGTTAAACCACGGGCCTCTATAAGGATAAATACATCTGACAGCCATTTTATAGAGGTGTGATGGGTTGAATAAGCATGTTTAGCTTCGCAGGGGAGAAAACCAGCTGACAAAAATGATACAGAGGCTGAAAAGAGGACATATGTGAAAGATATCATGTACAGAAAAAGCCACATTAAAAGTACTTTAAAGACAGACAATAATATTAAAGTAGGATTTTCCCTCTGGAAAAATGGTATTGCATTCCAATCAAACCTCAAATGAAATCTGGTACATCCAGTAAGGAGCCGTATTGTGAATCTATACTAAGGCTTAGTGAGGATGGAGGAATATCTGGTATCCAGAGCATGAACTCTTTCCTGGGCAGACGTTTTGGTTACATACCCCTTCTTTCATCTGACATCAACACTCAACTTAGCTTCTGTGGTCTGAGGCCATCAACAGTTGATCAGGGAAGCAGAATCAATAGTGTGCAAAGGCAAGGAAATACGTGAGCCATGCTGAATTGATGCTCCTGGCCTTCAACGTGCCAAAAGCCATTTGTCTTAAGTAATTGACAGCGATAACTCAGAGACGTCACAATGATTTGTAGCTGTCCGATTTTGTGTGCCAAGCTCTTCAGGAAGACATTTGCAAAAAGGCACAATGTTACAGTTTTTTTTTTTTTTTTAGAAGATCATAGTGTTATTGTGTTAGGGCGGCTGTGGCTGAGTGGTTAGAGCAGTCGTCCTCCAATGCAAGAGTTGGGGGTTCGATTCTACCAGCAGTCACATGCCAAAGTGTCCCTGGGCAAGACACTGAACCCCTCATTGTCTCTGTGTGTCCCATCAGTGTATGAATGTGATAAAGCTCTGATTATTCTCTTTAGAAAGATTTGTTCAATTAGCTTTGTAGAGATCTAGTAGAGTGCTGTATGAATGGGTAAATGAAGACACATATTGTAGTGTAAAGAGCTTTGAGTGTCTTGATAAGATAGAAAAGGGCTATATATGTACAGACCATTTACTATTTATTCCAAACTGCACAAAATCTTAATGGTCTTAGGGCGTAAGAACAGTCTGGAAAAAATGTTAGTGTTGATAAAAATACAATGAAACTAAAAGTCATAATCTCCTGATGCATGCTCAATAATCCAGGTAGAAAAATCCAAAAAAGTTCAATCTGGTCCTATAAAAGTCATAATCACAGGAAAAAAATTTCCAAAATTGAAAAGATCATGATTTACAATGCAAATACGTGCAACCAAAAACGTGAAAAAACTCCTGATATCATGACAGGTTTCAAACCAGACAAAATGGAAAACGTACAACTTCTAAAGCTCTGGAAATCATTTTTATTTCTCCAAGGAGCCCAAAGCAGGTGAGGAGATAGGTGACTGATAACTTTGTATCTGTGTCTTTTTTGAACTGTAACAACGTTACACAAAACTACTGTCCTTATTTTCATGATAGGTGGTACACACAAGATGTGGTGTTATTTACTTAAGGACTGAGTCTGAATAGGGGAGTTAAAGTCAACTTGCTGTTTTTACACCTCTGAACCACCAAGGGAAGTAGTGGCATAACTGTAAGAGTGGAAACACAAAAGCGTAAACCGGCACTGGGATGCAAAGGAGTAAAGAGGCAATAAAATATGATCTGTGTGATCAGATGTTAGGACTTAAAATACAATTTGTCTGACATACAGTTTATTGTTACAATTCTGTCATTGTTGGCGAGTTCTCCTATGGTTCCACAATGTACACTTTATGTTTAAAGCTCATATTGCGGTGGGACTCCTAGTAAGTTCAACTAGACACAAATGACATTTACAGATGAACATGAACTTATTTTTAAAGAGATTACTTTCCTTAGAGAACTATATTTCAATTTTATCCAGATAAAAGAAAACAAAAAATCTCTCAATAGGATCACAAGTAATAGTACTGTAAGCTTTGCATTAAAGGTTAAAAATACAAAGAAAAATACAACAATCACTCCATCTCTTTAGTTGGTTCTGCAAGTTCAACAGACATAGCAAGTAAGCCACAATGACCACAAACTCATTGAAAAATTCAGACAGAAAACAAAATAATACATATTAACTCTAAATTTTGTATTAGTTTTCACTTTTAGAAAACAATAACCTTAAAAATAATGCACCAGAATTTTCTAAACCATATTTTGACATTTAATGTATTATTTTCTCAATTCACCCATTTCTTCCTTTTTGGGTCACGGGGGTAACTGGTGCCCATATCCAGCAGTTACTATGCGAGAGGCGGGTACACCCTGGACAGGTCTCCAGTCCATCACAGGGACACACAGAGACAAACGAGACAAACAACCATTCACTCTCTCACTCACACCTAGGGACAATTTAGAGTTACCAATCAGCCTAACATGCATGTTTTTGGTCTGTGGGAGGAAACCAGAGTACCTGGAGAAAACCCACGAATGAACAGAGAAACCATGCAAACTCCACCCAGAAAGGCCCCCAGGCCGGGATCTGAGCCAGGACAACCTGCACGCTGAGATGTGGCAGCTGTACTAACTGTGCCACCGTGCTGCCTAACTTGTCTTTGTCAATGTTAATTTTGCAATAAATATCATTACAACATAAATTCCCAACATAAAGATCACAGGTATACCTCTCATTTAATTCTGTTCTCCATTTCTTTATGAACATTATGTCATCTACCATTGCAGCTCAGTCACTAACTTCCTGAAAGTGAGGCCTCTTTGGGAAGGCCATTTACTCTTTGTAGTCCGTGGCATGACTGAGGATGCACATTTGGAAACGCTCGTAAACATCGTAGCTCATACATTCACCTAAACATGCATACTTAAGGTTGTACTCACCTGTTAAGCGTTGTCCGGTCCGCCGTTGGCAGCTGGAGTAAAAGTAAGCGTAATGCTTCCACATTACCTATAAAGGAAGTGAGCATTCTTCCGCCAGCAGACTTGATTATAAATAATTTTAACTAAACCAAATAAGGGCTTTAAAATAAAAGCAGGACTTGAATGTTGGTTGATATTTGTGACAGCAAATACTCTGCATTTTTGTTTTTGGGGAAGGTGTGTAAATAAAATCACAACCATCACACTCTGACATGCCCTCCGTGATTTTTTTCTTCATTTTTGTAGTTATGATGATGCTGCTTATGGTGCCCAGGTCCACCGCATGAAGAACCTGCGACATGTTCAATCTTTTCAGTCAGAATGAATGAAAACGGTTATATTTCAGCCAAAAATTGGTTTATAAATGGGGGCGGGGGAGCAGGGAATGCAAATTATGCAACAAAAATTTGACTTATAGGCCGAAAAATATGGTAAATATTTAGGTGTATGCTGTAACCCTAAAGTGAGGGAGAGGTGTGGGTCTAGGGCGATTCGGCTCTAGCTGTCATACAGAGGGAGGGCACGTAGTAAGATCGGTGTGTGTGCACGCGTGTGTTCAGCGTGAGGGACAGAACTGCTCCGTCACAGAACACTACCATTTTGAGCTGCTAGATGGCATTCGAGTAGTATGGCATGCCGTTGTATCATGTAATAGGTAAAAGTGGCTATTAATGACACAATTGGCTTGCCATTCAATGCCGCCTTCGTACTGCTTGCCTGGAGCAACAGTCAAATCAGCTTCATTTTGCTGCGCCGCCCCGGTGAAATGCAGCTAATTTAACCATTGAAGTGCATTTATTAAGTAAAAGTTCAACCGAGACACACCTGTGCTATAATTTTGAGCAAACAAATAATTGTTTTTAAGTGTCAGCCTTGTTATATTCTTGTTAAAGTCCTCCTGTGCACGCTCCCGCAGGCACCATTTGGCAGCCAATCGATTTTTAGCACAACACCAACCCACATTTCCAGGTTGTCAGCGGTGACACGTAACAAACACGATGCGTCAACGGTGACACATAATAGATGCGACGTACATGGAGAAGTGACTTATTTGTTTGTTTTATTTCACTTTTTTAGACACATTTGGACTGATACGACTTATAGGGAGGTGCAATGTGTGCGGCGGAAAATACGGTACATCTAATTGCCAACAGTTTCCATTAAAATCCCCTGAAATTATTCTTATTCTTATTCTTATTCACTGGCTCTCTAACGAGGTGCATGCATTCCTTCCCGCTCCATGTTCTCCTCCTGCTTTTTTGCTCTCTGTCTGTGTATCGGAGCAGCTCCTATTTTTTACACATCTCCTGAAATGGAAACTACTGTTTTGGATCTGACCAACTGGACGTTCGACGTATATTACAAATTATTTTCAACAAAGTGACAGTGTCCTGAAGAACCCTCATCTGCTCGGACGAGACGCATGTAGCTGGATAAATCTGGGGGGGGTGGGGGGGATGTGTCTACTTCTGCTATCAACCGAGGATGCTGAAATTGCCGATAATTGGATTAATGATAACAGGTTTTTGTTTTTGTAATAGTCTGGATCCTGGTTTATCAACATACAAAGAAGACGGCCGTAGCTAATTTGGACCTCGACAAGCTGCTGTCTATGTCAAAATCTGGTTCGTGCTGGAGGACTCAAAATCAGCTGATTTACGAGTGAAACCGTACGTTGGAAGTGATTTGACTCGCAGGCCACCTGTGGCTTTGGGACTCGTCAGCATGAACACGACCTTGAAGAGGCTCGTAAGCATGGAAAAGTGGACTGCACCCTAATCTGGCCATTTCTGACCTTGTAAAGTTATCAGTACAGACTCAAGGCTGACAAAGAAATGGTCTGCCTGAATAAACCAATAATTGTGGTTATCTGAATCTCTCCCCAGCTGGCCTCAGAACAGGCCGACTTATCAATTTCTCATTGGAAATCTGTAAACTAAGGAAAAGCTTTGTCTATTGCAACCCCCCATCTGTGGAGTCTTATTAGAAATGTGCCGGCTGACCATCATCTTATCAGGACAATGGACTATCTGTTAGTGCTTCATGGACCGTCTTGTTGTAAATGCATATGTAACGTGTTCATAAATGTGCTTTAGCTAGCAGAGTTTTTTGACGTCTTAAACCTTGCCCTGAATGGACATGGTGTGAAGAGATCTTTTTTGCAATGCCACTATCCCTCTCCTCATGGCTGTGTCCCTGTTTCTATCTAAAATAATGTATTCTGAATAAGAATAAGAAGGCCGCGCTTTATAGCAGCAGCTTCGTGCACTCCGTCCATCTTTCGGATGGCTGTACGTACATGTTCTCGTTGTATCTCGGTGCAATGATAATAAAGCTGATTCTGATTCAGATTCTGATTATTACTGAGAGTAGCATACTTTGATGGAAGATCTATCAACTTCTATTATGTAGGTCAAGTTTTAAAGATTTCAGGTATTTGTTAGAGCACAACTTGGAAAGGACTTTCAGCCACTAAAAAACAAAATTGTAGCTCAGTGTCTGTAAAATTGAATGAGTCAGTCAGTTTTGTGTTTTTTCCTCCAATAAGATCATGCACATGTAGCATCCAACTAGAATACGGTTGATTCCAAAAGTTAATGAATAGTAGATGTGCATGCAGTGATTAGAGTGTGATGTTTTCATGGCAGCTGCGGATAATAATTATTGTCTTTGAGAGAATAGCATGGCGTCTTATCCTTCTGTTCCACTGAGATCCAATATTTTCCAGAAATGATTAGAAACAAACCAATAGGACAATTATGGACACTGTTGTTCGTTTCGATTATGCTGATGGTGAAATTAGTCGCCGGAACCACAAATGAGGATTAATGTTGCCCTGAGAATAATAAAAAAAATAACTGAGTTTGACAAAAACTGCTTGGCCCAGCTCCTGTTATAAAAAAAAAACTAAAACTTTTTTGTGACCTCTTTCAACAATGAAGGAAAGACATCTTTAATTTGTGCCCCTTGGAGTAAGTAAAAGTAAAACTAAAGAAGGGTAATGAGTCATACAGAGCCCTTTTAAAAGTGGCACAAATTGTTCTGAAGATAACAGAAGCTATCTCCAATCTTCTGCAGACAATCTGCCCCGTTTGAGATAACGATGAATCATTTATCACTCAAATAGAATGACCATTTTAATCTAATTAAGTGGCTATAACTCTGGGGAAATTATGTGCTCTCGCTGATGCTTCACAGACGCAAAGCAAAGCCCTAAATGAGGGCAAAAAGCAGAGAAACACACATTTCACTGCTCTGAACAAAGCAGGAGGAGCTCAGAGCAGTGATGCATGCACATCACGGCTGACAGAAAAAAAAAGACCAGAAAAAGACACTGCTAATTCAGGACAGACATGTCCTGCTGCGGAGCTGCATCTAGCATCGTAGACAGGGTTAGACTCTCGCTGCAGCAGCGTCGGTGCTAATGCACTGCTTAAATAAACATTCCTGTGGAAGCTGTGAAATTCCATAAATCATTAAGGAGCTCAAATGTTCATTCAGATGTTCATAATCAGCAGCAGAAGTGTTGTGAGAGGCCATGTGTGAGGGAACAAGGCACAGAGGGGTCTGGGCGCCTCTGAAATATTGATCGCACCTAAAAGAAGCCGGCGGTCTGACACAGACTGGATTTTACACCTGAGAGCACCAGGAACTGCTTCATCGAATGGACAGGAACAAAATGGCCTCCACCTTGCTTTTACTTTGTGATAGTGGGATAATACCAGTAAATTCATTAGTCCCTTGGTTAATGTCCGGCTGTGCCAGCTATAGTTCGCCCCGAAGAGAAAGAGTTGTTGCATTTTTAATAGAAACACAAGCAGCAGCGTTGCCAGAGACAGGAACGGCTTTGACTTCTGCGCTTGGCTCAATGTCAAACTCCGAGCTGCGCTCTTTGATCTGCCGGCGCAGAATATGAATCGTGCAAGGTCAGCCTTATCAATTATTTACACCCACTCTTTCTCTATTTCCTGTTTGTCCGCTCGTGTGGCGGTAACTTGCCCTGACAGTAATGGCGGACGGCCTGGTGGAAGCATTTCTCAGTGTTACCGCAAAGACTTCTCAAGCTCTCTACAGTCACGTTCAGGCTTTTTGGAACTTAGACGACTGACGGTGCGCTGATCCTAATCATCGCTGCCATGCTTTACTGTGCGTCTGAACTGGGCTGTTGTGGAAAAAATATATTTCTTCATGCTTTCGGCATCTTTCACAACCACATCATTTGTTGCTTACCCAAAACCACCAAGAACCAATGTGTAGAATATTTTCAATATGTTTTATTACATTCATATTGATCGTCTCTCAAGTTAATGAGCTTTTGTTAATAGCCCAATTGCCGTAATTTCTGGGCTATAAGCCGCTACTTTTTTCACACACTTTGAACACTGCGGCTTATACAATGCTGCGGCTAATTTTTGTTTGTTTCTTTATTCTATTTTATTTTTTTGACGGGCTAACAAGTTTCCTGCCGCCAAAACATTTAGCCTCATCACACCCAGGTGCTCACAGAGCTGCCCAATACACGTCTAGGGTTGAGTCCTCCTAACTTAATGAGACACCTGTGTGAATAAATGTTTAAAATAATTCTGACCAATGAAATTACAGATCAGGTCCCCGTTCTCTCCTCCCAAAACCGTTGTGCACCCAGGGAGGGGGGAACAGCACAAGCTGATTGTAGGCTATCTCCATGAAGATAGCGATCAATAACTTCCTGGTAGGCCACTGTATTTATTTATTTTAACCAGCCACATTGCAGGCATTCTTCAAAAAAAAAAAATAAATACTGTACATATTTGTGACCATATTTTACAGATACGCATTTAAGTAAAAGTTTTAAAAACATTTCTGTGTAAATATCCCATGTTACAACATGGACATCTGTGGCTTATATGTTTAATTTCCTTCTGGGATTAATAAAGTATTTTTGAATTGAAGTGAATTGAATATACAAGAGCAGCCTATATATATATATATATATATATA
>NC_056509.1:21270240-21288096 GCF_014905685.2 Nematolebias whitei
TATATATATATATATACAAAATTATTATTATTATTTAATTTATTGGGTGTGGCATATATTCAGGTGTGCTCAATAGTCTGAAAATTACAGTAGTTTTTTGCCTTTAACACAGTAATGTTTATTATTTTAGTTTAACAAATAGCTTGTTTGAATATTAAAACATCTAATTAAAACAATATAATATTTGAAAGAAATGGGTTGCTATATTTAAATTGAATAGGGTATTTTTCACCAAGTTTAACAAAATGTTTACTGATACATTAATTTACAAGAAGTTTAACTGATACTGTGACAACAGAGGGGTCTTCTTTATCTTCAGGATGTGAACCCAGACCTGCTCAATGCACGCATATGATTCAGGAAACCTAAAATAACCAACACGTTGAAAGAGGTAACATAATATTTGTCCATGCACTGTTGCAGTCAGATTTTTATTTCTTTAATTTCCAAAATGCACTTTTTTTCCACAGATTTTTGCTTTGAGTTTTTTTTTTTTTTTTTTTTACTTCCACCACAATTTCTGCATGATTAAATTAGTGTTTGGGAGCTAGTGAAACTTAAATGCATCAGGGTTTTTGTAAAACTGCATTAGAAAACTAAACATTTCCCACTTTTGTTTACAACTAAGTTTGGAGCTAAGGTCTGATAAGTTATGGAAATAACTCCTTTAGAGTTTGGAATATTTCAGCACAGCTCATTTGTATTTGATTTTTGTCACAACTGTTGCTTTGACGTTCTCCACGGCTCAATTTCCTCCCCCCAAATTACTCTCCATTGACTCGGGTCTTTACAGCTTTTAGTCACCATTTCTTTTCATAAGAACTTTACCTTTTAGCTTTCAACTTGTTTGTTTCTCCCTCAGGAACCACCAAGTGTCATGATCAGCAATCTCGGATTGTCCCATCTGCTTAAGTCTCTGCCCCTTTATGCCTTTATCACTTCCTCTGTCCCCTGCCTCACTCACTGACCCTCATGTCGTGTTTCTGCTCCTCTTTGTCATATGCTGTTTTCCCCTACCTCTTCATGTCATGTTTTCTTTTGGCATTAAGCCACGCCCCCGTCTGCACGTTCAGCTCATCAGCCCTGATTCACTGCACCTGTTTTTGGCCTTATTTAAGACCTCCACTTTCACTTGTCCTGTGCCAGATTATTACACCACTCATGGTCCCTGAGTTTCCAGCCATCATAGTTTTCTTGCTTCATGCCTGAACTTCGTCTTATTATTGGATTTTCGACCTCACACCATGTCTTCTGGATTTCCCATTTTTGCCTACCCCTCAGCTGGTTCTGCACTGCTTCTCTGATCACAGTAACAACCTCCTCTTCTGTCTATGACCATGACTCACGGATGACTCTTTTTGGATTACTCTTGCACCACTGACTCCCCGTGTTTGACCCCTGCTTTGCCCTTTGGACCACAAACATGCATTGCCCCACTGTTCACAGCATTATTAAAGGCCTCCCTCTGCAGCTTCCTTCACACCAGTTTAAGTGACTTCATCTATATAAACTCTGACAGGTGGCTCTCACCCCACCTGCCTGGATCCTGAGTCTCCCCAGCAGCTGCAAAGCAACCAATAAAACAGTTTTCTTTGTTTTACCATTCTTGTTGTCTGGCTAAGTTTAAATCCTAAAACCCTGCCTCGTGACACCAAGGCTCAAGTCTGACATGACCTGGAAGTTACTGGAACACCAGTGTCCTCGTCCACAGTGAAGTGAATTTGACATCACCAAGGCGACAGCTCCAAATGTGACTTTTTTTATGGACAAAACCAAATGTCTTCTGGAGAAAAGCTTTATGGTCAGACAAAACAAAAAATTAGAATTAAAAGTGCTAAGCTAACGGTGCACAATACAGACATGCTAGCTGTTCATTCAACCTTTATTTAAACAGGTTAGTCCCATTGAGCCACAAAGACTCATTTACAAGAGAGACCTGATTTTAACAAAGAGTGATGACAACAGTGGACAACAATAAACAATCACAGATGACGCATACAAATGTATTATTTTTTTTTTACAATTGACAACAAAATAATTAAAGGGATAATTAAAAGGAAAGCTAAAAAGCTACAGAGGTGGGGAAACACTGTACGTTGATTTATTTTTTACTTTTTTGACTTAAGTCTCATCTTTTTACATATACAGTAAAAAATCCTTTCCAAAAAATAAGAATATCACGGAAAAGTTGTTTAACTTTGTCACGTCTCGACTGGACTATTGCAATGGTTTATTATCTGGGTGTCCAAATACATCTTTAAAACGTCTTCAATTGATCCAAACTGCTGCTGCCAGAGTCTTAACTAGAGTTAGTGGGAGAGATCACATCTCTCCAGTTTTAGCTTCTCTCCATTGGCTCCCTGTCAAGTCCAGAATAGAATTCAAAATCTTACTTCTAACCTACAAAGCTCTCAACAACCTAGCTCCATCTTATATTACAGATCTTATTGTTCCATATTTTCTTAACAGAGCACGTCACTCTCAGGCTGCAGGTTTACTTGTGGTTCCTAGAATTTACAAAAACAGAATGGGAGGCAGATCTTCCAGTTATCAGGCTCCTCTAATCTGGAACCAACTGCCAATCTCTGTCCGTGAGGCTGACACATTGTCCAGTTTAAGACTGGGCTTAAGACTTTCCTTTTTGCTAAATCCTATAGTTAGTGTTGGCTTGGGTTTCCTGAGCTGTCCCTTAGTTATGCTGCTACAGGCTTAGACTGCTGGAGGACAAACTGACCACAATTTTTCACTCTACTACTGTCTTTACTTACTCTGCTCAACCTGTTTTGTATCTGTAATTATTTTTTCTATCCTTAAAGTGTTTTTTTTTTTTCTTTCAGGTACACCTGGACCTATACCTGGACCTGCCATTCTGTGTTCGTCTGTCTCTCCTTCCTGTCCTCTCAACCAGCCGGTCAAAGCAGATGGCCGCTTGTCCTGAGCCTGGTTCTGCTGGAGGTTTCTTCCTTTTAAAAGGGAGTTTTTCCTTTCCACTGTTGCCACTGTGCTTACTCAGGATGGGAGACTGCAACGAAGCCAAGATTCAACTTGTCTGCTGGATTCCTTAGATAGAGAACTTTACTAATTGGCTTTTCTATGTATGTGAATGCTCCTATAAAGTGTCTTGAGACAACTTTGTTGTGATTTGGCGCTATATAAAAAAACTGAATTGAACTTCCATAATTCCATTCAAAAAGTTAATCTTTAATAGAAGATAGATTCAGAACTCACAATTTAAATGATTTCAAGTATTTATTTGTTTATTTTTACAGTTGTAGACCATCTCCCGGATGCATCTGAATGTGGTGGTTTTTGAAGCTGTGACTCCCGCCTCATTCCACTCTTTCTGGATCTCTGCCAGATTCTGGAATCTTCTCTGATAATCCACCGAAGCCCACGGTCATCTCTTTTGCTGGTGCATCTTCTCCTGCCACATTTTGCCCTTCCACTAGACTTTCCATTGATATGTTTGGACACAGCACTCTGTGAACAGCCAGCCTCCTTAGCTATGCACGTTTGTGGCTTACCCATCCTATGGAGGGGATCAATGATGGTCTTCTGGCCAGTTATGTCTGCAGTCTTCTCCATATTGAACCGAACTGAGGCAATTGAACCAAACTGAAGCAATTTAATGACACCTGGTGAAACATGTGCAGGTGCTTTGAGTTTAGTAGATGATTAGTGTCACTCAGTTTAAAAGATTCATGCCCGGCAAAATTTGGGCTGATTTCTCCGCAGTATTCTAATTTTTTGAAATCCTGTTTTCATGGGTTTCATGAGCTGGAAGCCCAAAATATGTAAAAATAAAGCAATAAATACTTGAAATCATTTAAATTGTGGGCCATGAATCTATCATATATTAAATATTAACTTTTTGAATAGAATTATGGAAGTTTAACAACTTTTCCATGATATTCTAATATTTTGGATAAGGTCTGTATATCCTGGTCTGAAATCATATATTATATTTTACTTCAATACTGGAAATACTGTATATGATCTTGTGTAAGATGAAATAAATAAGTTAAACCTCGTGACCAGTTTTATTGTGTGGGAGTTGTCGAACCATTTCCCCTTCACAAATGGAACCATACATTTTATGTGATGATGTAAAAAAAAAAACAAAGCAGGACTAGACACCTTTAGAATTTGTTCATTCTTTCTATAATTCTGTAACTTTGTGACAGATGTAAGCGTAGTGCTGACGTAGCTTGCCAACACAGAAAGCAGCTTTTATAAAACAGAACCACTCAAAGGTTCCAGCGATATCGTTCCATCACCGTTTGTGGTCAGGAGGCTACACAGCTGTGGTAATTGTGATGCATGCTGCATAATTACCAGCTTGCTAAATCACAGACGCGTGGTGAAACTTCAACCATGAATTTTCATCAGGCTGAGCTGCTGTTACGCTACTTCATTTGCACCGTTACACCAACAGGTAACCAGGAGTCTCAGTCCACCAACGCTCAGCTCGAACTGGAGTCTTAACAGCTTTTATGATGGTTACTGCAATGGTGTTTACTTAATGTACACTTTGATTGGATTTCATTGCGTCTGATTCATTTAAGAAAACTAACTTTTTGACCTCACAGTGTGCCGTGTTGGACCACATGATCCCCATGCATCACGAGGCTCATTAAAAAAAGAGCCAATGAATAGGATTTGTGCTAGATGGAATAATATGCTGTGAAAGTCCATTAGGGACCAGGCTAATGAAATTGAAACAGCTTGGTGATCAAATTAGAATCTGTTCGGCAGATATTTAATTTAATGTGCTGCTGAATTTTAACACTTTCCATTTGGTAGCTCCAGAATGGAGCCAGAGCGCAATAAATCAAGCGGTCAGACAACTCATTCTGCATTCATTCCTCCCCTTCGTTTTTATGAAATGAACAACTTGCCAATGTATTCCCAAACCCGCTGCTTGTTTTCTTTTTCTTTTTTTAAGAAGCAAAACACTGCTCAAGCAGAAACATGGAAATCAGTAAAGACACACCAGGATGCAGCAAACCGGTGTGTTCGTGTTTCCCCACAGAGCCCAGCTCGAGCAAATGTGTCGCTGCAGCTGCTCAGTCAAGAGTCACCGGGTGAAATTATTTGAATAGGCAAAAAAAAAAAAATAAATAAAAATAAATAAGTTTCAGCTTGTTTTTGGATGTTTTTATTACTAGATCTGTGGTTAAATGTAAAACACAACCACGCTTTGAGAAAAAAAAAGTGGGAAGTAACAATTTGAGACAACTGCTCAATAATTAGATACATAAATGACAGTTATTGGAGAAAGACAAGCACATTCAAATACATGGGGAGGCTTTAATAAATATACTTTGTCTAACAAAATGACGTTGAACATATTGACTCCCTTCTCTCCGTCTACAACCAAGAAATGTGTTAATTTGTGACTTAAATGAAAGCAAACAAAAAATTAAATATTTGGGCATTTAGTAAAAAAAAAAAAAAGAATTTGGGCATTCTAACTGACCTGAAATAAGAAAGGGTGAGGAAATATAAAGTATATTTTTATATGATGGATGTAAAGATATGCGCTCAGTTGACTGTTTTTCAAGTTTATGGAGTTGGGACTAAACAGTGAGACTCAGAATGAGTTTTTTTTATATTTTGACTCTTGTTTGTTCGCTGCTGACATGTGGGCACCATTGCAATTCAAAGTGCCCCCCTCAGATGTGTTCAGGAACAGGTGTTAAAATGATAATGCTAATGGCCAGAGCTCTGATCCTCCACTGTCAGGTTTGTTGGGGAGTGGGGCACAGTGAACTAGAGAAATTTGCATTTTCTGAGATGATGGGTGAAATTAGTGAAAAGTTGAAAAATTAGGCTAAAATAATTACAGAACACATTAAATTAGAACAAAAAAGTAGCTGAAAAAATACACAAAAAATCAATTTAGTTGAGAAAAGCCAAAAGTAGCATAACAACTTCACCACTTGCTCTTGCCGAGATCGGATGCTTCTCCCCTCCCTCTCCGCTTTGTTTTGCTGCTCTGTCTGTCTGTGAAGCTGCTTCTGAGCCTCTCTTTCATATCTTCCGAACCATAATTATGGACTTGTTTGGATCAGTTGGTCCCTCATCTCAATTTACAGCATTTCTTCGAAGAGAAGACAGGCTTTAGGCGAGCAGATTTGCCCTGTTGGCACACGCAGCTGGATATCTCATAGACTGGAAGACTTGATGATGTGTCTATCTCTGCTGCCATTTGTGGATTTTAAGGACGCATATTTAATTGGATTTTCAATAACTGGTTCCTGCTTTTTGGATTTGGCTGGTGCTGGTTTTATCAATCAACCAAGGAAGTCATCGACAGCAAATTTGGACCCGATCACGCTGCTTGCCTTTATGATGGCTTGGTTCATGTCTCGAGCACCCAGACTCAAATGCTTTGGGCTGAATAGATCAGATCTTGGGGATTTTAATAAGTCACATTCCATCGGTTTGGCCATGTAAATTTGGAAATTTCGGAACTGAGTGGACCAACACAGACTCAAGGTAGATGTCATTAAGTTCTGCCTGTCCCCAAAACAAGTGTGTTTATCAGAATTTGGCTCCTTTGGCTGGCCTTGAAGGCCACCTTATTTGAATTTGCCTGGAGAACATGTGATCAGACACTCACCACCCCCTCCCTGAGGAATTTCCAACTGATAACCAGATGAAACCAGCTGAATAAACTTACGTCATCATTTCAGGACTCTTGGATTCTCATAGACGTTATTCTTGGCCATTCCTCGACATACCTCGAGAATGTTTATGGATCTCATCGAAGGATATTGGCTGATTATTCCATCCTTATCAGAACTCTTACATTGCTCTCGAGAGCATCTATGAACATGCTGACCGCTCTCGCCTAACACCCCCCCCCCCCCCCCCGCAGAATGTCTACATCAATATGTGCTTGTTTGTGCAAGGTGTTTTTTAACATTAGTTTTTTTTTTCCTCAGGCAAGAAAAAAAAAGTCTAATAGGAATTTTTTCACCTCCAACTCCTACATGTGTCCAGTTAACCACTGTTTTTGTCTGTCCAAACAGGGCTCATTTGTAAATGAGTCTTTGAGGCTCAATGTGATTTATCTGTTTAAATAAAGGTTGAATGAAAAAAAATACAAAGCTGAAATTGACAACAACAATAAAAAAAGCTGCACAACCACAAAAAGCTAAATTAAGCAGGAAGAAGCAGAAAGAGCATAAACAAGATGAAATTAGCCAAAATGTTTGAAATTAGCAGCAAAGCAGAAACAAAATTTAATAGCAGTGAGAACCTGAAAGAGCAACCAATAAGTTGTAAAAAAAATAAAATAAGCACAAAAAGCTGAAATTAGCTTAAATGTAACCTAAAAATCTAAAAGAAAAATGAAGAATAGCTAAAAAGTAGCTGAAAAAGAATGGAAGGAGTAAAAAATACTGAAATTGCCCGAAAGTTGCTGAGAAAAGCCTAAAAAAGCTGAAATCAACAAAAAGAAGTTAATAGGAGCTGAAACATGCTGAACCAGAACAAACGCTGAAATGAGCAGTGAAAGGTTAAAGATGTGACGGATGTGGAGCTCCGTTCATGATCAATGAGAAAAACACGGCTGAAAAAGCTAAACATTTCAAAAAGTTAAAACTGCACAAACACTAAAAGTCACAGCAGGAATGTTCTTAAGAAGTTTTGATAAATCATTAAAAAAGCACAAAAATAGCAGGTACGTTTTGTACAGAAGAAAAACGGATCTCACTATTGTGATTTTTTTAAATAAACATTCACACAATTAAAACCATGGTAGGATGCTTGTTCTGGGCTCACAGGAGATGATGAGGCAGGACAAATATATTTTTTGCTACAAACGGGGTTAAATCAGGGCGTGGTTGCCAACGGTGGCTCCAAAGCCAGCTGGATTTCCTCGAACGCTCTAACAGGGTGGTCTGCTGCCAAGAGGCGCTCAGTGATCATGACTCTACCTTCAACCTGGCCTGCTGAGGTGTCAGGGACAAAAGCAGGGAAGAAAAGACAGGAAGATAAAGACAACTGAAGCAGGATGAGTAGAAATGAGAAGACAGAAGCTTGGAGGTGACGGGGGGCAAAGAAGGAGCCAGAGAAAGATGATTGTGTGAGAGTGTGGCACCTCAGTTCTAGCCACACTCATTCTTTCATCCTCTGTTTCTGATTATCCACTGAAGAGGAGATTCATTTTATTTTGATTTGAGGTTCATTTAGTTTCAAATCCTCCAAGTCTTTCTGGGCTAATATCGACCCACCGGTTGAGCTCTCTCTCCCACGAAGCAGCAGCTGTTTAAAGTTGCATCATTGGTGGCGTAATTGCTCCAACCTGGACACATTATGATTTAGGATGAAGATAAAGAGTATGTCTGTTGGCTCATGTTGATGTAATGGAGATAAATTAGTGGGACAGAGAGACATGGGGAATACCTGTTCAACAGGAGTTCTCCAAACACATCTACGGCAGCTGTTTATCATCTCGGTAACAAAGAAGGCCCCATTGGTAAACCTCACTCATGGAATAGATTATAATATCCTGAATATATTCTAATCTCAGCCACAGGAAATATTATAGATAAACTCACCTCTTCCTCAAAACCCTATCATCTGTAAAAGTCCTAAGTCTTTATTATTCTGTATTGCCAAAAGGGAAAAGGTGATAATGTTTTGGCTTGTGACTATTCGTGTGATTATTTGTCTGTTAGCAAAAATATCTCATGAACCAGAAGATGAATATGAATCAAACTCTCTGAGAATAATTGTTGGATATTGTGGGAGTTCTGCTCAGCAGCCACAACTGAGCACCAATCAGCAGTACCTGAGGATCATCGGCTTGATGAGCATGAGGAGCATAAAAGGCTGCGGAGGACATCCAGTCAGCGCTGGAGCATTACCTGTCAACAGTAGTTCTGTTATAGCCTCTTACGTGTGAGTTTAACTAAATACTAACAGACTTTGTATTTCTCTGTGCTTCCAGTATAATCCCTGATGTCCTCCGGTCCCCTGGATTCTCCTCTGTGGACCTCGAGCTCTCCTGTGCCTCCTCAGCTCCCTACATGCCTTCCTACCACTTGCCTGTCTCCTGCCATTGTTCAGACATACTCCTCCTTCGCCTGGAACCATTTGGGTCAGCTCTCCCCACAGTTCCCTTCCCTTTTTCCTTTCGGGTCACTGGTGCCCATATCCAGCCATCACTGTGTGAGGACAGGTCTTCAGTCCATCACAGGGACACATAGAGACAAATGAGACAAACAACCATTCACTCTCTCTCACATCTAGGGACAATTTAGAGTTACCAATCAGTCTAACATGCATGTTTTTGCTCTGTGGGAGGAAACTGGAGTACCTGGAGAAAACTCACGCATGCACGGAGAGAACATGCAAACTCCACCCAGAAACGTTCCGGGCTGGGATTTGAACCGGCGACCTTCTCACTGAGAGGCAGTAGCTCTACCAACTTAGCCACTGTGCCACCCGTTAAACTATTAGCTACTCAGTACCTTTTTGTTTTACCTGCTTACATGGGCAAAGCTTTAATATTTAAAGTTAGAATAAATACAATTTAATCTTGTCACTTTGGTGGAAAGTCAAGACAAAACAACTTGGATGCACTAAAAGGATGTTGGCTTCTGCTATTGGCCCATTTCATTGTTTTTGCTGATAGGCTGATGCTAATATTAGTTGATGGTGATGTTCCATAACAAATCTGTTTATCCCTGATAGCTTCTTTCCACTACAGCCATGACGGCACATCCATCGTATGACCAGAAACTGAGCCGTACAGAATCCATCAGCAGAGTCAAAACTCTCCTGTGGTGACAGTGAAGAAGCCACACTGGGCAGCATATGTCAACACCGTGTGCATGGCTGTTATATCAGCTTGATACCAGTCCACAGTCCAAGATTCACTTAGCATTTATTCAATCCCAATTCATGGACGCAGCCGGTGGACGAAGGCTGTGTTAAATCAACCAGAACGGTACTGAACTCCCTGGAATTAATAAAAAAAACATGTTTTGATTGATGAAAGAGTTGGTCTGAATTCATTGGCTAATTTTAAGGTTTATTTTACACTCCATATTGTTCTGAACTATACAACAGAGGGTGAATATCAGATTGTATAAATGCATGCTTCTAGACAAGATACAAAACAAAATGGATTTTAGTTTGGTGCAGAATAAGGACTCTCACCTGCTGTCTAAATGTGACACTGCCATCATCGCTGACAGAGTAGGCAGTACAGAGATGGGGAAAGGGGAACACAAAGATGGAGACATGAATAGCCAGCACCTAAAATGGCTGGATAAACAGGAGGAAATCTAGGTCGGTCCGTCTTTCCCACTTGAAGGAACATTGAGGCAAGTGACCTACTTCTTGACTGCTTTGGACACTTTCAGGCCAAGCTGTTGTCCAACCCCCTCCCCTCTTCATTAGATGGAAAACTATCAGAGAGCATTTATGAGCTACAAAATCTACATATGCATTCTTCATCCTCCCTGTGCGTTTGTCTTTCCCTCTTGATTATTTGCCATAATTACTTTTTCCCAACCATTTTAAAAACAGGCATTATTTTTTTTCCATGAAGTTAATTGGCCTAATAGTAATGAGGCACCAGTCATTTTTTAAAAGGCAATTTTCTTTTCCCCTAATATGAAACTACTAAGAGATAAGAGCATATCAAAGGCTCGGCTGATAGTGCTCCTCTTTCACAATTAACGGGGCTGCCTGCAGAGGGAGGCATGAAATTTAGGAGATTGGAATGCAAGCAGATGCCAATTTAATTCCAAGAAACGCCATTAATGGTAATCAGGAGCACCGTATGATTGAGTATGCCAAAGCTTTCTTGCATGTTGCGAGTTTGCTTGCAATCTGATGCATGCTGACTGGTGTAAGCATGTCTGAGCGAACAACGGATGACAGAAGACATGTTTGGCAGGGCATCTTTCTCCTTCCTTTTAGGGTTCTAATTTTAGCGATAACAAGATGGTCAGACTCAATTTGAATGGTTCAGCAGAATGAGAGCAGACACAAATTATACAAACATATAATTGTTTTGGGGTTCAGGAAGTTGACACTAGGACTGTCACGATAACAAATTTTGCTGGATGATTAATTGTCTCAGAAATTATTGCGATAAACAATACTATTGTTTGAAATTTAACAATATTTAATTGTCAAATTTTAGAATAAATGATTTGTTTTGTGTGTAGTACTTTTTTTGACTATCTGATGGCAGTACAAGACTGTTTGAACCGAAGGATAGCTAAGCAGCGTGCCTCTTTAAGAAAAATGGGAGGGAGGTCCCTTGACGTGACATGGTGACATGGCGGACGCTCAGTGTGGTTTGAGCTCTTTAGTATAGCGTTTTTCACACAAAGCTTTTAATAAAAAAATCAGTAAACAAGTTCTCAGCTTCTTTTTGCAGAAAAAACCTTTTTAGACAAAGGCACAGGGTTTCAACTGTGAATTTTGGAGCTTCGACAGGACAGAGGTTTTTTCCCGAGGTTGGCCTGTTAGCTTAGCTCATAGCTTTGCTTCTTAACTTAGCTGCTTTTAACGATCCAAAAACATGATTTTGGACGGTTAAAACAGATTTTAAAGAGAAAAGGAGGGGTCAGTGAAGAGCACCAGAGTTGAGCCTTTTGTCATCCAGTGTCTTCAGTAGAAAGAGAGACACGAAGAAACGATAAAGCCGATAAATGAAAATAAGGTTGATAATTTTAATTTATCATGCAATTAAATGATTTATTGTTTATTGTGACAGGCCTGCTTGACACCAAAAAGGATAGGGAATGAAAATTATATAATCTTTCTTAAAGACAAGGTGAAAGTTAGTTGTAAAATGTTAGACTGATTCTTTAAGTCTCTCTGAGGTCAGTCTGCTGCTGCAGAGAAAATGACTGGAGACTCATAGCTGTTTGACAGTTACAAGAATAGGATGAACACATGCTGTTGGACTTTTGAAAAGTTTCCTGAAGCAGCAACTTCATCTAAAACAGGTTTCTAGAAGAGGCAAAGGCTAGAGGAACATATGAAGGCCAAGTCCAGCTGGACTGAAGTTGCAACATGAAACAGATGCATTCACAGTTTGATCAACTTCATTTTAGAAATCAAGTGACAAAGATCTGACAACAAAAAGCTTTACCAACATTTTTGTTCATGTTTTATTAGGTGTATCTAGAAACCAAAGCAATTTTACTCTGAGGAGTCATTCTTGTCTGCCTGAAAGACTGTCTGTAGAATAATATGTCATGAACCAGTGAACACTTTCTTAATGAAACTCCCAGAAGGCAATCATTGAAGGTAAAACTACAACTTAGTCAAGATGGCTGCCAAGTGATCATTGAAACAAACATGGTACACGACTCTCAGCTATTACCCAACAGAATAGTAGCTCACCATCTGAGAAACTAATTGTGCTGCAGCCCTTTTTTTATTTGAATGTTTGATTACCTACGAAAATCATCTTGAGCTAGGCTGACTCTAAAATCAGTTTTAGATGTGCTACAAAATCCAGCAAATGCTTTTTGAGCATTTCTCTACAGTGCATCTGTAAAGGATTCACAGCGCTTCACTTTTCCACATTTTGCTATGTTACAGCCTTATTCCAAATTTATGTCTATCCTCACAATTCCACACACAATATTTATTTATGACAATTTGGGGAAAAAAAAGATTTTTTGAGAATGTTGCACATGTATTAAAAATAGGAAACTAAGTAATCCCATTTACCCAAGTCTTCACAGCCTTTGCCATGAAGCTCAAAATTTAGCTTGGATGCATACTGTTTCCACTGATCATCCTTGAGATGTTTCTACAACATAAATGGAGTCAATCTGTGGTAAATCCAGTTGATTGGACTTGATTTGAAAGGCACACACCTTTCTATAGAAGGTCCCACAGTTGACTGCATGTCAGAGCACAAACACCAAGCATAAAGGTTGAATGAATGAAGTCAAAGGAACTGTCTTTGGACCTCCAAGACAGGATTGTGTTGAGGCACAAATCTAGAGAAGGATACAGAAAAAAAACTTTGCTGCTTTGGAGGTCCCAATGAGCACAGTAGGACATCATTCATAAATGGAAGACGTTTGGAAGCACCAGGACTCCTCCTTGAGCTGACTGGCCTTCTAGAGCTCCAGCGTGGAGAGAGGAGAACCTTCCAGAAGGAAAACATCTCTGCAACAATCCAGCAGTCAGTCCTGTATGGTAGAGTGGCCAGAAGAAAGCCACTCCTTTATAAAAGGAACATAGAAGCCCGTCTGGAGTTTGCTGAAAGGCACCTGAAGGACTCTCAGACCATGAGAAACTAAACTCGGAGGTCTGATGAGAGAAAGTCTGAACTCTGGTGTGAATGTCAGGCGTCATGTTAGGAGGAAACCAGGCACCGCTCATCACCAGGACAATACCATCCCTACAGTGAAGCATGGTGGTGGCAGCATCATGCAGTGGTTCCCAACCCTGGTCCTTGAGGAAGACTATCCTGCATGTTTTAATTGTTTCCCTGCTTTGACACACCTGATTAGAATAGATGGGTGATTAATGGGCTTCTACAGAACTTGAAGTAACTAAATCACTGAATGAGGTGTGTTGGAGCAGGGAACATTTAAAACATGCAGGACGGTGTTCCTCAAGGACCAGGGTTGGGAACCATGGGGATGTTTTTCAGCAGCAGGAGGAGCTGGCAGACTAGCCAGGATGGAGGAAACGATGAATGCAACAGTTTACAGAGACATCCTGGATGAAAAGCTGCTCTAGAGCGCTCTTGACCTCAGACTGGCGCGACAGTTCATTTTTCAGCAGAACAACGACCCAAAGGTCATGACCAAGATCTCAAAGGAGGAGCTTCAGGACCACTCTGTGAAGGTCCTGGAGCGGCCAAGCCAGAGTTCAGACTTGAATCTGATCGAACATGCCTGAAAATGGCTGCACAGACGTCTCCCATCCAACCTGATGGAGCTTTAGAAGTACTGCACAGAAGAATGGGACAAACTGCCTAAAGATAGGTGTGCTCAGCTTGCAGCATCATATTCAAAAACACTGGGGGCTGTATTTGCTGCCAAAGGTGGGTCAACAAAACAAACAATTTTTCATATTGTCATATTGGGGTATTGTGTGCAGAATTTTGAGGAAAGAGGTTAATTTAATAATATTTGTAATAAGACTGTAACATAAAATGTGTAAAAAGTGAAGTGCTGTTAATACTTTCTGGATGTTCTGTACTTCAACTGAGATATTTGGCTATCAGACTCCAATACTTAATGCCAAAATTTAAAGTTATAAACAAAGCTGTTTTGCATTCAGTTAGTGCTCAGATTAAGTGTCGAGAATGACTCTCAGCTACTAATGAATCAAATTTAAACACAGTATATGTAAAACTACTGTTATAGACAGTTGTGGTTATTTTAATAATGTGTGGAAGCCACTAGCTACCTTAAATCAGCTGTTCAGGTTGACTCCAAAAGTAATATCCTTGTAGATGTGCATCCATATATTACTTTCTGAGAGTTTTATTGAAACTTGTTCAGTGGTTCAAGAGATTAAATGCAAAGAGATACAAAAACACTCACAAACACATCTGCTCCCATCAGATGCTGCACAGTTCAAACTCCTCGTCCAGACTAGATGTAAGACCCACGTTTTTCAACTGAGTGAAAAACACAGAAAAGCCAAAAAGAGAACACCACCCCCCATTGAGTTTCACCGCTGTGAAGAAAAATATATTCTGTTCACCTCCTGATGTCATTGCATCACGCAGAGAACCACCCACCACCGTCTACCTCTGCCCTTACTACCAAGGCTGCAAAGAAACCTGGTCCTGCCCTCCTCCTCCTCTCTGCCAGATGTTTTGGAGATCCTGGACCGAGCTGGGCTCAGCGGTTGTCATTTTAGGCTCGCTGTCTGCCGAGTTTATCTGTCACGGATGGCGTGCCACCCCTGAAGGGAGATTAGACACACTGCACTGACTCTCTCTACCTCAATCTATCTCTGTTTTTTCCCTCTCTCCATATCTCCAGCTCATGTCTGCCCCCCTTCCACCAACCCATCAACATTTTCTTTTACTTGCCTTTGCTGTCTCTGTCCTGTATCGCAATCTCCATACGCCTGCCCTACCGCTATTTGTCAGCTTGTGCTCCACTGAGCCAGGACCAAGAACAAGTTATAGTAGTCAAGAAGGGACATCCACCAGAACTAGCCATGCAATGCACAGGTGGATCTCCTTATCCATTCAGCAAGCCAGGTTATACTTTAAAAAGCCACATCCAGCTGTAATTTAGCATTATCTGACAGTTAGACTAGGAAGACTGTCAGATATGTACCAGTATTTGTCATGGCCAGGGCTGCCACAAACTGCCAGTATAATCTGTGACAATTACTTATTTCATGATCTTATAACTTCCTAAACGTTTCAGTTGAAATAAAACTTTTTTTTTTCTCCTCACCATTAATATGTGCTGTATACATCAGATGAGTTCTGGTTGGAGAGAGTTTCAGACCATCATGTCCAGGGCGGCTACAGCATCAAACAAGTCAGGCTACAAATGTTTTAAAAGGCCAAATGGGTCTAAAGTACAAGAGTATTTCAAGGTAGCTGAACATAACTATGGTTTGTGCATTTGGCAAGTTTTCATTTTTATCTTTTTAGTTTTAAGCTGCTAAATGCGCTCTATTGCGTTGGACTATGTGCTACACTTTTCAGTGAATAAACATGAAGAAATATCAGAGTTCATGCTCAATAATCCAGGTAGAAAATCCAACAAAGTTCAGTCAGGTCATCTGGATGGTTTCCTTTTTTTGTTTGTTGAGACGTTTTGTCCTTCATCCAAAGGACGTCATCAATCCGAGGAGCCACAAACAAACTCAGTCCCGCAAGCAGCACACTCCCATAGTGGACCAACCAGTTTGATGGTGATAAGAAGAAAAGTCTCAAAAAAGAAACTGTCCAGATGACTGCAGGCGCACATCTTAGAGGGAACAGAGAGCGATAAGCACCTTGCAGCCATCTCAACAACTGGGGCATGGAACGTGGTCTACTCAGACTCTTCCTCGCCTCATGTGGTTAAAGCTCTCCAGGTGGTGTGAGTTGAAGATCTTTCGGACGGGTTCTTCTGCCAGGCATTCCCAGCAAACCCTCACAACACGTTTGGATCTACCAGGCCTGACCGGCATCATCCCTCACCGTCTGATCCAACTCACTACCAGGTGGTGATCAGTTGACACCTGAGTGTTCAAAACAAATGGCCACAAATAATAAAGAAATAGTTAATAAAATAATTATAAATACTTGTTAGAAGTAGACCCTAGCACTTGTTTTGGCATTGATGAACCGGTTATGCCTTATAGAAATTTTTAAACATTTCTTGAGGTTATGGCAAATAAATTCTCAAAATACCTTTGCAAAGAAGAAAATAATATTAGAAGAAATAAAAACAGCTTTATCCACATAATGACGTCCTAAGGTCAGATGAATTGAATCCATGGTAGTGTTTAATCTCGGCCCTACCAGCTCTGCAGAAGACATTTGTCATTGTGAATTTAATAATTAGAACATTATCCAACTTGCGCCATCCCAGAAAGTGTCTGTACTGACACACGAGCGGAGAAAGCCACTTAGATGCTATTTGGCACAAAAGCCATATGTAGTGAGTCATGAGGTCTTGGTTTCACTCCAAATGACATACAATAGTAACCAGACAGAAACCTGCTGGACCATGGTCAACACGTGCAGGTGCAGGCAATTGCAAAACTGGCACAACTTGTCTTGAACGTATAAGCTTTGGTTAAATAAAGGGTAAACTGTGTTTTATTAAAGACGTTGCATCTTATCAAGAAGAGGAATCTGAGGGAATGTACTGGTTGAACCATCAAAGAAGTCCTGAAAAGTACATCTTTCTTTTCCCTTCAGCAAGTGTGGCATGTTCAAGCAGAATGTGAATGAATTAAAGATCATGTAGGATGAATTAAAAATGTGCTCCTCAGCCTTCAAACCTATTTTATCAAAGAGGTCTTGTGAAATTCAGAACGAGGGGAGTGGAAGGGTCAGGAGAGCCATCCTTAACATCTGTCATCTCTGTGCTGACTTTCTGTCACAGCCGTAAGGAATGACTTAAGGGCGTGGGTGTTCCAGTTTTACACTCACGACTGGCAACCGCTGTGTTTGCTTGATGAGGCTTGGCCATGTTTTACTTTATATGTGCACACATTACCATAATCTTAAAGAAAATTAGACTTTAAAATCCTGCCTTGTCTTGCTGGTTTCAAATTGTCTTAAAAAAATTCAAATCTGAGCAAAGCTAAGTTGTCTTTTTTTGTCAAATGTTTTAGAAAATTTGTCATTTTTCAAGCTGCATAGTTTTTTGTTGATAAAAACAGCAATTTGAAAATAAATCAGTTTAGTTGTAAACAGTACTACTATACTAAAATGGCAATTTATAAGAACTGCTTTTATTTGAAGACTCAGGGAGCAGCTGAAGTGAAATTGCCTTTGGAACTGCAAGTCTACATAACAGACCAGAGTTCACTGTCCGGATAAATAAACATTTTCCAAATTCAGCACCACTTACATGTGGAGTTCCTCAGGGATCAATTCTAAGTATAGTCCTCTTCTCAATTTTACATGTTGCCTGTATTCTATCCTTAAAAAAAAAAAAAAAAAAAAAAAAAAAATGTTTCTATGCAGATGACACCCAAGTCTATCTAATAATAAAAATAAAAATAAAAATCTAAATAATCGATGCTCGCTCAGTTGCACTTCTTAGATGACATCAAAAACATGGATAAATTTAAGCTGTTTTAACCTGAAAAGAAAATAAAGCCAAGGGGAATATATATATATATATATATATATATATATATATATATATATATATA
>NC_056509.1:21288106-21308163 GCF_014905685.2 Nematolebias whitei
ATATATATATATATATATATATATATATATATATATATATATATATAAATAAACAATGTTTATTTTGTTTTATATTTTTTTCTTCTATTTTCCTGGAATACTTAAATCAGTCATTACAGTCATTACTGCGACTGACACACCCTATTGTGTTGGATTGTCGAGCCATTCAACTACAAACAGGTGAAAAAGTGTGAATGCGAAACAGAATATTATAATGATTCCAAGATTTATTACAGGATAGACTTTAACATTTTGTTGATAGTTTTGATAGCTTTACATGGGCTGGCCCTGCCTTTTCTTTAAATTAATTTTAATATGTCCATACTCAAGCAGCAGCAGCATGTGGATCTAGGAACAATAAGTACTTAGATGCCCCACAAACCAACTACAAAAATATAAAATAAAATAAAATATACATTTTCCAATGGCTGCTCCTGTAATCAATCTAAACCTCAGGTTAATCTAAGTCTGAAAACGCTTCATTACTGGCATTTGCTTCTTTTAGAAATGCACGTTGTTTATCCTGTTTTGCGCTTAATTTGGATTTTTAATTTACCTTTTCATTTTTTAGAACATTTAAATTGTTTCATTGGCTTTATTTGGTTTGACTTGTTTACTCAGTTTTAGAGAAATATTGTGTTTTAGTTGCTTATGGTTTCATTTATTGTGCAGTATCTTGGTTCAACATGCTTTGTTTTTAAATGTGTATTGTAAAAATAATATTGAAATCTTGACCTTTAGTTAGCAGGTACAAAATAATCAAAAACTCAAAAACAATACGTTGTTAATCCCTCTTGGATAAAACAACTTTGATTGTAAGTAGAAATACGATGTTAAAAGTAAAGATGAAAAGTATAGCTGAACAATTAATTTATAGAACAAAGGGCCTGTTTTATTAAACCATTGTTTTAAGTCTTAGTAAATACACACAATTATGTAATGGTAGTAAATAAAATTGCTGCAATGAACCAATTATTTAATACACTAATGAATAATTCAAGTGACAACATAAAAAAATATATTGCGCGTTAAACTTGTTGCACTTCACAGTGATATCAATATTAATGCATTTAGTACATTTAGACTCACAAACTGGATGATAACATAAAAAAATCAGCGTCACACGCCGCCCATCTTCCTTCACAGTAAATTAGATGCCTCTCGATTCGAGTATGAGGAAATATTCCAGAGAATAAAAGCATGCTGATTTATTTACCAGCCTGTAATTGTGCATAAAGACTTGAGGATTTACTGATGAAGACATAGAAGTTAAAACGATGCTGGTGTGTTTTCTTTAAGGCTGTGAATGAAATCAGTGTGTTTTATTCATCTTAGTACAAAAAATGGTATTTAACACGTCTGCTGAAAAGAGTATCCCAATAACTTTAAATTTTATATACTGATTAGCTTTTGTTTAAAACAATGATCTAACTAGCAACAAAAGAAAGACAGCACAGTAAAAGCCACAATATATATATATTTTTTTATGGAATGCAGAAAAACAAAAAGAAGCAGATCTAAAAAAGTTAAATCTGGTCCTCTGGACATTAAAAAAAAAAAGCAAAACAACAAAAAAATGTAGAAACGTTTCGTCCCTCATCCGAGAGACTTCTTCAGTCTGAGGTGCTGTATTCAGCTCAGTCTCTTAAATAGCACCGTCTCAGAGTGGATCAACCAGTTTTGCTGCTGACAACCAAAACCAGCTAATCACATGCTCAAGAAGGACCATCAGCCTAACAATGGATCATTAGCACACTGATGGCTGTTTACTACTCACAGAGGGCTGAGTGATACTAGCAATCACAGCATTGTAAGAGGGGGACAGTTGAACCCGGAGGCCTCCACCCCTGTTTAATGATGGACGATTTCTTTTCACAAAGATGGCCTCCTTTACTCCTCTCTCAAACCAAACCAATGTGAGCGGGATATGCCCCTTCACATATAATTGATGCAACACCTATGTTCAACACACATGCACATATTAGAATCACATAAAAATCACATCCTCAGGATGAAGAGGTCTGAACCCTGGTCATCCTGATTTGATGTGATTCTACTGAGGGTCACCAAGTCTTCCGAGAATCCTTCACCGCAAAAGGAAATGTTTGTGTGTGTGTCTGCATAGGCATACTTCAATACAGAACTAGGACTTCACTAAAATGGTATTTTAAAAAATCCATTACAATTAATAATGCTGGGTGGGGTGGCGCAGAGGTTAGAGAAGACGGGCCTGTGATCGGAAGATCGCCGGTTCAACTCCCAGTACCGACAACATAAAAAATGTGGGTGGGAAAGGTGAAGAACGCACACTTGCCTCCACCCTCATTTGCCCCACTCTGGGCCCATGAGTAAGGTCCTTAACCCCCACCATCTGCTCCCCGGGGCACCCCAGAAAGCAGCTCTCTGCTCCACACAGAGGGCTGTGGTGGCTCGGTGGTCTGTGCTTGTGTCAGGAAGGACATCCGGTGTAAAAATAATTGCCAAGTCTTGTTTCTATGCAGATGACATATAAAGTAAAGAACTAACTCGTGCGACTTAGTTCGCTGTGGCAACCACTGAAGAAGGGAGCAGCCAAAAGAAAAAGAAGATGATTACAATTAATAAGACCACAGAAAGCGAACGGGGTCAATGCAGGAGGAGAAAACAGACATGTGGATGGAGGACATGGTGGTCATGTCCTTGGCTTTCTGCTTCGCCTGGTCAAAATGTTTCAGGATCACTAAAACTGTAGCATAACCTCTATAACCTTCAGAGCCTAACATAATTCCTCAGAACAGTCATCTAATAGGACATATATTTTATATTTATAGCCTTTTAAAAAAAGTGGTATAGCTCTTTTTGTCTCCCTGTCAATAGAGCTTTGTCATGGTGGGAGTCAATAGCGAGGGGATTAAATGAATACAAACTCACACTCAGTAAAAATAGCTTTCTTTCGCATTCCCTCAATCTGTGAAGGAGCTTCACACTCACATTTGATCCCCTCATTTTTTTTCTATCACCGCTACAGAAAAACAACTTCTTGCTGCTCTTTTTTCCCCTCCAACCAGCAGGTGCTTAATCCTCAATGAATGCATTTGCACTGTGTGCATATGCGTGTGTGTGTGCTCATGCACTTGTGTTTGCGAGCGAGCCAATCTGTCGCACCGTCACCGGTGCTGAAGACAGATTTTTTTTCTCTCCTCTAGATTTATTTTCTAAAGTTGACGTTTATCACTTGAGCAGACCTGCAATTTGTCACCACCCTCCCTCTCTTCTTCTCGTCGATAATCGAAAAGGGAGTCAATTTGCTAAAATTTGATTTTTTTTCCTTCTGTTATTTGGTTTTCCCATTCCGTCTCCCTCCATCATTTAGTCTAACTCTATGGCAGTTTAGGTAAAAGCTGGCAGAGGAGCTGAGAGTGGCTGGGACGCTGATCCTCGGGGGAGGATTTAAAGGAGTTTTTGGAGCTGATGTGGCAGCTAGCCTCGTCTAGGACATACACCTTAACACATTCTAAATTCTTCTGATCTTTCATTAGGTGCTCGTCAGAAACTACTCCCTTTACAACAAAAGTACACACAGTGTTTGCAAAAATTATAATGTGAGGTGCTAACTGAAGTTTGGTACTTAGAAAGCACGTGTCATTATCCAATAAAGTATAGAAAGTTACAGGTGTTTGCTATTAAGAGTCTGATTGGAACTATGTAATAGAAAAGGCAAACGTGTCAGGAGAGAGTTGCCTCACTATCCATCAAGAAAACACTGCGGTGCTTTTTCCATTTCATAGTCCAGGACTGAGCAGACACTTCCCCTGCTGCAGGGTCCACTGCACTGAGGTGTTTGGGACTTGTGTTGGTAAAATTTGTGATGGACTTTCATATGATTTAGTAAAACAAACAAGCGTTTTAATCATGTGTGTTGTTGTGTGAGACATGGAGCTCAGAACAACATTATCGAATCAGCAGACGGTTTTCAACAGTCACCATTAAGAAGAAGCTTAGTTTTTATAGAAATTAGGCTGAAGAAGGACTGATATTGAAGCATTGATACAAGTTGCATAGGAGGTAGTAACAGTATGCCAAAGAGAAGGTTTGATATGATAGGAAAACTAAACAAGAGTACCACATGTAGCACAATATGGGCCTGTCGAAAAAATATCAAACAGCAGTCTATAGCAAAGACCTTGTATAATATTTGACCTTGATTCGTGACCTTGACCTTGGAGCTGGGGTGATGAAGTGTGCACAGCACTCTGTCTAATGATTTTTTTTTTCATTTACCCTTTATTTATACAGGTAGTCTCACTGAGTCACAAGAACTCATTTTCAAGAGAGACCTGTTTTTGGGAGCAGGTGGTGGGTTAAGGGCCTTGCTCAGGGGCCCAGAGTGGGGCGAATGAGGGTGTAGGCAGGTGTGGGTGTTTCACCTTTTCCACCCACATTTTGATGTTGAGGGTACTGGGAGTTGAACCTATGACTTTCTGATCACAGGCCCATCTTCTCTAACCTCTGCACCACCACTCCCCAATGATGATGCATATGTGTATGATGTTTCATTAAATTATCTGGTACCATTTTACAGTAAGGCTCCCCTTATAGATGGCTAATAAATAGTTTATAGATATGTTGTTAATTTCTCTATTAACACTTATAAATAATTAATGGTTGTTTATTATGCATTGATTATGGGTAACAGAGAGACAAAACTGACCAGTTTCTTGCCAAATAGTGAGCCAAATCTGTTCAACTATATATTTAATCTAGAGTTGTTATATTAAACATTTTAGACTAAGTTACTACCCTGTAAGCACAATAAGCATTTATAAAACTGTTTTTTATGATATAATGTTAGTTGAAGATACATATAATACTTGCTAGGTAAAAGTAATGATATTAGTTGTAGATAAGTAAGTAATATATAAGTATATTATATAATTATATGTAATATACTTATATACTTATATATATATATATATATATATACGAAACTATGTACACAGGGTCCCCATTACATCCAACAAAAATACAAATAGTAAAGAAAAACAGTAATAAGATCTAAGATATGAACTAAGAAATCTGTTAAACTAAGAATATGCTAAGCACTAATAGCACAAAACAATGTGCCAAACAACAGCAGCACGAACGAGTCTGTGTGAGCAGATGAGGACGAATGAACACAGCAACGTGAAATAAATCAGCAGCATGAGATCAGCATCATGGATAGTTAGCAGCACATATCAACAACCAAGTAGCATTACAGATAATCCTGACTAGAGATTCATGAGTCTAACAGTTTCAGCTGTTCCTCAGCCTAGTGGTTCTACACTTAATGCACCTCAACCTTCTGCCTGAGGGGAGCGGGGCAAAACGTGTGTGTGCTGGGTGAGTGGGGTCCTTCATGATGCAGGTGGCCCTAACTAGAATAATCACTGTGAAAAATCACATCATGTTGCTGCTGATCTGTTTCATGTTGATGTGTTCATGTGTGCTCATCTGCTCACACAGACCCATGCTCATGTTCGTGCTGCTGTTCGACATAATGTTTTTATGCTATTCGTGCTTAGTGTATTTTTGGTTGATGTTTTTCTTGGTTCAAATCTTAGATGTAATCATTGTTTTTCTTTTACATTTTGTATGTAACTGGGACCCTGTGTACATAATTTTGTTCCACCACATGTACCACATGTGGTGTGAATGACAATAAAGAATCTCTGACTCTGACTCTCTGACTCTTAGTCTGAATATTTAATATAACAACTCTAGATTAAATGTGAACAGATTTGGATCACCATTTGGCAAGAAACTGGTCAGTTTTTTCACTCTGTCACCCTTAATTAATGCATAATAAACAGTTATCAATGACTTATAAAGTGTTTAAATAGGAATTAATAATGCATCTATAAACAATTTATTAGCCATCTATAAGGGGAGCTGTATTGTAAAGTGGTACTGATTATCTTGAGTGGATCAGACGTGATGGCAGTTATTTGTTTTCCTCTTTTCTTTGGTAAACAGTCCAAAACAAACTGCATCTACTGCTTGTAAAATTGTTTTTGCGTTTGTGGTGTGCTACGCTGAGCTCAGCTTGCCACTGAGCAGGCAGTCTGTGGGCAGGGAGTACAATCATGTGCACATGCAAACATACAGGGGTTTGTGTGTCACACCTCAACACATTTAAATCACTGGACTGTGTGTGTGGTGTGTGGCACACACACACTCCTGTATGTATGCTGGCGCTGTGCACTCTGCCCACAAACTGCCCGCTCTGTGGCAAACTCTGCACAGCAACACTGTAAGCTGTAGTCTGTGTAACCCAATTAATTTAGTTGTTCTCCTCCCAAACACTGCTCTCTACTCAGTGTGGGATAAACCTAAAGGTGGCTGTTCCAGGACCATCAGCTGAAGGAGACTTTCTCCAAACTTCAATGATTTTATGAGTAAATGTGTTCTTCTTCTCCTCCTCACCTACAAATGTGATCCCAGGCCTTTCTTCTGATGAAGTTTAAAATTATAATGTGAGGTGCTAACTGAAGTTTGGTACTTTGATCTTAGAAAGCATCTGTCTTTACCTAATAAAGTATATAAAGTTACAGGTGTTTGCTATTAGAATCTGATTGGAACTAAGTCCGACATACAAATGCTGTGGCCTGAAAACTATGTTTCCTGGGTATTTTCGTCTCCCAGCAACTAACAATGAACTTGGGAGCAGTCTGTGTGTATGGTGCATATATTTGTGAAGAGGGCTGTGCAGTAATAACCTGCAGTAGATAGCTTTCTTCTCTCCTGTTCTGTTGAGACATGTTGCAAAAAAAAAAAAACAGAAGCAGTGACACTCTTCATGACGGTAGAGGTGACTGACAGGCAGTCACTAATGCATTCATCCAACCATTATTTATACAGGTTAGTCTCACTGAGTCACGAGAACTCATTTTCAAGGGAGATCTGTCTTAGACAAACAACAGATAAGGTACAGACAACAATAAACAATAAACAACAATACAATCCAAAAAAAGTATTATAAAACAATAAAATCAAGGTGCCTCATAAAACAAGGCAAAATACTAAAAAACAGGAATATGTCTGCATTGATTTTTGCATTGAACTTATCAAATGTTTAAATCCCTTAAAGAGATTAAAGTCAACATCTTTTTGCAAGGTGTTCCAGGAAACAGGAGCAGAGTAAGAAAAGACCTTTTTGCTGACTTCAGACGGCACTGAGGGGATGCTGCAGGTGATTATGTCCAGAGAGTGCACGCTGTAACTGCACTGATGGCATGGCATGTAGGAGATATATGAAGGTTAGCAGACCAAGGAGTAATTTAAAGATGAAGATGCACCAGTTGGAGAGTCTGCGTGAAGTTAATGACGACCAGTTAACCAGTGAATACAGGGTGCAGTGGTGGGTTCAATAGTTACAGCCAGTTATGAATCTTAGTGCGCCATGATAGACAGTGTCCAAAATCTGCAAGGTGCTTGCAGGAGCGTTCATGTAAATAATGTCAACATAGTCAATGGCCAGTAGCAGCTACAAGGCATTTCCTTGCATTCAGAATTCATTTCCTTGCATTCAGAATTAAGAAAGATCCATTTCTGAAAAAGAAACAGTTTTAATTCCAGCTTCTTTATCAACTTTTCAACATGAGGCTTAAAAGAGAGATGTGCATCGACCAAAATTCCCAAGTATTTGTAAGAATCCACAAACTCAACAGGAACACCAGTGTGTGGATAAAATAGGAGGAAGGACAGCTGGTACCAACTTTCTGTTTGAAAACAACATCCCTTTGGTTTTATCAGCATTTAGCACCAGTTTGAGATGGAACAAATATGACTGGATGATGTCAAATGCAGACTGTGGGAGCTGGAAAACCTTAGTAACTGTTTTAGCGTGGCAATAAACAACTGCATCATCAGCATAGAAATGTAAGGAGGTGACAGGAAAGTTCTGACCTACATTACTTATATAAATTGTAAAGAGAGTGGGTCCTAAGACTGAGCCTTGTGGTACACCACTACAGACAGTTAAACAGCTAGAAGAAATCAATCAATCAATCAATCAACCAACCTTTATTTAGACAAAATACCATTGCCTTCGATCTGAGAGATAATTGGAAAACCATCCGACGGCGTGATCTGAGAAATCAATATGGTCTTTGTGTTTGAAACATCTGTACCGTGATGATTTAGTACATATATGTTCTGGTAAATCCTTATTGTATTGCTGTATTTGCAGTGATCAGCTAAAAAGGCTGATTTTTACCAGGAAACGAGCTAATATGGCATGGTGTTGCCCTCAGGCAACAAACCACTATTTTGGTCCACACACCATCCCTTGAAATGTTTTCAAGTAAAAAAAAAATCCCTTTAAAATCTGATAATGAAAAATAACGAAATTTGAGTTTAGAGAACATTTGACCTTTTGTTTGGGGGTGGACCCATCCTCAGCTGGCTTGGGCACACTGCTAGCAGAAGATGAGATAAAGTCACTTTAGCATGTGTAGGTTTAAATAACTTTGAACAAAAATACATTTGATGTGCATGAACGTGCAGAAGCATATTTAGTTAATACACATTTTGACTTTTTTATATGCAAAAATGGTAGTTTTTCATGTGTTGCCTCAAGACAACATTGTGTAGACTACTCTAGTTTAACCAGTAACATGCACATGGATGTAGATGAGTAGAAATGCACCATTATCTCCCTAATGTACTTTTTTTTTTGCAGTATTATTCATTACTACCCACGGGAAATGGATGCAACAACATCTTATAGGTGCAAGGAACTTGATAGAGCAGTTAGGCTCATTCCTTCTGACAGTGAAGAAGAGTGCACCCCAGAATCAGGTTTGATGGAGAGATGAAGATCAAGGTTCATTGTGGAACTTGCTGTATGTTATAAACACGTGTGTGTGCATCATGAGGTGAAAAGAGGTATATGACCTACTCTAACTGTATGCTTCCTGGTTTCTTTTGAAAACGGCCTGTCTGATGATAATGAGTCTGCGGATCAAAAGGAGAGTGAAGAAGATGATGATAATTTATCAATGGAAGATGTTCCACCTCCACCTAGGTGGAGAACATCCCACAGTTCCAACATCACTGATAACACAGAACGGCAGGCTTGCCTTCAAAAATCAGACAATATCATGTCCCCCTACAAATACTTCAAGAAGCAAGAATGTGGAGCGTAAGAGAGGTTGTCCCAGTTCCACAATTGCTGGGGAGTACGAGGAGAAGAGGACCCACTGCACCCATTCCAGTCTCTGATGTGCATATGGATGCCAGAGCTCACTGGATGGTAATGGATGAAAATAAAGGGTACCAGGATGCAAAGGCACACCAAAAGCTACATGCCAAAACTGTGATGTACACCTCTGTATCACATCCACTAACTAATGAGGGGTGCAAGGTGGGGGTGGGCACATCTTAAGATCAATATATTATCAGGGCCTCCAAGCTCCTAAAAACAAGGGTGACTGTTTTTTCACTTAAAATACAAAATCATGCCATAGAGGGGCGGTCAACATGACATTAAATGATCTATTCAGCAGTGAACAGTTGTAATCTGAAATACATTAGGAAAAACATTGTCACTTTATGCCGACATAAGCTGCAATATGTCCCTTTGAAGACACATTGCTGTCTGCTGTGTCCATGCCATGTGGTAAAGGTTATAACATGCGTAGGTACTATTATCTTTGTTGGGACACAGTGATGTATGATTCCCCCTGACTTTACACCCAGCTATGATACAGAAGGTCTGTGCATTAAACAAGAAAAGTGATTGTTTCTGACTAGATGTGCTTCCAAATATTGTTCCTAATGCACCCTGCGGGGAAGGTCTGATCCAGACCTCAGCTTACAGACACACCGTAGAAGAGCTGAAGAATGAAGCCACTTGGGACAAAACTGTGAAGCCCTGTGTTCTATCCATATTTGTTTTACT
This sequence comes from Nematolebias whitei, assembly GCF_014905685.2. Taxonomy (NCBI): domain Eukaryota; kingdom Metazoa; phylum Chordata; class Actinopteri; order Cyprinodontiformes; family Rivulidae; genus Nematolebias; species Nematolebias whitei. Next base: position 21,298,029 of record NC_056509.1, read on the forward strand.
TGGTCATCATACAGCAAAGTACAGCCACCAGTAAAACAGCAATGTGTGAGCACAGACACTCGTACAGGAATAAACGTTTGTAAATGGTCTAGCAGAGAAGAGAACTGAAATGATGCCATTAGAAAAGCTGATTGATGTATGACATCTGTTAACATTGAACCACTTTAAAAAAAAAGGTTTTAAACATTTAGATTATTGAATGTGAAAGATATCATGTTGGCAATTTGAATTTAGTTCCAAATTATTTTTTTAGGAACAGAAAACATGAACAAAATCAACTGATGTTTGAACTAATTTACACAAAGTGTGAGTTCAGACTACACTGCTGCATTTAACAGAGAAGCATGGAGTTTCTTTAAACTGGCCTCTTACTGCTGATTAACACAAATATGTTTTGCTCAAACATTTACTTTGCATTGGAGTACTAGCTTTAGCTCTTCTTCCTGTACATTTTCTGTCAATTTAAAGTTTTATATCTTAGCAATCTTGTTTGGCACCAGTACATTGGCACATTTGGTCTGATGTGTTTTAATTCCGTAATTTTGCTATAACAACTGTAAACAACCACAAATAAGTTAAGATGGTCATCTGATATATTGAAAGACTTTATTTTATAGCCACATTGAACACAGTATAGTAGTTGTGGCAGAAAATTAAATTTGATAAAGCGGGTAAACCTATAAGAACTCGTCCAGGCTGCACCCAGCATCACCAGCTACCTATAGTAATACTAACAGAAATAAAGGTTAAGAAAACTGATGTATAGATAAGTTTAACAAACATTTTTATTGCGTTATGTCCTAAACGTCCCATATCCATACATCTGAATGGGCGTATTGTTTTGTCCAAGAGTAGCTAAGACCATCTATTTGCATTCTAGCAGATGTCTGGATGATATGGTTGATGTTTTTAGAGAGACCAATCCTTTTAACAAGCTTTAAAAAAGTGGTTTTCGAAACTGAGGCCTGATTCAAACAGACTGACTGACCAGCCTCCTTTGTTCATTTCAGGCTTCAGAGTGAAAACAGTAACTGCGGCACTGATGCAGAAAGATGGAGAGATAAGACGCGAGTGCCTGATCGGGCGTCAGAGCGAGGCAGAACGGCAACATGTGATTTGGAATTCACAGCCAATGTGTCCGTGTGTTGAAACCCATCTGAGCCAAGTTTGCCTTTGATCCTGCTCTGAATTACAAAACACCCACATCTAACTAGATCGCCCCCCTCCCTTTCTTCTTTTCTTCTCCTTTCTTACATTCACTCTCCTGTATTTACTTTACTTTTGAATGTACACGATGTGCTGCTCCCTGCGTCTTTCATCCTCCCTTTCTGTCTCTTCATCACCGTGTGAATGGGATTCATGTCCTACCATGAAGCTGCGAAAACACGGGGCGTCCCCCCTGGGATACAGCTGTCAGAGAGCACAGAAGATTGAGGCGGGCGCACTGTTTGTTGTGTCTCGTTGAATTTTTCATCTTAATCTATGAAAAATACATTGGCGCAGCCAGGGCTAAGGCCACAGCCGGTGTGGGTACACAGAAACGATGCTGCTCTGGTTGTCCAACTCAGGTGGTTATTACTCGCTGTTGGTCCCATGAAACGGCGCCTGGAGGGTGTGTATTGGATGCTCAGATACCCTGAACTGCCTTTGGTTTACATGGCATCAAGATGTCCCCGAAGAGGCCTTGTGTCAGTTACAAGTGCCCGTGGCAGCTCGCCGTGGGGTGAAAATTTGTCGAAGGTGCCTCTGGAAATGTGTGAGTGCTTCTCAATGAACATAACTGTGGCAGAGAACAAGTAGGTGAAGCCAGGGAGAAAGAAAAGAAGTGAATGATTTACACGTTTATTTGGAAAACTATAAGATGCAAAGAAGACTTCCATTTAGGAGTGTCTATACTAAGGCTGGGCCATATCATGTCGTTCACGATAATACCGATAAAAAAAGCTTGCCCGGGAAAATAAATTATATCATAATATGCTATTTTCATGACATAAATACTCCAGTATTTCCCATTATACAAGCGAGGTGCCCCGCCCATTAACAGAACCGAGCGCGCCGAACTACTGAACCGAACTGCGCACCCTACAACCCACCTGTTGGTACTGGTGTAACGTTAATTAGCTGTGCGCAATACTAGCTAGCTAAAAAGCTCAAAACAAACAATGCGTGGCTCAGCTGTGTCTCTTGAGTTCCACAGTCCATGGACCAAGAAAAGTCAGGTGATCAAAGACAGAGCATCAGAGAAATGGATCATTCCTGCAGTAGAGGAAACTGAAACAGCAACAATTTCAGGGTCAGCTGATCACCTCGTCACAAGTTTTGGAAGTTATAGCTCATTTAAAGGCAACGTATATTTTGTTGTATGTTACATTTATGCTCAACAGATCTTAAGCTTCATTTTATTTAGTTATTTTGGAAAACTTCACCTGCTCTTTAGTTTTTGTGGTGGATTTTGTTAATCTACATTTTGTACAGACTTTTTCAATCTAAATAACAGAAGGATCATTTTTACTTTTTATTCTTATACCTTGAGACTGAATACTTTACTAACTAAAGGAATTTCAGTAAAATTAACCCTTGTTGTGTAAAGCAACACATTAAGTTAATCTTGTCAAATGAATAACTATGATTTATGTTTTTCTTGTTGTTGTTGTTAATCACATTTACTGATATCATCAGAATGCTCTGAAATATCACAATATTGTATTTGAGCCATATTGCCCACCCAAGTATATACTTTTTCTGTTTTTAGTCACAGCAAAGAATTGGCGTCGCATCAATTATATGTGAAGGGAACGTGCCACCCACCTGCATACATTTAAAAAATATTAATTTGAACCCCCCATATTTACCATAAAATATTAGCTCAGCCGACGCTGTTTCCATTTCTTCATGAACAAATCCATTCCACTTGATTAACAGGAGAATACTCAAACCACTACAAATCCACTCCAGGTTTTCCTGGTTACCTACAACAACTCACCACATTTCATGCAGTGTTTCCTCCTCAGTCACTTGGCTTGGCTGGACGCTCATCTCTTGAGTTTTTTTTGTCGACAAGTCGGAGGGAGGAGGGGGAGACACCTCTGTGTTGCGCACTAGCTTAGCGCTACGTTAGTGCTAGCAGTTGTTAACTGGGATGGGGTGTTAGGATGTGTGAGTGAAGCGGAGCACTACGTCTGTAGCATCTTAGGTAGCGCATCTGTATTGCCCGCCGCTAGCTTAGTGCTATGTTAGAGCTTTGTCAACAGGAGTGGGGTGGTGGGGCTGTTGGTCAGGCTACTCTAAAATAGTTATTCAGAGTCAGAGTCAGAGTTTCTTTATTGTCATTCGCACCTCATGTGGTACATGTGGTGGAGCGAAATTATGTACACGGGGTCCCAGTTACATCCAACAATAAAATGTGTAAGAAAAACAGTAATAACATCTAAGATATGAACCAAGAAAAACATCAACTAAATATACACTAAGCACTCATAACATAAAAACATTGAACATCAGCACAAACATGAACATGAGTCTGTGAGCAGATGTGCACGCATGAACACATCAACATTGAAACAGATCAGCAGCAACATGAAACAGATCAGCAGCAACATGAAACAGATCAGCAGCAACATGATATGGTTTTTCACAGTGATTATTCTAGTTAGAGATTCATGAGTCTAACAGCCTCAGGGTAGAAGCTGTTCCTCAGTCTAGTGGTTCTACACTTAATGCTCCTTAACCTCCTTCCTGAGGGGAGTGGGGCAAAACGTGTGTGTGCTGGGTGAGTGGGGTCCTTCATGATGCAGGTGGCCCTCTTCCTGCATCGGGAGGTGTAGATGTCTGTGATGGTGGGGAGGCTGATTCCGACAGATTTCTGTGCAGCCTTGACCACTCTCTGCAAAGCTTTTCTTTCTGCAGCTGTGCAGCCTCCATGCCACACATTGATGCTCGAGCACAGGATTCTCTCCACTGCACACCTGTAGGAGGTGAGGACTGAGCTTCACAGACCAGCTCGTCTCAGCCGTCTGAGGAAGTAGAGTCTCTGATGAGCTTTCTTGATCAGGCTGGTGGTATTGTTGCTCCAGCTGAGGTTGTCATTCAGGTGTACACCCAAGTACTTGTAGCTGGAGACCACTTCCACCGCAGATCCTCTTATGTTCAGGGGGGTGTAGATGTTGTATTCAATCAAGTCTTTACAAATGTAAGTAAATGGAGATGTTTAACAACTTGTTAAAACACTCCAAAATGCAGGAAATTGCATCTACTTTATTGAAAATTTTGTGGGGGAGGACCCCCTGACCCCCCCACCAGTGCGTGCCCCCCCCACATTACAAATGCTTCTGATGCCAGTGCAGCAAAGATACACGCTTGAGCTGTTTATTATTAAAACACAACAAAACTACGACTCGGCTTTCCTGATGATTCTGTTTGACATGTGACAGAACTTTAATCAGCAGCACATACAGTGGGTGTAAATGTAGAGTTCAACAGCCTTCAGCTGTGAAGGGATGTCATCCATCGTTTTGTTAAGAGGATCACTTAGCCAAAGGCTGAAGAAAACTAATGGGACAACCTCATGCACTGAGTTGGAGTGGGTTTGTTAAAATATGTAAATAAAACTTACAAAGTAAACCATTTTTCAAAGCTTTCCAAACTCACACACTGTCTTGAGGTTTATATGATAACTAAATCTTGAATGGAATCAAGGATTTCACACACAAAAATATATAATTGTAGAAAAAAATAGCTGAATGTGAAAATATGATTGGAATAATTTGGGTTTTTCTTAGCAATATAACAGTTTTCATAGTTTACAATGAATAACACACTATTGTAGTCACTGCTGTGTGTCTAAAGTCTCCAAGGTCCACCATACACATCCAAACATTATGACATTTAAATCTGAAACCAGGAACAGAACAACATCCAAATGATTTATATGAACCAGAAGAACAACTCATTAAAAAATATCGACTCGGTAGGACGCAAGCTAATGTTCACTTCAACACAGCAAACCTTTCCACGAGCAAACATCGACTGAAGACGCTAGATGAGAACAATTTATGGCTGCACGTGTGGAATCAGACATCCCTCTTGAAAAATCATGGAAGTGATGCTCGTTGAGGCGAAACGATTGCTGAGCACAATGTTAGTTTCAGTCAAAGTCAGTCAACTCTGAGTGTGAGCAGACATAAAGGCTGAAGAAGGACCATATGAACACATTTCAGCTGTTATTAATAAAACAACCGACAGGAGAAACTGCAGCTTTCTGATCACCACCATCACCTGTGATTGAGTCAAAGAGCAATATAAAACACTGGTTTTATACTGTATTCATGCCATAATTATGAAATAAACGAGTTTTAAGTTCATACGTTTCACATCAAACACAAATATGGTTAACTTTATGTTACAAAAACACTAAAATTGTTTTTGTTTATTAACATTTTACCATTTTTAAGCAAATAAAGCACCAAATATTGTTAATTTATATAAAATATGGCTGTTTTTCCTATAGAATTGTTAGAATTTTATCAATTCAAGATATCACTGCGCACCTTTAAAATGAAAAAAAAAAGTGGTTTCATTTTAAAACATGGAATTCTGAAAAATAAACAGAAACTAATGAAGTTAGGGGAAACATATCTGATTTCATAAGACTTTACTCAAGGATTATTCACTATGGTTTGACAACATCAATATTACTGAATCAATAAAGGCAGCTATTTAAGTTTTGATTTGGTGGAAAGGGAAATGTTTTATTTATTTATCTGCATGGTGATAATGACCTGATGACTTACTGTATTTCAAAAATCTTTTAAGTATTAATAATTCATGGAAGCTCCAGGTTGTTGAGTTCAGATTCATAGGCAGAGGGTCTCCTGACGGTCTGAAGGGCCATGAAAGGTACAAATAGGTTCAAATAGGTGGTTATGAACTTACGTCTTAAAACAGACCATTTTTATTCTCGCAGCTCGTTTGAACATTTAAATTCACCACTTTTTTGAAAGGACAACTACAGTTTATATTAGAGATTTTTGGTTAATTAGTTGGCTCTAATCACAGGAATTAATTACCAACAAGACAAGGCTGACACTTGCCCAGAGGCCTTTGACTCCCTGAAGCCCTGCAAGTCCCCGGCTGACTGCCTGACAGTTACTAATTAATTAATAGCCTTTTTTTTATCATCAGCTAAATTTTAAACAGTTGGATCCTGCGTAATTTGCTTATTTTGAGCATCTGTCACAAAAAGGAAAAGATCATTTTAATTATTAAATGCACACACTTTGTATGGTACACACTGCTTTAATCAAGCTGCTGCAGAGTCAGATGATGAAAATGTTTAATAGTTTGCCTCATGTTGAATTCAGAGTTAGCAAGTTATAACGCTCTAATTTAATCTGCATTTTACTGTGGTGTTACTATTGTGCAATCTTGTATCGTTCTCTACCAAAACTCTAAAACAAGTATCACTTGCTCCTTTTTGTAAAGTTTTATATCTTTTGGTCCAACTAGCAATTTAAACAACACATCATCCACATAAGAAAACTATAAGATAAAGCATTATTTATGGACATGGTAAGAAGATATGTAGCAGACAATATAATAAACATAAATAATTTATCCTAAGTCTTTGAAGTGTTAATCAATTTGGAAATAACACTGCATTTGACACATTATGCGCTCATTAAACTACTATACAGCAATACTGCAATCTATACAATAGCACAGACAAACAGACTTTGTATTATATTTGACCTTGATTTGTGATCTTGACCTTGGAGCTGGGGAAGTGAAAAGTGTACAATACACTCCATCTAAAGATGATGCATATGATGTTTTGTTAAATTATCTTGAGCGGATCAGAAGTTATAGCCCGGACAAGAGAAAGTTTTCTGACATGTGGACATACCTACGGATGGACAGATGGAGGAAGACTATACCATAATACGTCCATCTTTTGACGAGCGTGTAATATTATTAACAATACAAATAAAAAGGAGATCTAAAAAAATCCATGCCATGAATAATGTGTGCTTCCTCAAAGTCAAACATCTAAATGAAATTCAACTATTTGGGAAAATGAACTGGAACAGATTGATGCTACCGTTAATCAATGATCAAAGGTGAAGTAACAGAAATGGCAGGAAGTGGAAAAGAAACAGGAAAAGAAGTTAAGTGTGTGAATATAAAAAAACTGATATGCCACTGTATTTTACACAGTGGAGACTTGAAGGCCACAGTGGAGAGATACCATTGGTAATATTTGTCAGTGGAACTGTAGAGCTGATGCCAGGTCGTCCTTACATCTCCTTCATACTGAATGACTATGCTATGACCTTTTGGCATTTGGCTGGATCGCGGGAAATTTGGAAAAAAAAAAACCTTCATTGTGAATGTAATCATGATACTGCTTTGTTCTTCTTACACACAAAATAGGTATCCCTGCTATTTTCTACATCCTTGAGATGCTCTTCTGCACCCTCACCACAATACATCAGCAGTGCATTGCCATGACGATACCATCATGTGCGCCCATGATTGCACAAAGCCCTGGCCCTTCTTTGGCAATACTCTCTGGGACTGTGTCAGAATGTAAGTTGAAGGCATTCATTGTAGCCAGTCCTCCTTTAAATGCTCAATGACAAAGCCATGCCAAAGTCTGCAGTTTAGATGCCATGGATCTACTGTCGCCATCAGGATAAACCACTCAACCTTGCTTCAGCGGTTGTGTGCACACACAATCTTTGTAGACATATCACGGTTAATGGGAACTGAATTGTGTCCTTAATGAACACCTAAAAACTATAACTAGACCCTGCGAAACCTGTCCACATACTGTTTTTGTACAGTCATCAGTGTGAAGGGCCTTGACAGTTCAAATGACACTAGACAAAAATGAAATACATTTTTTTCCACAGTAATATCCAAACTTTGCCACACAAACTTGGACTTAAAATACTGAATAAAGGAAACCTCAATAAAATCATAAGGTCACTAGCTTTTATAATCTATGACCTAATTACACGTCCACTCACAACAAGCAGTGCTTCCCAAAATTTTCACCTTCTGGCTAAAAAAATAATACCTTCAAAGACGTGTGACTCATAACTATTGTTTGTTGAATCCATCCATTATCTTTACCCACTTTTTCTTTTTTGGGTCATGTGAGTCACTGGTGCCCATATCCAGAAGTGACTGTGCAAGAGGCCCTGAACACCCTGGACAGGTCTCCAGTCCATCACAGGGACACAGAGACAAACAAGACAAACAACCATTCACTCTCTCACTCATACCTAGAGACAATTTAGAGTTACCAATCAGCCTAACATGCATGTTTTTGGTCTGTGGGAGGAAACCGGAGTGCTCAAAGACAACCCACTCATGCACGGAGAGAACATGCAAACTCCACCCAGAAAGGCCCCCGGCCGGGATTTGAACCGGCCACCTTCTTGCTGAGAGGCAACAGCTTTACGAACTATGCCACCATGCCACCCTGCTTGCTGAATAGCGAAAATATTACCACTAAGCCAGTTAAATAGGGTATAATGACAATTTAAACCGCCTTAATCTTTTGTCCACTTATGACTACTGTTTTAAATCTCTTGTGACGGAATTGGCAAAAATCTGCTTCAACCAGTCTCCTTTATAAAGTTAGTTTAATTCCTGGAGATTATTTTAAGACCTGTCATTTGGTGTTTAATGATCCACAGTGGGGTGCACACCCTAGCTTTGAGAACATCTGCCATGATTGATTTAGAACCAGCCTACAGGTAACTGTTAACAACCTGGTATTTCTATTGAACAGGAAACAACGTATAACAGTTTCATAAAAATACCATTCCATGAGCTGAAACGAAACCAGCACACCACCAGAAATATCTAAATAGTCATGGAGTGGAGACATAAATGACTCTTTTGTTTAGCCCAATGCCATTTTATCAACAGAGCAGCTACAGTATAGTGCTGACTGTGGGTACTGAAAGCACCTTGTTGCAAAAACAGCTGCAAGACATTTTCTCCCAGTTCTTTGTTTCTGTGAGGGGAATCAAATGTAGGAGGTATAAAAAACAAAGTTAAATAAGAAGCTGTAATGTTATCAGAGGCCATGAGCCATAACCGTGATAATATCCATCTTTCCCTGCAGAGGTGGGGTAACTTGATAGAAGCAATACACTGCTGGCTGGATACGCACTGATGCACACAGGTACACATCCAACATCTTATATTATCTCTGTCAGGAGGGGGCAGGAGGGGAGGAAGATGGGGAAACAGACACCGTTTGACAAACACAGTGACAGAAGAGAACGGGTGATTGATGGATAAAGACAGGGATGAGGGGAAAACTATACACCTGCTTTTATTTGTTAAAAGAGATGTATGCCTAAAAGGGTTTCAAACAGGTACAGCATGCTGTGCTGGCTGGCATTAACCATCCACAACTACTTGTCTCCTTTCTCATCGTGTCTCCGAGTGTCTGCACCAGGGTTTTTTTAAATTATCTACAAGCCACACTTTTCCTCTCAGTGAATTAACATGAGGGAAAAAAAAAAACATTCCGACAGATTATCACATTTAGTGTGGTGTTGTACCATTAAAACTCCAGAGCCTGGCTGATTGTCAGGTGTGTTGTTGGAGGGGTTATGTTAGGGTGGAAATCTATGCTTATTTCTGACAAAAATAGCTATCTGAAGCTGTTTAAAGTAAAGTTTTTTTGTTGTTTAGCCTTCACAAAAAGTGGTAAGATTTTAATACCAAAACTTCTTATTCTGAAGTTAAACAACTTCAAATAATATCCTGATGCATGTTCAATAATCCAGGTAGGAAGATCTAATAATGGTAAGTCAGGTACTCTGGACGGTCTATTTTGTTCACGAAAAGAAACAAGTGATACTGTAGATGATTCAAAAAGTAACTCATGTTTGAGTTCAATAATGAAGCTGCTTTCCTGAATCACTTTAAATATTTTTAAACCACTGATTTTGCATAGTGGGCAGCAAAGTTTTAAGTTAGGGGTTATTTTGTTGAACTTATGTGTTCCTGTTCTTGTTGTACGTTGCTCTTTTCTCAAAAAAAATAAAAAAAAAATAAAAATTATATATATATATATATATATATATATATATATATATATATATATATATAT
>NC_056509.1:21308263-21310088 GCF_014905685.2 Nematolebias whitei
TATATATATATATATATATATATATATATATATATATATATATATGTGCGTGTGTGTAATGAAAGCCAATAGTGCTGCCAGACTCTTAACTTAATGGAGCATTTTTAATTACTGCTCTGTCTTCAAACAGACCCAATGACAAATTTAGCCTCAATTAAAAGAAAAACAATCAATGCTGAATTAAATATCTTGATGCGGAAAGATACAGCTTTTAAACAAATTAACAAATTGTGTGTGTGTTCATTTCTGTTTAACTTATGTTCTTTTTTTACAAAAGTGTCCAAGTAACAAAGTGCGGCTTGACATAAAGTGTGGCTATAAGAAAAGTTTTTAAAATTTAAGCATTAAAATAATGCAAAAATATACACATATGTACTGTTGCAAAATATAATGAAAATTAAACATTAAATACTGTGTTCAGCAGGTAAACAAATGGCAGAAACTAAACTAACTAGAGCACCAAACATCCCTCTCCACCCGCGCCGTTTTTATAATTGTCTCTTTAAAGCGCTTGATTCACTTCCTGGTCTCGCAGTTACACTTGCAACAGAAGCTTCTTCTTGTACTTCTTTAATAATAATAATAATAATAATAATAATAATAATAAATATATATACAATTCTATTTTATTTTTTGCAAAAATATAAAACCAAATCAACTAGAAGAACAAGTTGCTAATCATCAGAAATGCATCCTTAAATTCAAAGTAAAGGAATTTATCCAGACCACAGAGAGCCTGATTCGGCCCTCTGATGTTTCCATAGAAAAGTGTAAACACAAACTCTGCCTTAGTCATTACAGGATTTCAATGTGCTCACTTTGCAGGTGAATAAAAGTGAGAAACTGTCGTATGTATGTATTGTATTATGTGTTCAGTTTTCCTCAGTCTAAAGACTGTTTAGAACCAGAATGAGGATAATCTAGTTAGGCTTGGATTACTTTTGTGGTCATTGAATAATTGTCACTGATCTGTAGCAGAATTACAAGATTTTAAGCTCTAAGAGAATACGTGTTAAACTGAAGACATGTGTCCAATTAAAAATGCCACTAAATCTAACAAAAGTATTCTTCAAACATATTAATTTATTTTGGTGTCTGTCAGTATAATTTATGAACCTGTGTAATGATGAAACAAGGTCTATTGTTCCTTCTAATCAGATGTATTTAAACAATTTAGAAGTTTTACAATTGTAGAGTACACGAAGCTAAATATATTGGGTGAGTAGAATAAAATAAATCTATACTCTTAGTGTGGCTTGAACCCTGTTCTCCCATGAGTAAGGCAGGATTTATAACCATTATGCTACAGAAAACATTACTGGGTCCTTCCTTCAGGGTTCAGGTGCACTCCCCTCGAGTCAACGATTAATGGACTGAACCACTGTTAGGCTGATGGGGGTAAAGTATTTGAGAGGCATAAGTGCATAATTTTGCCTAAATAAATGATGGATATGCTTTATTTTCTTCATATTGCTTTAAATAATAGTCCTTTGAAATGATTTATTAGGGGTGTCAATCTTTGTTACCCCCAATCAACCCCCACCTGGGACTGTCACCCAAGCTCACACCCTGGACAGCACAAAGCAGACTGACAAGAATCAAGGCTCCAACAGCAGAGATGTACAGTAGTCCCTCGTTTATCGTGGGAGATCTGTACCCTGAAGCCCCGCGATAAGTGAAAAACCACGACGTAGGAATAGTAGTACAAGTAGTAAATAGTACTTTATTTTATATATATATATATATATGCACACACACTGTATATATAAATACACAAGTGGCTGATTGATGGATGAGCCGCACGATCGGCATGAAAGTTTTATTT
>NC_056509.1:21310488-21339155 GCF_014905685.2 Nematolebias whitei
TTTTAAACCCTTCCCATACTCTTGCAATATTCCAAACAATGTTTCTAAACGCTTGTCATGATTTCAGCTCTCTGCCTTCTGCAGCGCACTCGGCCTCGCCCACTTCTCCTCTCTGCACGGAGATCAGCTGATCAGCTGATTTCCATGCAGAGAGGAGAAGTGAGCGTGGCTGAGAGAGATGAATTATGACATTCTGTTCTCTTTTAATAAATGAGATAAATTAGGAAATACTGTACGTTCAAACAAAGCAATGACGGGTTGCTCCACTTGCTGAAAGGCTCTTTAGCTCACATTCTAGCTGGATTATCATTTTACCATCAACACAAACTGGGAATGTTACATATTTATAAATATGTACTTCCCTTCAGTCTTATTTGCCTTCAGCCCAGATCAGATCCGTCTTCTTGTAGAAAATGGCGAGGTCTTAGTCTGTTGTCTGCTCTACAATCAGATCAAATGATCTTCTAAATGAGATGCCAGCAGTGGCAGAATGCCCCGCTCACCTCCGCAAATTTCCGCAAATTGCCCTTCGGATTTTAAGCCAAGCGTGCAGTTGTTCTTTGCAGTTAAAATGTAAACACTACAATCAGCATTTTAATTCACGGTTGCCAAACAAGCTGTAAGCTAATCACGAGGAAGAGATAATGAGCAAAGCAAAAGAGAGAGCAAGTCTAGGGAGAGTGTTTGCGATTAGCTCTCCTCTGAATTTTTTCCCCCCACTGCTGTGTTTTGCATATTAAATAAAGTGTGACATATAGCATCTTTTGTAAAATGCATGCAGGCTTAATGTGTATATGCTACAGGTGAGGTTTTACTTGAATATCAATAAGCTTTAAAAAATCTACTAAAACCTTGATTGGTAAAGTTATTCCCTTTCTTGTGACCTTAGCACATCACATTAGCCATTAAAGACGTTAAAGTGTTGCTATAGAGAGCTGATGTTCAAGCAGTGACCCAATAATTACAAAAGCTAAGGTGATGGCCGCGGGCTTGACAGGACCTTTGGTTGGACATATATCCAGAATCGACAAGCGTAATGCTTTTAACCTTTTCTTCCAAATTCATTACTACACGTAAACTGCTGAGAGCAAGGACCCCGATGCTTGTCATTTGAAATTATTATCTTCTGCTGTTTTGGTGTAGTCGCTGCTAATTTTGAAGGATCTGCAAACATACCTTCTGCAGACACTGAAGTTGTTTTAGCTGCAATTAGACGATACACCCAGTGGCACTAACCTTCATTCTAATATCGCTTCAACACAGAAATGTACAAATTAATGTGGTACAAATTATGTTCTTTTTTTATTTTTACAAATATTAGATACAAACATAAAAAATATGATAATGGGGTGGTCTGCATCTCTCTAAAGAACTATATATTTACAACAAAACATTCTCTCAAGGTCTATATTTGCTTCTGTTTACTGGTGGCCAGGAAAAAATCCAGCTCATCTCATTTGTTTGGTGTTCAAGTGTAATTTCTGAACAATGAAACTGTGCAACACCTTGTTACTTTTTTTAAAGTTTAAGGCTACATTTACTATTAATACCATATGAAAGCCTTTATTATTTATACACTGTTAGGAGTTAATATATCATCTGAAATATTAGTGATGAGACGCTACCCACACAGCAAAAAGAAAGCCACTTCACAGAATGCTGGTTTTCATGACTGAGTTGAGGAAATCTCCACTTGCTTCTATCCTATTCATAAATGTATTAGTGCGTAAGGGAGAAAGATATGACATCCACCGCTCAGCAACTCACAGACAAATTATAAGAGATATCACACTTGGCTAGCTTTGCCATGCTATCTAAAACGGGAAAAACAAGGCATTCGATTGTTGAAAACAAAGAGGTGTCATCACCCACACAATTTCTTTATCATTCTTCATTCAACATTCAGTCTTTATCATCATCTTGATGGTTTTCCACTTAGCTTCCTTTGTTACCTAAGCATACATGCGAACCCACGTGTGCGCTTGCTCTGTACTGTAAAGCAGACTCCAAAGTGTTTGTTGCTGGCTCTCATCTTTGCGGAACAGATGGCTGGTTTTCTGTACCACATGGCCAGCACTCAGGAGATGAGAGAAGCTCTTTAAGAAGAAGACTTTCAATCTGTTTTAGCAACTGTAGCCCCACCTCAGCATTGCATCTTCTTCTTTTTTTACCGCATGGCGTCAGCAGCAACTCTTCTTTGTCACACCTCCTGCATGTGGGTGTTTGTGGTGGGGGAGGGTTGTTGATGATTATGTTAATAGCTGATGCTCATGCGAAAGAGTCCAATGCAAGGCCGCAGTGTGAAATTATTAAGATGCTGAATGAGCGCTCGGTCTACTGGCTATGAACTGCATCTTGCTGCGGCCCCCTCGCTTTCCATCAAGTTTCTCCAACGTGGGAAAACACTGCATATGTATGGTGAGCTCCATTCATTATTCATGCCAAGAGTTAGTTTGAATGCAGTGGAGAGGTGGGTTCATCTGTACGAGAGATGGTGAGTAGAGCTGGGGTGTACAGAGTTATGGGTTTATTTTTTGCATTTAATCATGGAGATTGGTTAGAGACACATGGGCTGAGTCTGACCTGAGGCTTGCCATGGGGCTATGAATGATTCTAATTGGTTTGTGGTCAACACCTTGGTTGTAATATTTGAAATATTTGACTGCTTTCTACACAAGAACAAAAAAAAAAAAAACAGCTGCAGAAAACACTGACTTCTAGGTGGTTATGAACACAATTGTGTTCTTTGTATTTACATCCAGAGTTGCCTTCTCCTTAGTTACAAACACACTTGGGCTCCCTGTAGTCATGTACCGAGTGGCATTTCCTTTAGTTGCATATGAAGTTGCTTTCTCCATAGATAAAGAGTTGCTTTCTATGCAGTTACCTACACATAAGAGTTTCTAGTAGAACAGTACTGGGGTATGTTCCACTTTGTTATATACAGAGTTGCATTCCCCATAGTTGCGTAGACAGGTGTGCTTCTTGTGGTTACATACAAAGTTGCATTGCCAGTTATGTACAGATCTCTGTTCCTTGTAGCTTTCCCCATGGTTACAAAACAGAGTTGCATTTCCTCTAGTTGTGTACCAAGTTGTATTCCCTGCAGCTACAAACAGCATTGCGTTCCCAAATAGTTACATTCTGAGGAATGATCCTCAATTCCAGAGTTGTGTTTCTCAATGTTAAAAGCTTATTTTTTTGCAACTTCGTGATAGAGTAGTTTGGGAAAAACAAGCTGATTTTAACTTGATGGTTGCCAAACATAAATGAATGATAAGAGGTTTGTTTGTAGTCAACACTATGGTTGTAAAAGCTGAAATATGCAACTACTTCTAAACAGAAAATGTCAAGCTGAGAATAATACTGACTTCTTGATGGGTTAAAGTAATACATACAATGTGTAGCATGATGTAGTCTCCCAAGCGTGGGGCGCTGTCGATGCGGACGAGGATGCCGTCTTTGATGGTGGTGCTAAAACCCACTGCCAGGCGGTCAGTCCGTGTGCTTGGCCTCTCATTGTTGGGCCAGGTGTATGTGATCAGTCCCCCTCCTTTTCCAAAGATGTAGGTTGTACCAGCTGTAGCAAGAAATGAGAACAACTTTTGTAAATAATGCAGATTTAAAATCTACTAACAGGATGGTGATATGGGAGTACAGTGTATTCAGATGTATTTCCAATAAAAAAAAACACTTGGGAATATTTACAAAGAGAGCAAATTAAGTTAAGAAGCCCTTAAAATCCACCTTACTGCAGCTACAACGCAATTCTGCTAAGTTCTATTTTAGGACTAATGAAATTCAACCACCAGCATCTTTTAGGTAGGAGTCAGCAACTCCCCCGACGCCATCTCTGGCCTATCCAGCTCTTAAATATAGCTCCTTTCTAGGGAATAAGAGCCAGTATGGCCAGAATGGGATAAGTCTCTCAATCCTCATGTATTATATATGAGACCTGCAACCAAAGAACAAAGGTTGACACAAGAAAGGAGAGAAGGGCTATGTGTGGGGCCTGGCAGCAGCAATCGAAGAACTTTTCAATGGGTTTAAGTTGACAAACGCAGGAAAGAAAAAATAATAAAAAAAAGGGCTTCACTACCACAAGGGGATGAGCACTTGTCAAAAATAGTTGCTATTACATCAACTGCTTCTCAGATTTGTGTCAGATCAGAACCCCTGACTGAATCGAGCTTGGCGCTAAGCCACGGATTTCCGATTTTTTCAACCAACGCATGAAAAACAGAAGCAACAATTCATTAGTTGGTGGCTTGGATTCAATTTTTAGCTTCTGAATGTTCCCCAAGGTATGTCAGAATTAAGGCACCAAATCAAGTATCCACTTATCCATCTTCTTTGCATTTAGGCACAGATAATCGAGAGATCAAACACATTAGACTTAGAGCGGATAGACCAGAGTTGTTGTGTCACAATGAGAGACAAAACTGACTCCAGTGGCCTGGGGAGCGTGGAAAACATTTGGCCCACCTCAGAGGCTGACAGGGATTTTCTAATGAAGTCTCAGAGTTCTTGCATGAACATATTAATCCAGTTTTTTTCTGTCCTCATCAACACACTCCTTCTTCTGCATCACCTCCCGCTCTCCTGCCAAATACCTCCACTTCCTCCCCAAGTCACCTGAACATCTGTTTGGCTGTATGATGGCTGCCCAGCTGTCTCGTTGTTTCCCCTATGAAGTGGCCAACAATCTGCTCCGTGGTCCGTAATACCCCAGAGACTGCAGGAAACATATGGATGTGAAAGACTTTGAGAGAATGCGAGTCTACTGTTGGCCAGATGAGCATCTTTATTTGCCTTCGGGCACAAAAACAGCTCAGGTGTCGGCGTTGCAAACGACCAGCCAGTGTTGTCTGCATGACACAAAAAATACCCAAACAAGTAAAGCATTTCAGCTGCTCGTCACCAATTAGCTTAAACTGATGGTTTCCTGCAGTTCTTGCTGTACAGAAACAATAAATGTGTTTGATTGGTTTCCGTGCACTGCAACTGAAGCCTCATCCATCACTGGTCTCTAACATTGTTCTAAAATGGTAAATTTAATCCAAGATATTGTATCAGAATACAGACAGCTGATGCCCCAATGACGGCGATATGCACTACACTGCAGGAAACCCACCCCCCTGTCTCATTACCTTAAAGTTATTATTTTATATATTTGCATTAGAGTTGATGCAGACTTGGGATTAATTTCCCTGACAAACAAGGAAACTTTGACTATCTCAACTAACACACACTTTTACTTCTTTCTTGAGAGGATAATGATGATGAGCGGCAAAAAAAAAGTACAAGCGCCCCAGGGAGCCAATTATCACATCGAGAAGATTTGCTTAGTGTTTCAAGAAGACAATGTTCGGCATGAAGCATGTGCAGCACCACATACCCACACAAACAGGCTGGATGTACGCCGCAACGCTCGGGTGTGCCAATGGTGTGCATGTCGACCATGGCTTCTCACATGCAGTCACACAAGTGGGTGATTATCTGCACAAGTACAGAGAAGACAGAGAACCCGAGATCGCTGATATGTTTCCCCAACAGACTGCTGGGTCCAAATTCCACTAACCGGATCTCCAACTGCAGGAGTCCACTTTGCATCGACACACTGCCTGCAAAAGTACTAAGTAGAGAATGGTTTCTAGCATTAACAAGTGGTACGCCAATGTCCCCCATCGCTGAAAGATTTGCATAGTGAGTGTTTTTAATTTTCCAGATGAGTGTTTTCTAGACTGGAACTGAACAAGGAATGCAAGTAAACATTAATGTTTCTGGTGCAAGACATTCAAGTGGGTAGGAGTTACACTGTGTAAAAAAACAGAGGCGTGTTTGTGTCGTGCTTGAGGCGGTGCAGGGTGGTGAATCCTGGTGAACGGAAGGAGCAATTTTATCCACCACATGGTGCAATGGTGGAGCCAAGGGGTAGCCAAAGGAGGCCTCGGCCACTGTAGATTAATTTTGGCCACCCCAAGGGGTGCTTAAAGCTTTACTTTTAAGCGGTATGAAAACTAGAAAGCCTAGTTTCCTCAAATGATAGATGTGGCTGGTTTACACATGTAGTGGTGTCCATTTTGTATTTTGAAGTGGCAACCCACTTTTCTAAAGAAACTTTATGCCTAGATCCAGCCACACATAAAAATGGAAGTTGGTATCTTACTTATTTTTCAAGTTATCATGCTCAAAACATGCACAGATGGACACACATGGTATTTTCAATTTTCAGTTATCAGTGTTACTGTTTCCTCTTCTGTGTTGTTGTTGCTGTCAATATATGTACTTTTACACACAAACAATGCTGTGTATAAATACTGAAGCTGAGGAAAAGACTAAATGTGCATCATCCTTCAGGGATCACAGTGACTTTCCACAAACATGTAAAATGCAGGAAGATATTATTTGCAGTTCACAGGTTTTATTAAGGCATGTGGCGTTAGAGCGGTTCTACATGTCAATACATCATCAGGTGGTTTCAGAGTTACAAGGTTCTGTAAAAATCACTCGGAACAATACAGCAATGTACTGATATTAGAAAATATAATTTGTACTTTTTAATACCTGAATATTTTTCAAATGCATGTATTTTTGAATACTTAAGTATTTTCAAAAGTAAGTATTTCAGTACTTTGACTTGAGTAAACTTTTGACTGAACAACTTTTACTTGTAGTTGAGTAAGATTTGACCATGAGTATCAATACTTTTACTTAAGTACTAGAATTGAGTACTTTGTTCACCACTGCGTAAAGGTAAGTTAAAACATGTTTTAACATTGACATATGAACAGGAACATGGGAGTTCTCACTTCCCACAACTGAGAAAAAAAGCCCAGGTTAATAAATAATCGTCTTTGAAAATGTGTTTCTATTTACAAGTGCAAGAAAAATGATGACATTTACTCCATGGTCAATAATTTCAGTTCAATATTAATACAAGGTTGAAAAAGAAAACCAGTGAAACCAAGTTTGCAGTAGCTATGGTTGTGTAAAATATTTGTTTTACCTTGATTTACCTGGTTAGAATTGCAACAAAGACTTTAATAAACAATTTGGTGCGGTTACAGTTCACTTATTGGTTCCTGGAAATAAAGATTAAAGACACTCCTTAAGTTTTCTCTCATAATTAGTGCAGATTATCTCTCAGCTATCATGATCAATACATTCAAGAGAAAAGTTTTACAGGATCGAGTCGCAGAAAAGACTGATTTCAGGTTGGCTTTAGCAGCCACGATGCCACAGTGACAAGCCAACGGCAGGAAAAATATCATCAAAGAAACTAATCTAAACAGATTACTGCAAAAGGATGTTATTTTGGTGGATCAGAGGGAGCTTTCATCTATATCTCTGAATAATGCAAGTTTGCTATGGCCAGTGGGTACCAGAGGGTGGTCATGTGAAATGTTACCGTAGCACATAAACATATGGGAGTAAAAATAAGCTTCTTAAAACATACTAGACCCACACACAAATCCATTTTTTAGTATTATTTCATGGTTGATTATATATATATATATATATATATATATATATATATATATATATATATATATATATATATACATATACATATTAATATAAAAAAAAGAAAACATGGGGTTAGTTTTGAAGTAAAGGTGATGCATAAATGCATCCCTCTCCCCGTGTTCTGATTCATTCAATCTGCAGCTGGGCTCCGTTTAGACACAAACAGTGGATGAGAGATGAGGTCAAAGCCTTAGCCTCCATTTCACAGAGGCCCCCCGAGGCGTGGCAGTGCAGACAGAAGGTCAGGACACCTGTCTGCGGGACAGATATGTCCTTCAGGCCCACAACATGACATCACCCAACCAGATAAAAAATATACAACATTTGTGAAGAAACAGGAATCATAAAAAGCTTGCTGCTTTCACTAAACTTAACCTGTGAGAAAAAGCCTCGATTGAACAAACAAGATGCAATAATAATAATAATTATTATTATTATTAAAAATGTATTTGTTATTTATTTTATTGTATTTTTTTAAAGATAGGATATAAAGGTCTTTTTTATTTTTTGGTTCCCAGTTTTGAATCTAAAGTTGTAATCTTAAAATGCATAAAATAAATTTGAAACAGGTAAAGAATGTCTTTGTTTTGAACAGTAAAGGGTTAAAGATGTAAACTACAAATTAACACAACATGTCTCTCATTGTTTTTGTTTTTTTTAACCTGCTTGAGGGGCAGTCTTTATACGTCCTGCAGCAGAGTCAATCAGTGGAACCTCCTTGAGCCTTTCAAAATAAAAGTCTCATACACATACTGACCTCAAACTAATTTTATCTTATTTGTTCTCGGCTGCTCCCGTCTTCAGGGGTCGCCACAGCGAACTAACTTGTTTAAAGGCTTGATGATTGTTTTTACACCGATGTCCTTCCTGACACAACCACAGACCGCTGAGCTACCACAGCCCTCTGTGTGGAGCAGAGAGGTGCTGTCTAGGGTGCCTGGGGAAGCAGCTTTTGGGGGTTAAGGGCCTTGCTCAAGGGCAGAGAGTGGGGCAAATGAGGGTGGAGGCAGGTGTGGGTGCTTCACGTATCCCACTTTTGACATTGTTGGTACGGGGAGTCAAACTGGCGACTTTTCGACCACAAGCCCACCTTCTCTAACCTCTGCACCACCTCTCCCCTCAAACTACTTTTTAAACTTATAAAAAAGCTTTTTTGTTATTGTTTCCATAGAAACCCATTATAGAAGGTCAACTATTATTTAAAGTCCCCCGCCTCTCACACAGTGATGCCTGGATATGGGCATCGGTGACCCCCGCGACCCAAAAAAGGAAGAAGCGGGTAAAGATAATGGATGGATGGAACTATTATTTACAACATGTACACAGACAGAGATTATAATCTGTGTGCTAAAAGATATTCCTCATTAAACTCTATTCCGAAGCATGAAGTTACCATTGTATTTATCAAAGGTTTATGAATACTTTGCACCAGTGCTGTTTTTTTTATTTTATTAATCTTTTAAATCTCAAAGAAATGGGAGATCTTTGACATCCTTCTTGACATTTTCATTTAATTCTCTCCCCATTTATTCTTCTTGTTTTTCATCCGAGTGGCTCTAGTCGTACGTCTTGCTCTAAACATTTATTAAATTTCACAAGGCCCAGATGCTCTCTGTAAGACAGCAACAGGGAGAGAAAAAGCAGAGCAGCTGTCATGATGTGAGTGTGTTATAACTGGGTAATTAGTTGTAGTCAGACTTCACACCACGCTGTGATAAAAGCATCTACTTAGGTGCAGCAGACTTACAGTAGACTGGTCTTACTGCAGAGAGGTATTTGTTAACCCCAGAAAAGCTGTTGGATCATCGGGTTTGTATTTGTTTTAGTGAAATATGCATGGGATAGTAAGGGTGTTCATGTTTGGAAACCACAAAGAAAGCTTTAGCAGGTGATCGAACAGAGCTACACAAACACGACGTCTACGTGCACACACACTTTTCACAGACATGTAAACTGTAACACACAAATGCAGAAGCGCACACTCATTCGCATTTCTCCTCGCAGGCTGTGTGTGTTTGTTTATGTACTTTTATGTCTCTCCTCCTGTTATCTCTCGGGCTTTCCGCAGCGCCGACACCCCCCAGGGGATGCAAACAGAAGACAAACACGGTTTGATGTGGTCAAATTTTTCTCCCGTCGCAGAATGAGAAAAAAAAAAAGTAAAGATTCCTGGAAAGAAAGAAAGAAAGAAAAAACATGCTGAAAGCGAGATGCAGGATGTAACTGCCTCCTCAATCACGTTTAGAAGATTTCCGTCACCATCACGACTCTTCCCCCTTCAAACGCGGGGAATTATTAGGCGCGCTGTCCTTCACACGACTCCAATGAAGATTCATTGACGGCAGAATCAAATTGTGAGACACTGAGCTGTGTAATCATTGGGATTTATCTCCATTTTACAACCTCTTATCATTTCCTAATTCATATTTCCAACTGTTGTCTCTCTGTGGGATTCAGAAGGAAAGGACTGATGATTGAACGTTCTCTGGCTCAGTTCAGGGGAAATGGCTTTTTTTAAAACATAAATGCCTGCGTGTGTTACTGTGGAAAACACGTATTTAATGCTTAACGTTGTCATCACATGTGGCGGCCGTATGTCCCGTATCTCTTAAACTACGGTAAACAAAAAAGCAGAATAAGACTGAAGAAGCGGGGCACGATGTGAAGGATGTAAAGGAAACAGACAGTCCTGACTGATGTACACAGTTTGTTTTTCCTGCTATAATAAGCCGTATAACACTATGGATTTACGCACCAAAAACCAGGGGTAATGGAAGTGGAAGGGCCGCTGAAGAGAGAGAGAGAGAGACGAAGCGTGCCAAGTGAGAAGTGGAGCCAGAGCTCTGCCGTGATGTATGTGCAAACACAGCAAACTGTAAAACACATCAAGCACTGGGATCACAACTAAAATGTGTCATTAGTTTTCTCTCCAAGACTGACCCACAGCAAGACTGGAAAACCCTGACATGCTTCAGATTGATATAATCCATTGTAGGTCATATAACAACATGCATCATGTTAGCTTGTAAAGGATTAATTCTACAGAAAATGTGATCAATCATCAAAAAGTTTATGAAAAACAAGAAGACCGCAAGTTTGATTGTGGATATAATAGTTATTTTATCCTGGAAACAATGTATACTGATGATTGCATGACTTTAATGCTGTTTTGTTGGTATTACTTAATGTTTCAAACATTTAACTGGGCAGCTGTGGCTGAGTGGTTAGAGCAGTCATCCACCAATGGGAGAGTTGAGGGTTTTATTCCACCAGAAGTCACATGCCGAAGTGTCCCTGGGTAAGACACTGAACCCCTCATTGCATCGTGTGTGTCTCATCAGTGTATGAATGTGATAAAGCACTGATTAGTCTTTGTA
Source organism: Nematolebias whitei (assembly GCF_014905685.2). NCBI lineage: Eukaryota > Metazoa > Chordata > Actinopteri > Cyprinodontiformes > Rivulidae > Nematolebias > Nematolebias whitei. Next base: position 21,321,396 of record NC_056509.1, read on the forward strand.
GAGATCTAGTAGAGTGCTGTATGAATGGGTAAATGAGGGCACAGATTGTGCTGTAAAGAGCTTTGAGTATCTTGATAAGATAGAAAGGTGTTATATAAGTACAGTCCGTTTACCATTTACTATAACTTATGAAACTAGAAAGTTCCTGGAGAAGCTTTGATGGGGACTGCCATGTTCCTACCATTTTACATTTTTTGATTTGACAGTACTATATGTTGGGGTTCCTACTCAGCTACCATCACACCAAATTTCAGCTCTATATGGGAAAAAAAAAATCAATGAGTTAAAGTCTTTTTTTTCTTTTAAGGTATGGTAACCATCTTATTTCAACTGAATAGCTCTAAAAACATGAGTTATATCCATTTGAAATTAGCTTCTGCAGCCATATTGCATTTTTAGATTTGAATTCAGAATGCGTTGTTCATCTCTGTCATGTACCACAACACCAAATTTCAGGTCAATATCTTTGAAAACAGCTGAGTTATCATATATATTTTTTCCATTTAGCTAAGGCAGTCATCTTGGATTTTTAATTTGCATTAGGGATGTATAACGCAACCATACTAAATTTCAGCTCAATAATTCAAAGAACGACTGAGTTACAGTCAGTTTTGGTAGTTGTGGCAGCCATCTTGAGCCAAAATGGGTCCAAAAGTTAATAGTTCAGAGACCTCTCCCCTGTGGGTCATGTGACCACAATGTGGTAGTGATAGGCTAAGAGGTCTGCCAGTGTTTTTCAATTAGAAAAATTGTGTCTTTGTTTGCAAATTGCGTCTCCATGGTAACTCAAAATGCCAATAAAAGTACGGTAACAGCACACATCGCGGGGCCGAGCCGGTCATTTTAATATAACACATGTGGGGGTACACATTGTGGTTTGGGTCACATTAAAGTTGATGGAAGAGCATGACCCTTTTCAGGTGGATAATAAGAAGCAGTGCTCAAACAAAATGACCCGGAGGCTCAGGAAGCGTTGCTTTTGCTGCTCAGGCTGCCAAATATCAGAGATGTCACTGACTGGGATGGAGAAGTCAAACACTGATGCCAGTGAAAGTACTAGAGCTGAACAGCAAGTCCCAGAGAAGTTCAGGCCTCTCTGCTGTTCAGAGCGATTGATGGTTGTCTTGGAGCTGGTAGCACGCGAGGAGGGCAGTGAGTGGCAGGAAACACACGAGCGCACGGTTTAACTCGGTGCATCTCATGCACAGAAAAGTCAATTCAGGGGGAGTGTTGCTTGAAGGAATTGCAGCCTCCATGTTTTGTTGCAGTTTTTGTCAAAGCTTGAAAATATCATGAACAATCGCTCACAGTCATTGGTAGTTAGGAATGATTCTCAGCTACTACCACATCAAACTTCAGCTAATCCTCTGTAAAACTGATTAGGTTATACCCACATTTATGTTTTCTAAGCTCAACTAGATGTGATGGTCAACTGGAATGGGTTTACACTTAAAGTTATTTGTAGATTTACATCCAACTATCACTTTATGAAAGTTTTATTAAAGTCTGTCCAGAGCTTCACAAGATATTTTGCTAATGGATGAAAAGAGTTGACTCAAACTAAACTCATTACCTATTTTCTTTATTTTGTTTTTGTTTCGGCTGCTCCCTTCTTCAGGGGTCTCCACAGTGAACTATTTCACATGAAGACATGGCGATTGTTTTTACACCGGATGCTCTCCCTGATGCAACCACAGACCACCGAGCTACCACAACCCTCTGTGTGGAGCAGAGAGTGCTATGCAGATGGTGAGGGTTAAGGGCCTTGCTCAAGGGCCCACAGTGGGACAAATGAGGGTGGAGGCAGGTGTGGGTGCTTCACCATTCCCACCCACATGTTTTCATGTTGTTGGTCTGGGGAGTTGAACCGGCAACCTTCCCCACACACCTCACAGGCCCACCAAGCTCATTAGCTAATAATGTTTGCTAAACAAGTATTGATTATATGTGATAGGGATAGCTCTCAGTAACTATCACAACAATATTTAGCTCAACATCTGTAAAACTGATGGTGTTGTAGCCATTTTTGTTATTCTAAGTACAGCTGGCTGTGGCAGCCATCTTGAATCAGGCTGGTAGGACAGAAGTGCATCAGTTGTAGATGCTCTGATTAGTTTGAGATTTCAACTAAAACCCGTCCAGTGGTTTATGAGATATTTTGCTAACAGATGGCCAAACATGAGCATATCAACAAGCAAAATGCTTACTGCTCGTCTTTTGGTGGTGAAGAATAAAAAGTAGATGTTCACATTTATCATATTTGAAATCAGAAACTGCTGGTGCTGATTTGGATTCAGGACATTTTTGGAGGTGGGCTGTGTGCATCCTTTGATGTGTTTGACAGAAACTAATCCTGACAACACTAACAGAGACTCTCAGCAGTGGAACAAATGTTTTGTTGAGTTAAGGTGGAATGAAAAAGCTGCATCAGTGCTGGAAGTGTACTGCCAAAAGGCAATTTGGCAAATTATCAACCATTGTGTTCATATTAATGCAACTTATTTAATTTTTGAAGTGACTGAGACTCTCAGATCACTTTAGCTAATGTTTTAAAGTCATTATGGCGTCAAACTTTGAAAAGAGACTTCTAAAACCAAAATGTTTTCTGGTGAGCTCAAACATGTTCACCAAACCTTTGGGTATTTCTCGGCCTTTGAGGAATCATGAAACATGAACGATGTGAAGTCAACATTTGTTGTACATTCATGGCTTTGCTCTCATAATTTTTATTTTTTTAAAGAAAGTAACATTTTGTGTGTCCTGAAAATGTTCCTGTAACATGTGAAGCACTTTGGGCTTAAAAGATAAAAAGGCATTTACTACTTGTTGCAATTTTCCTGTCAGTGGTTTAAATGTATCTAAATCAGAGAACTAAAACATTGTTACACAATAAAAATAATAAAAATCACTTTGTACGCTTTGGCTAAGTGCTAATTTGTAAACTTAGTCCATAGTTAGGGTTTTTTAAATGAATAATTTTAAACTATATAACAACAAACCTACATTTTCACACCCACACAGAACATATGAGGACAAAATAAGAATACACGTAGGTGAAAAAACAACTGCCTGTTTTAGCTGTAAAACTTGTCAGTGTTTATTTAACAGGTTTATGTGCCAAAGTTTCATCTCAGAGTTAAAAAACACTTCTCACTCTTATTGCATTTAGTAAAATGTTCCTAATCTTAGGTTCTGAAGTGAAATAGACGATTGTTGAAATTCTGTTTTGTACCTCGTTAGGTCATGGTGGCTTTACTGGAACAATGAAGAGAACGCTCATATATTTTATAGTAAGAACAAGTGTCCAACTGGCACAAACAACTTTTTTTGGGAGTATATCAAAGAAAAAAATCTAATTGTGTTTCTGAACTGTTACATGTTTCTTAGTTTTTAAGCAACATTTAAAATGATGTTAGTTTATGAAGAAATGACTGGATCAAAATACAGCTGGAAGTCAACCAGAGCTTGATTGTATGTGTTTTGTGGGGATTTGGGAGAAAATGTTCAGACAAAAGGTAAATATATATTTAGATAAAATGTGACAAAAATGTCTACATTTTAATGTATAAACGTAACATAAATTGCAATGTTTATGGAAATCAAAATATTTGGGTTGCAATCATTTTAGAGCATTTAAACTGCTCAAAGGTGACAATCACACTATGAGCTGAACATTTTGTGGTAAAATAAAAATAATAAATTAAACTGTGACAGTGCCATTTTCTTTCGTTATCCATGCTTTAAGAAGCACCGATACAAAAAGACACAGAACACTATTCCTGATAGAAATGGGACACTTTGAAGTATTTTTTTCTTTGTGTTTTTCCAAAACATGAATGAAAAATTTTGATGACACCGGAAAAAAAAAAGGACGGATGAATAGTAATAAGGGTGCGTCAGTGCTTACACATTGTAACACATAATTAGTCACTTTAAAACGCCATCACTGAGTCTAACATTAGTCATCTGACCCAGACCTAAATCTACTTCAGAATCTGTGGCAAAAATTCAAAATGCCTTTTGACAGATAGTCTCTGTCTAATCTTACTGAGCTTGAGATATTATGCACGGAAGAATGGGTGAATGTACAGTAAATAATTTCAGCACTACCACTTGATCTAATGACCTCTGTTTTTATACAGTTCAGGTAAGAGCACCTCACAAACTTAAATAAAGGTGAATAACACTCACATATGCCTTATGTACTTATCTCTTACATATGTCTCTACTTATGTTTGTTCCAGAGTTAGATCTTAGGGCAGCAGCTTGAGGCCCATACATCTTTTTACTTCACAGCCACCTCTTCCAGCTCTTCTGGGAGGACTCCAAGGTGTTCCCAGGTCACCTGAGAGGCTATCTCAGTGTGTCCTGGGTCTTCCCTGGTGTCTCATTGCAGTTAGACAGGCCTAGGACACATCTCCAGGGAGCATCCTTACCAGCTGCCAAAACCACCTCAACTGGCTCCTCTCGATGTGGAGGAGCAGCGGCTCTACTCCGAGTCTCTCCTGGATAACTGAACTCCTCATCCTATCTCTAACGGAGAGTCCAGCTAACCCATGGAGAAAATTCATTTTGAGCTTGTAGCCGTGATCTCATTCTTTCGGCCACTGCACAGAGCTTGTGACCACAGGCGACGGTGGGAACGTAGACCGACCGGTAAACAGAGAGCTTCACTTTGCGTCTCAGCTTCCTCTTCACCACAACAACTGAATACCAATTTGAGGAAGCTTCCTTAAAGTTTTGCACCTTGATGTTGCTGATGGTCCTGTGGAAACTATATTAGCAATTAGGGATACACAATATTATCAACATGGTATCAGTATCGGCCGATATTAATGATTAAGTTAAATATCGGACATCGGCCATTCCATTAAAATAACTCACTGATACTAAAGGTGCTGTTTCAACACAACGTTATGACATCACGCGCACCGCTGAGTTTAGATTTGTGAAAAATTACAAATGTGCACTGTTCGAGTGTTGTCATTGTGTTTGAGAGAATAAATGTCATGAATAAATTTGACATTAAACATAATCCAAGTTGATCATTTTCAGTCTCCTTTTTAGCATCTGCATTTGGTAGCAGGTCAAATTGACAAAGACCATGAAGAATAATGTAGTAATTTAATTCCACAGCAGAGAAAGTTATGTAGTCTCTGTAAGTAGGTCTAGGGAAAAAATATTGGTACTGGTATCGGCCAAATAAGTTTAAACAGATGAGTATATTGGATATCGGCCAAAAATCCAATATCAAACATCACTATTAGCTATTCTTAAGCAACCATTGGCATCTTCATCAACTCCAGTTTCCACTGCTGTTTTTGAAATATTCTCCATGTTTCAAGTAGTTTTCATTTGTAACTAAGATGTGCTTGAAGAACACTTCTTACTTCACAGATCAAATCATGATGCTTAATAAACTTTTTCTTTAATTTGTAAATAGTGTTATGGAAAGTAAGATTTAAGTGCAGCTGTGTCCTCATTAGGTGCAACAGAACAGTTATGTGTAGAGTACGTCTGTTCAAAATTTGTTGTTAGAGCATACTGTTCTTTAAGTGGTACTGTTCTCCAACCTTGACGAGACTGGTGGCCTTGGCCCAATAGCAGACAAGCTTTGCTTAAAAGTCGGTTACGCACTGTAACCCCAGATTAAACGAGATCTGAACACAGATGGCGTGCAGGTCAGAGCTGAGGAAGTACCCCGTCTTGCAGGCCGGACACAGGCGAATCACTCCGCTGGACATCTTCTGCTCTTTAAGTTAGTTTTCTTATGTGCTTGATGGCTGAAAACCCCGATCTCAGGGCAATTTGTACAAACTGGGGTGGGACACAAGCAGGTGGACGTGGACTAAATTTTCAGTGCTGAGAGGTAAAACTCACTAGTGATATCCTTAAAGGGCGAAGCCTATATAAAATATAACTAGTTTTTTAAGGTTAGATACAGTATATTCTACTTGGAATGTCTTGCTTAGCAACTTTTAGTACAATTCAAAGGATTCTGAGTACAAAGTGAACCACTGCACTTACAGAATGTTATAAATCTTACTAGTAGGTCTCACAAATAAAGACAAACAAAAAAATTAAGATGATGATGATTCTATGCATTTCTAAACATAAAATTTAAAGTTTGATCAAAACCCAAGCAACGTCTAAAACTTAATTAAGTCATCGATCAGAGCAGATTTGGCCAAAAGAACACTTTCTGCCATCTGAGGGACACTGTCAGTGAGAGAAACATGTCCAGCACGGTAAACTAGTTGACGTACAACAGAACATAAAGCGAGAGGACTCAAAGTTCTTCACGTCAGCCCTCGTTGACAGGGAACATACAGTGCTCGACACGCTGTGTTTTGATGGAGAACAGCTTGATTTGTCATCTGTGGTGTTTGTCGAGGAAGGAGAGGTGGGCAACTGTGGAGGTGGCGAACATAGAGAGGGTGAGAGGTGTGTGTGGTGGAGGGGTGTGTGTGTATGAGATGTTCCCGACCCTCTCGGCCCAACTCTCAGGGAGTTACAGGCTCCTTCCTCGTGTGTCAGCGCATGGCAGAGGAACAGGAAGCTCGGATCACAGATGCCCATTAGCGACGTGTTGGTGCGTCCTCGCTCCGGCTTCGTGTAACACGGCACGAATGTGAGTACACAGAAGTGAGAAGAGCCTCGCACGGCAGAAGGTGAGCCATAACAACTCCCCTCTCATTACTGTGAGCCTCAGATAGCCACCCCCCACCTCCCGTCACCCTCCTGCTGCATTACAGACACTCCTCTCTGTTGAAGCAGCAATCGGACAAAGACGAAGGGCTTTAAATTATTTTTTCAAGCTTTTCTGGAGATGTCAGCTCCTATTCTCTTCGCTTGGGAAAGGGAAGAGGAAGTGAGTCGTGTGTGTGTGTATGAGGGGGGTGTCTGAAGATGATTTCTGAGGCTTGGAAAGTAGAGGAAAATGTGAAGGGGGGGGCTGCTTCTGAGTTCTACACAGCACTCTAGGCTACAAAGAAGACCTGTCTGCTGGCTTTAATGCTGCTCACTGCCACCAGAAGAGTTTCTCCAGAGATGAAAGGAGACGAGGTAAAGGAGATGCAGGAGGATGCTGGGTAAAAGAAGAAGAGCCAGGAACAGACAAATGGACAGCAAAGTTGGAGGAAAGTCAATTTTAGATGATGAAAACAGACACGAAGATTCTTTAAAAAAAAGAAAGAAAAGGACACAGCAGCACTGTAAAACCTGACTCAATCCCACTTCTCTTGGAGATGAAGATTAACAATCTGTCAGTGTTAACGTTGGTGCAGCTCTCAGCTAAATTAGGACATGTGTCTTCTACACATCATTCATAATGCATGACAACCGGTGTATGTGAGGACTATCACTCCAGAGGCCACAGCGAGCCCTGCTGTGGATTAAGTGAAGAAGATCTCCTAAAGAATAAGGAATTCCAAGATGGCTCCGGGTGGAAGCATCATTTATAATTGAATCTTCCCCAGAGGACAGAGCAGCCGCCCCGCTTTTTTGTGAACGCTTCAAGGAGAGTACAAAACTCTGGTCCCTCGCTCGGTCTCTCTCTGAACAACACAGCACCTCAGCCATGATCTTATCCCTGGGCGTTCATGACTCAGAGCTCGGTCGGACACATTTACTCATCCTGAACTTCTACAAACTTGCCTTTTTTGGTTCAAGGAAGCGGGAGAAGATTGGAAATGACAAACATTGCATTGCAGCACTGCTGCTGTCCTCTTCAGCACAGGGAAATAATGACTTGGCTCGGAGGAGATATTGTGCAAATCTTCTAATGTAAACACTTCTTTGGGAAGTCAAAAATTCCACAATAATCTCGTCATTGAGCTCGATAAGATGATGGCGCAGCTGGAAAAAAACAGGATTTGTTGATCGCAAAAGCTTATATTCAAGTGTTATTTAATAAAACAAAACACTGCATTTTTGTCAGCAACTTTTCAGTGGGCAATCTTTATTGTTCATACGATTTGCACTACATATAGCAATGTGAATTCCTGCTGCTGTTAGAAAGTCATTTATTGAAGGTTCTTTGCAGCAAACTGTACAAACACTGCAAAACCAGGAACAGGAAACCCCCCAAAAATTAGATAATACACTGCTTGGTCACAAAAAAAAAAAGTTGCCACCTGGATTTAACTAATAAAATAGGTTCAAGTCTCCTATTGTTTAATTACTGCATGGGTGATTATCTTTCAGCTGGCAAAAAGTTATTTAACCCCAACTGGTGCAATGAGATGCTTCTCATTTCTTAAACAACCATGTCGAAAGACACGTCGCGTGGTCGTGGAAAAGATATCAGTCTGTTTGAGAAGGGTCAAATCATTGGCATCAAGCAGAGAAAACATTAAGGAGATGGAAGAAACTACTAAAATTGGGTTAAGGACTGTCCAACACATTATTAAAAACTGGAAGGAAAGTGGGGACCCATTGTCTTCGAGGAAGAAATGTGGCCGGAAATAAATCCTGAATGATCGTGATCGGGGATCACTTAAACTTTTGGTGAAATCAAATCGAAGAAAAACAACAGCAGCACTCAGGGCTATGTTTAATAATGAAAGTAAGAACATTTCCACACGCACAATGTGAAGAGAACTCAAGGGATTGGGACTGAACAGCTGTGTAGCCTTAAAAAAACCACTAATCAGTGAGGCTAACTGGAAAAAAAGGCTTCAATTTGCTAGGGAGCATAAAGATTGGACTCTGGAGCAATGGGAGAACGTCATGTGGTCTGATGAGTTCAGATTTACCCTGTTCCAGATTGATGGGTGCATCAGGGGAGAGGCAGGTGAAGTGATGCACCCATCATGTTTAGTGTCTAGTCATCAATACAAGATCTTGGTGAAAAATTAATGCAACACTGGATGGAAATAGATCTTGTGACACTGCAGAAGTTTATCGAAACAATGCCACAGTAAATGCATGTTGTGATCAAAGCTAAAGGCGGTCCAATGACATATTAGTGTGCCCTTTTTTTTGGGCCAGGCAGTGTACGTGTTTCATATAATCTGCTTTTCTACATGATTTAATTTGTTTTCTTGTACCTGAGCAAGTCGCACCTCAAACAGAGCTCCGCTTCACCATAAACACTGAAGATAAAAATGTGGGGTGCACGTTGTGTGTCAGTCTTGGCCACATGATCCTTTGAGCTGTTGGTAAGAGCAGCTACAAACTGGAGGAGCTCAGGTGCATCCTGCTGAGATTAACGTCTCGTGCATCTCATATGTGGGGGTGTTCATCAAGTGTGCTTCTTTAGTCGCTAAATTGCATGTGAAGTGCTCGGATCCACAGAACGTTCCACCTGGTAATTAGTCTAACTCATTTTACTTTTCTATTATTATAGCAACAAATTGGTATAAGTTCTTTGTTAAACATATTTTTTATCTCTTTTGATTGTAGTATTTTTTTTTTCCTCTTTTAGCTGTTTTTATTGGAAATATAGAGCCTTTTACTCCCATTTTCCAGGATGATAAAGACCCTTTATGTTGAAGCGTGTTGGCTAAATAAAGACCAGACCCTCAGAGCGAGAAAGACGGGGCAGCAGAGTTATTTTTCACATGATGTCAACAAACCACTGCAACAAATTGATTTTGCTTGTTCTGTTTGTTTGCCGCTAGTTGTGTGCAGGATGTAATAAGTCAAGATGGATTGGTTTGTCCGTCCAAGTGGCTGCCATTTTGTCTGCATTCAGCTAACTGCATTGGTGGATTTCCAGCATTTATTAGCTATGGTTAAAGAGGACAATGACGCTCATTAATATGGACTTTTAAAGTGGAAATTTACCAACATATTTTTTTTTCTATCAGTGTGTAAGCATCAAAGACCCTTATTTGTTCAACCTTTATTTTGTTTCCGCTATAATTTTTGATTTACCAATTATCCTGCAGTTTTGAAAAAAAAAATAAAAAATAGCCTCATAAAAATACATTAAAAGATGCTGCTTGATGATAGTAGTGCATTTTGATTTTTGGTAGCAATAAATCCTCAGCACTGGTGGAATTTGAAAGTAACTAATCAGACTGATAGATAGAAAGCTCAATAGCTAGATAGCTGGCTAGCTTGATCTAGATAGCTAGACACAAATGCAAACTATTTCCCCATAGACACCGAGTTTGAATGCACGTTTGAAAATCCAGTCCTCATTGTTCCCATAGCTCACCCATATTGAACATGGGAAACATCAACGTTTAAACAATTAAAAAAAGTTGGGTTTTATTTGACTGATCTTTTTTGAAAATTATTATCACTGAATAGGATTGTACACAATTGCAAGTTAAGTTCTATGACTTTTGAGGATTTTCCCAAAGAATGTATAATGATGTGTGATGATGTTAGAGTCAGATTGCTTCTCTCCAGTACAGTAGTCCCTCGTTTATTGTGGGCGTTTGGGACCATGACTACCCGTGATAAATGAAAAACCGCGAAGTAGGGATACAGTAGTTCAAGTTCAGTTCAAGTTCAGTAAACTTTGTCATGACATGTGCCAGGTTGTAATCACACTCATGACCTGTTACTCCCAAACTCCCTCCTTAAATAAACTATTTAAATGTAAATACTGTAACATTTTAAATAAAAAATCAATACAGCATGGATTGTTTATTTAAAATGTTACAGTATTTAAATGTAAATTGTAGAGAAGAGAAGTGCAGCAGCATGACACAGAAATGTACTTCCTGATGAATTACACTTCAACAACTGAACACTATAACACTTTTATATTTTGTGATTATGATGATTTTTACGATGTGACATACTTTGAATTTTAAGTTGGAAGACAAAAGCTGATCGGTGCATGTGGACAGCAAAGGGTTAACCCTTCACAAAACCGCAGCAGGAGTGGCAGAGAAGGAAATCAGCTGATCAGCTGCAGGAGGGAGCTTCCCCCTGCACTTGTGTGCAGCACGCATGGTGCAAAATCATTTAAATTAATTAATTTTAAATAAACAACCCACGGCTCCTCCATTAATCAGCCAATTGTGATGTGTCCAGTCTTACTTTGAAAAACCGCGATATAGCGAATCCACGATAAACGAACCGCAAAGTAGCGAGGGACTACTGTAATGGAAGTGAAGGATGCCTTTAACTAACAAATATCCCACATTCCAAAATAAATAAACTGTTGACACATAAAACCATATAGGTTTGATGACTAAATAGCTTTACCACCTACAAGTTCACGACGTCTTTCAGTAAGACATAAGGACCCTGCATTCTCCATTAGAAGCAGCTAAATCGGCTCTCGTTGACAAAGTTGCGTGACAAAAATCACACCATTTTGATCTCGGAGTAGCTTCGCCCGCCCCTTCTTGACACAAGGCCTGGGCTGATATTTTCCTCACAGGAGTATGCACAAAGTACTGTGTGATTGGTCAGAAGTTTGTGTGCATGTTCGTCAATGCACAAATGCGCTCGGACATTTATCTGTACGACTCTTCAAAAACACTAGATTAGTCAAATGGCTAAAACTCTTGGATGGAGATCGTGCTGACATTATGTATGGAGGAGTCTGTCTGCTGAAAAGTGACGCTTTCTTCACGATAGATTTGTGGCCAAATGGTGAATGCAGAGACAAAGTGGAGATTCTGGTGGGAAGAAACACAAATGTTGATGCATGCTGCAGTTGGAGGGGCTTACCAAGAGCTCTGTGTCGTGGATTATGAAAGGTGCATGCAAAAACTAACGTCCAGCAACCATGTGACCACGAGTCGAATGTTCGGCTTGGGACAGAGCATGCTGGGACCTTTAGACACAGCATAGTGCACAGTGATTGTTTGAGGTTTAATTTCTACTCTGCATTTCTGCCCATGTTTTTTATAAACAGCGCTCAGGGAGTGACAAAAATGGTTGTGCAGTTACCACAAAGACACCAGTGAGCCATTGACAAGAGCTTTCACATTTCTGTTGATTTTGGTCTTTACACTTCCTTTACAGTTCATACATAAATATGGTCGCATTTTGTCATCTTAGTATGCACATTAAACTTTAAGGAATCATTTCAGGCAGTTCTTGTTTCTTTAAGAACTGCTGGGACACAGACATAGATTGATGTTACAAGTATCTTCAGCATTTGAAAGTGTTAGAATCTTAGGATTTTATTATCTGAGCTTAAATTGGATGCAAAAAATGACAACCTCCAAATAGTTCTTGACCTTCGCATATAGCCAAAACTTCAAGAATAAAAATAGCATAGAAGAGCAAATTGCAAAACATATGATGAAGACAGCTACATGAACTGATTAACAAAAGGTTGAAGAGTGTGAGAGGTGATAATTAAAGTTGCACATTTGCGTATAGTCTTCTTTCACTTGTAGTGTTAGAAAGTTTAATGAAAAAAGTAAAAGCCAAATGAAACGGTGCAAATTCCACGAACAAATAAGGCTAGTTTGCAATCACACCCTTGTCAAATCATCCACTCCTTTGACATGAGAACAATACATTTCTGTTTCAGCTAGATTTTATTTAGAAAACCACCTCTAGCTCAGATGGCCTTCTGCCTTTGAAGAATATAGATCGGAGAAGTAGATGGACAGATGCTGAAAGGAATCAGTATCTCAAATGAAGCAGGGCTAATCTTCTCTTTGATATCAACCACATCAAATAAAGAAAACAACACGTATCAACGTTTAAATGCACTTTACAGAGACAAGTTTCCCCCTTGGGGAAAACAAACAAAAAAAAAAAAAAACCACAATCAAACTGACAATCCAGATCTATGTTTACAAGATCAAACTCTAACTCTGAATGAACTCGCCTGATGACCTTTGCTTTGTTCGCTCCATGCTTCTCTTTTGTCTGAATTTGATGATGGAACACTGAAACACATGCCTCATTGTGTTCTCTAAAGATAGAGCAGATGCGCTTCAGTTGGTATGGCAACCCCCACATCCACGCAACATTTTCAACAAAAGTGCACATTTTAAAAGTCTGCATCAAACACCTGTACATCTCGTTGGCTTTGATGATGATGATGAGTAGAAATAATGAAATGAACTGTCTACATTTCTTTTATTCTTTCAATCAGATTTAAAATGCAGGTTGCTACGTGTCATAAAAAAAAAAATCCATAAAGTTAGTACTTTGGAGAAGTTTACTCAGCTGCCTCCCACTGAGTCAAGGACTTCAGCTCCGCCACAACAGTTAAGGCTGGACTCAGTGTGGTCCTGCTGTTCTGACTAAACAACTCTAATTCCAGGCCTGCCATCAGCACCAGCCTTGATGAAGTGATTGGTTTTGACAGGGAGCTCATTTCAGTATGACTGGCTCTGTAACCTTTAAGGTGCACATAGGCCACAGCTAAGTGCAGCAGCCTTTTTATGGGAGCAATCAGCACATGCTAATGGTCATTCATCAAAGTGAATCAACATCCGTCTCTTCGCTCGAGCAGCCGTGCATACGACGGTCTTCTCGCCTACCTAGAGACTGTGGTGCTATTTTATGCAGCAGGAGGTGAGAGTTTCCATGTAAAGATGTTTGACACGTTGATTTTAAGTGACCACTTCCAATCACTGAGAACTCACGAGAAGTTTGTAAAGTTTCATAAATGCAGAGATGTGGATTAAGTTGGACCGTCACTTGAAGATATAAAAAAGTAGAAGTAATGCAGTTACATAAACAAAAGAATGTAACAAAACAACATACAGTAAGTCACTGGAAACACCCCCCCCCCCACACACACACACACACTCACACACACACACACACACACACACACACACACACATATCATAACTGGTAAGTATTGTAAATGGTATGTATCGTAACTGGTATGTACCGTAAATTATATGTATCGTAACTGGTCAATGTTTGAGCCTCTCTGCCCACTGCGGTCCTTAATTGTCCTATAATCAAACTTTGACTTCTATAGCTTATAATTCTATGTGTAGCCATGCAGCGCCATCATTGATATCCCTCTGTAAATGTGCTCATTACTTGAGCTATTCAACAACACAATCAACGAGGAAGTGGAGGTTCAGATGTAGATTGCCGTTTTGCTCGACACGTCATTCAGTGACATAGCACCGCTGGCCAATCAATGGCTGCTGACTGCTTACCTCAAAATTGTCCCTTGGAGCAGTACACTTGGAACCATGAACAAGATGGTCTCATTAACTGGGCTGAATGGGGGTAGGCAGGCAGGGTCTTAACAGGTGTGATTTGGTGCAGAGCCAATGAGAGATGAGACAGTGGTAAAGCACCAACAGAGGGTTACAGTAGCTCAGTGGTTAGAGGAAGTAAAACAATTGCCATATCTTTCATGTGAGTTTGCTCACTGTGGCAACCCCTCAAGAAGGCAGCCAAAATAAACTATTTATAATAGATTGGTCCAAAATTTTACTTTGTGATGAGAACTACAATTTGTTCCTAAATTAATAAAATGTGAGAACAATTGGTGCCTGATTAATGGTTGTTGGTCCATTTGTCAATGCAACCATATCACAAATGGCTGAGATATTCATCATAAACAACAAAACAACAATGTAGGACTCAGTAGTTGTAGCAGTATACGTCATAGCTAAAGATGGCTTTGACTGTAGCAACGTGAATGCAGTTTTATTAGTGAGTGCCAGAAGAGCATTGCACTTAAATGGCATATCAGTGTAAATTTATGTCTGGACCAATCACAGTTCCTTGCATCACTAAAGAGTTCCCAGCCAATGAAAGAAACAAATACAGAAGCAGTTTTAAAGACTAGTGGAATATAAAGTGTGTACAATGTGTCAACAGCATACTTACAACTTTGAATTAGGTTTATCTTTTCAAAATTTTCAACTCCATCTCAAAACAATCTGCTAGGGAACATTGCCTTGTTCTACCCTTTATGTGTCACCAGTTATTCCAATATTGATATATTTATCAGAATCAGAATAAGCTTTATTATCATTGCACCAAGATACAACGAGAATATGTCCAAACAGTCATCCGAAAGATGGGCGGAGTGCACGTAGCTGCTGCTATAAGCGTGGCCTTCTATCCTTTTTATCTTATCCTTTTCAGGGGTTGCGATAGACAAAGCTTTTCCTTAGTCTACACATTTCCCAGGGGAAATTGGTAAGTCGGCTTGTTTCAAGGCCAACCGGGGGAGTCAGATTCAGATAATCCACAATTGTTGATTTATACAGGCAGACTATTTTTTCTTGTAAGCCTCGAGTCTTACTGATACTTCCAAGGTCCAAAATGGCCAGATGAGGGTGCAAGCTACTGGTCCGTGCTTACGAGCCTCTTCGAGGTCGTTTTCACGCTGACAAGTCCCAAAGCCGCAGGTGGCCTGTGAATCAAATCAGTACCATCTTATGGTTGAGCTTGTAAATCAGCTGATTTTGAGTCCTCAAAGCACGGACCAACCTTCACATAGGCAGCAGCCTGACGAGGGCCAAATTAGCTGTGGCTGTCTTCTTTGTATGTTGATAAACCAGGATCCAGACTTCCAAAAACAGGAAACCTGTTATCATAAATCCAATTATATGTAATTTTGGCATCCTCGATCGACAGCAGAGATAGACACATCACATTCCACTTCCCCAGAGATATATCCAGCTGCATGCATGTCGTCCGAGCAGATGAGGGTTCTCCAAGACCCTGTCACTTTGTTGAAAAAAAATTGTCATTTGCATTGAAAGTCCAGCTGGTCAAACCCAAAACAGTAGTTTTCATTTCGGAAGATGTGTACAAATAGGATGTGCTCCTATCAAAGTCAGTAGGCAAATAAAGCAGGAGGAGAACAGGGAGAAGGGAGAAGGAAGAAATGCGTGCACCTCGTTGCAGAGCCATTGAGGAAAAAAAAATAAGTGGCAAATATGTTGAATACTAAGAAAAAGCAGGTAAAGATAATGGATGGATGGATGGATGGATGGATATTGAATAGTGCATATGTTTGAGTCCTACTGCTTTCAATAACTTTCAAACTCAGTGGGAGTTAAATAGTAAATTCTCAGAGTGTCTTTATCACTGGGTTTTGATATTCGAGCAGCACTCTGTGGTCGCTCCTCTCTTATCCCCTTTGGAAGGTGGTTTGACTTTAGCCCTTTATTGAACATGTCAACCTTATAATAATAATAATAATAATAACAATAATAATAATAATAATAATAATAATGTCATCACAATGTCATCACTGTATGTTTTCATACAATGGCAAAATTAGTCTCTGCATTTAACTCATCCACCACCAGGTGGTGCAGTGGGCAGCTATTGAAAGAACCGGGGGGGGGGGGGGGGGGGGGGCATTTGGGGGATGAGGTGTACTGCCCAGAGACAACACGAGGTATGCAGTAACTGGGGGTCAAACCTGGGACTTTTGGGTCCCGAGCCAGCTGCCCTGCCTCTACACCATCTGATCCTTGTTTCAGTTCCCCTCCAGTCTGTCTTCTCCTTTCTTTTCTTCCAACATCTTCTTCGTCTACCATTGACCAGCTTCTCTGGCAGGGACCAGTCGGTAGTCCTGCTCAGTGTTCCAACGACGCTGGGCGAGAGACAAAAACTCAGTAGTGGCCTAAACCCAAGGAGGGAAATTGTGCAGAAGCACAATTCATCTCCTCACAGTGATTTAGCCACAAAGCCACAGAGAGGTTGGCCCCGCACCGCCTCTTTTTGTTATCTGTTTCCAATTCGTTATCAAAAAAGGAGAGAATTGCTTTGGTGGAGCAGAGAAAAGAAGCTAAAAGGGCTACAGCCCATCTACAAATAAATGAGGGGTGTTCCAGTTGATAGGAAGAGGGAGGAAGAGAAATGTATTTTTTTCTTCAAAGCTATAATAAAGCAAATCCTGCAGTAGGTATTATGAAATGATGATAGGCAGGATAAGTCATGCTGACTGAGGATGAGACAATGATAGCATGTTAGAGGAGCTTGCCTCTACCCAGTGAGAATGTAAACTGAATTGTGTGTGTCTGTCTGTGTGTGTGTGTGAATGCTTACACTGATCAGAGGCCAAGGCTTAGCTGAATTTGCCTGGAGTGAGGTTGAAAGGGCCTAAGGGGGTTTAGAGGGCAGCCGGATGGAACATGCTGGCCCCTCGGTGTTTCTAAGTGCTTGTCTAATTAAAAGCTAAGCCAATAGGTTGGCCGTGTTGCTGCTGCTCTTTTGTGTTTAAGCATGGGAATGTGCTACCTGAAGTTCAAGGGTTAAAAATAATACCCTCTCACACTTTTAAAGAGGCATAAAAGAAAAAACCTCATTCTCGTCGCTAGAATGAACATGTTTGGAAAATACTGAATGTTTTGAAATTCCAGCAGTCGTGAACATTTTTTTTTAAATGTCACATTTCTCATAGCTCAGCTTCCCCTACAGCTTTATTTTTGAATAGCTATGGATATATGTCAAGAGAAAGAATAGAGGGGAAAACCTGCAGTGGAAGTGCTACAGCTAGTTGCTGCTGCAAAAGGTTAGTGCTTGTTGTGAACTGAGGGATTTTATTTAAATAATTGTATGTGAAATTTAATGCTGAAAATGATTCAAACCTTTATCAGATTTTTGAGATTGAGATTGTTTAAAGATGGTGGAACGTTACTTTTATTTTGGCTCATGAAAGCTAAGCTGTTAGCCCGTCAGTCAGATCATAATTACACTGAGTCTCCAAACTGAAGTAATTCAAAGAGCTCTTTAAACCATGTTAGGTAGTATTTGTTCATACCCTTTCCACAGAACGACACTTCAAAAGGTTTTAACTGATTAACAGTAAAAACAGACAGAAAATGTATACATGTGTGTGTGTATGTATATATATATATATATATATATATATATATATATATATAT
>NC_056509.1:21339255-21354993 GCF_014905685.2 Nematolebias whitei
TATATTTTTTTTTTTTTTTTTTTTTTTTTACAACCTAGAAAGCTAGACTGTCAAGGCAGTTTCCTCATTTTCCAAAACCTCAGATCTGCACAAAAACAAACAATTTATTTTGGAGAGAAATGGTTTTGATACACCTAAATCCAGTGGTGTTGTCTACATTTTTGTAGTGGGTATACCGTGGTAAAGATAGTTTTACATTGGACGTTGGAAAAGGTTGAAGCCATGGAGCGTGAATGTCCAATGTAAAACTAACTTTACCGCATTTGGTCCGTATACAGTGCTTAGAAACCAAAGTACACTGGTTAGTACAATGTAATTGTCAATTGATTTTGATTTTTAGGCATATTGAACATTGCTTATATTTGAATAAATGTACAAACAAACTTTGTAAAACAGTTGGTTTTGTATTAAAAACATGTTATAGTATTTATAAAACAGTATCAAAGCAAAACATGTTCAAGTATTAAGTAGTAAGTACAGAAGTATTAATTATACAATGATTTGCTGGATAAGCAAATGTAATAAACAAGCGTTGCATACTGACATATTGTTAGGGAACTGTTTAACTGCTGTTTAACGTATCGATGACACGTGCCTAAAGATATGTCATGTATCAATGGGCACTTTTAAGTGGGTATACTGAAATTATTAAGCTTTTATAGTGGGTATACTCTGTATACCCACATATCCCGTAGACTACACCAATGCCTAAATACCAACCAGCTGCAGATCCCAGGTAGCTTCTTTGAAGATGCACTTAGTTGAACAAACAAGAAATTTAAAGTAAATGATGGAAGCCTTGAACAACTCATACATGCAAGGGAACTCTGCCACTTTGTGTGTGGAATTGTTTCAACTGCAAGGTAATAGAAAGTGGGACTGTAAGCAAAGCCATCTTTAGTCCTTCAATCCAGTCTCTCACACATCTCGGCTCATTTTGGACAAATAAATATGAGCAACTGCACAACAAAGATCAAACATCAGCTTGCAGGACGCCAGACAAACGCTTTGGGAAAACAGACTCCACAAATCTCTCATTGCCTCGAGACAATATCATGGCCTTTCTGTTTTGTTTTGTTTTCTCGATCTAAAGACAAACTAAGAAATTTATTCCATTGCCTTTGGGAGTCAGACTCATTAAAACACATTACTACCCCTGTTGAAACACAATACACTCTATTTAAAAGACTAAAAATGTCAAACTGTATTGTGACCTATACTCTTTAAATATGTCCTATAAAAAGATGAGGTCATAGGGCCCGTTGTATACTGTAGCAGAGACCCGAGCTCTCGTTTAATCAAAGGGGATACATCAATCTGTGGGGCGAGCCAGTAAGGTATCGGCTGCTGCAGTCATACAGCGTCTCCCAGGATCTGACTTCATTTTACGGTGATGTTGGGTATGAATACTGATAAGGAAATGTTTGTGGCAAATGGGATACAGAAGAGAACCGCACTATGCAAGAGAAGCAATGAATATATCTGAGATTTTGCCATAGTTTAAATTTTGAGTGCATATTTACACATACAGCACACTTTTATTGCTTTGCATGCTGGTAACTTGTACCGACTAACAGTAAGTTCTACATTAATTGTCTCCTGTCTGGTGCTATGAACTAATGTGCTCTGTATATTATACAGAAGGAGGCCTGTTCACCTTGAGATAAAGCCACATGCTGCAGGAGGAGAATAATAACACCCCGAATGTGATCTGCAGACTAATTATTTGCTTGAGGAATATGCAAAAATAAAAAAAAGGATTAAAAACACTCCACTGCAGTTCTTTTAAGTCCATCATTTGTTCCCAGTGGAACCAGGAACAACTTGTACTGACAAAGTCTAGTAAAAAAAAAAAAACTAGCTCTTTATAATGTCATTTTATGGCTAGGCTTTTGCATATTTTAAAAACAAGCATTTGTTATTTTCTACAAAACTTTTGAACCATCAGTCGTATCACCGGTGAGCTCCATCAGCTTAAACTCAGTAAAGTCTCGGATGGATTCTATGTTTTCGTTGTCAAATCGTTGTAATTATTAACTTAGGTCGTTTTCACACCAGATAGTCCGGTAGACTCGGTTCGGTTCGGGACCAATATTCATGAGCTTTTGTTTACATTTGAGCTGGTGAGTTTGCATTCACACTGCACTGTGCAGTCGAGTCAACCTGTTGAACCAACCTATTCCCCCACTCGCCTGTGGGGGCGCTGCACCAAGAACTACTGAAAGAAACGACACAAAAACCTCTGAAGACACGTCTTCTTCTTCTTCTGGAAATAAAAATTAAAACAAAATGGCATCAAGTTTTAGCAGTTTTAGGAGTTATATTTTGTCATTTTTCAAAAATGGACTCGGCATGAGTGGAAGATGAGACAGAAGACCATGGAGAATATTGTTTTTCACACAAGGCAGCTGACGGCTCCATATAAGGTCAGAGAAATGCGTGTTTGTTTACCCTGCGGAGCGGGGCCGGTCTGTTTGCATTCACACTGTACTCGAACCGCGCTGGAGTTCTCTTCTACCGGACCGAGACCTAGGTTTTAGCCCGGGCCAGAGGTCGCCTTTTTGTTCCGTGACAGAGTTCGATGCCGTGTTCACACCTCCCTAAACGAACCGGACTTTCTAGGAAAACGAGCTAGAGTTCGATTAAAGCGGACTAAGCAGGGCTGGTGTGAATGCACCCTTAAAGTAGGAAGTTCCTGCATGTAAAAACAAAGGCTGTCAATGCATTTCCATGAGAAATACAATCAAAGATGGAAGCATTTATGTCATTAATGACGAGGGTGGAAAAGACCAATGAAATGTAAAACAGCATTGATTAGTGTTGTAAGACTTTTCCTCTGCAGGTCTGACTTATTTTACAATAAAAAATGTTTTAATCACTGGTGTCAGAAACATTTGTAATCGGGGGATTCAATATGAACTAGCCTGACCAACAGCTTCACTTCTCTCATGTATCCTAAGAACCCCTGTTCCCCCAGTTGACAACTGCCAACACTAGCCAGCACTAACATAGCACTAAGCTAGCAGTGCACAATGCAGACGTACTAGCTAAGATGCTATACAGGTAGTGCTCCATTTCTCTCATGCACTCTAATACTCTTCACCCAGTCAACAACTGCCAACACTAATGTGGCGCTAAGCTAGCATGCAACACAGAGGTGTCTCCCCCTCCTCCCCTGCCCCGCCCACAAAACAACTCTCAGAGATGAGTGCCCTGACTAAGCCAAGTGATCCAGGGGAAACGCTGCATGTGGTGCGGTGAGTTGTTGTAGGTAACCAAGAAAACTAAGAGTGGACTTTTATTGGTTTGAGTATTCTCTTATTAATCAAGTGGAATGGATTTGTGCACAAAGAAATAGAAACAGTGCTGGGTGAACTAATGTTTCATGGTAAATGGGGGAGGGGGTGTTCAAATGTTTTTTTTTTTTGTGAGGACACACCCACTTCACATACAATTTGTTGCGACACCTATGGTTTTAATCCCTATAATCTGACAATAAAAGAAGTTCTAAATGATAAAGGACGTCAAGAAAATAAGCGATGATGAAAGTTTCCACTGGAAGGTCTTTCCATTGTAACAGAGCAGGATTACATGGATTCAACAAGCTACTGTGACATCAAACATACAAAAATCAAAGATGGTTGGGACTCATTTACTTTTTCAAGTTTCTCATTATTTTAAACAGTTTGAGTTTTTATTTGGCTCCATCAAGTGCTCCACGAGCACCTTGTTTGTGAGTAAAGTCCAAGTATGTCAGACTAATGACATTTTGTATCCAGACAGAGAAAATATTGAGCAGCTTCAGATGTTATCAGCCCATTAAATGGTCCGTTATTAGTTGTTATAATCCCAATAGTTAGCGTTCAGACTGTCCTGCCTATCTCCTAGTAGGTTTAAACGAACGTTATTATTTTTATTATCGCTGATAATAAGCAGCGTCACACGCGGGTGAACAAGGAAGTGGTCTTTTTTTTTTTGTTTTAGCTTATGCAACCCTTTTCCTAAACCTAATACCTTACACCTGACCCAGACGACCAACCCTAAACTTAACCCCCTTACCCTTGTGCCTAAACCCAACCCAAGACCCTTTACTCTAAACTTAACCATGTGCGCGTATGATTAGCACTAACAACGCTAACAACGTAGCCTATTATCAGCGCTAACAACGTACCTTTAAACCCACTAGGAGGTACAGAGGGGCAGTCTGACCACTACATATGGGGATGATAACAACTAATAACGGCCATTTAATGGCTGATAACATTCGAAGCAGACGGAAATATTCATAAATATACAAATAAGTGAGCTACAGTTAACTTTAAAGGAAAAAAAAAAATGTGTATGGTCATTTCCATAAAAGTAGACTGTAGGTTGTCTAGGAATAAACAGTATAGGTGTAACTGTATACATAAATCTTAGTTAGGTGTGTCCATATGTGTTCAAATACAACAAGTGGACATAGTTAATAGTGTTGTTTATTAAAGACCAGATGGGTTTTTAAAGACTCCAAATTATGATTAATTTGGCTTTTCATGCTTCACTCTCTTACTCTCCACTCCTGCTGCAAATTACCAGGAAATCTTTCCACATAGATTTGAACCAAACATGCAGGTCTTCAAATTATAATGAGTCATTCTTGCTTTGCTTTGGAAAAGACTGCTTTAGATAGGATCTCCATTTACATTTTTTTTTTCTAGTAGTCAGCAAAAATAAATTTTCACACATATGTGCCCCTTTCCAAATGATATTTTTCATTTGATTCTTTGAACAACATTTAAGCTGTGAGAAATGGGTAACTTTAAACCCCTGCAGGTACGGCTTTAGACATGTATAAATGTCATTATTTTTCAAAAGTATAAACTTAAAAAGGAGATTCATACTTAGTAGTTATTTTTTTAAATCCCACACATATATTTACCTCTAAGTATGCTGATTGCTTTCCTAACGACTGGCTGAAAGTACTATATTATAGCGTGACGTTGAGGCCAGTGAGGCGACATACATACATACCAGAGTGGCAACTAAAGGTGGCAGGAGTGAGAGAGCTAATGTTGGGAAATAAAGTCTTAATGTGCTTGGCTGGCAGAAGAAAAAAGTCAGAAAGATGGGAATATATGAAGCCTCACATCCCATTAACCACAGCAATATTCTCCAATGTAAATGTTCTTTGCACACGCCTCCCGAAACCAACCACCCTGTTTATTTTATGGCCAGCTGTGTTTGTATGTAAAAATGGGTGAAAAAGTACCATCACTCAAAGGGAGTAATTTGCACCAGAATTACTGGTGGGGGGGTGGGGGGAGCAGTCATTTTCTAAATCTCCCAATTTTATCCCATCAAGACTGCGGTTGTTCTAGCCTTTCAGTTTCTCATAAAAGATGTATTAGCGTTCTAAGCTTGCAAAACCAAGGGGGGAGATTAGACTAACAAAAACTCCAAAGTAAACTATTTTCTGCTTTAAACTAAGCTTCCCCCACAACACATTTCCACGGATTGTGATTTTAATCCAGCTTTATTGAAACTGAGAGTTGCAACAATTATTTAAAATACATATTCTTGTGTTTTCCATAAGGAGATATGCTAGTTGCATTATGGGATAGTCCAACCAGTATGTGTTACCGATTTCTTTTGTAAAAGGAAATAGTGGAAGAAAATGTGTGAGCATCATATGGAGACCTAGTTAGTGGCTGGCTGTGGTTGTAGGCCAAATTAAAAGTCCTTTCCATTATGTACTATCAACACTATCAGGTTTGGCTCTAAATTGTTTCACTTATCAAAGGGAATCCGAATAGGCTTTGTCTTTTAGGATAAATCTGCTGTTCCTGAAACACTGCCTGGGTTTTAGTTAAACAAACACCATATTAAGACCCAAGTCAGGGTACTGTAAATAAATACCCCATTTTGAACAACAATGTCACAGGAAGGTGACGCCTTCCCCATCTTTTACCTTTACTATGCTAAAAACATGATGACATTTATACTAAGTCAAAACTGTCATCCTCAATCCAAGCTGCCTTATTTGGATGCTACTTCTGCTACAGACCCCTAACAACCCAATTACCTAAACTTGACACTTCTCGGCTTCGACTAATACCTGGATTATTCAGCCTGAACACATCAAGAGCGCTCATATTTTTCTCTGAGACAGAGGATAAATGGGCCATTCTCACACTGCCAATAAATCAATAAAACATTTTGCTCATGCAAAAAGAGAGTTCCCAGGAGAAAGGTGACAGGTCGGGGAGGGGCGTGCTAAAACACTGTCTCACTTAGCTTCTTTTTTCTTTTTCATCCATCTTGCTTGAAGACAGTCAAGAAGATAAATGTCAGGAAGAGTGGAATACAATAGAACTATCTGCAGTTTCAAGTTGCTTCTGTTTGTAATTTCTGCATGGCATATCTCACTTTTAGAGGATGATTAGGTGCTGCTCTGTGAATGGTGATTTAATACAATAATATAGGTCAGAGCATTATGATCACCCAACAACTAGTTCCATAAAAATAAAAATAAAAAAAAACATCTAGAGGTGCCTCTAACAAAGTTGTCAGGTCCTCTAGACGGTTTCTTCTTGTTGAAACATTTTGACTTTCATCCAAAATATTTCATCAATCCGAGGAACCACAACAAACTCATTCTTACAAATAGCTTCTCATAGTGGATCAACCAGTTTGATGGTGCTCAGGTGGTTTCTGTAGTCCTTCCTCTCCCCCGCTGACTTGTTGGAGGCAGTCATGGCCTCAAACATCCAAAGAAACGTCCAAAGAAACGTCTAAAGAAACCATCCAGAGAATCTGACTTAAATTTGTTAGATTTTATACCTGGATTATTGAGAATGCATCAGGATGTTTTGAACCTGGTCATGACTACCTCAAACAAGTTGGCAGGGGAGAGGGCGGACTACAAAAACCACCTGAGCACCATCAAACTGGTCGACCAACTATGATAAGGTTCAATGTATAAGACTGAGTTTGTTGTGGCTCCTCGGACTGATGAAGTATTTCGGAAGAAAAACTAAATGTTTCAACAACAAAAAATAAACCGTCCAGAAGACCTGACTCATTAGATTTTTCTACTTGGATTATTGAGTATAAATCAGAATATCTAGAGGTGCCTTACAATGTTGGTCATATTAACCACAGAAGTCATTAGGACCTCGTGGATTGCAAGGTGGGTCTCTGAAAGATGGTATTGCTTCTGAGATATGCCAACAAATTGCAATCAAGGCGGATTGCTATAAAGACTCTTGTTGTCATGAAATTGTTTAAAAGAAGTTTTGAATCTACTGATGTTCGGCAAAGGAGTTTGGGCTGTTAAAGTAAGGACAAGTTGTTGCCATGTGGATATTTGTAAAACAGAGATGATACACGTTTAGCGCCTGGATGCAGATTTTAAAACTGGACTTGTTCCTTTATGAGTGTTATTTTATCACTAAATAAGCTTAATAATCTGAATAATCTTCATATTTTAACTCTTAGGTTATGAAAAAGGGATGATATCTTAATTGACATGCATCAGCCTGCTCCTTCCTGTTGACAGTTTCAGTCATTGAACTGATTAAGGAGAACTAATGAGAAAAACAAACAAACAAACACCTACAGTAACTATGGATGATGGGTGTAGTTAAGGATGATAGTTCAATGCAGTAAATTCAGAGAGCAGCTCCACATTTATTGCTCTTGATTCTTCTTTTGCCCCACAACAACTGAAACCAAATTTCAGATAACTTCAATAAAATGTCTTCACTGCTTTACATCTTTTGTTGCTAGCAGGTCCTATAGAGACTTCACTGCCACTGCGTAATTCATCACTAACACACTAATTAGCCATTGCTCAGTTCAGTTTCCAAAGGAGTTCTGAAAATATTCTTCACTGCAGCTTTGTTTCAAGCAGTTTAGATTTGAAGCTGAATTTATTAGGTTGAACCACTCATCTTTATGACTAACTGATTAATAATTAGCTGTTAATCGAACTTGAAAATAGTTGAAACTGTAATTTAGTTTAAGCACCACTGGAGGGATCCTTAGTACCAACAGTGATACATGTACTGAATGAGAACCATGGTTCTATCAGTTTTGACCCACAACATGGTAATAACACAAACTTGCATGTTTATCTTTGGTTGTATTCAGAGATTACTACTGTGGCAATTAAAACAATAATAATAATAAATAAATAAATCCTAACCCATAAATTAACACCAACAGCTATTAGACTATTTTTATCTAATTACAACTACTTTTTATTAAATCTTAGCCGAATTACGGCAAATGTATGCCATTAGCATCCTTTTCAAAACTTAATTTGATTTTCTGAAAATTATTTAAAGCCCCAAAATTTAGAGTCCCAATACCAACTTTACACTGATCTAGACAATAGAAGGGATTTGTTAATACACCCTTGGGTCCAGAAATAAAGCTGTGCTGAGCTCTACTGCTGACAGCGTATAAACTTGTGCAAGCCTAAGTGAGCAATTTTTAAGTGTTAGCCAATGAGGGTTTGGCTATTTCCTCACTTACAACCACTTACAGCAGTCACATTGAATCAATGGCTGTGGACTGTTTGTTTGGCCAGTACTCCCACCCTCCCCAAAGCAAAGTCTGTCTCCAAGTATATATCCTGTACTCACTTTTTCCTTTGCATTGCCGCCATCCATCTTTTTCTGTGACCCTAGGTTGCTTTGTTGTTCTCCTGCAAGATTTTAATACTTTTATTAATAAGGACACTGCATTATGCTCCTAACCCTATTCTCTGTCTTCCTGTTTCATTTTTTTCTGTGGTACTGACAATTTTATACTTGA
Organism: Nematolebias whitei; assembly: GCF_014905685.2. NCBI lineage: Eukaryota > Metazoa > Chordata > Actinopteri > Cyprinodontiformes > Rivulidae > Nematolebias > Nematolebias whitei. Next base: position 21,348,055 of record NC_056509.1, read on the forward strand.
GATGGGCATGAATTTAGGATTCTAGACCTTTATAGTAAATGAAGGCTTAAGTGCAAATGTCCCTGAAACTACTAAATAACTAATTTTCAATTGTCTGTCTGCACTGCTTGCACAACTGTATTCTAGGCCATGCACATTATTGTTGTCCACCTCAATCCACATCATACTCACTTTGTACATTGCAACTCATGAATGAAATTTGACACACCTGTTCCCCAAATGTTGACCCATTTTGGAGTTTCTCTCTAAAATGCTGTTTGCAAACTAGTCGCCTTTAGTTGGAGCTCAGTGAAAAACTGGCTAAAGGAAACACATTCCTTAACATTACAGAGTTTAGGTTACAGTCCCACTGAAATGCATTGGTATTCTAAGAGCCGCATCTCTCTGAATGTCTGCAGCCACTTCAGGACAGAGATCACAAGGGAGTAAGAAAGAAGAAAATCAATTTTATCAAAGTTTTGATGACGACAGTGAAATGTTGCTGAGAGGAACTTCAATAAGTGATTTGGATATGAAAAGCAATGAGAAATATACAGAGAAATGGGGAGGAGAATGTGACACAAGGGACTAAAAACAAGCTGTAAAAAATACTATAATGCTTCAGGAGTTGCAAAGACATGAAAAGATGAAACCCAAAGCAATAAAGAACCAAACAATCCATGAGAAGACATGCACATTTCTCTTAATAATTTCTGAGAAAAACAGCTTACCTTTCTCCTATGGCTACAAAAGGCCAACATCCATACCTGTGTGTGTATGTGTTTGAGCCGAAGTGTATCGTAGCCTTGCCAATTATGTCCTTGTGTGAAAGCCTCCTCCCTGTCCCTGACCTTTACCGCCAATCTCCCAATGGACCACCTTCCATTCTGCCTCTTTGTCTGAATGTCCCAGTATCACTCCTGGCTGTCCAACTAAAGAGAGAAAAAAATGGCTGTCTTTTTTTCCCCATTATTTTCTATGGAAAGAGATCCATCTTCATTCTCTCAGTTTTCCCTCTTGTATCCATATACATTTGTGCAGTTTACCATTTTGACTCAGCCATTGAAGGTTTTAATAAATATGAATATGTTTCAGTTTTGTTGGAGATATTCTATCTATGATTAGGACCAAATCAAAATGTAATAACAATGCCATCTAGAGCTGTCCATTATTTCAGAATGGCACACCTCAGCAGGGCTCCACAATCCAATCAAATGGCCAATAATGATAGAAGGGAAACAATTTAAAATCTTGAGGGTCCTTCAAGAAATAAAAGGAAGAGAATAAAGCAGATCAGCTAATAATATGGCAGATAATCCATACTCCTCCTTCCGCCTTTTCACATCTTTACCTGTCATTCTTTCCCCATCTCTCTGCCATATAGCTTCTTCCTTTCTGCCTCAGATTTATCACTTTGTCTCTGTCATTGCGAGGCGGGATAATTAAAGTTCTTTGATGCTGTACCTTGCCAACTACTTCAGAGGGACAGAGTTAATGGAAGTCACTGGCTTCTACCAGACACCAATCTTTAAATTGAATGTCTCCACTCCATTTGAGAGCTGCACGTAGATAAAAGGGCAAAGCGATAGACTCTTTGCTTCCTGTTCATAGAGCTCTAACTAGAAAACTGGAGACACTTTAATGGCCGCTGCCCTGCATCATATTCATGACAAATGAATACTCAGAGAATACGAGTGCCAATAAAATGGGTGATGGCTAGAAGGTGGTTTGACATGTACCCTTTAATGTTTGGCCACAACGCAAGCTCACTCTATTGAGTTTAGAGCTTCCTCTTTAAATAAAAAAACAACTATGCGTCTGATTTGCTTGTCTTTTTTCTTTTGAACTGATCTCATCCAAATAATTTTGAAGATAATAGCCTGCCCCCCCCCCCCCCCCCCCCCACCCCAAAAAAAAAAAAGAAAAGACAAAGGCAATGGTGATACCCTGGATGTTCAAAAGAGCAATGCATTTCCTGCACTGTACCAAAGACATTCATGTTCCGTTACTTGGCTATCCGTTGTCCTTAACGCCACTCGCAGCCAGCCGCTTGCTTTCTTGCCGTCTGCTACAGTGTATCCTGACTTCTCATTAACTGCTTGGCATGAATTTGAAGCACAAGCAACGTGGAGGCATCTTTACCATGCATAATTTTCATAATTACTCCTATATTTGCACACCTCTAAAAGGCTGTTTCTGTCACAATTGTACACCAAATGGGCTTGTATAATGCGTGCGGCTTTGATGTATCTTTCAGCTCAAGGTGAAAGCGTAGACACATTCAGTGCCACCCCACACAAGCGAACACATAAACATATCAATTTATTCGCCCACACACTTCACTTCGTGTGGCATCAAAGTGCAGGCGGCACGCCAACTGTTTGTAACTGATTAGCGGGGCTTGTTTCCATCAGACGAGGAGGTGTCCAGTGTTGAAAAGGGCACATGTATATTCTCTGAGTGACAGGCTTAATCAGTAGCCTTGCATGTCTCTTTTTGATTTGTATTTGCTTGTGAGAATGAGGTTCTGTAAGATAAAAAAAATTAATCCCTGCGTTATCTGTAGTGGCTGATTTTGAACGTTTACCGGTGTGTAGATGTCCAGGAGACTGGAAGTGCATGCATCTACCTTAGGGCCAGTGAAACCAACAAATACGTTTGGCAAACGTACGAGCATGTCTGCATGGACAGACACAGTTGGAGGCGGTCAAAAACAAAGGAGTGACAGTATAATATAAGACAGGATAGTGGGCTGCAAGCGCCACACCTGCCAGCTCGTATTTAGCTGAGTGCTTGCTAGAAACCAGGCCGGACCAGATTTCCTCAAGTTTGCTCTGTTCTGTGAGCTTTTACTTTCTTTTGAAGTTTTGACTCAAGTACTGACATTATAGATTTGTTTCATCTTTCTTAGGAAAGTGCATCAGCAAATCACATGGAGGAAGCCACAACAACTGCTTTGAAATGCAAAGTTTTCTACGTATTGCATGCAGTGGTAGTGGTTTTCAGTCTAAATAGTTTTAAGGACTTTTGGAGTGTTTTAGGGCTTATTCCCACATTAAAGTGTAATATTACGAGGATTGGCATGTTTACTTTTGCACCACCAGCAAAAAGCTGTGATTGAGCACATTTACCACCAACAACCAGACCAATGAAGGAAGCTATAGTTAGAGCTGTGTCTTGTGGACTTTTTATCAATTGCCGCCAGCAAGGAAAAAGCAGGCTTGTTTGTGTCTGTGTGTTAAATACATACACGAGTAAACTTTTAGAAAGACAAGATGCTGATCAGGCAAACTGATTTTACATTCAAAAGCCTCAGCATTGCCTACGATCATGAAGTAACACAGATGGTATTTGGTTAAGAAAACTGTGACAAACAATATCATGCAAGGTTTATTGTCTATTGATACAATGTTTTATAGAACTAGTATTACATTTTTAAATGAGTTGTTTCATTTGGACCAAAAATGACAAGAGTACTGCACATGGCACATTATATGCCTGTCGACAAATTATTATACAGCAATCTATAGCAATGGATCATCTCATGATGATGCATATGTATGACATTTTGTTAAATTCCATCCATTATCTTTACCAGCTTCTTCCTTTTCGGGTTGCAGGGGTCACTGGTGCCCATATCCAGCAGTCAATGTGCGAGAGGCTAGGGACACTGTGGACAGGTCTCCAGTCCATCACAGGGACACAGAGACAAACGAGATAAACAACCATGCACCCTCTCACTCAAACCTAGGGACAATTAAGAGTTACCCATCAGCCTAACATTCATGGTTTTGGTCTGTGGGAGGAAAATGGAGTACCCCAAGAAAATTTCTCGCATGCATGGAGAGAACCTGCAAACCCCACCCAGAAAGGCCTCTTCCGGGATTAGAACCGTCACTGACAGACAACAGCGCTACCAACCAAGACACCCATTTTTTCTTGAGCAAATCAGAAGTTATGTATAAGACAAGCGAAACTATACGTACGTATGGAGACTTTACACTAATACAGTATGTCCTGCCTTCGACAGGCCTTTATAAATGGAGACCTGTTTGGCTAGCCACGCCTCTTAGGTGATTGTTTACCTCTTTCTTCAGTCCTCAGTTCTTGGTGATAACACGGCTGATAAAGTACGAACTATCACTATTAGAAATAAAAAAAGCAATTCAAAATTGACAAACTATCCCTTTAAGCTAAGCTAACATACAGTAAAAATGTCAGTGTAGTTTTAACTGTGTAAGTATTGGACGAGCATTCTGTTTTTTTTTATGGACATTCATATCCTAATACGACAATAAGGAATCTACTGAATCAAGAAAGCTTCAACTTGAAAGCGAGAGCTAAAAAGACCTGGTAAACATAGTTACTGTAAAAGGGTAATGAATGGCCACAATTTAGTAGGTGCAAAAACAACAAAAAAGGGAAACTACCTTAAATGATAAGAGGGACTGTGAAATGTGCATCAAGGGTCCAAAGAAAGCATCTTGTCTTGCTTTATTAAAATCTCTAAACATTTATCTGGTGAAACACTGGTCAGTAAAATGATTGAAATCTCACATATCACTGAAAGGAAATGGTTCAACAAAGAGCACAGAACTTTAAATCTGATTACCAACTCTATGATCCCAATGTGTTCAAACACCTGGATGATAGTAGTCCTGGACAGCACAAGAAGCTCACCAAGTTCCAGCAGAATTAGGACTAAAACAGCAATGGGTAGGCTTTATTAATTTAAGCTTAATTAATCTAATAAGTTTGTACATAGAGTTTTACAGGAAATAACAGTACAGCTAAAGCTGGGAGACATTATTGCTAAAAAGGCCAAAACTTTCAAAAGGTTTCCTAAACAACAGTCCAACCTCTTGACTGAATTGTTGGCTTGCAATCATTTCCCGATTTGCACAATGATTTTCTTTTTTTTGTTTTGACCTCATCAACAGCTATCATGAAGATCAATACAGAACTTCAATATTGATTATTTATTCTGTGTTCAATGCCAACCTCAGTAATCGCCTGTGTTTGTTCACAACTTCTGCCCATTCCACGGAAAATGTTGGTTCAAATACAGGTTTTCTTCCAATAAGAAACAAAACACAGGAGCAAAGACAGTAACTAAATGCATTCTGCAGAGAAATAGGTTTGAGAACAACATCTACATCCATACATAAATAATGTTGCAAATGTTGCTTCTGTGGTTTGTCATTAAAGAGAAAAAAAATTGACTCTGTAAGTTCTTTAAGTCCCCAAAGCTGAGAACATTAACGTCATCCGGCACATTACTTTACTTTATGGTGGGGTTTTTGTGTGTTTGTGTGCTTTGAACTAATTGTATTGTAAAGCGCTTTGAGTATCTTGATTAGACAGAAAGGTGCTATATAAGTACAGTCCATTTATTTCCAGAAACATGAGCACAAAGAAGCATTTGACATTTTAAAACAGCAACTATGTTGCCTGGATTAACACTGTACTCTTTGCCGTTGCAGTGCAGTGAATTTCCACCTGTTTTTATTTCCCTTTCCTCTAGCAGCCTGCGATAAGCTTGGCTTCAGCTCGGCCATATAGACAGAGAGGGGGCTGAGTTTATTTTCCCTTTTTCACCCCTTTGTTGCGTGCCCTAGATGTCTGCACACAGTTGCAGCATCGCGTTAATTCACTCAGAGGCTGTCACAAATGCGGATCAATGTCAAGTTTGTATGGGGGGTTGGGGGTGAACTAGAATGAAAAGCAGAGATAAAACAAGAGAATTGGACAGGAGATAAGGAGGAAAGCACATAACGGATAAAGAAGGAATACTTATAAATACAGGACAGGGGCTGTTTATGAAAATGAGTGATTTGAGATTATGGTTTGAAGAATTAACAGTGGTGACAAATCAAGCGTGGGCATCAGTGTTAAATTCCATTCTATAGATGTATGGCTTATGTCTAAGGAGCTTGGGGGGGGGGGGGGGGGGGTACTGTAGCAAATAAGCCTTTTTCTCCCCACTGCTCTCAAAGATTGGTAATCTGTGCCGCATACTGCCTATTACGACAGCCTGCATAAGAATGTGAAACTGCAACTCAACTGTGTACTCAAAGAAAACCATTGAGGCATTTGCTAACACACTCAATTTTTTTCTTAAAAATAAAATAAAATAAAACAAGGCTCATATTGGAGTGTCTTGAACAACAGACAGATAGGTTTGAGGTTTTCCAAAAGATTTTTTCTTCTCAGTTTGTTCATATTTCTGATTCTGAAAAAGTAACTCGATGAAGCCAAATACAAATACATTCTGCCGTTGTCTACACACAATAATGTTAATTTATTTCAAGCTTCTGTATTTATGTTGTTTCAGAGTGACATTTATAAGATGGAGGAACCTGATTTTTTAGGATTGACTAAACTTTGTTTCTGCTTCAGTGCCTCTTTCCTGAGAGGTTCCGCAGAGCTCGATTCTTGGACCCCTTCTGTTTTTTCATTGTATCTGCTCCCTTCGGGGTCATGAAATACTATTTTAAAAAGAAACATGTCAGTTTATTGTTTGTCCAAAGTTGCTGATGTTGTGCAGTGGTGATGGGCTACTTTTGGTCTAACTGGAATATTTTTGCCTTTCTTTTGTTCGATACAATCTCCAACCTTTAGTTATTCTGAAAATATTCCTCTCTTTGAGTTTCTTTTTTTTAAGTTATTTTCTAAAAACAGATAAAGATGTACTCAACAGTCATATATGTCACTGTAACACAATAACCACCCAGTCACAAGGCTCAAACAAATCATCAAATAAAAAGTTTTGCCTAGAGAATTATTATTATAATTTTTTTGTATTAAATTACTCTGGTTCCTCAATGAATTGTTTCAGCTTTTTAAAATGATTTGTTAAACAATCTATGCTTTCTAGTTTTTAACTGACTGACACGTGTATCACCAAACATTTGTTCAAACAGCACAATTAATTTATGTCTCACAGAAATCTTTCATATG
>NC_056509.1:21355393-21367433 GCF_014905685.2 Nematolebias whitei
TATATATATATATATATATATATATATATATATATATATATATATGTTGCTAAGATCACCTCACTGTCATCAGAACCACTCTGCCAATAGGACCATGCTGCTGTAGATTGATTTCTTTTTAACTTTTGGTGTCTTGTTTCAGTATTTTTGTTGCATGCTTTGAATAAATCCCAGTTTATGTTAGTTTTGGGGCTCTGAGCCCGACTCCTCTCGCATTAAGTGTTTAAATTATAGCCGAACTGAAGCTATGAGAATTATGCTGCTGCTGTTTGGTGTATTGTTTTGCACTATTAGTGACTGGCATATATCTTAGATCAAACTCAAGGTCCGGGAGCCAAATGTGGCCCTCCTTAACATCTTATCTGGCCCCCAAGATGCTATTTTAAATGTAAAATACTTTTATCACTTAATTTTAATTATGTCAAAAATGCAACAGAAAACATCAAATGAGACCAATCAAACTCTTGTTGAAGAACCTGCAACCAAGAAAATATGTTGGGTATCTGGTTTGAGTTAATGTAGATTGTGAAACTGGCCCTTAGTTTGAAAAAGGTTTTCATTTTGGCCCCCTTTTGTAAGTGGGTTTGACACCCCTGGCTTAGATCATATAGTGTACCGTTGGACGTTCATTTAGCGTTAGTTTATATCTTAGATCCTTATTTACTGTTTCTTTTTGCACTTTATATTTTTTTTGGATGTAACTGGGACCCTGTGTACACAATTTCATTCCACCCCATGTACCACGTGATGCGAATAACAATAAACAACCTTGAATCCTTGAATATAAAGAAATGTGACCAGTAGAGCAGCCAATTTAAGAATAATAATAATAAATAAGAATGAGAATGAGGAGGAGGAGAAAAATGTATTTACCTTTTTTTTTTTTTTTTTTTACCAGGTAGGTCAATTGAGAACCAGTTCTCATTTACAATGATGTCCTGGTCAATCTAAACTTTAAGAACACCATTAAACAGTTTATTCTTCTTTCAGCTTTTCCCTCTTCAGGGTTCTCCACAGCGAGTCATCCTCCTCCATCTCACTCGTCCTCTCTAACTGCATCCATATATCTCCTCTGTTTTTTTTTTTCCTGGTAGCTGCATTTCTAACATATTTCTACCAATATATCCACTGTCCCTGTCAAAACCATCTCAGTCTGGTCTCTCTAACTTTATATCCCAGTTGTTCAACCAGTGCTGTACCTCTGATGATCTCATTCCTAATCTTATCCATCCTTGTCACTCCTAAGGAGAACCTCAACATCTTCATTTCTGACACTTCCACTTCTTTCTCCTGTCTTTTTGTCAATGCCACATCGTTAAACAGTTCAATCATTAATATTTAAACATTCTCAGTACTACAGGTAACAGTACGTGGAATCACAGGACCCGTGCCATCTCTATAGTACAGTAAATGATTGTGTACATTTTCTGCTCACCCTTCATAAGTATGAGCAATTCGGTCCAGACTTTTGTCTCTGTAGCTCTGCAGATTCAGGTTTTGAGAGCTTGAATAAGCTTTCCAGGGTCTAAACTGCCTCCGCTGAATCCGATGTCCTCTCCAGCCCTACAAGCCGTGTGACACTTTTACTAAAATAGGAAGGACGAGTGTCAGAATAGGAAGCAGCATGTCCCACAGTTTTTCTGTCAGTGTGCAATGCGTGGGTGCAGAGAGTGTGTGCTCCTAGCTGTCATATCACAGAAGCCTGGCCATTCCTCTACCAGTAAGACACCTAGTAAAACATACATGTTGAAACTCGTCCAGTGATGCTCAATCAACTCTTCCTGCAGGTGTTCTTTCATAGGATCTGTCAAAAAATTAGGATGGTGACAGCTCAGCCATTTTATTTTTCTTGTTCTGGCTGGCCATCTAAATCAGAAATGGTAGCGAGATGATATCATGTTTCTGGCCGGCGAGCCTCAGCCAACCCCGGCTGTCTGTTTGCTCAGAGACTGCAGGAAGTCCCAACGCAATATCCACTCAGTGCGTCTGGGCAAGCCCATTAGCTACTTTAGGCTGGACTGGAGTGGGTTAGAAGAGCTTCCCGATCTCTCTTCTCCTGTCTGCCTCTCCGTTGGACTTCTCATTCACTCTCACCATCCTCCTCTCTTTCTCCACCACCACTCTGCTGCTTCTTCCTCTCCATACAGTTCTCCATCTCTCTTGGTTATTCACAGTTTCTAGCGCCGTGCTTCATTCTCGGCTTGCAGTTTTGTCTCTCTCTCTCTCGCCTCTCTGCCACGATAAAGCACACTGAAATAGAAATACTGCTCTGAAAATGTGGCAGGGCCAGAGATATTTATCCAGTCCCTCGCTGGCCAAGATGGAGAGGATTACAAAGATCATATTTGCTTGGCAGTAAACAAATTTATCTGGGGATGGATTGTCTGCTGGTTGTGTATGTGTCAGTGGAAACATGTTTGTCTAGACATCCAGCTTTAAAGTGCTTGGACTGTCTATGAATACACACACTGTTTATTTTGCCTGTTGATTCAGGATAGAAATAATGAGCATTTGGAATAAACAGAAAACCCATACAAAGAGGTAGAATATTCCATTTTCCTTCCCTTATTAAATATGTGGCTATTATAAGAAGAGGTTGAGTAAGAAATTCCTTGGTCTTGTTTCCAAATGCACCAATAAGCTCCCAGAATTGGAAATCAATCACTGCAGTGCTAATTACCGCCAAAAGACCCATCCTGAGGCGAGGAGCGCGCGTGATAAAAGGTGGTCCTTTACATCCCAGGATGCAGGAGTAAATCACTCATCTGGTTCCCTCAAGGTCACAGTCTGAGGTGCACATGCATCTAATAGTCTCTGTGTTTTAATGAAAAGCATGACTCGCAGGCGAGCTGGTGGATCTGAATGAGAACACTGGGCGTTTTCAAAATGGCGCGCTCACTTATGATGGAGACCACAATGAGCTCGGACAGGAAGTCAGTAAAAGGTGGAATAATTCGAGGAACGGTCCGTTAGTTAACCTCACGATGTCACCGCAGGTCACGTTCACTGTGATTCATGACATCTGAAGGGAGTCTTCATTTGGTTTAATCTTTGGGGGTTTTGTTCACGTTTCCATGGAGACAGACTTGACACAAAAAACTCCAAGTTCAGGAACTGGCTTTGGGATCAAACTTAGACAGTGACAATAAATAGTCAAAACCTTAAAAATATAAATAAATAAAAAAATATATATATTTTTATACGTTTGGATTAATTCCTCCTCACACACAGCTGTTACATCACTGGGTATCAACAGATAAATCCAATAAAGAATAGTTCACACATTTTGAAGTGGGGTTCTGTGGAAAGGTTAAGAAACATCTTACCTGCTTTACATACCTGACAAGCTAATGGCTAGTTCAAATGTGTAAAAAGTGGAGTGCTGCTATCTTGAAACAACTCCAGTCAAAAAATAACTTACTCCAACACTATTTTTAAATCTGAACTCTTTGTTTTAGCGTTGCACATTTGCTTCAGCAAAAATTCAGCTGTATTCCCACAAGCTGCACCAGATGTTTCACAGCTAACTGCTAGTGCCTACAGATAGCCATGCAATTTTAAGCAAATGTTCATATACCGTATTTTCCAGCGTATAAGTTCCTCTGAAATATAAGTCGCATCAGTCCAAAAAAAGCATCATGAAGAGGAAAAAAATCATAATATAAGTCCCATTTATTATGCGTCACCGCTGACCCATCACATTTATTATGAGTTTATTTAATGGTCAAAACAGCTTCATTTCGCCTGGGCGGCACAGCGCCATCCATCCATCCATCCATCCATCCATCCATCCATCCATCCATCCATCCATCCATCCACCCACCCACCCACCCATCCATCCATCCATCCATCCATCCATCCATCCATCCATCCATCCCTCCCTCCCTCCCTCCCAGAGCCACTAGCTCTCCAGTATTCCTCTGCCTGCAGCAGCTGAGTGAAGCGAGCGTGCACAGGAGGACTCACTGTTGCAGATCTTAGAAATTTAAAGTGTCAGTCAAAAATCGTGTTATGAATATGGAAAAAACTATGTATATAAGTTGCTTTGGCGTATAAGTCATAGGACTGACAAATGTATGCAAAAAACTGTGACTTATATACCAGAAAATATGGTGTTAAATTGACCAAGGCGTAAAGGTTTATATTGTTCACATAAACCTTTCCTAGCTCGTCAATCAAGTCAGATGTTAACACTTCAAGCTGACGTCGTTCAAAAAGCTTTTTACAACAGGTGAGATAACATTTGTTCATTTCAAATCCACAAAATATCACTTTAAAAGCTCTAAATGATCATTTTAAGGGTTGTCTTGTTTAGGCCATGCTGATAAAAAACAGAGCCGGGGAGCAGAAACATAATCAATAAGCCAAGACCTGACTGAGAACAAATGGGAAAACTCGAGCTCCGATTTTCAAGGATGAATTTCTGTCTTCCTGTGTCCTATTTGCAGAGCAAGCGGATTTAGTGAAAACAGAGACACAATGGAGTAAATAGCTCTGTGTGGAAAAAAAAAAGAGATGATTGTCTATATGTTGTGAAAGAAAAGAAATACAGGGAAGGAGGTTAAAAAAAGTGGCGCTGTAAGCTGAGCTGGCATTAAAAAGAAAAAGGTCAGGATAAGCAGGAAATGCAGGAGGGCAGCCACAGCTGTGTCAATGTCACAACATTTCCAACATCGCTTTTGCACTTTTGTTTAATTTGATCTTGTTTGCTTTCACTGTTCACTTCTCCCCTTCCTTTCTGTCCTCACCTCCTTTCCTTCATAGCTGAAAGCAAGACAAATGTCCTTGTCTGCTCCAAGGCATAAGTGTTTGAGCATAAAGATAAAAAGAGGGGCAGAAACAGAAAAATAATACCGAAAGAACTATACAATTAAGTCTCCAAAGCAGGTTTACTCAATCGATTTGCTGTTCAGAGCGCAGGCAGAAATCAACAAGAAAAGAAAAACACAATGAGAAGGTGAGCAAGGAGTAGGATGAAGAAGGACGAGGGGCGATCTTTTCAAATGAGCGTCCAGCTTCTTCTTCTTCCTTCTGAGGTGCCAAAGAAAACAGAATCTCTTCTCTTGAGTCGTTCACACTGCCTCGTTTTTTAAATTCTGCTCCGCGCCCGTCAGGAACAGCCAGAAGGCAATATCATTTTTATTCTACAAGTGTGCCGTATAATGCCTGCATCTATGCACGTCCCCCGAAGTAGACGGAAAGCGCCCGGCACTCCTGGTTCATCATTGGAATAATTTCTTTATGTGCTACACGTGGTATACATTATCATACAGACTCCTTACCAGGATTTATGCATTTTACAAGAGACGGAGGGGTCAAATGCATTTTTCATAGCTTGAGCTGTGACAACAAAAACTTTCCAGTGTGATGTAATACTTTCTCCACAACCCACTCAGGTAAGGAAATACTTTTAAAATGTGTTATTGATGATAAGGAACATACATTTCAGACATTGCTATATACTCTTGTCAGGGGTTAATGCAACACATAAATCATGATTTGGTACACACATCAATTGAGGGGTAACGGTTCGGTATGGGTTTGGTGCAGCAGGAAAACAAAACAAATACAAAATGCTAACTCTCTCTTCACTCGTTTTAAACAGACAATGAGCCTCCCATAAGCACGGAGAGTACCACATACAGCTTTCAATACGCCCATCAAAAATCTAATATTCAGCAATAAAGCAATCTATAGCAATGGCACGAACAAGCCAGACCATGTATATAGGGATGCACAATATTGGATTTTTGTCCGATATCCGATATGCCGATATATTAAAAACTTATTTGGCCAATAACCCGATACCAATATTTTATATATGTTCCTTTGTAAGAATGTAGCCCTTTTATTTAAGATTATTTGCTACAAAAAATGTGCAACAGCTGTAAGAGCTGGTGACATATATTCAGTAACAGCCATATGATATGCATAGCACTTTAACTTATATTAAATAAAAAGTGTTAAATGTTATTTATTAGCATTAGTCACCTGTGATGCTGTCTCACTTGTGGAGGTTTGTTCCAGGTTCTTAGCTGCAGTGTGGAATCCTCTGCACTCCTGTGCATGAAGGACAGACTTTTTAAGATCAAAGTTTTTCTATCTATTGTGCCGTAAGACTAATCATGCTAACGGAGCTAACACGATGTCCAAATGTCTGTGGTAAAACTCACCCAACAAGTTGTGCTATCGGATATTAGCTTCTCAATGACGTCGGAAATGACAGCTTGTAACTCGTGTAAGGTTACATCAGAAACATCTCAGACTGGGGACGATGTAGCGAGGCTCAACGTAGTCCATAAAGCTTCAGAAGCCGATATCCTCACCATCGAAAAAAACCCTCCACAATGCCGACATTTTGAATTTTCCTCTTTGCCGTGAGATCATGTAGGTGCACGTGACGTCATCACGCTGTGCTGCCACTGCAGGCATCCTTGTCACTGGGTTGTCATACAAAAACAGTGTCTCTTGTATAGGTGAGTTATTTTGATGGAATGGTCGATGTCCGATATTGAACTTTAACGCTAATATCGGCCGATACGATAATATCATGCATCCCTACTTGTATAACCTTTGACCTTGATCTTAGAGCTGAGACGAGGTAAAGATTATGACACGCTGTTTAGCGAAAATACAAATGTGCATCAAGTTTCTTTAATTTAACTTGAATGGATCAGAAGTTACGCAAATACCCTGTTCTCATTTTGACCTTGGTTTGTGACCCTGACCACGGAACTGGGGGGATGAAAAGATTTTGTGACAGACTGTCTAGTGATGATGCATATGTGTATGAGATTTTGTTAAATTATCTTGAGCAAATCAGAGGTTATTACCCAGACAAAAGAAAGTTTACAGATGCACCATACATATGGACGGAGGCTATAATAATAAGAAAAACAAAGGATTGAAGTATGATAAGGTAGGACTTGTCAACTTGTACTATACATCCATTATCTTTACCCGCTTCTTACTTTTTGGGTCGTGGGGGTCATTGATGCCCATATCCAGCTATTACTGTGCCAGAGGCGAGGGACACCCTGGACAGGTCTCCAGTCCATCACAGGGACACACAGAGACAAACGTGACAAACTCATTCATTCTCTCACCTAGAGACAATTTAGAGTTACCAATCAGTCTAACATGCATGTTTTTTGTCTGTGGGAGGAAACTGGAGTACCTGGAGCAAACCCACACATGCACAGAGAGAACATGCAATCTCCACCCAGAAAGGCCCCCGGACGGGATTTGAATCAGCAACCTTCTTGCTGAGAGGCAACAGCTCTACCAAGTGTGCCACTGTGCCATCCTTCAACTGGTACCATCTCTATAAATATAACAACGTCTTGTGCAGTTTTATTAATCCAGCTTGAACTGTGAACAAGTCATGTCAAACTATTTCCCCTTTAAGAATTTTTTCAATACATTTGGGCTGAATCTATTGAAAAATAAAAGGCAACACATAAACTGAAAAACAATGTAGAAATAGTGTATATAAACAAGTTAAAATCTCTAACTTTTCAGCTGAATGTTCTTATTATTAAACACCAGAAGGTGCAAAAGTGAATTATGTCCCTTTTGACCTCCCATACATCCACAGCTGGCTTTGACCTCTTGTGTGTGTCGTCCAAACAGCCATTCTTGCCTTGCTTAAAAAACGCCACCGTCCTCCTTCCTGTTATTTTAGCAAAAGGCATTAAAAGAACACGTGTGCCCTTTTTTGAGAGTGATAATGAAAGTGAGTGTGAAACACAAAGTACGGCTAAGTGTGAGAAGAGCAATATTTTAAGTTTTAGCTTAATTAAAATATACTGAGTGAGAGTTATTTGTCTATTTAATGGAAAGAGATGTAAAAGACTAAAAGCTGAGTGTTGCCATCCATGTATGATGTGAGCAAAAAATAAAGAATGTGAAATCAGGGTGTGCATACACACTTATACAACACACACATTCATTGTGCACAACTGCATCATGTAATGGGAATGTGCTTAAAACCATAAAAAGCATTTTTAATTAATTTTTATTTTTTCCTTATTTTGGCGCATTGCATTCTAAAAGAAACTAATTTTTTGGGGAAATGTGTGAACCAAGTTCATGATATTTTGAATTTTTCAGAGTCATCCGCTACCTTCTGGCCTGGCCTGGACATTTGAACCTTTTTATTTTTGGACATTTTACAATGTCTGAATAAAGATCTTTTTCTCCAAATAGAGAAAAGCATCAGTTTCAAAACTTTCACAGTGTAATCCAGGCTTAAGTGTATTCATTTCAAGCTTAGTCCAGAATTCGAGCAGATGGTTCTGATGCGACTTTGCAAACCTCAGTGGTGCCGTCACGAAGTTCTTTGAGAGGAAAAGCTTTCAGCAGGCAATCCTTTCATACGTTTATTTTTTTATTGGACTGTCACGACCGTTTACATTGATCATGATAACTGAGGCCTGAAGAGTCTGACGTGAAAGTTTTTCTTTATTTCCTTTTCCTGAGGAGTTTACAAACTGACCTGGGCATGAACTTCCTGGCACCATCCAGCCAAAAGAAAAATGACAAACTTGAACCTAACAAGGTTGAGTCAGGCCCTCTGGACAGACTTGGGTTCCTTCCGTCCAGAGGACCTGACTCAACCTCGTTAGGTTCATCTACCTAGATTATTGACCATGTATCGGGAAAACGAACTTGCACATTTTCCACTAAAATGATGACCTCTAAACTATTTGGAAATGGCCCTATCCACCTTATTCCTAGCCTCCATGCTGTCTTGCATGAATTATGGACTCAACTTCCAGCGTGGACCAGAACCGCCATTTGTTTATGGGCGAACAGCACGAGCTAATGTAGTTTCTCCGATCACTATGGATTTAATTTAAACATGTAGAAACACGACCTGTCAGAGCTCCAACAGGACAATGTAATCATACTGCTGCCTGCTGAGGACGAGGGATGGAGGACGAGCTGAAGAAGTGGCTGCAGATTATACATCTACTAGCATATTTAGCTACTTCACTGACTCGGTTCTTCTGACGGTGAAGCGATGAACAATCTGAAAAGCTCTGAGGTGTATCAGTATCTACACAGTAACAGTCATGTTTTGTTAAAAGAGACGAGACTCAATCTTATTTATTTTAAAGCAGACTAGAACCCAGCCAAAGTCCTCCATCACCAAGCCTGGGTTAATTGCAGAGAAAATCATAAAACTGAAAACGAACAAATACAATAAAGCTGTGCCTCCATACACTTGAAATCATCCCTGATGTTCTCGTCACTGTTTTCAATTCTTCTGAGGATCCGGTGTCTCCTCTCCGGTGGTTTATTGTAGTCCAGACACAAAGTAGGATGCTGGTTTTCCTCTGTCGGCCGTTTGTCAACAAAGTGAAATGAGCTCACATACAGAGTTTTGGGTGGTCTCTTCAAGTTCACATTTTTCAGCCACATTCTTCTTAATTCCTCATCTGTAGGTAGGAGATGGAAACTGTACCACTTTTCACAGGAACTCTCTGTTTTGGGTCCGTGTTCAAAACTTTGTTGTTGTAGTCACTGATTTAATTTGGTGTGGTTTTTCGTGCAGCCGTGAACACAACAGGTACCTGAACTCAGCACGGCTATTATAGGAAACTTTATGGTTGTTAAATAAATGTGAACAAAACTAAATCAGTGTTTTATCTGTTAAACTGAATGCAAATAGCTTTCAAATAAACTGCAGTCCGTGGTCTGCTACCATGGTTAGCCAATGTTTACTGCTACTTCCTGTCTGACAGGAAGTTGTACCCATAATCATTTATACAGTGGAGCCCCCAGAAATAAGGTGGATACGTTTGCCAGATGATGGAGCTGAAGAGCTTTCACTTCAATAAACACACAGATGACAGTGAACACAAAGTCATTCTAGACAGTCGAGCACAAAAGCAAGTCAGTGCTACATTCAATAGGGTTTACACCCAACACTTGTGTCATATGTTTGTTAACTAGCTCTTGAGTTCAGACATATTTCTTCATTTGAACATCTGGTTTGAATCTCAGATGAACTTTCTTGTACTGTAACACTCTTGGCTTTCCACAAGGGGTTGGGATAGTGTAGGGGCAGGGCAGCCGACTCGGGACCCGAAGGTCCCGGGTTCGATCCCCAGTCACTGTACACCTCGTGGTGTCTCTGAGCAGGACACATTATCCCCAGTTGCTCCCCGAGCGCTTTCCATAGCTGCCCACTGCTCCACCTGGTGGTGGGTGGGTTAAATGCAGAGAGACAATTTTGTCATTGTATGGGAACATACGATGACGATACATAACACAGAAGTTGCACAAACTGACATCTTCACTGCACCGTCTCTGGGCACCTGATAGATTATTCTTTACCCTTTGGCTTAGAAAGGTTTACGTCACTTCTCATTTTGAATAATGCTCATCTAGTTCCATAAGATCATTGGTGATAACTGTAGTTTATTTATCATTTTGTTGACACACATCTAAAAATTCCAGCCCAAGTTTTTCTCCTTGCATTTATGTTAAACTTGGTTTTGTTTTTGTAAATAAGTTACACTTTTTCATGCACTTTCATTTATCTCTGATTGTAATTTAACCGTGTAAGGACCAGAACGTTCATTTTGGTTGTTCATTAGAAACTTAAATTTGAAACCAAAAAAGCATACCTTCCTTTGTTTTATTTGTAGTTAAAACATTTTAACTACAAATTAAAGATGCATGAGAATTGTTTAGATACTAAATGGACTGTACTTATATAACACCATTATCTTATTGAGATACTCGAAGTGCTTTACAACACAATCTGTGCCCCATTTACCCGTTCATACATCACTCTACTAGATCTATAATCAGTGCTGCATTCATGCACTGATGGGACACACATCAGAGACAATGAGGGGTTCAGTGTCTTGCCCAGGGACACTTCGGCATGTGACTGCTGGTGGAACCGAACCCCCAACTCTCCCATTGGAGGATGACTGCTCTAACCACTCAGCCACAGCCACCCAAAGAATACTACAAAGATTACCTAAATACCTTTATTCTCAAATGTTCTTCTCAAATTCACAGGCATTTAGTCTTTCTAATTGACATAATTGTCATTTTATGATGGATTTTCTGTTTTGAACAGTAAACCAACCTTTTCTTTCCTGTAAAACTAAACTGTCACTTTGCCTCCACACTCCGTAAAGTTCCCTAAAGACAAGCATTGTCAGCTCTTTCATAATTTCTGAAAGAAGGATGATTTGATGCAGCTTCTATTCAAATCTCAGAAACAGTGAAAACAGTGACTGCATGTGCGCCCCCCTCCTTCCATTGTAACCTTCTGGAGACTTACAGTCCTGCACTGGTCCATTCTGTGAGGAAGATGGTGCTGCCAAAGCCACTCTCTTCAAGGTGATCCTACATCAAACGGTCTGCACACATCCCCACGTATAGGCAAACAACACACACTCCTTACGCCTGGCTTTTATTCCTCCTAAGTGCTAAGGGCAAAGCTTCAAAGCAGGTCAGAACACGCTTACAATTGTTATTCAGTGGGCTCATTCCCTTTCAAACAATGTCTGCTCAATTTATAGAGCAGCAGCGAAGCTTTTACTATCACTTTTAGCTCGCCCACGACCTATATGATTATTCACATACATACTGTATGTTTGCCACAGCACACACCCATTAAGAATACACACATCAGCTGGAAAGAGCATACACTGTAGTGCAAACAGTATAACAGGAGGTATTTTTGTCCAACTTGGGCACTGAATAATTCATGGAGTAAGTCACTTATAAGCATATAAACAGTGACTTCAGGCAGGAAACATGAAATGTAAAGAACACTGTTTGAGCTCAGTTTAATTTCGATACCAACACAACTGAAAATACCTCAGCATGAGCGCTGACAGGGACACAGGATGAACTGAAACCACCAGAGGTTTTAGTGTTCCCCGTGTTGAGGCACAGCTACAAGATAAATATCTACCCAACAAAATAAGGCCCGTCTACACTGGTTTTAAATATGTATATACAGTATCTATGCATATATATATATATATATATATATATATATATATAT
>NC_056509.1:21367533-21426858 GCF_014905685.2 Nematolebias whitei
TGTGTGTGTGTGTGTGTGTGTGTGTGTGTGTGTGTGTGTGTGTTTCTTTCTAAAATAAATATGTCAGTACATGAGTTTATAACAAAAATGCTGAAATGCCCATACCAAACCTTTAGTGGGCGATAATGTCCACATGAACATCAAAAGACAGAAAAAGAACAGACCAGGTCTGACTTAACATTCTCCCATAGTTTTTGTTTTCTTTGACACCAATTAAAATGTATTTGTCATTGTTATTAGTAACATGATGAAATAAAACAATGTAGAAAAAAATGGATCCATTTGTGTTTTGCTTTCTAGAGCAAAGATTAAATGGTAAACGGACCGTACATATATAGCACCTTTCTATCTAGTCAAGATACTAAAAGTGCTTTACTACACAACCTGTGTCTTCATTTACACATTCATACAGCACTCTACTAGATCTGTACAAAGCTAATCTGAATCTGTACAGACTAATCAGAGCTTTATCACATTCATACACCGATGGGACACACAACGGCAGCAATGAGGGGTTCAGTGTCTTTCCCAGGGACACTTCAACATGTGACTGCTGATGGACTCGAATCCCCAACTCTCCCACTGGAGGATGACTGCTCTAACCACTCAGCCACAGCCGCCCCCCCTACAAAAAGTAATGTGCAGAAGAGGTTGCTTTGTAATAGCTGCTAAAAAGCCCTAGTTTATTATGTGCAAGGATTTTACCAAAATGCTGAAATACCCATGTTTTGCCTCTGGGCGGTGAGATCATCCACAGACGGACAAATCAAAATACAGTGGAAAAACACAAACATTCTTAGCATAGCTAACAATTCTCCCAGAACTTTTTTCTTGCTCCTTTTTACAGTTTCCTGTCAGATATGAACCATTTCAGCACACACACACACAAAAAAAACATTAACAGTGTAATTGGACTGAAAAAGCCAAACAAAATAAAGGTAAATACCATACCATAGCACTTAAAAAGTGACAAGGCCAACCAAAGTGCTGCACAGACAGAACAACAGACAACACACAAAGCAATATACAAAATGAGGTAAATCAGAATATAGACATAAAAACGATGCAGATAATAAATATGACGACAAACCAGTGTGGAGCGTACAGGTTCAAAACACAGATCCTCTGGTGTTGAAAGCTACTGAATAGTAGTGGGTTTTTAAACTGGCTCCATATTTGTTTGGCTTCTGGAGCACAAAGTGATAATGTGTATGGATGTGTAAAGTAGGCAAATACATTGTTATCATTATTATTATTATTTTAATTTATATATCTTTTGAAAGTAGACTTACAATCCGTTTTTGTTTTTATTTTTATCCCAAAATGTGTTTGTTTATGGACATGAGGTGCAAAGTTGTAGAACATTTCCATTAAAAAGTCACAGTAATATATTTCAGCCCCTTCATTCACTGAAGTAAATGTGTCCGGAGCCACAAAACCTGCCACAACTGTGATTCTCAACTGGTGGCCCACGGACCACTTTACGTTTGTTGGAGAGAGCTTTTTTGGCCAGTAGAGGTGACATTATAAAGCTGAAAATATCTAATGATTTTTAACATTTATTGATATTTTTACATTTTAGGACAAAATAAAAAAAATGGAAGTCTTGTAAAAGAATGGGGAAAAACAGGTTTCCCCCATTTTAAAATATACATACATAATGAACTATGTGATTTTTTTTTTACTGTTGAAAAATTAAGTATCCTACTTTGAAGAAATTAATCCTAAAGTGAAAATGAGTATGTTTTACTCCTTGTACGAGCTTTAGGGTTCACTTATTTGCAAAAGAAATGACAGGAAAACTGCTAAAACTAGCTCTTTTTGTTGCTGTTATAACAACCAATAAAATTCAGTTTAATGTTCGTTTTGGTCAAAGCTTGAAAGAGGAATCAAAGAGCCGCAGGTTGCAGACCTCTGGATTAGGCCTCTGCAAAATTATGCAAACTGACAAAGGTATCTCATCCTGAAAACAACTGCTGATTTTTCTTTTTCTTTCGGCTGCTCCTTTCTTCAGGGGTCACCACAACGAATTAACTCACACGAAGACTTGGTAATTATTTTTACGTCGGATGTCCTTCCTGACTCAACCACAGACACCGAGCTACCACAGCCCTCTGTGTGGAGCAGAGAGCTGCGATCTAGGGCACCTGGAGGAGCAGATGGTGGGGGTTAAGGGCCTTGCTCAAGGACCCAGTGTCAGAAATTATGTCTGATAAAAAATAAAAATCATACAAACCATACTTAATATGACGCTTATCAAGGACAAACCATTTTTGCTCCTAATGAACTTTTTGTTTCGACTAGTTTATAACTAGTTGTATGACTAATATGACTAGTTTACTCTGATTATAACATATATACGTGATAGGTGTGGATTTATTTACTGCATGTCTTTATAAGGCAGCAGTAAATAAGCTGTTGTGTTGCAACCGTTGTTGGCAGCACGATGGCTCAGTTAGCACTGTTGCCTCACAGCAAGAAGGTCCTGGGTTCAATCCCCGGTTGGACCTGGGGTCTTTCTGGGTGGAGTTTTCATGTTCTTCTTGTGCTTGAGTGGGTTTCTCCGGGTACTCAGGTTTCCTCCCACAGACCAAAAACATGCATGTTAGGCTGCCTTCAGGCCAAGGCCTCTCTTGCAAAAGAAATCTGTGATCTCAGTGGGAGTTACCTGATTAAATAAAGGTTAATAATATAATAATAATATAAGGGACTTCTAGAATGTAGCTGTTTTCTCCAAAACTCTTCATCTGAATCTGCATCACAGTCACACCAAAAAGCAGGGTTAGTCTGGTGCTGCTGAATTGTAAATAAGCAACACAAACACATGCACACATGCTTGTGCACCCCCCCCCCCCCCCCTCTACTAATCTCCTGATTTTATCTCTTATCTCACTCTGCACTGAGTCACCACATTCTGCATGCAAATTTACACAAAAGTCAAGCAGAACCAACAAATATGCAGTTATGAAACTCTGAATCTGAGGCCTGCAGCGAGGCGATGGTCAAACAAGAGCCTCACGTGCTCATCGTGCTGTAAATAAAGTGTGGGCAGAAAACTGCCACACAAAGACATTAACAAAAACAAAATTAATGTTCTATATGGGCTATGCAGTTCAACCAAAGGAATTACATTTTTAATTAGCATCCTCAGTAATAATTTAAGATAAATAAGATGAAAATAAACTGCAGTCCAGTTCCTACATCTTTAGATTTTCTAGTTTGCACGTGTCACATTATTGATGCAAAGTCTCCTGTCACGCTTCTCTACATCTGTTGTTCTTAACATGCTAAACATTATCCGTTGACCTGTTAGGAGGAGTCCGCTCTGGCTCAAGTTCAGTTATCAAACTCGTTCATTGCACCCACAAGGACCAATGAAGAAACAAACAAACAAACAAACTTGGAATGTTGATGTAAGTTCAAAAATAGAACGAGAGCCGTACGATGATGTATGCATGTTACAGTAATTCAAACATTTACAATTATCCCATCATTTTATCTTTAGTCTGTTGTAACCAAGTAGTGTGAACTAAAATCTGATCATACCAACACAGGGAATACAAACTGGTAAAAAATCCAGCTCTAATACAGTAAACAGTCCCTTTTCTCTTTGTGACAGACTAAAAAAAACACAGTTTTGGCAGGTAAAGACCAAATAATCATACTTTGTAAAGCACTCATTGATATAAAAATTATATAAGACCCACCTTATGATGGACTGACATAAATGTAGTGTAAGACACACATGCTGTATGGACTATGGACTAATATATGGAAATACTGTATATTATAGGACTAATATTCACTGATTCAAAAATTTCCTGTGGGATCAATAAAGTTCTATCTTATCTTATCTTATAATCCACCTAACGGTGAAAACAGATATCACTGAATACAAAATACATTCAAAAGAGAGCTACTAAAAGCATTTGATCAGCAGTTTTAATTCCCCCTCTTGAGTCTGTAAATGAAGAGCTCATGCTGTCAGACGAGCACATCTTTTGACCGTTTTTAAGTCTATATCAAAAAGTCACGCATCGTGTCTAACAGAACCCTGACGAGGCCGAGCCCTGTGACTAAAGACTGGGATGGTACCACACTCATTAAAAGGATGGGGAGAACCATCTTCCAGCCCTTCACTGTCCATCAATCATCAATTACAGGAGCGTGAACCCATGTGGGACCCTGATCCTTCAGAGTCAGTGCTCGCTCCTCAGCTGAAGGAGTCACTGTGGGTGTTTTGCTTGTCACTGCTCCTCACTGACAATTAAACGTATAATTTCATGGACGATATGCGAAGCAGAGCGGCTGTCAGCTATTGTTAGCTGTTTGTGCCATGGTGGAAGGAAGGAGGGTAAGGTGAGGGAAAGCAGAAAAAAGAAAGACAAAGGGACAGAAGGAGGAAGGAAGTGAGCTCATTATGAAGAGGAATAGCTAGAGAGGTGGCTACACATGGCTCACTTTCACTCCATCCATCATGATGATAAATGGACAGAGGGAAAAGACAGACAGGAAGGTGGGAAAATAAGTGACATCTAAAAATTGTTGAGGGGACTCACCGTGGCCAGCTCGAAGTCCCGTTGGGGAGCGATATAAAGGCACAGAGGGCTGGTGGTGCCTTGGCCCATGGAGGCCTTGTGGGTGATCAGGACGGGAGAGGGCAGAGGGCAGGGGGGCACCAGAGGTCGGGGACAGGAGATGAAGGTCTGAAGATGAAAATTTGGAACCACAAGCAGAGCCCAGCAGCATCCATCCCACCGCCAGAGGCAACATCCAGAACAGCTGGCCCTCCTGGGGCTTTCCTGTGGGGAGCATGGCTCACGCGCTCCTCCTGCCCCTCTCACAAGATATTCACAAGAGAGCAAAGCAGACGAGTAAGGGTCTCAGAAAAAGTGACTTTCCTGGAGCCAGTGGAAGGTAGCAAACTCCATAGCAGGGAAAATACAAAAAATAAAAAATCAAAGCAAACAGTGCAGATCCTCGTTAACGTGGGACCCCTCCAAACGAGCCGCAGCTCCGGCTCGTCTGCTGGACTCCAGTCGTCGGACAGCAGCAGATGTCCCGCTGGTCTCCGTTTGATCGCCGGCTCTTTAAACTAAAATCCGATATGTCTTTACTTTATTTTCTCAGCAGGATCGCCCCGTGGCTGCTCTTTTGATGACCGCATAACCTACTTGTGTGCATGAGCGTGCACGCTCAACCTCGCGAGGTGCTCGCACGCACCCGTCCGCGGGCGACACCTGGAACCGTCCCTTCCTCACCTGAGGGCGTAGAGAGAGTGACAGGGACGAGGGAGACAGGCTGCAGCTCTCTGCTCGGCACAGCTCCGCTCTGTTGAGCCACAGATAACGCACAGCCTCAGCTCCGAGCCCGAGGAGGAGGGAGAGATGGAGGGAGAGACGGAGGGAGGGAAGATGCGGAGCTCCACACGCTCCACCACAGACAAACTGTTTCTCTATCGTCTCACAATCCCAAACATCCTCAGCAGAATCTTAACGTGAGCCGAAGCTCTTCATCTCCATCTCCTTTGAGTACACATCCAATAATTGTCTGACTTTTTTTCCCCTCCCTCCTCTCTTTTCTTCAGTTTTTCCTCCTTTTCTTTTCTTTTGCCCCCTGGAGAAGTGAGGAACCCCGGCTCGTTAACCCGGGGAGAACAAGACTGATAGCTTTTTGTATTACTCCACACGCAAAAGACAGATTTGCAGACAGATAAAGAAAGAAGAGGAGAACATGAAAAGGAGGATGAGAAAATGAGCTGGTGAGAAGGAGGCGGTATTGGGGAGAGGCAAAAGTGAGGGGAGCGGTAGGACTCGAGAGCGAGAGAGAAAGGAGGATGGGAGCTGGTTCAGGTGAAACTAAGCGAAGATGATGGGACGGAGGAAGGGATGGAGGGGAAGGGGAGGAAGCGGCAAGTGGGCCAGTCTATGCAAATCCTCCCAGAGCAGCGAGCAAATCAGGGAGCCAGGCAGCCACTGCAGAGGAGTGGGCTGCCTTTAGTGACAGGAAGAGAAGAAGAGGAAGAGAGAGAGAGAACAACTGGGAGAAAGAGAAAACTGAGAACAGGGAGAGAAACTGAAAGGGATATTTGACTTTGTTATGTGTCTACGGTTTTCCTGGATTCCCATTTTGGAAATGAGCTCAGGGAGTTAGTTTCCCTGCAACACTGTGTGACCTCTTCTCCCTCTATGTTCTGATGGTCCTGAAAGCCCATTGAAGTCCCACCGCTGAACCAGGAAGAGGAGAGGAACCCATGCATAATGCACACAGTAACAGATTTTGTGAATTTCAAAGAGGGTGAAATCTCTCTTCGCTCAACAGTAACGACAGAGAAGAAAGCCTTTCACTCCCTGTTCTGTCAGTCTTTTCTTCTGTTCTGTGAATGGGGAAGTGGGTGTAGGGGGGGGTGTGCATAGGCCTTTGGAGAAATACGCACTGAAAAGACAAATTATGGTTTAATCATGTTTGCTTTCAAACTTTAATTTGATTTGACTGGAGCCGCTCGGCGCTTGCTGCTGACCTTTCGGATCAAAACTTAGAAATTATCCCCCAAAAATAAAAAAGAAGAAAGTCTGCAGAGAAGAATACTGATGTGTTGTAAGTGAGTGGGGGGAACTCACAGCTGGCTTTGAGGAGACACCTCACAACTCCAGCAACAGATGGTTTTATTGTATTTGTCTATGATTTCATTTATTGGCAAGAAGTTCTTATCGGAGACACCTGCTGGCACATTTATTTGTGCTTGTTTAGGAGAGAGCACATAAATACTGTAGCACTTGGACAAATGAAGGATGGAGGAAAGGGAGATGTTGGGCCAGTCATTGATTTACATATAAAAAAAATGGCTGAGACTCAAAAAACTCAGGGACGTGCAAAAACAACCAGAATGAACGTTACAGTCAACTGATTCAACAACGCTTTCATACTGCTGCTACTGGTTGTCATGGTGCACAATTTGCAGAATGGAGGTGCAGAATTGGGTGGGTGGGGGGTGGGGGGGGTCAAACCAATGGGTACAGGTGTCTCAAAGTATTTTGCAGCAGCAATATTGGGATAAAGAAAAACAAACACAAAAAAAGTAAAAAAAAAAAAAGTGCTTTATCTTTTGATTTCAAGTAAATTGTACATGGCAGCACGGTGACGCAGTTGGTAGAGGTGTTGCTTCTCAACGAGAAGGTTGCCGGCTAAAATCCCAGCCAGGGGACCTTTCTGGGTGGAGTTTGCATGTTCTCTCTGTGCATGCGTAGCTTTTCTCCGGGTACTCCGGTTTCCTCCCACAGAACAAAAACATGCATGTTAGGCTGATTGGTAACTCTAAATTGTCTCTAGGTGTGAGTGAGAGAGTGAATGGTAAATGGACTGTACTGATATTGTCCTTCCTATCTAGTCAAAATACTCAAAGAGCTTTACAACACAATCTGTGTCCTCATTTACCCATTCATACAGCACTCTACTAGTTCTTTATCTCTACTAAGGCTGAGCTGAATCTGTAGAGACAAGTCAGTGCTTTTAGATCTTATTCATACATCGATGGGAAACACATCGGAGGCAATGAGGGGTTCAGTATTTTGCCCAGGAACACTTCAACATGTGACTGCTGGTGGAATTGAACCCCCAACTCTCTTGTTGGAGGACGACTGCTCTAACCACTCAGCCACAGCTGCTCCTGTGGTTGAGTGAATGGTTGTTTGTCTGATGGACTTGTCATCTGTCCAGGGTGCCCCTCGCCTCCCGCACAGTGACTGCAGGGTATGGGCACCAATGACCCCCATGACCCAAAAAGGAAGTAGTGGGTAAAGATAATGGATGAATGGATGGATGTAAATTGTATGTGTAAAACAAGCTTTGGCGTAATTTCTGATCATCTCTGCATATCATATTTGACTGTTCCCTCTTCAGGGCTCATTTTTTTGTTCATTATATAGACTTTACTTGAAAATGTTGTGTTCTAAAATAATTAGTACGTATACATTTCTGCAATAATTCCCTGATTACATCTGACTTACTATAAAACTCTTCATACATTATTTTCATTTTTTAGTGTGGACTTGTGTTAAGAGCTGAAGAAACAGAGAGGAACACTTGTTTATTCAAAAAGAAAAATGTCTTTACAGAATTTTTTTTTTTACTAAATATGGGAAGAAAATCTTCCCTCGGTTTATTTGATGCAATCTATTGCTGCCAAATGAACAGCAGATTTAATTACCTTTACAGAACAGAGCATTGTTTGTTGTACTTTTCCATTTGTGTGGTAGAATAAAAATGTCAGAGGGCTGCAGAGCAGTACCAGTCTTTGTTAAATATCATCACGAGAGCTCAGTCTGGGATAAATTTGTCACAGTGAAAATTGAATATGCACACATCTACTCTGAGGATAATCTGAGCACAGTTTGAGAGAGAAAATGACTTTTCTCTTGTGATTATGATGTTTTAGTTTTGTTCTGCAGCTCTTTTTGTACATCAGAATCTCTGAGCCACGGATCACTGTTCCCATGCTGACAGCTTTATTTGGATGTTTAAAAAAAAACACGTTATTTTGGGGTAATTTGCACCTTCTATCCATACAAAAAAAACTTGAGAAAAATAGATATTTGTACATATTTATTTACTTGTTTATTTTAAAAATGGAAAACAAAGAGGGTTAGTTGTTTTATCATTATTTATTATTATTATTTTTTGTTTGTTAGAAAATTCCCAGAATAACTCTGAAGCCTAGAAACACAACAACGGAGCCAATTTTATGGATATTTGTTTGTTTTACTATGTCTGTTTTCTATCACTATAAAACTTTGCTCGTGTGCTAAAATAGTTAAAAACTGAAATGGTTTTGAATCAACGTTTGGACAACATCTAGTAATGTCTGTTTCTAAACCAGGTTTTGTTTTTAAATATGACTTTTGGAGCCTTATAATTAAAATTGTTTCTGGAAGTTTTTCTATAATGGACTTGGACGAGGGCTCAATTGTTTTGTGGAAACATTTAGTTGAGCTAAACACAGTATTTTTCCATATTTTTATTATATATTGTTACTGTGGAAGTTTTTACCACCTAGTTGTTTTCCACCAACATTTCAGTGTTTTTGTTTGAACATGGTTGGAGAAAAAAGTTTAAAAAATGTCCAAAGTAATGCAGATGAGACTTCAGATTCTCAATTGGGGGAATTCTCAAGTGGGAATTGGAAATTCCCTTCGTCTGTGAGTGAGCATGCACGTTATGAGTGTGATAACTTGAAAAATAAGCAATGGGATAAATTATTTTTTAGTGTGTGGCTGCATTTAGGCAATAGAAAGGTTCCACTTGAAAATCTAAGATGACCACTGATGTATGAATGTGTGCGTTTGTGTGTTTGTGCGACTGCGTGAGCACACGCAAACCAGTCTGCACCCCTCCCCCGAAATTTTGAGGAAACTTTGCTTTCTTTTTTTTATTATTGCTGAAAAGTGTAACATACAGTATATCCTGAGATGATGCTCGTGTTAAAGGGAAAACAGGAAGTCAGTCAGACTTCTGCTTCCACCTGAAGCTCTTTGACATATTAAGAGACAGTTTTGTTTATCTGCTGCACACACACACAAGGACAGTTACACACAAACACCCAAGAACACATAGATTGAACCAAATAGGATTTATTGCAACACAAATTTCATTACTGATGACAATGAGGTTGAATTCACGTCCTCTTTAAGGGGAGGAGTCTAGAGTTCAAGGAAGCCGAGAGTATCTGTTGAGTTCGTCACTTCGTTTCCGGTTCCAGATTGCAACGGGTTGGAATGAAGTCCAGCGCTGAAAGAATTATCTAACTTTTGCCTGCCTTAATAGAACTTAAATATTAAAACTTTATACTTCATTGCCGTTTGTCATGTCGGAACGAGTCCTCTCTCCACCTGGGAGTAACGAGCCGGCTTTGAAAGCTGCGGTCGAACGGCGATAAACGTAAAGTTTCTTCAAATGACCGGTGTTAAGATATTTTTAATCTAGACTGGTTTTATGGTTTTGATCTGCTCAGAGACGGGATTATAATGAAATTATGACCCGGTTCTGACTGGGTTAAACTGGGCCAGCAAACTCTTAAGAGAGTCTCCCTGATGATTCAATATCTGTCACAGAATAAAGTTTAATCTGCTTGCCACATCACGTAGAAAGGCTTTGGAGCACCGTGTCATATTTCCTAATACGTCAGTCTACATAAGATCCCTGAGATCACACTTAGCCACGCCCCCTCATACACTGACAGGTTGAGCTCCCCTTCTGTGAAGGAGAAGTCTTTAGGGCCCTATAAATTAGTAATGACACGGGACATCGGGGCTCTTCTTCCAGGTCTGTGGCGTCACAGACTGTAGAGTCCAACGCTGTGAATTGTAATCTTTTACTGCCTTTTCTAATATAATTTGATAAAACTTGATGTTTCCTTGATTTATTGATTAGTATAGTTGCCACTTCTGAGGAAGGTTCGAGCCGGGGGTAGAGACGTGGGCTGGAGGAGGTTCCCGGATCCAGTGGCCCGCAGCCAGCTCCTGTCTTTAACACCGGGGTGTCCAAACATTAATCTATGGTGGCCAAGGCCACCATTGGCCACCCCCTGGCTCTACCATTGCTCCAGTTGGTGGAAAAAAAAACAGCTCACTCCACTTGCCAAGATCTGTCGCTCTGCGCCATCTTGGTTACAATAAAAAAAATAAAATAAAATAAAACTGTGTTTGTGTCCACAGTGTAACTGCAACCATTATTCAGGTTGGTACCATCTGGTAGAAGACTGGCGGTGCCTTTAGCAAAGAAAAATGGGTACAAAAAGTCATTTGTTCCCTTCACGGTGAATGTATTTAACAGGGTCCTATTTAAACACAGCCTTACATGATGAACCATTGTCTGCTGGGTTGTTTCCATATTCTTAATGCATCATGTATTTTAGAATGATTTTAATTGGGTTAGCAAAGCTTTTAAAAGTTTTATGACTTTTTTAAAACTTGCATTGTTTTTTTTAAGAGTCAGATGTCAAAGATAAATCTCCATTTCAATTAAAGTTATGGACAATAAAGTTGTACTGAACTGAATTGAATTAACTCCTACTTGAGCTGCAATTTTTGGCCCAAGCCCCTAGCCCAACACGACCCAACCCGAAATTTGAGTTGGGCCAAAATGATGTGCTTGATGGGCGGACTGGGTTGGTCTCGTGCGTTTGATGTGGCTTTACGAATCATACAGCACAAAAATAATAATAATAAGAAGAAGAATGCACAATATAAAGTTGTGCTAATCTATTTGTAGAGAAGGCAGTAAGTTTATATGTTGAGGATGAGGAAAATAAATAAAATAGAGTGCAGAACTTAATCGGACTGTGAAAAGAGAGAGCATTGCGCAACAATTGTGCATGTGGCCCCGCCCACCCTGCCTTCATCACACATCTGAGGATTTGCAACTGACCCATAACAAGCGACATAATGCAGCTGGAAAGTATTAAACAAAAGTTAAAAACAGGAGAACTCACTCTACAAAGCCAGCAGAGTGATCAGGTCAGGTGCACACGTAGGTCCGACCGGCCGGTTGAAAGAGGTAAAAAAAAGAAGTAATCTTCATCTTTAGAGTTTATTTTTTAGTATGTATGCATTTGGTGAAACAAGAAATCTTATATCTTTCTTTGAAATACGTTTTTAAACCATCATGTCAAACTGATTTGCTTGCAAAAGCAATAAAAGATGAATTAGACATAAAGTCTTTTGGGGGGGGGTTCAGGCCTGTAATTACAATTAATGTGTCAGGTCGGGTCAGGCTTGTAAAAATATATATATATATGGGCTAGGTCCGGATTTTTTAGGCCCGGATGAAACTCTAATTCGTACCCACTTGATTATCCTGCACAAAGAACATTAGATCATTTTCTCAGAACGCCTGCTTTGTTTGGACAGACGTGAACAAGCGAATGAAGATGCAAACAAAAGAAGTGGTCCATCTGAAACTGTGGGTCTTGGTTCACTTGTAAGTGAACCCTGATTTGGTTTATTTGGTGTTAAATGCAAACCGATTACTCAGCAAAGCAAAAAGAGGAGCTGGACAGTCCTACTGGGCATTGTATTGAGAAAAAAACAATTTGGCTTGAACTCTAAAGTAAAAACAGAAGCAGCAAGACTGGATCAATTTGATGTTGCACAATTACTTGTTTTGTTGAGAACACGCTGGCTAAAGGAGGTTTCAATCTTTGGTCCTGAGCTATAGATGAGTAACACCGCCCCATGGAGCTGCTGCTCCAACTGTGTGAAATGATCCAGGTGGTCTGGTCCAGTTGGTCTGCTTTCAAAAACCCTAAAAGTAAACTAACCCAAGAGGAGTGACATTTTGGGGGTTCACGACCTAAAATCAAAGTGTTTTTCACCATCCTGGTGTGGGCGCACCCATTGAATCCAACTATAATTTAAGCTGCATTTACATAAAATGACAAAAAACACTTCTGATTCTTAAACAATTCACCAGTTTATGCAAATCTACATTAAACAATCTTTACAGTTTAAATACGTGCAATAAACTTTACAGACAAAATGAAATCAATCCAAGCAGCACTTATTCTTTTAAGAACACCAAAAAGTCCCAGATCTTGAATATTTCTACAACACCCAGATTATGATGCTCTGCCTTTGAACAAAGTTTGATGTTTTCATTGCAGATTTAAAATCTCCCTCTTGTCTGTAGAACAGTCGGTCGTTCGCTGTCGGGGTTTTCATTTCGTCATTTGCATACATCCACTCAGGCATACGCAAACAAGCCACCTTTACACCACCTTGCAGCAGCCGAAACTTGATCTTCTCTTGCACAACCACGCCCCAATGCCAGAATATAAAATCCTGCACCTCCTCGCTCTGAACCCGTCAACCAAAGGAGGATCCTGGGAGTGCAGAGTCTCATGCTGACTCAGTAATGAAGTCTCGTCAGGATTGGGGCTAATTAGTGTTGTACATTATGATTTCTCTGCGGTGTCGGTCTGTGACAGATGAAGTCTGCTGCACTTACTCTGCACGCAGGCAAATGAAGCGCAAAACATCTTAATGCTACAGACGAGTGGGGGCATAAAGGAGAGGATTGAAACTCTATTAACATCAACTACTGAGTCATAACTGAAAACCAAAGTCCAGAACAAGACATGCAACAACTACAAAAAAAATCTTGTAATTATCTTATTTACTAAAGACCATGCAGTATATTAGTGCTCAGAAAATATCATTATTAGAGATCAGTGTCAGCTACTACCAACAAAACCTGTAGCTCAGTGTACACAAGCTGAACGCTGATGCCCCCCCCCCCCCCCCCCCCCCCCCCCCATAGCTGAAGGATTTGAATAGTGAATGTTTGTTGTTTTCAAGATGGGTGTTTGTCTGGACATGAATTTAATCAGGAATGCAAAAACCTTAATGTTTTTGGTGCAAGATATTCAAGTTGGTAGGAGTTACACTGTGGACAAGAAGAGAGGAAGATTTATCTTTTTTGTTTGTTTTTCATGTCCAAGGTGGTGCAGAGTGACGGATCCTAGAAAGCAAAGTTGCCTCAAATGATGTGTGTGTGTGTGTGTTGGGGTGTGTGTGTGTGTGTGTGTGTGTGTGGGGGGGGTGTTGCCGTTTACACACACACAAATGGAAGTCGATACCTCACTTATTAATATACGGACAATAAATCTGACTGAGTTATAACTACTTGTATTTGGCTAAGGTTAATTAGCTGTGGCAGCCATTGTTAAACTGGACTCAGTCCATAATTTAATCAGTAGTAGATGTTCATTCATTGATTATATTCTGCAAGTTTCTTTTTTTGGGGGGGGGGGGGGGCTGTCATTTCTAACCTGGGCACGAAGCTCGGCCCGGGCCGGGCCATAATAAAGTGCTGGATGGGTGGGCTGGGTTGGTGTCGGGCTTTTGATTGCATTAGCGGACGCGCGTGGCCAACGAACCAATTATATGGAAACATGGCTTGCCATACCTTCACTAGCCGGATGCGGCAATATGCTGACCGTTCTTGAAAGAGGAAATAAAAAAAAGTTCAGTTAAGCTTCAGATGGGACTACTGTCAGGCTGCAATCCGTCAAAGGGAAATGGACGTTCAGCCGCTGCACTCAACGGACGCGCACGGCCGATGACCCAAACAAGTGAGATCCCAAAATATCCGATATGTCAGAGCAGTGTCCGTGTCTGAATAATGCAGAATGCAGGCAGAAGCAGGGATTTAATGCACATTGACGGCCATGAAAGAACAACCCCCCCCCCCCCCCCCCGCGTCGATCTTCTGTCTCCTTAGCCGTGTGCGTCCACCAACCGTTAATAACTATTTAAGCAGTCAAACTTTGATTAAAAATATCTGGGGGGGTCTCGGGTTCAGACCTGTAATTACTGTTAATTTGTTGGGTTTGGAAATTATGGCTATGGGCTGGGACCGGGTCGGGTGAAATTTTTTGGGCCCAAATTTAACTCTGAGGGGCAGGGATGTCAAATAGTATTTTGCAAACTGACAGCCAGAATTGATCCCAATGGGTAATCTGAATGCTGCACAGAACTCCTCCCTGAGTGATGGCCACTGCTCCAAGCAGCCTGCCAAGCTTCACGTCACCACGGACAGCCAGCTGCAGGTACTGGGGGACAGTCCTGGTCCTCCAGCTGTCATGAGACACGTTTCCCACCAGCTCGAGGATCTCGGTGGTCAGACACTTGAGTATTGCTGCCAGGTAGATGATGCATCCATGACACCTCCTTTTCAACTCGTTTGTGATTTGGGGCTGTAGTTGAGATATTATTGGAGCTTTTGAGATGTTAATCAGCTGCTCCCATTTGTAAAAAAAACACCTTATTGTTATAGGTTATGCATCATAACAAATGTCCAAAAGTAAAACAGTTTCAGTAAAAAACCTTCCAGCTGCACATCACCCAATAGTAGAGGAAATAATCATCTGAAAAAAGTGATTTACATACAGGAAAAAAGGAATTAAAGTTTTCAAAAGCAACATCTCAGAATGAATGTATAAGAGCTACTCCAACATGCAGCCACCTTGAGTGGTGCAATTCTAGGAGTAAAGTAAATATTTCAGTCAAGGATGATGAGCAGTGTGTGCTGCTCCAAGTATGTGTTTGGCCTCACACTCAGCTAAAAGCACACAAAACTTTAGTTCTTCTCTAAAATTGTCTGACGTTATTGTGTTTGCAAAGTTTATATTTTGCTTGAAGGCAAACAGGGTTGGCTCCAACAGTTGGAAAAGATGGAAACATTTTAAAGAAAGGTCTCATGATAACTGATGGTGCTCAAAGTGTGGAATGGGATCACTCTCAGCTACTACCTCTACGCATTTCAGCTAAATATTTTAGCTAAACATTTGTAAAACAGACAGTCAGTTTTAGTTTATAATAAACCCATGAAAAGGAAATCCATGAGGTTTTTTAAGTTTCTTTCAGGTTTCCTCCTCTAGTTTTCACCAGCAAGTCTAAAATAACTGCACAAGCGTGATGTTTTCACATTCATGCCCCCCACCCCCCCCTACAAACAGCTCCAAACCTGTGTTTCTGTGAAGTGACAGGCTTTAAAGAAGGATTGGCAGAGGACATAGAGCATTGCCTGGTATTCGTAGCATCACAACCTGGCATGCAAGACACCCGACGAACTCCCAGGTGCAAAAACCCCCCCCCCAAAAACGAACTTGATGTCAACAGCAGTGGAGTAAACAGCATTTGAAGGCGTCTTTCAAGTGAGCTTCCGAACCAAACTGCAGATTCACATGTGCAGCCGAAGTGCTGCTGCTTTATCTACTACTCAGCACTTCATTTCCTTCAGTGCTGTTAATCTTTTGTACATCCCAGTCAGACATGTCAGACATTAAGCTACTGCATTTCAAACAAACAACAAAAACAACTGACTATGTTCTGAAGGAAACGCACGCTGCTTAGGAACAAACTGAATGAAGAAAATGGACCAAGATGCAGCCTGTAGAGCATCAGATGTTCAATACATTAAACCAAACAGATGAACTCACTTCATTCCTCTGTCTTGTTGTTGATGAGTAGAAATCAAAATAGCAAAAATGTGTCAGGTTGTAAATGTCGACCTCTGGTTTGATGTGAACTGTTTGTATCAAATGAAACAGTTTGGAGGACCACGCATACAGTTAGACATTTATCTCACTTGGTTATTGAAGTTCTACAAAGAAGCAAAAAAAAGTTATATTCTATAATGTATCTAAAGGTTTACAATAAAGTCCTTTTTAAACTTTAAAATTATAAAATTGAACATAGATGACAAAATAAGATAATCTCATAGAAACCCCTTTTCATTAGAAGCTTAGTTATTGCAAAAAAAAATACTTTCAAGTGCTTTTTAAAGGATTCAAAACAATAAATGTAAAATAAAAACAAAACCAAAAAAAAGAAAATAATTTATATTATCATGGCGTGAGCACTCAAACCAGTCAACATGAGAACTTGAGCCTCCACTCAATTCTGGGCTTCGACTCGTGTGTATCCCACTTAATCTCTGACTACAACTTACATGGTCAGGATTTCAGAGTATGACTTGACCGAGTCTGAAATACTGGACAACCTACGCTAATCCAAAAAGGTTTAGACTGAATTACAAAGTTCATATGTGACCAGTGAAGAAATGACAAAACAAGGGACATAATATACTAATAATAAGCTTTTAAATGTGTAGTATCTAAACAAACAAGGGCTTCAAAATGTAAATGAATATAAGCAGATAATCATCTTCATGTTATTTGTGTTGTTCATTGTACTCAGATAAATAAAAACAGAAGTGGATCAGCTATAATGTTTCCCCTAGATAACTTGCCTTGGCGGGGTGCTCATCTTGTTTGTACCAACAGAATTTCGAGTGGGGGTGGTTGTTTCAGCGCGCCTATATTGCGAGCTGCTAGCTTAGCGCTACATCAATGCCAAAGGGGGAGGGGGCGTGCACGCAGTTTGATTTGGATAACTGTTGATGGGGCGGGGCGTCCCACTTGCATAATGGTAAAGGAAACACTGAGCTATTCAGATTTATGCCTAAAGATATCGATTGGTCAAAAACAATCTAAAATTTTCAGGTGGCTCTGGGCAGAGGTGTCTGATCTCTTGACTCAGGCAAAGGTAAGATTCTGTTTTTTTTCTGAGGTAAAGTAAAAAAGTTATATCCTAACTTCCGTTAATTGCCTGACAAGTAATGACGTATGTGAACATTTAGAATAGTACAGTTGGATGTCATCAGCGTAGATGTGGTACAATCTGTAATATCTAAGCTGGGAAAGTAGGAGAATATAAATTACTTTTCCAATATACACTTTGTCACAGTTTTTTTATTTTTTTTGTACAGATTAAAAACAATGTGTTTAATAAAAGTTCAAGCAGTAATCTAAATAAGAAAGAGATAACTTTCAATTCAGGTTGCTGAAAACCAATTTCATAGGTTGCTCTGGGCAGAGGAACCTAAAGCATCAGTTTTTTTTTTTTTTGATTTCTTGAACCGAACAGACATATAATATTCAGAGTCTTTCTGAGGTTAAGTGGAGGAACAGTAAATCCTAAACTCTGAGCAGTAATAAGTGAATATTTGAAAGAGTAGTCTAATCCCATCAGCATAGATGTGATACAATGCAGTACTGTGTCATCAAGTGTTAAACGCAGCATAAAAGCAAGAAACAGAAGAGGGGCCCAAAACTAAACCTTGAGGGACTCCAGATCACATCACAATGACATGATCGGATTTAGACAATAACTGAGGGTCTTGTTAACAATGATTCCCCAAACCTTATCCCATAAAACCAGATTTGTTAACTCTTCCGTCACAACCTCCCTACACGTTTATTAGAGCAGATCAGGCTTTTATGAAAGTAGAGAATTTGCAGCAAATTTTACACCTTTGTCAGTTTTGTTGGAGTCCACCTTTACTGTTTTGGCTCACTCTGACGGTCTTTACTTTATTGTTTTAGTGAGAGCAGAGGGTTACTATAAGGAGAAGAATAAAATAAAATACTAAAGAGTAACTGTACAGTGCACACAGGGAGGCACCACACGATAAACCCCTTAGAGAGACAGATTTTTTAAAGTAACAAAGCAACGGTGAGGCTTTGTTCCAAACAAATTAAACTCTTTGATGACATGGCTGTAAATATAATAGTTCCTATTCTGTAGTTCTGTTTCCTTATGGTTGAATACACAACTTTCAAGGTTTTGATTGTTTACTGTTGCTTTATTTTTTGGGATGAATCACTTCTGTAAACAGCTTGCAAGAGATTGATAAAACTAGGTGCCAAACAATATTACTAACATATCTCAACAAATACATTTTATTTAACATGACTAAGGCAAAGTTTAACGTCATCTATGGTGAGAAGAAAACACACACACACACAAACATATATTATATACAGTGCACTTATTCCCCATCTACGGTTAAAGAGCGGCGATCCATTTGTTGCACTGTGCTGAAGTCTTCCACGCTTAATAATGCATGAATGATAAAACCAGAACTGACATGCAGCAAATGAAACATGGCTTTTTGTTTTTAAAAATAAAAAATGTAGCAAGCTATGCTTTACTTATACATGAAGCTTGAAACTGTGATCGGACGACAGCGACTCAGGGTGAGCTGAGCCGAGCTAAAGCGAGCTGAACCAAATCCAGCAGCCCAAGAAAATGCCAAGAAAAAAAATCTGCCAAACAATATAAACAATGAGACTCATCCATATTTAAACACTTGCACTACAAGTAACTATCATTTTGTCTTCTCGCTGTACAAAAGCAGCACTGATGATCTGCACGTTATAGAAGGATTCTGATGGAAACAAATGATTAAACTGCTCAAAGTTATTCCTCTTATAATAATGTGAATCCTGTCCTGATGTGGGATAAGACCCACGTCACAGCAGGTGTCAAAGACTAGTATTTCTTATTTTAATTATAACAAAACTGTTGCCTGCTTTTACTATTTCCCACAAATGATGGTCTGTAAGCTAAGCTGATGCAGAAGAGCGCTGCATAGAAACATCCATCCTGAGCTAATGTTACTCGCTACATTTTTACAGTACCTCCATACAGGAAATTCACTGAGTTTAATGCAGCACCTGCAGTCTTTAAATGGAAACAGGAGCAATGTTAAAATACTTACAGAGATTAATAGTACAAGAGGAGTACGACTTTAACCAAAAAGAAGCACCAATATTTTACAAACACAGCCTGCCTCTGGTTTATTGGACATCTGTGGAAATTGGATATTTTCAGTCCATCGTATTACCATTGCTGATAGCAGTACAAAAAGAGAGACATTTCAAAACAAACTGTGTGCAGATACTGCCCCAAACTTTAAGATAAGTCAATCTTGTTCTCTAAATAAATTCCAATAACACCTTCAGACCTACTACTGTATTATAATAATCTTTGCTATGAAAATTCTGACACTTTCACATATAAAATAAGCAAAAAAATGTTTTCAAAGTGGTTCATTTGAGTCACATTTGTAACCACATACCTTTGCGTGTCTCACTGAAAGCACCGCAAATAAAGCAGGCAGGCAGAAACACAGTAGAAAATAAGCGTCAAACAAACAGAAGCTGTATTAAAATCTACAATTCTGAACGGTAAGTGGCAGAAATATGTGACTGACACGTTACAACTTCAGGCTGATTTAAACTCCCTCAGAAATGACAAAATTGTTATTTGCTGATGTGGTTGTGTGACAAAAAATACATATTTTTGTTCTCACAATGCTTCAGAGAACACTTCTGTGCACAACTTCCTGTCAGAAGTATTGTCTAGTAAGGTATGTACTAAGTATTGTGTGATTGGTCAACGCTTTGTGGGCATGTCTTTTTTTAATCAAAGTCTTTTCTTTATTGATTCTGTTTTTTAGAACACACACATAAAAAAAAAAAAAAAAAAAAAATATCCCCTCCCACCGTACCCCTACCATACTGGATCAGCTAGACATGCATATGTCAGACAGGTATTGAAATATTTTTCAATATAAGATACAAATGGCTGCCAAGTGTCCCAAAAAAAAACTCATCAGATCCTTTCAGAGTGTATCTAATCTTTTCCAAGTGAATATGATTCATAATTTCTCTGATCCAGTGTTCATACGGATGTGGATCCTTCCATCTGCATAATTTAAGTCCCCTGGCTAGAAGAGAGCTAAAAGCAATCATATACCTCTCGTACTTGCTGAAGGATGTATCCACAGGGGCCACCCCAAACAATAAAATAAAAGGTGATGGATGGTGCAGCTTGGACAAGTCCAGAATGTGTGTAATAGAATAGCTGGAGGTTGTTTTTAGAACTTTGTGGGCATAAATGCAGAAAAAATGGCATCAAAATGCTGCTCTTGTCTCCTTCAACTACACAGCTGAGGAGTAAATTCAAGTTTGGATGGATCCACTCTCCACCCTGAGAGGTCCTATAGCAGCGAGAGACACTACTGGTGAAAAAAAGGCAACAAAATAAAAATAAAAATTGATGTATAAACTGTAAAGGTAGTAGGGATGCACAATATTATCGGCATGGTATCAGTATCAGCCAATATTAGCGTTAAAGTTAAATATCGAACATCGGCCATTCCATCAAAATAAGTAACTGATGTAAAAGACGCTGTTTTTGTATGACAACCCAGTGACAAGGATGCCTGCAGCACCAGCACAATGTGATGACATCACGCACGCCTACCTGATCTGATCATGACAGAGAGGAAAAAGTCAAAATGTCGGCGGTGTGGACGTTTTTTTTTCGTTGAGGATAATGGATTCTGAAGATTTATGGACTAAGTTGAGCCTCGCTACATCATCCCCAGTCTGATATATTTTTCCGACGTAGGCTTACCCGAGTTACAAGCCGTCATTTCTGACGTCATTGAGAAGCTAATAGCTGATAGCACTTGGGTGAGTTTTACCACAGACATTTAGATGTCATGTTAGCCCCGTTAGCATGATTAGTCATACGGCACAAAGGATAGACACAAACTTTGATCTTAAAAAGTCTGTCCTTCATGCACAGGAGTGCAGAGGATCCCACACTGAAGCTAGGAACCTGGAACAAGCCTCCACAAGTGAGACAGCATCACAGGTGACTAATGCTAATAAATAATATTTAACACTTTTCATTTAATATAAGTTAAAGTGCCATGCATATCATATGGCTGTTACTGAATATATGTCACCAGCTCTTACAGCTGTTGCACAATTTTTGTAGCAAATAAGCCTAAATAAGAGAGATATGTTCTGACAAAGGGAAGTTTATACAAATATCGGTATCGTCATCGGTTACCGGCCAAATAAGTTTTAACATATTGGCATATCGGATATCGGCCAAAAATCCAATATCATGCATCCCTAAAAGGTAGTGTAAGATTTGTGGTAATAAGAATAAATAGCAAACATAAAAACTTGATGAAATGAAAAATGACTGAAAGGACAAATATGGTTGCCAAAACGGTGATAAAATGTTTAAAAATATCATAAATGTGTGTAAAAACCCTTTGGACTGGTATTTTAATATCTTAAACGAAAGTCAAAATCTTTGTGATGTTTCTACTCAGTAACTGTAGAGTTCAAAAGAGGACCGGGTTTTCACACTTCTTTCACCAAACTTCTATTGTTGTGTATGTCTGTCCTTTAGTTTGTTTGTGCAAATGTTATCCATGCCGTATGACACAATGTTAACAAAAGTCATACCTCAATGTTTGCAATCGATCTGAACCATTTCATGTATTTCATTTGGAAAAAGTCTTTACAATGCTCCATGATGAATGGTAATGGAAACAGAAGAATAATGAAATACAAATAGTAGTAACAATAGTAATGAAGGTTCTTCAGTGAGCATGTACTGGTCCTCCTAGTTAATTAAGGCTTCCTTGTTAAGAGGATCATTAAACTTTGTAGCATGAATTCAACCGTTCTTGTTGGTGCGCACTTACAGGAGTGCAACAATATTGAACAACCTAATTCCTGTTTCACAAGTCGGGCTACGATGTTAGGTCTGAGTCAGTCACAGTCAAACTGAAGTCACTGCAAGCAGGAAGTGACTGCACCGGACACGGTCACTGCAGCTGAACTCCTGATTCCTCGTCACACTTTTGAAATGCGATTTGAAAGCTCACACTACTACGGGGTGACTCCTTTTCCTGCTGGTCTGTGTGAACAAACTAAGATAAGCAATGGCAGAATAACCAATGAGTTTTTATTTGTGAAGGCTGTTTGAAAAGGGCTTAAGATAACAGGCAAGGTTCCCCCCGTGGGCAATGAACAGACAGTTTCACCACAGTGACCAATGAAGTTGGCTCACAAATTATTTCCCTCGGTGCAGAACATCTGTAGCCTACAGGAACAGCAGCAGACAGCAAACAATTACCGAGCACCACACAGGCATAGAAGACACCTAGACTAGGCTGCAACCCAAAGTTTTTTGACATTAGCTTTGATAATAGGTTTTCCACAGTCAATCTGCAGCAGTAAGCAGGCACCATGCAGGGAGCACAGGCCTCACTTTGCACAAACACACAGCCTTGCCTGTAGATATAACTTTGAGAAAATAGATGTGAATCGCTTTGGCCTTCCTTGGCAAAAAGAAAGGAATAAATTACCTCAAGAGGAAGACTATCTCCACTTTTCAGCATCAAATTGATCAAAAAGAGCTCTAAGTGTAGCCTTAGAGTATACACCCCCTCCCTGAAAGCCTGGTTAGCTGTTCTCTGTGGGGCTGCACTGATTTAACCAACACTTGTTTGCATGATAAAACACTCCAAAACGAAGCAGACAGCATTTTATATTCTTAATATTATTTAACAACACCTTGCAAATAAATAAATAAATAAATGGTCAAATATTCCTTGGAGGAATACATACTGTTTGTTGGATTTAATAAGATCATGAGATGTCGATAAACTCAAAAGGTTCAAGTAGTTTTGGTCAAACTTTGAAAATAAAGTTGAGTGCCATTTAATGGCACTACTGAGAGATGTCACGCTTGAAGTATGTGGCGTGAATTACTCCCGGCTACTATACATCATCTCTGAGCGTAGTATCTGTTAAAATAACTGATTCATAGTCATTTATGTGTTTTTTAAGCTCTTTTGGCTTCAGTGTGCCACCGTGAGTTGGGTTGATTATTTCATTATGGCCTGCCATTGTCTTTCAGAGGATGCCAATAAATACCGTAATTTACGGTCTGTAAGTTGCAACTTTTTTCACACACTTTGAACATTGCTGCTTATACGATGATGTGGCTAATTTATGGATTTTTTTTTTTTAACCAGCTAACGAGCTTCATGCTGCCAGAACATTTAGCCACGTCACACCCGTGCACTTACATAGCTGCCCAATACACGCCTCTCTTGGAAGGTCCTCATGACTCAATGATCTGTATAAATAAAAGTTAAAAAAAATAAAATAGGGGGCACAACAAAGTATTTTTTGCTGCCATTCAAAAGCACAAGCTCAAAGTGCGCAGGAGGTAGGTGAAGATAGCGATCAATGACTTTCTGGTAGTCTACTGTATTTATTAATGTATTTACTTTAGCTATGTTACAGACACTGCTCAGAAAAAAAAAAGAATAAAACATTTACTATATGTATTTGTGTAGGTTACTGGTACATATTTAAGTTTTTACAAAATCCTGTGTAAGTATCTCATGTTACAACGTGGACACCCGCAGCCTATAGACAAGCGGGGGTTCATGATGATTGATATGCACAATTTTATTTTTAAATTTTTAATTTAGTAAATGGTAAATGGACTGTACTTATATAACACCTTTCTATTTTATCAAGATACTCAAAGCTCTTTACAACACAATCTGTGTCCACATTTATCCATTCATACAGAACTCTACTATTTATGCACAAAGACTAATCAGAGCTTTATCACATTCATACACCGATGGGACACAAATCAGAGGCATTGAAGGGTTCAGTGTCTTGCCAAGAGACACTTCAGCACGTGACTGCTGGTGGAATCGAACCCCCAACGTTCGTATTGGAGGACGACTGCTCTAACCACTGAGCCACAGCCGCCTGATTTAGTGGGTGCAGCTTATGATCAGGTGCACTCAAGAGCCTGGAAATTACGGTACAATGACTGATGTTTAAAGCAGTTTGTACCATGGGCTGTGTAGTTATTTGACTAATAAACAGATCTATGATAGGACCTTGTCATGATTTTCGTTGAGTCAGAGATAAGAAACAAAACATTATCATGTGGCATTTCGTAAGAATTAAAGGAACTTTCTAAAAGAGGTCTCAAAGATAAAAAAAAAACCCATCAAGGTTAAAAAAAGGGAAAAAAGCACCAAACTGTGTTGATTTTAACTCAATCTGTTTTCTACAAGTAATAAAGATAATGACATCAAAGAACCAGCAGAATACTGAGTAATCACTCCAAGAATTAGCTCCAGCACTACAAACTGAACTCTACCTTTGTGTTATTCTACACTGAATTGGAGTATTTTAAAGAAAACGCCTTGTTATGTGCATTTTATGGCAATCAATACATTTTTTATCTTATTTTAATTCAATGCTTTGGGAAACACAGTTATTTTCCCCACTTTCTCGCTGAGAGAAATAGGCAAGAAAATCAATTCAGTTCTCATATGTATCCGTTCAATATGTAGCTAACGCCAGCAGCCTGTTAGCTTTGTTTAGTGCCGAGTGGAATCGAAGAGAATCAGTTTTGGAGGTAACAAAATTTCCCCACTGGCACTTTTAAACTTTACTGATTACACCTTATGTAATGTTTGTTTACACTTAGAAAAAAAAAAAAAAAGAAAATGAAGGATATACTAACGTGCACCAACTTCACAATGAACAGAAGCGAAAAAGCTCATCTCAAAACTCAGCAAACTTCTGAGCTATTTCTTTAAATCCTCCTGCAATGAAAGTTTTACTTTTTAAATAAAGTTTCAGGTGTAGGAAAACCTCTAACCTGACTGATATTCCTGCTCCCTCGAGTATTAACCGTGCTCACACAAGCATTTGGTGCGTAAACTATCTGCGCTGTTCGCCATGAACGGGCGACTGATCCACTGTCCTGTAGGTGATCCAGGATCAAAGGCCTGTACGGATTCAAATTCGCACAAACATGACATATTCCCTCTCCATCAAAGGAAAAGCGATAAACTTTGACGCAGAAGGATCAAAGTGTAACACTCTGGGAGCTCAGACGACTCAGGTGGCTTGACATAACGGTTAACAAAACTTCCTGGTACACACAAAACGTACAGGGACTCTGTAAGTCACATTTGTACAGGCTCAACTCACCGAGGCTGCGTGATTCGATGGGAAAGTGAGGGCGGAGAGGGCTTGTGGAATTAGCACTACTTTCCAGCAGAATGAGAGTTTGATTGCTCCATTTCACAACACATTTTTCCCATTTCACAACATTTTAATCCCCCGTTTTAATGCACTCTGGCAAATTGGTTCCAGTGAACGCGCACTAGTTTGCCAGTATATAAACTGGTGCAACACACTAAATTGCTAAGAAATAGTAATAGAGAGCATTTCAACCTTGAACGGTGACACCCATATATAGGATTTTATCGTTTCTGAAGGAGGCTTGTTTGTATTCTGGGTACAGTAAGAGTCAGGTGCACAGCCATTCAGCCCCCCGCCACGTTTAGAGCTTTGACAAAACAGTTCTGGCCAAGCGATTTACAGGCAATATATGAAATATGGATCACACCTTGTTGGGGGAGAACGTGCTCAGAGATTTTGTGCTGCGTGTGAGATAAACGTGAGGCTGAGTAGGTGAAAGACAGAAGATTGCTTATGGGATG
The DNA here is from genome assembly GCF_014905685.2 of Nematolebias whitei. Lineage (NCBI taxonomy): Eukaryota > Metazoa > Chordata > Actinopteri > Cyprinodontiformes > Rivulidae > Nematolebias > Nematolebias whitei. The sequence goes on from NC_056509.1 coordinate 21,393,301, forward strand.
GCAAAGGAATGAAAAACCATTACTGGCAAAACAATAAATAAATGCATAAATAAATAAATATTAAAACTTGCACGCGCTCAACTGGACAGATAGCACAGCTTTCCAAAAGGTAAGATATTTGTTCTCTTACATGTTGACGAAAGAGTGCGTGGCTTCGATTTTGCTCGACAAAAGCACTGCGTCCAAAGACCAAAAGCAGCAACGCTCGGTGCGTAAAAAGTCAAGAGGTTCAATTTAACTCCTCCACTAAAAGCCATGGCTTTGTTCAAAACTTTGCACATCGGTCTCCACTTGTGCGAGAGCAACAATGAGGGACAGTTTGGTTCAAAAGTGGCATCATTGTGCGCTCAAGTGCCACACGGAGAAACAATTCAAACAGCAAACTCCACTATACGCCTCCATTATCATTACAACCTCACTTGGGCTCGTTTGGAACAAAAAACAACACGAAGCCCCAACAAAACTCTTGAAACATTCGCACCTGCCAACCGGCCCACGTGTGTCACCCAGAGGCCAGCTGAGGGCTCGACTGGCAGCCAATCTGTGGCACGTTCACCCACCTACCCCTGCGCAAATGTACTGTACAGCACACGGATTCACATGCATGCAGACACCTACATCACTCTGAGGCTTGACGCACTCAGAAGTGACAGCAAGGTTCAGCTGCTGCGGCTGCTAAGAGAGTGCACGGGCACAGGTGCTGCTGAATCAAAATGCACTCGATAGAGGAGTAGAGGAGATGCAGGTATACAGTGAGTATGCAGAGTTTTCTGCCAGGTGTGCCTCTGCAACACTGCTGTCACTGCAAAATTGTGAGCACCCTGGAACTCATGATATGTAGAAATGTTTTGGGTCATATCCCCAAGGACTGAAAACAGTACAATAGTACACAGAAGAGGACTACTGCACATGCCTTCTGGCTGGAAGACAGAAACATATAGGACAGTGTACTATCAGAGCCTAATAGGTTTCAACCAACTTATGCTTGCCTGTTCTAAAACCCAGTAGATAATGCCCATAATAACCTTGAATTATAATACATTTTGATAATGATATCACGCTCCACCAGGCGGGTGTAAATTAAACAGAGGACAATCTTAATCACCTCGGGAGAAGCTGAATATTGGCCACCCAGTCCTGCTTAGGACTCTGTGCTGATACTGGGGATGGGGGTGATAAATTTCAACCATAGGCCACTTTGAGCACAAGCCAGATTGGACTCCATTTTCCCCTTCGTCCAGGCTGACTGTGACGCTCCAATTAGAGCTGGCTGAAGATGGGATAAAACATGGTGGGGAGCAGTGACATTTCACATCAGGAGGTATGTGTGGGTGTGTGTGTGTGTGTGTGTGTGTGTGTGGGGGGGGGGGGGGGTTCTGCTCATGAATATGGCCCAGAATAATTAAGGCTGTAAAGAAATATTTTTTCCCAAAGTAAGCATGTAGAGGTTTAAAGTAAATTCATTACATGGATAATAAAGAAAACTTCTACGGATATACAAGATATTGTGCCACTCAAAGTGGCTGCATGTTGGAGCAGCTCTGTTAATTTTGGAAACTTTAATTCCTGGTTTTCTGGATGTAAATCATATTTTTTGGATAATTGTTTCCTCTGGTATCAGAAGCTGTGCAGCCGGAAGGATTTTACTGAAACTTTTTAAGTTTTGGACATTTGTTATGATGCGTAACCATGGCAACAAGACTGTTTTCTACAACAACAGCAGCTGATTAACATCTCAAAAGCTCAAATAATATCTCAACTATGGCCCCAACTCTCAAATGAGTTGAAAAGGATGTTATGTGGACGCATTCTCATCTACCTGCCAGCTGTGCTCGAGTGTCTGACCACTGAGATCCTGGAACTAGCAGGAAACACAGCTCACGACAGCGGAAGGACAGGATAGTCCCTCAGCACCTACAATTGGCTGTCCACACCTATGAGGAGCTCGGCAGACTGCTGGGAGGAGTGGCCATCGCTCTGGGAGGAGTTCTGTCTGGCATTCAGGCAGTCCTACAGTCCAGGGGAACCGAGAGGTCAGCCGAGTCTGGGTGGACGGATCGGATGGCATCTGCAGCCAGTTTCTTAGGATCCACTGTGGGATGGATCTTTACAAGAGATCCTTCCTGCCTACAGCCATCAGCATCTATAACATCTCTTAATGAAATGAGGATAATGAGTTATAACAACAAAATTGTTTCCCTTTGGGATTAATAAAGTATTTTTGAATTGAATTTGAATTGAAGGTATCCATCACAGTTTGAACCTAAAACTCTTTTTAGTGTATCTAACTTACAGTTGAATGATGTTTTGAGATACTTTGTTGTAAGAAAACGTCACAACATCACCTCTTTATTCATCTACCGCTCTAGCATAGGTGTCATGACAGCAATGCCAGATTGCCAAGGATTTATTTATTAAAATGAGGTGCTTTTATGTGGAATGGACGTTACTACTTTTTGGCTTTCTTTTCTGTGTCAGTGATGCATTTCTTTGTGTTAAATATATATATTATTTTTTCTTCCACAATGTAATATGGTTGTTTCTGTGTTCATATTGTATTGAGTACATATGGTAAAAATCTAACAATGTTCAGTCAGGAAAGTTTATTTTTTGTGCCGAGACATTTCGCCGTCCATCCAAAGGGCTTCGTCAGTCTAAGGAAACACCAAACAAAACTGATTCTCCCCAACAGCCTCAACCAAAATGGGAAAAAAAAAACAGGTATGTTGGTGCTAAGATGGCCTCTGGAGCAAGCCCTCTCCTCCAGTGCCCGCCCTCTCCCTCGCCGACAGTCATGTCAAATTGGTTCAAAACACCAAAGTCCATAATTCAGTATAAAATCCAACAACGCTCATTCAGGTCATCTGAACAGTTTCTTTTTTGTGCTGAGACGTTTTGCCCTTTGGTGAAAGGGTGTTTCGGCACCAAAGTAATTTTGGACTTTGATGTTTTGAAACAGTTTGACATGACTGTCAAAAAGGGAGAGGGCGGGCACCGGATGAGAGGGCGTGCCCCAGAGACCATCTTAGCACCAATATAATTTTTTTTTTTTTTTTTCACTTTGGACTAGGCTGTTGGTGGAGAAGCAGTTTTGTTTGGTGTTTCCTCAGATTGATGAAGTCCTTTGGATGGAGGGTGAAACGTCTCAGCACAAACAAGAAACTGTCCGGATGACCTGACTGAACATTGTTGAATTTTAAACCTGGATTATTGAGCATGGACTTTGGTGTTTTGAACCAATATGGTCAAAATGTTAAATGGATTGTACTTTCATATAGTGCCTTTCGATCTAGTCAAGATACTCAAAGCACTTTACAACACAACCTGTGCAATCATTTACCTTCACACACACACATTCATACAGCGCTCTACTAGATCTTTACAAAGCTAACCTGAACCTGTAGAGACTAATTGGTGCTAAAGATCACATCCATACGCCAATGGGACACACATCGGAGGCAATGAGGGGTTCAGTGTCTCGCCCAGGGACAATTCCAACATGTGACTACTGGTGAAATCAAACACCCAACTCTCCTACTGGAGGACGACAGCTCTAACCACTCATCCACAGCTGTCCTGTGTAAGAGTACGAACAATGCTTATACAATTTTAAGTGGTTGAAATTTTTGTTTGATCAAATGTTTACCTACAGTGTAGAAGACAAGCACATTCTGCTTATTACTTCCACAAAAGTATCCTAATTCATGCTCGACAATCCAGGTAGAAAAATCCAACAAAGTTGTCAGGTCCTCTGGACAGTTTATTTTTGTTGAAACATTCAACGTTCAATAAATGTTCAACGAAAATAAACCGTCCGGAGGACCTGACTTAACTTTGTTGGATTTTCTACCGGAGTTATTAAGCATGATGTTTTGAACCACTTTGGCCATGACTGCCTCAAACGAGTCAGCGGGGGAGAGGGAGGACTCCAGAAACCATCTGAGCCCCATGAAACTGGTTGATCCACTATGAAAAGGTGCAATCTATAAGACTGAGTTTGTTGCAGCTCCTTGGACTGATGAAGTATTTTGGATGAAAGACAAAATGGTTCAACAAATTTAAACCTTTGTTGGATTCCACAAAAGTAGTTCTTAAAGTATATATGTACATTTCTGTTGTGGGCTTGATTTGAACTTTACTTGAAGACTTGGCAAATGGTAGACAAACTGCTAGACTAAGATATGTCAGAGTAGAACTGAGAGCACAATAAAGATGAATTAGTCTATAGAAATATGTTGAAGCAACATTAAACTGAAGAACATAACGCCACATCAAAGCAAACTATCAAGACTTTTGCCACACTGTGGTACTGTAACGTTTGGGTTGTATTCAGTGGCGGAGAGGAGGCGTCAGACAATCGACATAAGTCAAAAACTCGCAACCACACTGGTACTGGGATTTCCAGTGTTTGTCCTTTAATAAACACACTCTTGACCAACCTTACAAAGCCCGGTTGAATGGCTGCTATCTTTTCAAACATGAAATAAGCAGAACCCAAACAACCCATAACGTTACTAGAGTTAGGAAATTAAAGTGTCCATATCCGCGTGTGCGTTCATCCAGCAACACGTTCCTCCCACGTTGTGTAGAGAGAGAGCATGTCGCACACTTGTGTCATCATTAGCAACAACATGAACTGTCTTAAAGAGACACTACACAATTACGGCCGTTACAGTACGCTGCAACTTCCTTACCTTTCATCTCAATGTAATCTGTATGTAAAATTCATAACGGGCATGAATGTTACATCTACAAAATTTATTTAACAAGATTTAGCTTTAACTCCAGCTTCATTTCTTCACATTTTGACCAGGTAAATGTTCATCAAAACACATAATGGGGCCGAGATGGTGTAGAGGCAGGGCAGCCGGCTTGGGACCCGAGAGTCCCAGGTTCGATCCCCAGTCACTGCACATCACGTGGCGTCTCTGGGCAGCACGTCTAATCCCCAAAAATGTCCCCCGGGCGCTTTCAATAGCTGCCCACTGCACCACCTGGTGGTGGATGGGTTAAATGCAGAGACTAATTTCGCCATTGTATGGAAACATACAGTGCTGACATTGTGATGACATTATTATTATTATTATTATAATCAGATATGAGTTGTTGCCTCTCAGCGAGAAGGCCGCCGGTTCAAATGCCAGCTGGGGGCCTTTCTGGGTGGAGTTTGCATGTTTTCTCTGGGTACTTCAGTTTCCTCCCACAGACTATTAGGCTGATTGGTAACTCTGAATTGTCTCTAGGTGTGAGTGAGAGAGTGAATGGTCCTTTGTCTTGTTTGTCTCTATGTGCCCCTGTGATGGACTGGAGACCTGTCCAAGGTGTTCCCCGTGTCTCGTATAGTGATGGCTTGATATGGGCACCAGTGAACCCCGTGAACCAGAAAGGTAGAGGCTAGAAAAGATAATGGATGGATGGAATCAACACAAACATTTAGCCTATAATTGGTGCTAGAAAAAAAAATTGAGTTATTGACTTTCTATGTAAATGGAAAAGTCCATTTAGTTGTCCTATCTGGGACTGCATTATTTTAAAAGGTTACAAACTGGACAAAATTGTTGTGTAGTGGTTTAATTGCTATAAAAACCTTGGTGCTTTGCTTTCATGAACCAAAAATGACAGGTAGCTAATATTTTCAGCCGAGTACTTGAATTATAATTAGTTTTCTTATTAATTCAGTGTTTTGCATGTTGTCAGGGAATTGCTTCCATCACTAAAACAACACAATTAAACGGTGCACACAATTTAAACAGGCTTTTTCACAGAAATACAGAACATTTTAGTAGTTTCACTGATGACTCATATGTCAATGTGAAAAATAATATTGTCCCCAATTTATCAATGTGAGTGAAACATTTAATAGCCAACATTTGTTGGTATAGGCTCAGTAATGTGCACAAGCAAAACAAATAGAAATACAGTTTGGCCTTTTACAAGTGACAGTTTTATTAAGGTGTCAGCCATGCTCGCACTATATTTGACATATTTACTGTATAATATTCCTAAAAAGGTGCAATTCTGTACAAATCAGGTTGGAATGGCAATTACAGAAATTAAGTTTTAGGATGTTAAATACTGAGTGAATTTATAGTGTTTTCTGTGTACATTATTCAGAATTTTTTTTTTTCAAATTAATTTTAATCTTCAAGAAAAGCAGCAAAAGCCAAAATAAGCTGTAAGCCTGAAATGTCTCTGAAATGAACCTAAAATGTACCTAAAAACTGGTTCTAATTGTTTGTTCCTCTTTCAGAGGAGGTTTTGTTTTAAAAAAGCTGGGATATTTCTGGGATATGTGTTTGTTTGATGCTCTAATTATAAGGTCTGGTGGTGTCCAGTCCAGCAGTGTCAGTTTATTGGCAGAGCAACAGACAGCAGAACCCATTATTGGCTAAAACTGAAATCTGGTCCTACTAAATCTTGTCCTGAAAAAAAAAAGGTGGAGAAAGAAGCGGGCAGTGTCAATATTTTAGTTGCACCCTAATGGAGGAACTGAGCAGAGATAAAATAACTTGGGAAGCTAAGTGCAATCCCTGATGGGACTTGGTGAGGTAAATCAAGCCTAAGCAGGAACATCTGCCTGAGCGTCTTCAAACATTGAGCATGCTGACAAAACCTTCTAGCTTTTTAAAAAAACATTGGCATCCATAAATTCAGAACATGCTTTGTCTCAGTTGATGCCACGTCATGCCACTCTTCCACCTTTCAAGGGAGGGAAAAGGAGCTGTCTGTGTTTGTGTAGCTGTAGAATCATTTATGAAAACATGCAAGGAGAACAGGCCTTTGCCTTTATTGCATTTGATGACTAAAAATACAGAATGGTTGATTTATATAAAGGTTTTTTTAGACTAGCGTTTGTTAGTTGGTGATTGCAGAAGATAGAAATCATTTCTGAAAATTAGGCCTGTGCAGGACATGACTTTTGCACCATCCATCCATTCATCATCTTCCACTTGTTCTGAAGTCGGGCCACGATTGCAGCAGCTTGAGCAGGGAGGTCCAGACATGTCTTTCCACAGCCACCTCTTCTAGGAGAACTCCAAGGTGTTCCCAGGCCAACCGAGACACGCAGTCTCTCCTGTGTGTTGTGGGTCTTCTCCAGGGTCTCCTCCCAGTTAGAAATGCTGGAAACACCTCCCTAGGGAAGTGCCCAGGAATCATTCTTACCAGATGCCTAAACCACCTCAACTGGCTCCTCTCGATGTGGAGGAGCAGCGGTTCTACTCTGAGTCTCTCCCAGAAAACTGAACGTCTCACTCTATCTCTAAGGGAGAGTCCAGCAATCATGCGGAGGAAACTCACTGAATCGTCTGTATCCATGATCTCATTCTTTCGGTCACTATCCAGAGTTCATGGCCATAGGTGAGGGTAGGAACATAGACCAACCAGTGAACAGAGAGCTTTGTCTTACAGCGCAGCTCTCTCTTCACCACAACAGACCAGCACAGAGTCCTCAATACTGCAGACGCTGAACCAATCCGTCCATCAATCTTAACACTTCATTCTTCCCTCACTCATGAACAAAACCCAGAAATACTTGAACTCCTCCACTTGAGGCAGAACCGCACCCTTGACCCGGAGAGCCATCTACTCTTTTGCCCCAGTTTATGGACATTATTTGGTCAGAGCTGTAGATCATGGCAGACATCCCTTAGTTTGTTCTGTGTTAGTACCAAAGACAGGCCATACATACTGTATGTACAGAGTAAATTATTTTGGGTTATATCCATTAACATGAGGATGTAAAGCATCCATTTGTTATTTTTCATTCAACCTGTATTTAAACAGGTTAGTCCCATTGAGCCACAAGTTATATTTACCTGCGTCTTCCTTATCTGTTAACATTTTCTAAAATCATGTCTTAGTACTCTGATGTTACAGAATTTTACACACTTTGCCATTTATTTGTAGATGCAACATCTGACACTCATCACCAGAGCAGATGATGAAATATACCTTTTCTGACATGCTGCCTTTTTTGTGTGGCGGCAGCAGTGAAGCAGCTCGCTCCTCGTCTTCTGTTTTGTCTCTTAAGCTACGAGTGTGATCATCTTTGATGAGAGAAAAAATATATCACACAAACTGTGTCTCTTAAACAACGTTGGTTAAATATGTTTCTTACTGGCAGTAATTAATATAAATATGGACAGATTGATAAATGTGGGCAGTGGGTGCTATCACAAAAGCTCTTTAGTTGGGAGAAAACTGTTGCAAACATCTTCCTCAAGACATTTAAGAATATGAGTGATGCACAAAATATTGATTTGCTCCAGCAAAATCCAGGGAATTCATTGGTAAATTCAGAAATTGTCTTAAAACTAACTGTAAAATAAACAGTTGTATTAACACTAATAATCTATGACCATATTCAATTTCATCTCATTGAGGATAAATGTGTTTCGAGACAGTAAAGACATGTACAGGCAAACAGAGCATTTAATAACAAAGCTAAGCAAACACTTTGTCAAAAATACTTTGGGCACCACAAGAAGTTCTTCAGTCATTGTTGGAATGAACAAAGTCATGCTCAGTTTTATGGAAGGTTATAATATTAAGACACATTGGTGTATCTCCTCTGGCATCTTATTAAGAATGATCATGGTATTAAAAATGTTTCAGGTCAAAACAAAACAAAAAAAAAAACTGTGAGGGCTGTCTAACTTGGATTGTCAGATAATGTTGGACAAATACTGTATACCACCAAGTGAACTGGACTAAACAAAAACATCAAGGAAAAAAAAGGCAAATTATGTAGTAAAATATATATTAACCTAAACTCCAAAGTGGACTTTAAAGAAGCATTTTTCTCTTTTTTGAATTGTCTGGACAACCGTTCAGAAATAAGCTGCACAATCTCATCTATCATCTTCATGCCTCTTAAGATGGTTAACAGGATTCAATATGTTTAGGCTAAACTTACGGGTTTACTAATCTCTTGTAATCTCCCCCAAAATTGCACTTTTGTGCTAAAATAGGACGTCTTATTTTGGTTTGTGCAATGAGAGTCTCCTCAAATGTGATCACATTTCTCCACCTTTTATTATGGATTTGCAGCTAGCTCTGAAAAAGGAAAACCTTGGCACCAATCTGTGGAGAATAAATAAATAAAAAAATGGCAAAGACTGTGAGCAACCGTGAATTGTTATTGTCAAATTTAGATTGGGAAACTGATCCGTTTTGTCAGGAGCATCCAACAGATGGTCTTTTGTCAATGGCAGACACCCACAGACAGCTGAAGCTATTTATACACACAAATGTGCCAAAAAAACTTGAAACTCCTTCACACCTGACACAGAAATCTGCCACGTTATCCAAACCAACCCATCTTGTTCATACAAAACAAAAAGACAAATAGACTAAAGGGCATAAACAATGATTTAAACGGATAACAATATGTACAGCACTGTGTCAAACACAGCGGTTTCCAACCCTGGAGCTCCACAGGGGATGATCCTGTCTCATTTTTCTTCACCGTATACACCATAGACTTCAAATACTGCATTGAGTATCATCGTCTTCAGAATTTATTTGATGACTCTGCAATACTTGGATGCAGCAGTGGTGGAGTGGAGACCGAGTACAGGACGACTGTGGAGAACTTTGTCACAGAACATCTACAGTGCATTGTGAATGCTGAAGGAGCTGGTGGTAAATTTAGGGAGGATGAAGGCATCTTTAACTCTTGCCTCCATATGGGGGTCCCTGTGGATGTTGTAGAGGAGTACAAATTGGGGGCCGAGATGGGGTAGAGGCAGGGCAGCCAACTTGGGACCAGAAAGTTGCGGTTCAACTCCCAGCTATTCCCACATGTCGTCATGTCTCTGAAAAAGACACCTAATCCCTAATTGGTTCCTGGGTACTTACATAGCTGCCCACTGCTCCACCTGGGTGTATCTCAGGTGTGATGGGTTAAATGCAGGGAACTAATTTCACCACTATGGGAACATACGATGATGACAATCTCAGACTCCACTTCTCTTCCCTTCCCAAATACTTACAGTATACATAACTGATAAACTGGACTGGTCAATGAACTCTAAATTTATCTACAGGAAGGGATAGAGCTGAATATTTACTGAGGAGAACGAGGACCTTCAACATCTGCAGGACAATGCAGAAGATGTTCTACAGGTCTGTGGTGGACAGTGTTAGCTTGTTAACAGCTGTGTTTTGGAGCAACCAGCTGAAAGTTGCAGATACCAGTAAAAACATTCATAGGGCCAGAGATGTTGCAGGGATGGAGATAGACTCACTGACTGTGGTGGTGGAAAAGAGGACGTTTTTAAAGTTAAAGACTGTCCTAAACAACACCTCTCACCTGTTCCATGACGATCTGTTTAGATGCACGAACGTCTTCAGCCAGAAATTGTTACAACTGAGATGATCCATGCACACTGAGGCACAAGAAGTCATTCCCACCTGGGGGTTTCATACCCTTTAATGCCTCCCTCAGCATATCAATTAAACAAAATCAGTAACTTCCTGATGTGCAATAGGAGAAAGAGAAATATGGTGATGATAATTTCTTTAGCGTTCTTCACAATTAACTTGATTTTCAGCTGTTTTGTACCGTTTCATATTTAGTACATGCCATTCTAAGACAGAGGTTGCAATGATAACTTAGAAAACTGGCATCAGAAAGGCAGGTAAACACACTCCGAATGGCTTGAAACAACGAGATAGCTCCACTAATCAGGAGATTTTCAATCAAAGGAACATCTATTTTACCCCATCCCAGTCCTGCTTACATCTGTAGGAAAGAGCAATGAGACGAGTGCCGGTTTCGTACTCAATTATCTCTCTAATGAAGAAAGAGAATGGCATTTAATTACCCAGCCCCAGATTTAGACTCCTGGCATGCAAGAGGTAAATGGATTTAATGTTGCGAGGATAAATGAAGCTACAGCGATGATATGCAGATGTTTGCACATGTGCAGCAGGCGTAACAAACTACCACACAGCGTTTCATGTGCTGTTTATGTCTCACATACAAATCTGCTTTGTGCTATTAAAAATCTTAAGAACACCCAAGGAGGTTGTGCTTGGGATTGATTTATTATCAATTTTAAAGTCTTGTAAAAATACTCATATGCATAGGAGACCCACAAATGGTTGCCTGCAGAGTTCAAACTGAGAGCCAACTTTCAAGAACAGCTGCCAGCCAAGATTTGTTCAAGTTGTTCGACATGGGACAAGCGTGTGGAGGCGTAAAAAGGAAAAATGTATTTACAAAGTGGCAAACACTCTCCTCTGAGTCATCGGCATAATGACATCTGTAATGGGTATTTATCTCGACAAAGGAAACCTAGAATATATTAGTGTCATCAAAGGAAAGTTTGTCCAAAAGCAGCTTTATGTATTTTTAAGGTGGTTTTAAACACAACTTTCTTTCAAAATGCTCTGAATCTTTTCTGAAAGTGACTCTATTTAAGCAGCATTGTTTACTATCGTTTGGCTTTTTGAGTTGGATAATCGAGGTTACACTTGAAAGCTATTTGTCACAGATAAAGCTCCTGTGAAGGGGTCAAAATATAACTCCAGTGGTCTAGAATTACTGGAACTAAACAGAGAATGGTTTGAGATACCCACGGCAACTAACAAGAAATTTGTCTCGACTCCTGTGAGGAAAACTGAAAACCCCTATGGATGTTTTCAGACATTTTGAAGACCCCCTCCCAAATGAATTTCGAAATCTATTGTTAAACAGAAACAATTCGGTGAGATACTAGATTTTGGTATGAAAGAGCTTCATAACTCTTAGAAGCCTAATCAGTGTCCTGTAAGTCCTGGACTGTATTATGGAGTGCTAACAGACGTTCTGTTCAAGTACATTTTAACTTCTGTTGTTGTTGAAACAACAAGTTGGCTAAATGATTAAATCCACACGTTTGTCTTGGTAGGCAACTTTGGAGGATACGGTAACTAGGGCATTAACAGAGTACTCAAGTAATCTACACATCGATTGCTAGGACATCTATCGAGGTTAAAAATGTAATGTCGAGTATCCGTAGTGACGTCATATTATGTGACCACCGTATGACCGTAGGGGGCAGTGTTGCACTGTTGCAGGTCACAGAGTATGGTGTAACACCGGGTCCAATGCACCGAACCAGTTTCGGTTTAAGTTTCGTTTTTGACGTGCTGCACATTTCTTCACGTTTGCAGTTAATAATAACTAATAGTTTAGTTTTTCCTGTGACTTATTTGCAGTATGATAAATGGTAGGAGCATAATATACGCTCCCAATGTTTTGTTGGTCTTTTTTTTTGTAAATAATTACCTTTTTTTGCAGTTTTATTTATTTATTTATTTATTTATTTTTGTATCTTGAGATCTATGACGTCATCAAATACTCGAGTTCTACTCGGGTTTTATTATGTTAATATCGAGTTTAAAAATTATATACTCGTTCAACCCCTAACGGTAACCTACTTACTGTAAAGAGCAGTAAATTGTCTCTTTACGGGTCCTTAAATCTCACTCCATTGTTCTCTCTGTTAGACCAGTGGGAGAAAACCTGGTAGATTTGTTGCTTTGGTTTCTGCAAAAAACCTTTGCATTTATACTTCATTCAAAAAAAGTATTTTTAATAGGTAGACACAAAGTTACAGAGTGAAGTTATGTGCACGCGCACACACACACCTGCACATATCCCATCTGCGATAGCAAAAGAATAGCGTATGTGAGCAGAGAGTCCCCACTTTACCTTCAAGCAGCTGCTGCATCAGGCTACTGAACTGTAATCAAAAGCCTCAGTTTGCCTCAAGGTCAATTCATCAGAAAAGTTATCACGCCTGAATTATACATGCCAGCTTCGGTAAAACTACAAATGTTGAATATCTCGCTCACGCACAAGAAATCAAACAGCAGAGATGGAAATAGGACAAGAAGAAAAGCTCTGAGAGGGATTAGGAGCCTGTCATCAGCCAGCAGAAACCGTTTTAGGCCAGGGAAATTGGGTTTAAGACAAATATAAATAAACTTCACGTTCAAATGCACTTAATATATCTAGATTCATAGGTCAAAGAACAATAATAAAGACAATTGTACTTAATAGAATGAACAAAAGAATAATCAAGGCTACAGTGTAATGATTTATACATGAATGCAAGAGCAACAATTTATTGCTTTGAATTAAATCTTTAATTAACACCTTTTCTCTGTAAACTGAGACAAGATGGAGAAAATAAGGTTATTGGAGATGATCCTATTCACAATGTCTTCTCACGATGGAGCCCTCAGCTGTCAGGTCCCAGTGTCAGACTCTTGCTGTGAACCCAAATGAGCAAATCAATATCGTATCGAGTGAGGTCAGCCTCCTTGAACTCTCGCTCTCTGCTTCACTTGATTTGGCGGTGTGTGTCTCTGTGCATCTCAGACTCTCCTCACATACGCTTTTAATCTCACTGCTGAAGGAATGGAAATGTGAGGGGGCTGATAACCAGACGGATGTCAGAGCCCAGGAACAAACGCACCGTGCTGTCACATATCAAACACTACGTTTTCTTTATCATCTTAGTCCATTAGTTACAGTCAACCACAACTGGGGACCAAAGTGATTATATCATTATGAGTACTCAAACAGCAGGAGATGTACTTAACCTCCCACATAATAACTTAAGTGCATTAAACATGAAGTATATATATAAAAAAAAAAAAAATAGAATTATATTGTGTTACTTTGTTCTCAAACAAGCCATGCCCCCTTTGGAGTAAAAAAAACAAACAAACAAACAAAGTTTTTGAGTTGCATTTAGTAAAGAACATGGCACGGTGGCGCAGTGGGTAGAGTTACTGCCTCTCAGTGAGCAGGTCACCCCGGGTCAAATCCCGCCGAGGGCCTTTCTGGGTGGAGTTTGCATGTTCTCTCTGTGAATGCGTAGGTTTTCTTCAGGTACTCCGGTTTCCTCCCACAGACCAAAAACATGCATGTTAGGCTAATTGGTAACTCTAAATTGTCTCTAGGTGTGAATGAGAGACTGAATGGTTGTTTGTCTCGTTTGTCTCTATGTGTCCCTGTGATGGACTGGAGACCTGTCCAGGATGTCCCGCTGCCTCTCACACATTGATAGCTGGATATGGACACCAGTGACTCCCGCGACCCGGAAAGGAAGATGTGGGTAAAGATAATGGATGGAAGGAATTAGTAAAGCAGGTATGTATATATATATATATATATATAAGTTATTTATAAGACTGAGCTGAATACAGCACCTCAGACTGAGGAAGTCTTTCAGATGAAAGACGAAACGTTTCTACAATTTCTTTTTTTTTTGAAAGTCCAGAGGACCAGATTTATTTATTTTTAGATTTTTCTACCTGGATTATTGAGCATGCATCAGGATAAACTAATTTCCTTAATCAAATCGTCCAACCTTCGTAACCTCCCCTCCTCACACTCTTCACCTGCTTCACCTGCATTCACCACCTGTTGTTAAAACTCATTTTTCAATGCAAAACCTCATTCTGCTGTGTGCAGTGTCCTGTATTATTGATGTTCAAAGGTTTAAAACTTAAATGTCACAAGTCACAATGAACAAACAAAAGTTGAGATTAAGAAAACAAATAGAAATTAAATTTTGTTAAAGAAGTCTGTGTAACCCAGTTCATTTTAGTGCTTGTATTGCCTCAATTTTATGCTCGCACCTTGTCCACTGTTTTGGGACTGTGTGAAATTTCGCGAGATTTTGTGGGATTTGAGTTTCACAGAAAAAACATGGCTCCTCCCATCATTTGGAGAGCAGGTGTGTGGCTGGGGAAGTTCAGAGATGCTGCAGCTTTTAGATGTCTCTATACTGTGAGAGACTGCTGTGTTTTGTGCTTAAAAGACTGGAGACAAACAAACTGGCCAGGTTTCTATGATGGAGGCAAGGTTTCCTATGATGGCGAGCTACCACTAGGCTTCAGGCCCAAAGAACCCGGAGCCAGAATCAGATCTGTTTTGTGCGGTAGGAGATGCTGTGGCCTGCTCCCTACATACACCCAAGAATCTTTACATGCACTAAAGGCCCCTTTGTACTTATTTAGTCTTTACTGACTTATCGAACTGTTTAAACCCCTTGAATTTATCTGGACTATTGCCCTGGTCTTGGTATCTCGTGAATTGTGGGATTAATACCAGCATTTGGATTTAGTCTGGATAATTTGGGAGATCTGTTCATCTATAGAAATACTTGGTTTATTGAAATAATGAATGGATTGATGACAATGATGACAACTTTTTTGTACATACTGTAAATAACATCAACTTTAATACAAAACACCTTATGCACTGTTTTTCTGTCCCTGTGTGTTCTTAAATGCCACCATACCCCTTCATGAGGCGAACCTTAGAACCTTCTGATAACTGGCCTACTACTAATACTGTTGAGTGATCACCACTTTACTTTACCTGATTATTAGCATCTACATCATACATGCTTACATCTGTTTTACACGACACGACTAAATCAAACAGCACAAACATAATTTGGACGCTTAAAACATAAACAGAAGATACATTGCCCAGTTTGCGGTCTTTCCGTTGTTTCTCTTCTTCTTTCTTTTTCTTTAAATCAATGCACAAAGTTCACAAAGGAACAACAAAACCAGAATGTTACAGTCATAGTGCTCTTTTTTGTTGTAGTACGCCCACAAAGTTCTAACTGATAGTATAATACTTGGTGTGAGACAATAGTTCTGACAGAGGGATGTGCAAGGAACCCATTCTTGAAGGTGGTGCAAAAGAAATAAAAAAATAATATTTTTTGTCACACAACCATGTCAAAGAGAAATGATGTTGGCATTTATGTTTTATGAATGACTCAGCTACGACCTCACCAAACCTTAATTCAATGTATGTAAAAGGGATTGTGTCATAACCGTATTTAAGGGACGTTTGAGTCAATAAGCTGTAGCAGCTAGAGTGAATCAGGTTGATTTCAAAATTTACATCCAATAATTACCTTGAGAGTTTCAATAAAATCTGTCCAGTGGTTTGTGAGATATTTTGCTTACAGACATACACAGTTTATGACTGTACTGTAGTATTAATATTTTATCATGTTTGCTAATTACTAACCACCTAGACATATGTTAGCTAGCATGCTGTAAAATTTCATTTTTTTTAATTTATTTATATTTTTAGTAACTTAAAGTCACTTCAACACTGAATAGACACACATTTACAAAATAACGCAACCTAACAAAGACGAATGTAATAAATATTAACCCCCTCCCCCACAGACAAACATTCTTCAACAAGTATGACACATCGAGCCACTAGGTGACGATTAGGGCTGCAACAACGAATCGATAAAATCGATAAAAATCGATGATTAAAAGCGTTGGCAACAAATTTCATTATCGATTCGTTGTGTCGCGCAATTAAGCGTCTTTCACGGCGCTGCGGAGCCGTTTTGTTCACGGGCAGTGCATTGTCAATGCTGACTGACTGAATAAAGTTTGAAAAATATAAATAAAAACTCTGCAGCGCGAGTTGAACAGAGTGAGGGGGGAGCAGAGTTGAGGCTGTTCTCAAAGGAAATTAAGTAAATTTTACAAATGACCGATGCAGAGAAAACTGTTCGACCTGAGTCCTCCAAAGAGTGGGAGAACTTCACAAAAATAAAAACTGAGAAACATGCAGCTTTGAAAATCGACGACACGACACAGGAGAAGCACGCTGATAAACGTAAACATGTCGGAGTCACGAGGAGGAGGAAGGAGCTGCAGCTGATACAACTCGTCATGTGTTGCAGGTGAGTCTCTACAATTTAACACATTGTTCTGTTTCCAAGAGAGAAAACTAGGGGAAACACTGCATTTGTATATCATTTTGTGTACATTTATTTTTTAAGCTATTTCACTAACTTCTTTTTATTATTCAATATTTTACTAACAGAATAGTCAAATAGCAACCTGTTTTTTTTTTTTTTTGTGTGTGTGAATTGTTATGTCAGTCAAATGTTCAATTTTGGAATAAAGGGGTGGAAATAAAAATGTTATTTTTGCCGATTCATCGATTAATCAAAAAAATAATCGGCCGATGAATCGATTATTGAAATAATTGTTAGTTGCAGCCCTAGTGATGATGTTTGCCTTCTTTGATGAAGGCAGAATGAGTGACCATTCTATAGTTATGAAAATTGCTCTATACAAGAAGATGCTTGTCTACAGGGATGTTTTATAGTTGTCCGTCTATAATATACGTATGAGCACTAAAACCTTTCAAAAACAACAATTCTCTTCTTTAATGTTGTTATATCAGAAAACACTTCAGAAGTTACATTTGGTACCAGTAAAAGTTGGGAGAGTTCCTTCACCCTGAAAGTGGCAGATGCACTTGGCAAAGACCAAATACAAGAAACCGCTGCTCTGATCTTTTCTCAATCATGTGATGTATGTTAGACCTTGTTGTTATGATTTATGTTCCTTTTCCAAGCTAAAAACATGAAATCAAATATTTGAAACTTCACTTGTACAACCTGGTCTTTGAGTAACAACGTTTTTATGATTTAACGTCCTTGGGGCCATGAATCATAATTGGACACAACGCCAGAATGGTGAAGATTAAAACTTAATGTCCCACTGCTGAGGTAAAGTAAAACAAAGGGCTGTGTTGTCATCACTATATGTTCTCATACAATATCAACATTAGTTTTCTGCATTTAACCCATCACACCTGAGATACACACAGGCAGAGCAGTGGGCAGCCATATAAGCACCAGACAGCAATTAGGGATTAGGTGTCTTGCTCAAAGACATCACAACATGTGGAAATGTTGGTGAGTTGAACCACGACTTTCTGGTCCCAAGTCGACTGCCCTCCCATCTCAGTCCCAACTTTTGGTTGGGGTTGCCACTTAATTATCTGAGCAACTATCAATGTTTCACTGGGTGGGGCTCAACACCATTTGAAAAAGACTGCTGGAAAACAAGTTACGCAGTGACAGCAAGTCTGCTTTCCTATCCTTAAAATTAAAACATGGGTCAAGATGGCAGCTCCTGTATTCAGTGGTTGCATCCTTCCACTCTACACAGCATACATGAGCTCCTCACAAACACCACTGTCACAACACAGCCTCATGTATGTTGTGTAGTTGACAGGAAATGTTATGACACTCTTCATGGGGGAGGTAGTAAGGCTGACTATGATGAGTTTAATATGGCCGATCATTTGATTGGAAATCACCACATCATCACATAAATAAAGATAAGCCACTGTTAATACATGCATCTTTTCGTGGAGACCATCGGAGGCAGCAGAAAAGACTATGCTTTATTGCCTGAGCCTGAGTGAGTTACAACGGTAGCCCTTGCAGGTGTGTAGACACACTGGCTAGCAAAGGCAAACACAGTTGTAGGATATTGTACCAGATGACAAAAGGACTCAGCTAAACACACACACTTCTCAAATTCTATTTATCCTTTTCACTATTTAGCAAACATCACTGCACAAGTTGTCTTGTCAAAAGCAGTATCTTTTCAGCTGGCAAATGGCATCCGTTCTGCTTATACTGTGTGTAGCCCAAACACATGTAGGATTGCTGAGGCTAAGACCTGCTGTTCTGCCTATTGCCTCCCTTTCTATCTGTGCAAGCCCATGCTTGATCATTGATGAGGCTACCAGTATAAGGTAAGAGTGGACATCCAAGTCCCATAAGTGCATAAGCCGAATAGAACCACATGCTACTGTGCATGCAAACACAGAAGATGGCATTGTTGTGGCAGAAGGCGTGACCACACATCTCTTCTTTTTCAGTCTCTGGGTCTCCAGTCTGCCATTACCATCTTACAGCCACTCTGTGTCTTGGCTTGTTTCTCCCTCCCACTATTCAAGTGATCAGATAAATGTTTCTCCTTCATGTTGCATTTATTCACATCAAGCTCTGTGTTCCCGAGAGACAACGATGCTGAAGAATCGCTTCAAGCAACCACAGAGTGAGACCTCATTTTATCTTTGTATGAGCCATTCCTTTTTGACTTCAACTAACACATTAGGGTCTCTATTTAAGCTAAATGTATCCATACAGATAAAAGCAAAAATCTTAATACAAGTTCTGTCCATGCTGTACCAGTAGGTGGCTATAGCATTAACATTAATGACATTATATTACAAAGAAAAACATTTTAGCAAGTTTTTGTTAAAACAAATGATGTTCTTTTTCTTAAGTAAGGGGTACCATATACACTACTCTTAATAATGAACAATTTTTAATCAGTAAGGTAGAAAAATAATTTAAAAGACAGTATAAAAAAAGTGCATAGTAAAGGGGCAAACAGTGGGTAATATGTTTTTAGGTGAGTATTCTGTGTGGCAGGAAAGAGATGGATTGGGTGACATGGGGCTGATAGGCACTGCACTGCTTTTTGTTCACCTGCCTGGGGAATAGTCTTAGTTTTACTGAATCAGAAGCAACTCTGTGCTGTGAAAGTGGACAGCCACCGGCCTTTTGAACTCGAGCCATGGCCTCTGAGATTTAAACCCTGTTTTCCTGTATATAAATACAAAAACTGAAACTGCCAGAAGGAAGCTGTATTTGGCTGATAAAGTGTTGCTCTGAGTTGAGCGCATCCCCTCTACATTTTCTATGTGCACTATCCTCTCTTTCCGTCTGCCACTGCTGCTATGTCTTTGACCCACTGCTGTGGGTTGCATGAGGTGTTAGGAGGAGCGTGGCGTGTTGCTCACAGTTCACTGTTTAATAGTCAAGGTCCAGGAAACACATATAAATGAACAAGTTTGTAACAACAGGGTTCCAGTTGTGGTTGGACAAGCATAACAAAAAAAAGTGGGATTTACTAAATCTGAACCTTTATTTTCTGTCGCTCTCCTCTGCGGTTTGCATTTCAGAAGGGCTTTTGCAGAAGCTAATTAGCTTGTGATGGAACAAACACATCTGGCTGTAGGAGAATCACACCATCATGAGAGCACCCAGATGGACTGAAAGGCAATTATATGTGCTGGATTAATTATGAGTTCTTTGTAAGGACACGAATGAAGGGAAAAACAACATGTACACATACAAACGGGAGAAATTGCCATAACAGATGTCCCTGGCATATTGATAACAGTTGTTTTAACTTCACTACTGCCTTGCTTTGAAGACTAAATAACAGAGCATTGGCAAAGCACCAAGATGTTGTGCAGTTGGAGAGTGGCAAGGGATTGCCTTTTATACGCCACAAAACAACATTCTTTCTAATAATCTCACATGTATATAACCCATGAGAACTTAAATGCGCACTAGTTACGCTGTAGGAGTATCATTAGAAAGTCCATTTCAAAGCCACCTGTTCACCAATCGTCAATGGAAGAAATCAAGTTGTCCAACGTGCCAGGAGGACAAAGATTGCAGTGAATGGGTTCCTGTATGCATGCCAGGACTCTGGTAGGGAACTGCAAAGGCTCTGCACTCAGTGAGAGGTCCTTTGGGTAAACCTTTATACTCATAACAAACATGGATTCTTTTGTACAAAGAAAGCAGGAAAAATGTAACAATTTATTATTAACAAGGTGCAAGCTTCTAACAAAACCAAATTGTCTTTTACCAGAAAAAATAAAATAACATAAAAGATAAGTAGTGTACTGAAATGTTTTGTTCTTATTTTATTTTACAACACAATGATAAATTTCTGAAAAATCTGCTGTCTCAGTACGACTGGATTTAAATACATCTTTCAGTAGTGGATCTCAAAACTTTGGTTTCACTCTTTACCCTGTAGTTTAGGTTCAAATTCAATATTCTTTATTATAGCCCAGGGACAATTAGTTTCACAGTCAGAAGACATAAAAATGACCATACAATACACAAAAATCTACTAAAATAACAACTTTGCATTAAGAAGCCTGACTGTTGCAGAGATATATAAGATTTTCCGTCCCTTATTCCTGCATCTTGGTGGCAGATACCTGTGTCTGAACGGAATCAACCTGAACACATGGAGTGGGTGATCTGGATCTGCCAGGATCAGTCTGGCCTTTTTCACCGACCTCCCCTTGTGTAGGTCAGTGAGGTTCTGTATGGCTTTGCCAGCATACTCATAAAAGTAGAATTCATATTAAAAACACAGAACCGATAAAAATACATTTTCTGATGAGCCTTCTTACAAAGTAAGTTCACATGCATGCCAAAGGTCAGTTTGTCACCAAGAACAGTTCCCAGGTATATATATTGGTGTACCACCTCAACATCTTCAACATTAATAACCAGAGAAGTGGCGACTGAAGAGTCGGGTCATCATTGGTTTTCCTGAGCTATCCCTTAGTTATGAGCTATAGGATTAGACTGCTGGAGGACAAACTGACCACATTTCCTCTCTCTGCTGCCATCTTTACTTGCTCTACTCTACCCATTTGTATTTGTAATTATTTCTATCTTAACATGTTTTTTTTTGTCTTTCTTCCAACGGAAAATACATCTGGACCTGTCGTTCTATGTTTGTTTCTCCTTCCTGTCCTCTCCAACCAGCCGGTCGAAGCAGATGACCGCTTGTCCTGAGCCTGGTTCTGCTGGAGGTTTCTTCCTGTTTAAAGAGAGTTTTTCTTTCCACTGTCTCCTTTGTGCTTGCTCAGGATGGGAAACTGTGACAAAGAGAAGATTCAACACAATCTGCTGGCTTCCTTAGATAGATAACTTTTACTAATTGGCTTTTATAATGTATGTGATTGTTTCTGTTCAGTGCCATGACAAATTCTGTTGTGACTTGGCACTTTATAAATAAACTGAATTGAACTGAATCACTGCTGAGAAGGGACATGATGACCAAGTCAGCAGCAAACTTTAAAACGTGAATATCAAAGTTCATGCTCAATAATCCAGGTAAAAAAAAAAAATCCAACAATGTTTAGTCAGGTCATCTGGATGGTTTCTTTTGTTGCAAAACAAACAAACAGAAGAAGAAAAAAAACATCCAGATGACCAGACTGAACATTGTTTAAAATGTGAATAGAAGATACTCTGTCCAGTTGTGGAAGTTTACTACAAATGTATCTATTGCTAATTACAGGGTACCTTAAGTGTTTTTTCTAAGGCCCCATTCTCTTTTTTTAGTAACTTTTCCCCTTGGGTCCATCTTTGGAAAACACAACTTCAATATTCTCTACCATTTTCTGTTTTCACCTGAGGGTTGGACTGCTATAGCTAACACTTTTACTTTATTTCAACTTTCATCAACTGTCTCAGAGATGCAAGAATAAGGAGTGGTATGAACATACGTAACATACTAAAAAGCATTTTATTTGGACAATCTGAACAGCTGTGATCATACTTTCAGCCCAGTAAATACTTTTATTCACACGTCTGCTATGCGCCTTGGTGTGCTTTGTAGTTTTATATTTTATATTTTAGAAACAAGGTAGCTCAAATGTCAAGACATTTTTTTTCCCTCAACTGTCTCTTTAGTAAAGTTAGGGCCTCTATTGGATTCCATTGGATCAGTTTGAGATGGTAACTCATGTCTTCATTGTCGTATTTGGATTACTATAATTGTACAAAAACAGCTTACCTTGTGGCAGGAAACATACGGGTATGATCATATTACGTCTGTTCTGGCCTTCTTGCACTGGCTTTCTGTCCAGTTCAGAATTCAGTTTAAAATGTATCTACTTGTTTTTACGAGAATATTGAATAACACCTTAAATGGCTGAACTTCTACACCATCTCATCCCAACTAGAGCTCCAAAATCCACAAATTAGCTGATGTTGGACATTCACAGATTGAAAAAAAAAGTTGCTCAAACTACTTTTTTTTAACTTTTTTTTTTAAATATTTTATTCTAATCAAAGCTTTGAAAAAACTATTTTTTTTCATCTTTAATCAAAAATGGTCCGTCTTAGAAATGTAAAATTAACTTTGACTTGACGATAGACAACATGCTTCATCTAACTTCCTCATGTTGTCGTACATGTCTCCATTGAGAGGGAAAACTAGAGTGCTTGCCTTTTCTTGTTCAATACTAACAGCAGAGACTTGTGCAGAGTCTCCAAGGAGCCATCTTCGACTGCCTCCCCTCAGACCGCAACATGCAGACGCTCGATCTAGTGTGGATGTCATTAAATGAACAAACCATTAAATGAACAGTTGCATCGAGTATTCTGACATTTGCCCACTGAATCGTATTAGACAGGAGTTCGACAGCCTATGAAAAGATGCCAAATTGAATTGTGTTGCGAATAACCTGACTGCCTAAAGCCAGTAAAGCCAAAGGACATTCCCAATAAAAGGTAGATGTTCTGTGTCGTATGTGAATGCATAGTTTACATTTTAAAAAGCTCAACATGCACATAAATGGATCCCTCTGGACTAACTTCCATTTCGGCTCACTGCTACATAAAAGCAGCAAACAATGTTTCCTTTTATCCACAAATGGGTGCAGCGTGTATAATTGCTTCTGCCACGGAGCGAGCCTCTCGTTGAAAGGCTTCTACTGTAACAGGAAAATAACCTGAAAATAAAAACCGCTAATTTAGGGCCAAGGGGGAAAACAGGACTGAAGATTATGACAGAGTGGAGGAGAGGAGACGTTCAAAGTTGTTAAAGTTCAGCTGAAGCCTGCAATGTAATCACAGCTTCCCACTTCCCCCACCACCACTGTGGATGAGCAAAATCAATCCCCACGATTTGTGTGCCCGGCAGACTTCTAACAGGAGCAGCCAGCTGGAAAATGGGTCCACCGTCACCTCACAACACCTGGCCAGCCTGACACTCCATGGGTGCTTCCTTTTGAAGGCAACATGCACGAGCCAGTAAGGGCAACCGTTGGCTTTGTAATCTAAGTGGGAATGATGCGGTGGCTCAAAGATCTGTGATTGTTACAGACAGAACATATGGAGCACAGCAGGTGCTGCTCAGGAGATGATTTTAGACACAAACCAAAGGTTGATGGTGACTGGCTGAAAGGTCCCTTTCTGCTGAACTGTAAAGAAACAGATTAGCATGTTTCATCCTATGTGATGCCAAAAAGGAAACCTTATTAGATTGTTGTTTTTTTGTTTTTGTAGGGCAAGTAATTTGTTTTCTGGTAAAACCATTACTGGACAAAGGTGTTCAATGAAAAAGAAGGACAGACATATTGCTCTGCCACCACACTGGCTAGCCTTTATTTATCTAAATCACATTTGTACCAAAGAGCTGCCGTCCATACAACCTGTCAAATGCTTTAATGGCTCTTTGTAATGAAACTAATACAGTTGATCGATACAGCCATGCCACTTTCAAAGCTGGTCCAGGAGGATACTGTGGTCTACAGCATTTCAATTCAATTCAGTTCATTTGTACAGCACCAAATCACAACAAAGTTGTCACGGGGCACTTTACATGAGCATTCACATACATAGAAAAGCCAATTAGGAAAGTTCTCTATCTAAGGAAGGAAGCCAGCAGACAAGTTGAACCTTGGCTTCTTGAAGTCTCCCATCCTGAGCAAGCAAAGTGGCAACAGTGGAAAGGAAAAACTCCCTTTTAAAAGGAATAAAGCATACAAACACAACACAGAGTGAATATTTCATTTTAGTTTATAATTAATTCAAAACAGGGATGGTACAAAAAAACAGTTGGATACTAAAAACAACCCAACCATTTCCAATGTGCAAATATTTTCTAGCCAAAGGCTACAAGTTTTGTTTTTCCCTCTAAGGATAACAATGCAAAACTACAAATCTAAAATAAACCAAAAAAGACAATGTTTCTTATATCTTCTGTAACTTATACAAGACCCAGTCAGGGGAGGAAGGCAACAGCTTACAGATCTTGAGACCTCCCTCACCTCAACCAAACTGGAAGAAAATGGTCCTAGACCATAGAAAAGATAGAAGGCACTTCACTTTCAAAAAAAACACTTCAGGCCAGAACTGAGATGCCTTCGGGCTTAGTTGGTGTGATATCTGAACAGACCGAGGCAGCAAGGGGACTGAAAGCCAACCCACCACTGTAGGGACTTTGAGGTAAAAAAGGTTTGTAGGCTCAATCATCCAGGTAGATAACAAAAGAAGGTTAAATCATTTCATCTGGACCAGTTTCTTTGAGGTAGTAACAGAGCCGTAACAATCAACATGGATATGATGTGATTACAGGCTGTGTGTACTAAACTGAGCTAATTCCACATGTTTTGAAAAAGACACAAAGACATCCATCACACATTTACTGCATTGTACTACACATCAATGCAACTGCACAGCTACTCGCCTCTTTTGGTTCCACAAAGCTCACTTCATCCTTGAAAGCTCTTGTCTATGTGGGATGAAGTTCGATTTGTGATTTATGAACGATCAAAGGCAGCCTAAAGTCACAATGGTCTTTGTGGCTATTTCCCTGAACCATTTAGTAAAAATATCTATCTTCTTTCTAGCAAATTCTGGGTCTTCTCCAATATCGCCTCCTGGTGATGTAAGTGGACCACCTCAACTGATTCTTTTCAATGTAAAGAAGCATCCACTATAATCTGAGCTCCTCCCAAAAATCTGCACTCTCCACCTATTTCCTTACGGTGAATCCAGCCACTTATATTCACAACTGTATTCTTTTGGTCATTAGCATTCATTCATGATCATATGTGAGTGTTGGAGCGTAAACTGACTGGCCAGGTGAGCTTTGCCTTTTGGCTCAGTTATCTTCACCATGACTGACTGGTATTTGACATGGACCATCTTTGAATCTTTACAATCGATGTGTAAACTCTTCTTTCCATCATAAAAATGAACGCCTAATCATGTCTAGTAAAAGTGCGTCTTTGTCTCCAATAGAAGGTCCTTTTGCAAAAGCACAAACAACTGCGATTGTTTTCCCACAAATTCAGAAGAACCAACAAGTTTCTTTAAACCGTTGGGTACACCGAGAGCATTTTGGCTGAACCCTCTGCCTGGTTTTCTCTTTATCCCTGTGCAGGGTTCACAGGCAGCATCCATTTCCCCATCAGACTGCAGCCATGAGACGACAATCTCTGGCTTGCAATATAATGCATCGCCAGTCCCATCAGAGCCCACAATGCAGAACGCTAAGCACAACTCAAGCACCTGCCTCCCAAGACAGAGCTGTGTGCCAGAGGATGGCTGGGAGACAAAAATGTCAGGCAAAGAGGGAGGCAGGGGGAAAGAAAACAAACAATTATAAATTGTGCATCGTGGGCTCGTCATCCCCGAGTGCAGCTCGAGGTGACTTTAGTTTCCAATTGTTACGGCGAGATAGATAACAAATGAAAAGATTTATAAAGAAAATGTGGATTCCTGCTTCTTTCATGCACATCAAACAACATATTTCTCTGGAGCAGCAGGCTGTGTGTGTGTGTGTGTGTGTGTGTGTGTGTGTGTTCACAAGGCAGACTCAGCTCTCCGGTTTACTTTCATGAGCTCTAACATTACATTACAATTTAATGAAGTCAAATTGTAGTGGGGTTTCTGAGAGAAAACTGCCTGAAACATAATTTATTACTGAAATAACAGATGGCTGTGACTGAATCATGTGTTTATCGTAACTATTACTGGTTAAGAAAGCTCTAGGTATCATTTTACAAAGATGTAACCATTTTATCTACTTATTTAGTAAGAAAAAATATGAATAAATAAAAAACGCTCAGTTCAAAAGTTAATTGTAGACTTGACCATGTATAAAAAAAGGTTTAGATTCTGAATATTTGTATCTGACTAAGGTGTCCTGCTTGTGTTACATATTTTCCTTAAAGCTAACCTAAACCATTTTTGCATGTGTAATTCCAGTTTCTGGGAACTCCACAGCAGACTGGCTTGAAACATGTCAATAAGGTACTATTTATATGACAGACCTTGGTGGCAGGCCTCAGACTGAGGAAGTCTTTCAGATGAAAGACGAAATGTTTCTTCCAAAAAGAAACTGTCCAGATGACACGCTTTATCTGTTTTGCGATTATATGAGTGTTTTCTATTACGGTCCATTTAGTATTGAGAGGGCCTTCAATGATTCTAACTGAAGTGAAAAGGAAGCTCTGAATGTGCTAACATGGAGTCGTACCTGTTCCTTTATAACCTGCAGTGTAAACTCACTGTAATGTTTGTTTTATTAGCCAGGCATTTTTTTGGTCAGTTGCTAGGTAACAATGAAGACCGAGTTTAAGAGTCCATAGAAAAATGTATTATTTTTAATAAGGTTGTGTTAAGGACACATGGATAATCAATAGTTGCTGAAAGTAATCAATAGTCCTACTTGAAGTTTACTAAAATCTGCTCACTCAAAAACAATTCATAAATTAAAATATTCTTAGAACAGACGTCATCAGCAACATTTGGTCAAAGATTTTTTGGTCAGTGCGTGTAAAGGCCATGTTCTAATCAGCCATCGTCCTGGTAATAACGACTCTTCAGCTTTATTTATACATTTTGTGCAGCCATAAAAATATGTGATTTGTCACGTTGTTTTATTTGGCAAAAGTTTTAAATGAGTTGTTTGCAAAAATGTTCAACTCTGAACCCACAAAATAACAGAAAAAAGTGGTTTGTGACCCCCAACATCTCTGGCTTATGTACAAATATTTTGAAACAGGAGCTTAGTGACAACACAAATAGTCTCAACTACTGTGATACTGATTTAAAATCAATATGCCGTTTTTTGCAGCACGGTGGCACAACTGGTAGAGCTGCTGCCTCTCAGCGAGTAGGTCCCCGGTTCAAATCCCGGTCCGGAGGCCTTTCTGGGTGGAGTTTGCATGTTCTCTCCGTGTATGCGTGGGTTTTCTCTGGGTACTCTGTTTTCCTCCCACAGACCAAAAACATACACGTTAGACTGATTGGTAACTCTAAATTGTCTCTACGTGTGAGTGAGAGAGTGAATGGTTGTTTGTCTCGTTTGTCTCTATGTGTCCCTGTGATGGACTGGAGACCTGTCCAGGGTGTCCCCCGCCCCTCGCACAGTGATTGCTGGACATGTGCACTGGCCACCTCCGTGACCCAAAATAGAAGAAGCGGGTAAAAGATAATGACTGGATGAATGAATGCCGTTTTTCGTTTACCTTTTCTAACAATTATGGGGGAACATTATGTTGTTTATTTGATGATGATGTCAGTGATGTTGTTAGCTATCATTTAAAATTTCCATTTGATGTCTGGAGATTATCTGAACCCAAGTTTATATTTCAAGACCCAGAGTGGACAGAGTGGATTTACTTGTGGATCCCTGTACGTGAACTGCAAACATGGACAAATGGTAAAAGCATCAAGAACTGTGCACTGTGCAAGAACAAGGATAGTTTTACTTTCATTTGAGAGTGTATGATTATAACTTAAACATTATTTTTTAGCTGACTCCATCTTCTACTGTAAAACAACTTCACAGAAAACTAAACAACTGCAAATAGTACTAGACTTACTGGGTTTCCCCAGAGTTAAGCTCCTCTTGTACTCGACTGAGTTAAGCAGACATCTCCAGCAGGCTCAGCAGCAGACTGTGTGTCATTATCCAAGTTAAGTCTCATTATGTAAGTGAGCAAACTGTATATTATGTCGTATTGTGTTTGATTTAATAAAGTATGTATTACGTTGCATGACCAAACAGAATGAGGTCATGGACCTCATTCTTAACATGCAAAAACAGGAACAAACTCTTGGGGATTGTCAGGACGTGCAACAAAACAGCTGGCGTAGCCCTACAGAACCTCACTGACCTACAAAAGGTGAGGTCAGTGAACAAGGCCAGGTTGATTCTGGCAGATCCTGATCACCACTCCATGGTGAGTTCAGGTTGCTTCCATCTGGATGCAGGTATCTACAGCCCAGATGTAGAACGAGCAGACTGAAAAACGTATTCATCCCTCTAGTGATCAGGCTTCCCAATGAACATTAATGACTTATGTATGATTTTTAATGTCTCTTGTGTAATATGGATGTTTTTGTGTGCCTACTGACTGTTAAAATTCCCCCCGGAATAATAAAGATTCTTCAACTGGACTATATGTGGCCCGTGGACCATCATTTGATTATCACTGTCTAAGACAACTGAGTGAGCTTTTCTTGGATAATTTTTACTTTGTATTTTCCTCACACGCCTTGTTAAAAGGCAGATGATCATAGCTTTGATTGTGTCAGTGTATGAGTTTTTTCTGTTTGTCTCTTAGTAAAATATCTCATGAACCAGAGGAAGAATTATAATGAAACCTTAAATAATCATTGGATGTACATTATGGTCGCCACAGCCAACTGATCATAAAAAAACAAAAATGATTACAGCTCAGCCAGTTTTATGGATTTTGAGGAAGTTGTGTGTGGTGGTAGCTGAGAGTCATACGACTCTCATAAGTTGAGCTCAAACAAATCAAACAAGATATTTGTTTGAACCGTTGCCCTGCGAGGTGGGTGAAACCCATAGCAGCATCAGAAAGTCTGCATAAACATGATCTGCTTCTGTTAATAATAATAATAATAATAATAATAATAATAATAATAATAATGTAATCACGATGTCAGCACTGTATGTTTCCATACAATGGCGAAATTAGTCTCTGCATTTAACCCATCCACCACCAGGTGGTGAAGTGGGCAGCTATTGAAAGCGCCCGGGGGGCATTTTGGGGATGAGGTGTGCTGCCCAGAGACACCACGCGGTATGCAGTGACCGGGGATCGAAACTGGGACTTTCGGGTCCCAATGTGGAGGCATCTAAACATGTTCGCTTCATGTATGATTGACCCTCCTGATGCTTCTCCAAAACCATTTCAATAGGAATCTAACAGACTGTACTTGACTCGTTCAAGTTCAGGTCTGAACTGCTGCACTAACAAAGACACACATCTCCAGTGAGTTGCTTTGGCTTCTGGCAAGTTCCCACAAATCAAACAGATTGTTCAAAATCTTACTTCCTACGTACAAAGCCCTCAACAACCTAGCTCCATCTTATATTACAGATCTTATTGTTCCATACTTTCATAACAGAGCACTTTGCTCTCAGACTGCAGGTTTACTTGTGGTTCCTAGAGTTTCCAAAAGCAGAGTGGGAGGCAGCGCTTTCAGTTATCAGGCTCCTCTCTTGTGGAACCAACTTCCAGTTTATGTCTGTGAGGCTGACACATTGCCCAGTTTTAAGACTGGGCTTAAGACTTTCCTTTTTGATAAATCCTATAGTTAGAGTTGGCTTGGGTTTCCTGAGCTGTCCCTTAGTTATGCTGCTATAGGCTTAGACTGCTGGAGGACAAACTGACCAAATTTCCTCTCTCTGCTGCTGTTTTTACTTGATCTACTCTACCTGTTTGTATTTATAACTATTTATATCTTAACATGCGTTTGAGTCTTTCCTCCTATAGAAAGTACATCTGGACCTGCCATTCTGTGTTTGTCTCTCCTTCCTGTCCTCTCAAACCCAGTCGGTCTAAGCAGATGGTCGCTTGCCCTGAGCCTGGTTCTGCTGGAGGTTTGTTCCTGTTGAAATTGAGTTTTTCCTTTCCACTGTTGCCTTTGTGCTTGCTCAGGATGGGAGACAGTGATGAAGTGAAGATTCAACATGTCTGCTGCTTCCTTAGATAACTTTTACTAATTGGCTTTTTATGTATGTGAAAGTTTCTGTTTAGTGCCCCGAGACAACTTCTGTTGTGACTTGGCACTTTTAAAAAACAAAAACAGATTTTAAATGAATCGTGTTACTGAATAACAGTACGGTCCAAACTTTCAAACTTCAGTCTTTGACCTTCAGTAATTAGCTGCACTCATTTGTTCCCCTTTTCTGTGTTAGAGATTTTACATGCCAATAATGATCAACTCCATGCAGCTTGTTTGTTACTTTAACATACATTTTGAGCCAAAAAAGTTACCATGATGATGGCTATACCATTAAGGCTGAGATATTAGCAAAATTTAATAATTATAATGTTTAATGTGGGTTAATAAATAAACTGATTTAGGTGAGAATAGCTAACCTTTACTGTATTTGAATTAACAACTTTTATTTGTTTGTTTTGTTTTCTGACATTTTACTTTGGATAATGTGATAAGTTATTCTTTAATTACTTATTGTCCAAACTTGTGTGCAAGGATAATATTTCATGCACACTTTAAGACCCTTACTCCAAATGGCTGCTATGTCTTTTCCTAACACAAGATAACTTTAATACAACTTTGGGATAAAAGGCACCTGGCCCTTAATTTATTTACATTTCTCAAAATATCTTTCGTTATATTTTAAAAGTATTCTTACATTCAGTGAAACATTTTCTGTTTTTCTGATAATATTACACAATACAAAGGTTATGATGGCAAACACGCTGGTTCGAAAAAAAACAGTCAGCAGAGCACCTATGCAAATTGAAGCCAACCGTTGAGATATATGTTCTGACATCTCCAGCGAGCATGTGCAGCCTAATTTGCAACACGGTGAGGTGACATGGATGTGAGTGGGGAGGGGAGTGCTGTGGCCTGTGGCCCGCCTCCCTGAGCCTCTCTCTTCTGTCTCTCATCATCTCTCTCAAGCTCATTTCCCATCCTCTCCGCCTCCTCCAACTTCTCTCTGCCACAGTTGCATCATTCCGACACCCCCTCTGTTTTCTCTGTTTCATGTGTGAACAAAGCAGGAGGTGTTGAGGGGTAAGCTGATGTTACAGTACTCATGTGAGGAAGGAGTGAATTTAGATCTGAAACATTAAATAGCAATAAAGGCATTATGTAATGGCCTTCATTCCTTGAAAGAATTCATATTCCCCGACACTTTTTACACTAAAATATTAAACTAACCCCTGTCCAGATGATCTGACTGAAAATTGTTGGATTGTATACCTGGATTATTGAGCATGGACTTTGTTGGTTAATATTAAACTAACATCAGTAATTTTAGTCAAACATTGAGAGATCTTGCAAAATGTGTTAGCACTTGAGGATGATGCTCTACAACTATGCTGAATTTTAGCTCCTCTGTAAAACCGATCTGTTCATCTGTTTAAAAGTAGTCTTCATTCTTGCCTTCACCTATGGCCATGAACTCTGGGTAATGGCTGAAAGAACGAGATTGCAGACACTGAAATGAGTTTCCTCTGCAGGGTAGCTGGACTCACTCTTAGAGATAGGGTGAGACGTTCAGTTATTCTGGAAAGAATCGGAGTAGAACCGCTGCTCCTCTACATCGAAAGGAGCCAGTTGAGGTGGTTCAGGCATCTCGTTAGGATGCTCCTTAGGGGCGTGCTTCAGACATGTCTGGATGGGAGGAGACCCCGGGGAAGACCCAGGACACGCTGGAGAGACTATGTCTCTCAGTTGGCCTGGGAACACCTTGGAATCCTCCCAGAAGAGCTGGAAGAGGTGGCTGCGGAAAGAGATGACTAGGCCTCCCTGATCAGGCTGCTGCCCCTGAGACCTGACTTTGGAACAAGTGGAAGATAATGGATGTATGGAAAACTGACCCAATTATTTCCTATTTAGTGTTGGGTAATCTGATTAGCTGGGGTGGTCATGTTGAACTGGATTGACTCTAAACATTAATCAGCTGTAGGCGTACATCCAGCAATAACTTTCTGAAACCATCAATAAAATTGATTCATGAGATAATACGGTAATGTGTAATGCCCAGATGTGTTGGCCAAATCTGTCAGTTACTAGCATGCAGCACCACTTTGAGCTCAAAACGTTACCGCCATCTAATCAATTTTCAGCTGTCAGCAATCAGTCACATTTTCATGCCATTTAGTAAAAGGGCTAAAAATAACCAGATCATATAAAATAAATTACAATTATGAATAAATATATATGATTATTGAATTCTTAGCTATTTGATGTAAATCCCCCCATTTAATGCATTTTACTTGTCTGTATTGTAGCCTCAAAGCAAACAGTTGAAACAAACAAAATCCACCTCCTGACCAACCTACATAGCATCTCATATCTTTTTTTTATCTTGCTCCAAATATGGCTGGGAGAGGGCACCATTTATCACTTGCCAGTGGCACGTCCTAATGAAGCCATCGTTTGTCTGCCTAACGGTACCTAGGCTCCATCTGTCATCGGCGTGCCAGTGCAGAGACATGCAACATTCACCTTGCCAAGCCCTGTTCACTGATAGAGGGGATCATGTTCGACCTTTCTCTCTCTCTGTGTGTGTGTGTGTGTGTGTGTGTGTGTGTTTGTACATGCTGTGAGATCTCTGTCGTAGCACCACTGTGAAATATGGCCTCCCCTCTTCGCACTCGACCTACCGAGAGGGTTTGTAGCATGCCATGAGAAAGCATACAACTTCCTCTGTGCTTCCTGGATCCTCAGACACCATTGTGACATATGTCTGTGTTGTCAGGGATGTGGGGTGGGTGTGCTTATTTGCAGCTCGACAGCTGGAGTCGGGCTCAGTTGCCCGTCTTATGGGAGCACTTCATGGCTCTTGCGTCTACCACACATCCATGGCCCGAAGGCTGATTTGACAACAGTTAACCTTGGATTTATCTAGCTCACTACTTGGTTCACACACAGGCATACACTGAAATGGTCCATTTGTCACATTCAGAACTGAAAAATTCTCACAGCCTGCTTACATTTAAACACACCTCAAATGAATTCAGCCCATTATACCCACCCCTACATATATGCATGTGCACACACATTAAATAAGTATAATTATATATATATATAAATAAGAGTCCATATATATATA